>NW_027397076.1:12261299-12495816 GCF_003265705.2 Callorhinus ursinus
GTCAAATAAATAAATAAAATCTTTTAAAAAAAATGAACTATAGGATGCTTCAAGTTTGATAACAACAGTGACATAGCTCTTTACGTCTCTCAATGCACTTATCAATAATTTATTAGGAAAATGTCAAAATGTCCTTATCATGAAGGTACACAGGATAATGGTACTTGCTTTTAAAGACAGTTCATGCAAGAAGCTTCAAAATGATCGCCAGGTGTTTGAGGCAAGCTTCCAACTCTTCCATCTAGCCACCCTACTTAAATATTATGGAACATAAATCAAAGACAGCAAGAGCGAAAAATGAGTCCTTTGAAAATGCAGTTTTTCACGCAGATGAGGCCCAGTCTTGTAACTGACGTATTTTATCATTGACCTGCAGCTAAGAACTCTAAGAAATATTCTGAAAGTTTTGTTTGGCCATTACATCCCCCCAGCTTATCACCATATTATCTCATTCATTCAATAAAATTAATATTTTTACCTCTGTCATTTCTTGTTTTTCTAGATGTCATCTTTTGATCTTAATGAAATATAAGCATGTGGCTACAAAGTAATACAAATGACTTTTAATAAGCACACCCAAATGTATGTCTGGGAGAGCGATTATCTCCTTCAAGGAAAATGCAAAAATGTTGTGAACACAGGCAGCAAAGTAGGACTAAATAAGGGGACCGCCTCCCAGGTTTGAAAGACAGCACTCAGTTGGAAGTATAATTTGTGGTATGGATGCTTGAAAACATACTTTGCCTTCTATTTTTAATAATCACCTTTATGACAGGCGCCTGGGTGGCTCAGTGGGTTAAGCATCTGCCTTCAGCTCGGGTCATGATCTCAGGGTCCTGGGATAGAGTCCCACGTTGGGCTCTCTGCTCAGCAGAGAGTCTGCTTCTCCCTCTCCCTCTGTGCTCTCTCTCTCACTCTCTCTCAAATAAATAAATAAAATCTTTTTTAAAAAATCATCTTTATGACTGTGGTTACTAATTTCCATGAGAAAAGTACGTGTTTCAGTTGCCATTCCTGATCATGTTAAGATTATGAAATCTGGAAACAAACTGTGTTTGAATCCCAGATCTGCCATTTATTGGGTATGTGACTTCATACCTCAGCTTCCTTGTCTGTATAATGAGGATAATGATAGGACTTTATAAGGTTGTTGTGAGCTTAAATGATGTCATTTATGTAGAGTACTTTAGGATAGTGCCTGGCCCATAACAGGTACTATATAAGCATTAGCTACAATTATTATTGTCATTATTATTATTATATTATTATTATTGTTATTATTGTTACTGTTGTTAGTGTTACAATCATAATCTCAACAGAGTATCCGAGTATAAACTGAATGAGGAAGGTGAAAAGTTCCAGGCTTTCAATACCTGTGCCTTTCTCCAGTAAAACAAATTAAACATGTGCATACGTAAAGATGCACCGTTAGCTCCATAAATACACAAAAGTGTCATTTTTACAAAAAAAATGGTTGGTTTTTACAATCATCAAATCAATAGTATATGCAGGGAAAATAAATATTTTAAATATAGAGTATGATTAATTCACATCTGAACAGAGATCAGCTTATATAGAAAACAAAACACAACTGAAAATCAAATTTGCTTTTTCACTGAAAGAAAAGTCACCAGAAATATGTGTATAGATTACCTAATGTAGATAGGTTTCTCATGGTTGCCACGTCTGGCATAACAACTTTCTATATAGCTTTACAACCTGCTTTTCCAACCATCTTGAGCTATTAAGATAGCAAGAAATGTTGGTGCCTGGATCATGTGTCAGTACAGCAGATTGCATTACTGGCCCCAATTTTTCACCCCTCTCTCTTTCCCTGCCCTTTACCACATGACTTTGCACTTCCTCCCCAAAGGTCAAGTCTAGTTTCTCAACTCTTGACTTTGGGGTTGGTCATATGATTTGCTTTGGCCAATAGAATGAGGCAGTAATGAGTCAGTAACAAGCTTAGGCTTCAAGAAGCCAAGCATGCTTCTGCCTCTACCATTCAAAAAAAAAAAAAAAAATCATGCCTATGCAAGCTTTCTAGTCCCAAGGGACCCAAGGGAATGAGAGACCCAGGGAATGGAACAGTGCCAGTAAGCAGCCTCAACCAAGCCCAGACTCAAACACAGCTCTGATTTATCCTCAGAAGAATGAAAATGCTGACTGACTCCCAGTAGGCTCATGAACAAGCCCTGGAGATATCAAGAGAGTAGCCTAGCAAAGCTAAGGCTGATCAACTGTCCTTAACCGACCCTTAGGCAGTTACGCTATATTCATGAATTATTTTACTTATTTTTGATAAGCTATTGGATTTGGGGGTGTTTTGTTATGTAGCAAAAGCTGACTCATGTAGTTAGAATGTTTTCCATTTTAAGTAAAATAAAATGGGACCCTAACTACCTTAAGCATTTAAAAAATGTATGGTTTCACCAAACTGAGGAGGCGAGTAATAGCTCTGGCTTCAGGTACAGTTTGACCCAGAGGTTCAGCACGTCCTCTGAAAATCTATGCACATTTCTCTGCAGTCTCTGGGCTCCAGACTTTTCCATGTATGAGCTTTGCCTCAGACGAAGCCACTCTCTTGGAGCAAAAGTGGCAGAAATTCTGAGCCTACTATTTGCATACCTAACCTTGCATATTTCATCTTGAAGAAAAGAGAGATGAAGAGTGCCTTTATCCCAGCACTGCAAACAAAAGTCCTGAGATTCGCTTTGATAGAACCATCTTAGATCACTGTTATTCCTGAATCATTCAGTATAGCCAGGGGAAGAAATGATATGCTTGACTCTTCCTAAGTCATGGGTTCCAAACATAAAGTCAAATTTACCAGATTTCATGAATTTTTTCCAGTGCCAAGGACTGTCGGGAAGGGGAAAAGGAAAATAAATATGGGAGAAGTAACTAGCAGGACACACAGGACACTTTCTGTTTTGTAGTGTATTAGCACATCTTTCTCACATTGGGTCTCAGATATTCAAAGCCTCAGATTGTTACCCCTGCCAAATACTCTTTTATTAAAAGCAATAAATGCTACTTATTTGAATTAGCCATATATACTGAGAGGTATAAAGATTTTTTTTAGAGAAATAAAAATGTTAAAAGACAAGAAAACAAAAGAAGTTATAATACCACCATTGATCCCCCAGTAACTAGAAACAGCTTCTCTTTGAAATCTCAGTACCACCTGCTTTGCATCTGCTCGACCAACTGAGAAATGCAGGTCTGGCAAAGAGAGAAAATCCATTTTAAGTAGATCTGTGACAATACAGGGCGAGAAGGTCTTGAAATCCACCAAGAGTTTTAATCAATAAGACTGACAGCACAGAGCATGCCAGAAGCCAGGAAAAGAAGAGTTTGCAAAAAGCATTCAAGACACAGCCCGAACTCTAAGGTTCTGGTGACAAACCAGGGCCAGCGAGGCAGAGGCACATACCACCATCTTTCTCTTCTGATCTAAAGAAAGGCGAGAGAGGAAAAGGCTGATTAGCTCAAGGAGGGAGGGTTTTTGTTCTGTTCTTTTAGATTCCAACTTTCCAAATCAGGGGAGAATTCTAAAACCCATTGTCTATTTTCAAAAGTTGGGTTTGAAAAACATGACAAGCGCTTTTCTTTTTTTTTTTTTTGTTACCTAATTCTCAGCTGTAAACCGAAGCTCCTCGAGTGTGCATGCTTCATAAAAGGCAAAGGGACTTAATTGAATTTTGCATGCCGCTTCTAAGTGGATTGCTAGGGTATACCAGGATTAATTAGTTTCGTGTTGTTAATTCAATTCAAAGGTTGCTGATAAACTAAGACCATCAAACTCCATTAGGAGAAACAAAAACTGCTTAATTATGACAGCATCTTTGGGGTTGTGGATAAGTTTTATCAGTAATGTTAAAGTTCCATCCTGGGTTTTTAGGATTTGTGATGAATCCACGACAGTGGACCAGAGAGACCTCAATGATTAGAGCACTTTTCACCAAATTTTTAACTTTTAAAATTTGGTAACTTTAAAAAGAAATTAGTCCTTGATTTCAATGGCTCTTTCTGCTCTTTTGAATGTAAAATTCCATTTTTGGAAAAATAACTCTAAGAGAACTACTCTAGCCTTTTTGCATGTCTGCATGTAAAATGTACAAGGATGCAGATTTGGATTTTGCTCTATCTCCCTACGCCAAACCTTTACTGTAATGTCACAATCACAGTACCATGATCCCTTATGTATGAAAAAAGTCATTTATCACCTACATATTTTATTTTGTGTAGAGAATGTTGGAAATACCATTAGCTACACAGTCTTGCAAATAACTGTTTCTCTCAGCCTTACCCCTAGCCAAACCCCACCTCTCTATGAAAGTACCTAGGTGAGCATGCTTGCACATAGGAGCACACACACTCATTGCTTTACTATTTGGTTTAGATGCACATGCATATTGCAGTTCAGGATCTAGCCAACTTCCTTTGCAGCCTGCTATACCGGATCCCTTTAACATCTTTCCACATTTAGTACAAGGCACTTTTCTGCTTCTGGAACACTCCCCCAAGTATGTGCATGTGCATGCGTGCACATACACACACACACACACACACACACAGATACACAAAGGCACAGACATGTGCGCACACATGCACACACACATGCACATACTTCTACTAATTCCTCCTCACCCCTCAGCTCTTAGTGTACCCCCCCCGACCTCACCTTTGAGCCCCAAGACTAGGTTGACTATCACTCCTTTGGGCCACTTCAGCACCAACATTGCAGCACCAACAACACTAATGTTGCAACTGACAGACTGTAATAGGCTGTTAATTTATCAGTGACTCTTAACTAGAAATTAAGCTCCTAAATGACAGGGACTGTACCTTACTCACGGTGGTATCACTGAGCAGTGCAGTGCATGGCACACTGAAGAAATTCCATTAGCATTTTTTGAATAAATGTATAAAGGCCAGAATTACTGCAAAATTAGCTGTAGAATCTCTTTTATATATTATCCCATCCTAGGTCATTTCATTAATGACCTCCTTACTTCTACCCACCAGTCTGGCATCTCTATGGACTGATTAACCTCTAGCAACTCCTCTAGCAGAGACTTGTTGCTACCTCCCAATGTTCATTCTTCCCTTTTCTTTTGTAAAAGAACACTAGAGTTTTAGCAGAGAATACTGAAATAAGGTGGGGGATAGGGAGACATTTCCCATACTCCAGCTAAAATGACAGAATAATTATGGTCATTAAAATGTAAACGTAAGTACTATATGGGACTTCTGGGGAGTGTTCTTAAAAGGAAAAATACATACCCTCTTCAATCCTTCCTCCTTCTTGCTGCTTCAGATGTGGAAGAGGTGGCTGGTTCTCTAGCAGCCATATTGGACCATGAGGCAATATGTTAGAGAAGGAGGATGTGCTCCTGAGTTTTCTGGAGCCCCCATCCCAGCCGCACCACACTTACAACTTACTGCAAGATGTCTTTTCTATGAGGGAAAAAAAATCTCAGTAAAGTAAGCATTATTTTGGCTTTTTTTTAATATATAATAGCTAGATCTAATCCTAAATACTACAACCAGTACAGCAAGAGACTTTCTATATCTAAGTCTTAGAGGGCCATTCCTTGTCCTTGCCCTGAGTAAGCCATGGAATGGGAGAGAAATCAATACCCAGTTTGGCTAGGAATTTTTTCCATATAGCTGTAGACTGACCTTTCCCCGGGGCTATATATTCTCTTGTCCTCAGTAAAACTCTAAATTAGCCAAAATTTATTTTCTACCCTTCCACTTTTTTTTCCAGCAAATATGGTTGCAGATGACTCAAAGACTTTTCTGAGATAATATACTTGTAGTTTTTCCTGAGTCCTAAAATTTTAAACCAGTGTTTCTCATAGGGTAGTCCCAGATCTGCATCAAAATCTCCTGGGATTATTATTGTTAACAGGGAGTCCTGGCCTTAAACTAGACACACTCAGTTATGACCACTGGACAGAGAGTGTCTACATTTTTTAAGCTCCCCACGTGACAGTGAGACGTAAAACAGTCTGACAACCACTGTCTTCCAAGAGACACTACACAGAATTCTTGCTACCTCTCAAATCTCAATTCAGAGGGCTCCTCTTCCTCTACAACCCAGGCTACCTCCCACCCATCTTGCTAAAATTGAAGCTTCAGAAATTCTACTGTTTTGCTGCCCCAAGTGTGGACCATGGACCAGTGGTATCCACATCCCTAGTTAACAGTGACAATCTTGGAACTCACCCCAGGCCTACCAAACCATAATCTGCATCTAACAAGATGTCCCGGGTGCTTCATAAGCAAGTTAGTGATTGGGAAGTGCTGAGCTCCTAGACAGTGCCTTTTCTTGAAAATATATCAAAGCCTTCCCCCATTCCTATCATTTGGCTACAGGCTGCAATGTACATTGTCCACAAACCTGCTGCTTGCTGAGGCCAGTGGTACAACTGTTTGCTGAGCAACTACTGAGCACCATAGACAAAAAGGTAGGAAGATGTCTAATGGTGAATATTATATGACAACTTGGCTAGCCTACATTACCCAGATAATTTAGTCAATTACTAATCTAGATGTTGCTGTGAAAGTATTTTTTAGGTGAGATTAACATTTAAATCAAGACTTTGAGTAAAGCAGATTACCCTCCATAATATGTGTGGGCCTCATTCAATCAGTTGAAGACCTTAAGAGAAAAAAGATTGGCCTCCCCTAAGGAAGACAGAATTCTACCAGCAGATATCCTCCAGCCCTGCCACTTTACCCTGCAGATTGTGGACTTGCTAGCTTCCATGACTGCATGAGCCAATTTCTTAAAATAAATAAATCTCTCTCCCTCATTCTCTTTCAATCTCTCTCTCTATATACACATATATATGTGTGTATGTGTGTATATGCATATATATGTATATACATACACACATGTATACATACCACATATACATTAATATGATGTATATTGTAAACAGTCTCTTGTACATGTATAATATATACATCCCTCCATATATAATATATATTTAGAATATTTAAATACACTTATTAAATATATCTAATATCTATAAATATTAATACAACTATATTTAATATATAATATTAAATGTATTTATATAAATGTATAAACATTTATTATACACACATATTTTATTGGTCTGTTTCTCTGGAGAACCCTATTACAATATATTTGTATTTTATATCCAATATACTAGTCAATATGTTGACTAATACAATATATTTGTTTCAAATTCTTTGCAAATCTCCTTTACATTGATTCATTTAACTCATCAGATTCTTCCATTTTTTTCAGTATTGCCTATGAAATAAATCCCAAACTCCTCAGCATATTCTTCAATGCCTCCAAGGTCTCTTCCCCACAACTGCATATTTCTGCCTCATCAGGCTACTCTCTGGTTTTTAGACTAGCTTTTCTTTCTCTGCTCGTTCTTTCTCTCCTTGGCCTCCTTCTTGTCTCTGATGCTTAGCTCTCATATGACTCATTTTCACTTACTGAATACGAACATAGAAACATTTGTTGAATATTATTGAATAAAACCTTCCACTTCCCAGTATCTCCTGCCATTAATTAATTAATGGCAATTAACCATTGTTCCCTGAAAGACCTTTGAACAATTATTTCATTTCATATGAAATATGTTGCAGTTGGTTAAATGTATAGGAATATATAAATGTACAGGAATCTCTCACTAGACATTAAGTTTCTTGAGGTCAGGAAATACGTTTTTATTACACATCTTATTCATTTGCATGTATTTCTTTCAGTGTCTATTCAGTAAAATTTGTTGAATGAATATAAAATCATTGTGTGCTTGATATATACTTTATTATTGACATTATGAATATTAAGTGGAGAAGGGGAATATGTTTGCTTTTTTTTTGACTTTGCAATATAGAAAACTTCAAAATTAAAAGACGAATTCCCCATTCTCAGAGATTACCATTTTATGGGATACCTGAAATAGCACTCCCCTTCCTTACTCTGCCCTTTTACTCTGCCTTATTCTTCTTTGTAGCTCATTTTACCACCTGAAATTTCATTTATGTATGATTTTATCACTTGTCTTCCTCCTCTAGAATATAAGCTTTATGGATTTCGTGAATACTTAATAAATATGTGTTGAATGAGTTCATTTATCTGTGAGCATGAATGTGTGTCAAGGCAGGAGTGCTTATCCACTAAAAATAACAAAAATCTTTACATACTCAAGATGGAAGGAGCTGGATGCACTGCTTTGTTGTAGAATGGTGAAAAATCTGTCTTGCTGGTTTTGGCCTTGTCTTGGGTACCCTAAGAACCTGGCCGAGGTTAAAGATTCTCCAAAGTAATTTTTAGCAGCAGAGGCCCTTTCTGAAAATCAAATGTTATTTAAACCGAGGTCACCCTGTTGTGCCCAGAGGAAGGGTGACTTTTTCTAAGTTGCACAAAGGCTTCCTATGGACTAGAGGTAACCCTGCATGGAAGACGAATACATAAGACAGGTGAAAACTGTATCACTTTGATTAAAGCAGGGATAGAACCCTCTCCTCTGGCCTTCTGCCTTATCATTCCCCTGTGGTCCCTAAGGCATCTTTGGGGAAACAGGAGTTCCTGAAAAGCACTTTGAAAACCACATTATTCGATGCATCTGGGGAGACTTCCAGTGCCAAGCATCATTAATCAGGTGAGACTTCCAGTCTAAAAACAACTGAGGCTTAAGGAGGTGTGAAGTTTTGATAGAAGCTGATCTGGCACTGATTTCATAGAGATACAAGAGGAGGGAGCCTGACAGTTAGCATCTGTAAGCATTTAGATTATAATGGAACCAGGGCAATAAGCAGCCTGGATATTAAGATTGAATCAAGCTGGGCAAACTTAATTGCTTTTTTCTTTTTTTTAAAAGGGAGTGGGAATTCCATGATTAATAAAAGAGAGAGAGAAAATGAAGATGTAACATAACCTAATTTTGGTAAAGCACTTAATACAGTATCTAATAAAGTCTTACTTGCAAAATGAATTCAAATTGGATTGGATTTGAACTCGCATTCTATACTGGCTGAAAGCTGAGAGCTGGTGACATAGAAACCAAGGATAAAGGCGATGTGTGACATTACAGAAGTGTCTGGTAGCCCTGCCCCAGCAATCAATGAAGCTCTAGTGTTAACAGCTTCATTAGTGATCTGCATGATGAGACAAAAGAGTATCTTAATGAATGTTATTGAAGAAACTGTGAGGAGATGCTGTGAATTCCAGTCTCAACTGAGAGGTTTGCAATAAGAAAATAAATATGCAGAAACAACTGGAAAGAAACATCTGAGAAGCTGATATTTGGGGAAAATGGTTTGCAAGATTTTGACAAAATGCATTTTTTTAGTTTTATAAAATAGCATTCTTAGAGATCTGAATAAAACAAACATTTAACCCAACCATGAAATTAAATGCTAGTCTAGATGCCTAGGACAATCTGTTCCCCAACAAAACTAATATATAAATAAATAACCACAGGGCATTAAAAAGTAGCAGCTAGTCATTTTTTTCTTCTTCAATTTTCTTTTTCTCTTGGAGCGTTAGTGAGAGAATGAAGAAAAGGAACAACAGAAAGGGATTTGGTTTTTTTAAAGGGGAGGAGGAGATGACATAAGCAGATAGAAGCCGCATTTGTAAATCCCACACCCCACCCCAGGTAAGAAGGATTTCAGTGGCCTCTGAGTTTTTTAAAAACTAAGATTTAAAAAAAAAAAAAACAAAGGAAGGTAGAATCTAGTAATTTACATGATCTCAAAGCCAATACTTTTTTTTAAGATTTTTATTTATTTATTTGACAGAGAGAGAGAGTGCACAAGCAGGGGGAGCAGGAAGCAGAGGGAGAGGGAGAAGCAGGCTCCTCGTGGAGCAGGGAGCCTGGGCAGGGCTCAATCCCAGGACCCTGGGATCATGACCTGAGCTGAAGGCAACCACTTAACCGATTGAGCTCCCAGGTGCCCAAAGCCAATACTTTCTTCCACTCTTCCTCCCCCTTCCCTGCCCCAAATTATGTATAGAGAAAGCCAAAACATACTCCATGATTAAAGTCATTCACTTGGCTTTTTTGTCATTTCTATGTAACAGGATGAAAAGCAGAATCTTAACCTTAGGAAGCACACATTATGGTAGCAAGAAAGCCAAACACATTAATATTGAAAGAAACAAGTGCTTAAATCGAATGTGGGATAGGATGGGTAAATTCAGAGAAATCATGGAGAAGGAAGCATTTGTAACTTAAAGACTCAATAAGCATTTACTGGGGGTCAGTCAGATCAGAGAATGGTGGAGGGGTGGCAGCACTAGCAAGGAATGGGTCAAAATAGTAGAAGGCACCAAATCCTGACCAACCTTAGAAGCTATTCAAAGAAGTTTCAATTTTATCCTATCTGTATTAGGAAAACAATACAGGGAGACCAATACAGGGAGAAATCTGAGTCAGAGGATGGCATGGTTGGATGTATATGTTAATAAGATCATTCCAGCATCCAGAGTATTATAATGGTTTTCTCCTAAGAGTTTCCCTCTCTGTCCTTCTCTTCCTCCAGTCTAGTCTCAACAGTGCAGCCAGACTCATCCTGGTAAAATAACTCAGATCATAACATCTGCTCAAAATCACCAAATGCTTCCCATTCCAGAGAAATAGAAGTCCCAGTCCTTGCTCTGACCTATGAGGTTCTACATGATCTGGCCCCGGTGAGCTCTTACCTCTTCTGCTACTGCTCTCCTTTCTTGTCTTCTCCACTCCATTCCAACCACAGGGAAACACCAGGCACAGGTCTACCCTGTGCCTACTCTTTCCTCCTAATCACACCTGTCCCCCAGGTACTTGCACTGATCAGCACTTAGTCCTTTCAAGGCCCTGCCCACATGCCACATTTGCAGTAAGACCATCCCAATCACTGTATCTAAAATTTCATCTCCCTTTCCCCAATACTCATATATCTCCCTTCCTCACTTTATCTTAACACTTATCATTTTCTAATATATTATGATAAGATCCACAAGGGCAGGAATTCTTGTCTATTTTGTTCTTGTGCTCAGAACAGTTCTTGCTAATAGTAAATCCTCAATAAATATTGACTGAATAAATGAATGAATGAGTGAACTACTAAAAGATAAATCCTGTAGGATTGAAAATAGGAGGCTATATGTAATCATCAAGACAGTATGATACTGGCACAAAAACATACACATAGATCAGTGGAACAGAACAGAGAAGCCAGAAATGGACCCTCAACTCTATGGTCAACTAATCTTTGACAAAACAGGAAAGAATGTCCAATGGAAAAAAGACAGTCTCTTCAACAAATGGTGTTGGGAAAATTGGACACCTACATGCAGAAGAATGAAACTGGACCATTTCCTTACACCACACACAAAAATAGACTCAAAATGGACGAAAGACCTAAATGTGCAACAGGAATCCACCAAAATCCTAGAGGAGAACACAGGCAGCAACCTCTTCGACCTCAGCCGCAGCAAATTCTTCCTAGAAACATCTCCAAAGGCAAGGGAAGCAAGGGCAAAAATGAACTACCGGGACTTCATCAAGATAAAAAGCTTTTGCACAGCAAAGGAAATAGTCAACAAAACCAAAAGACATCTGACAGAATGGGAGAAGATATTTGCAAATGATATATCAGATAAAGGGCTAGTATCCAAAATCTATAAAGAACTTATCAAACTCAACACCAAAGAACAAATAATCCAATCAAGAAATGGACAGAAGACATGAACAGACATTTCTCCAAAGAAGACATCCAAATGGCCAACAGACACATGAAAAAGTGCTCCACATCGCTCCATCAACAGATGAATGGATAAAGATATATATAGATACACACACACACACACACACACACACACACACACACACACTGGAATATTATGCAGCCATCAAAGAAACACGAAATCTTGCCATTTGCAACAACGTGGATGGAACTAGAGGGTATTATGCTAAGTGAAATAAGTCAATCAGAGAAGATAAGTATCATATGATCTCACTGATATGAGGAATTCTTAATCTCAGGAAACAAACTGAGGGTTGCTAAAGTGGTGGGGGGTGGGAGGGATGGGGTGGCTGGGTGATGGACAATGGGGAGGGTATGTGCTATGGTGAGCGCTGTGAATTGTGCAAGACTGTTGAATCACAGACCTGTACCTTAGAAATAATACATTATATGTTAAAAAAACAAAAGAAGATAGTAGGAAGGGAAAAATGAAGGGTGGGAAATCAGAGGGGGAGACAAACTATGAGAGACGATGGACTCTGAGAAAAAAACTGAGGGTTCTAGAGGGGAGGGGGTGAGGAGATGGGTTAGCCCCGGTGATGGGTATTAAGGAGCGCATGTATTGAATTGAGCACTGGGTGTCATACGCAAATAAGGAATCATGGAACGCTACATCAAAAACTAATGATGTAATGTATGGTGACTAACATAATAAAATAAATTTAAAATAAAAATAAAGGCAAAGAAAATCTCACAAACAAACAAACAAACAAACAAAAATAGGAGGCTATGGCAGTTGTGAAGAAGCCTTAAACAAGGGCTATGGCAGGGCAGGTAGAAAAGTGAAAATGGGGACCAGAGATACTTAGGGTGCAGGATCAGCAGAAATTGAATTAGTGGGGATTAAGATTCCAGGAAGCATTCAGGAAGAATGACTCCCAGGTTTCTGGTTAAGGCAACCAGGGAGATGGTAATTCTCTTTCCCTAGATAGGGAACATGGTAAAGCAGGAAAGACAGGGAGAAGACCGTAGATTCAGGTTTTGACATATTGAGTTCCAAATGTCTGATGGAAATTTGCCTGGATCTAACAGTTTACTGTGAGATGTTCCATGTCTTGGAAAGAGAATATGAAGTAGAGGTCTTTGTTTCCCTCCAGGGTTTTCTCTATGCAGATGAAATTCCAAATTCAAACCTACTCTGCTTCCCCCGTAGTGAGCTCTGAGTTGCAGAAAGTAGCAAAACCACTCAGGGCACCAGACAGAAGGTCCAAGTCATAAAGGGCAGTGAAAGCAAGTGAGAAGGCAAAGTGCCTGAGTAACAGGTGCAAAGAGCCCTGGCTGACCCTTATGTATTCAGGCAATAAGCTTGTAGGCCTGGGACCGAGGTAGCCAGTGGAGCAGCCCAGAGGATGGAGACTTAGTGCCTTCCCTGGGAACACAACAGTCTAGTCAAGTGACTCTGAAACAGGGCTCTGTTGGTTTCACACATGTTCACATGCACTAAGGTAGAGGAAGGACCAGGTTTCCTCTACCTTAGTGCATGTGAACATGTGTGTGCTATAACTTTATTTTCACATGCAGCTTGAGAGCAAGACAGCTGACCACCTCAATCTTCATCACCTTCCAAAGGATGATTTCCTGGCACCCCAATCCATCTTCTCCCCTCCCTCATGAGTAAAATCTCATTACATTTCTCGTTTTAAATAAATGACATTTGTTTACTTTCAAATTGTTATTAGTTATAGAAAGTTATTTATGTTGTTCAGTTGATAAGATTTTTCTACCTGTGAATAAGGTTTGGGTATTTGGGGTTGGGTGAATGTATCACAACTTTTTCCAATTAAAATTAACAGAAAAAAATGTTTTTAGTTAATGGCTTTTCATTTACAGGCAAGGTTTTCAAAACAAATTAAAGTCATTAAATGAGGAGCAGGAGTTTCTGTTTTATCCTTCTAGGAGTCCTTTTTTGCAAATAACCACTTCTAATTAAATAATATTAACAACCTGGTCCTTGTTTCTTGGTTTGGTTTGTTTTTTGTTTGTTTTAATGAAAATTACCACTTGATTCCTCTTCAAGGTGCCTCTTTTTGTAGGTAGTTAGGTCTCACTTGAAAACTGCTTACCTGCCCCAGAGGTTCCACTTCTGAAATCTTTTTCCCTTGTTGGGGGGATCAAAGCAGCAGGGCAGCAGTAACAGGGCTAACCATGCCCTTCTGGATTGTCAGCAGATTCAGTTTTCTGCAAGAAATCCAGTCCCCAGCTAAGCTGAGTGACAGGAAAGCCTTGCCAAGATGGGAGCCCAGACTCTCAGGAAGGCTAGAGCATATAATGACTGACAGCGGGAGGCCAGCTATAGGAGGGGGGTTGTGCTGCTGCTGTAGGGTGGAAGGGAGGACAAGGAGTGACATCTGGAAGGGAATATGTATGGGTCACACACAGGCACGTGCAGACCACGCACAAGAAAACACTAGAGGAACCACATAGATGGAAAAAGAGGACATCCTCCGTTCAGATTCTGCGGCCCTCGTTAAATGCACGGGGCTAACAAATGTTTGCCAGGGCAGAATCTTACAGTCAGGTTCACACGAAGGCCCCTGAGATGGTATGAAAATTCATCCTGATCTGCGTTATTTCTAGAATGAATTTTCATAGGTGTTTTTTTTTCTTTTTTTAAAGATTTCATTTATTTATTTATTTGACAGAGAGAGACACAGCGAGAGAGGGAACACAAGCAGGGGGAGTGGGAGAGGGAGAAGCAGGCCTCCCGCAGAGCAGGGAGCCCGATGCGGGGCTCGATCCCAGGACCCTGGGACCATGACCTGAGCTGAAGGCAGACGCTTAACGACTAAGCCACCCAGGCGCCCCAATAGATTTTTTCAACTCATTGGATCCCTAAACCAAATCACTTGAATTCTAAGCCCATTAAAAAAAAAAAAAAGAAAAGTAAAAAGGTAAGTAAGCTCCCTCAAATCCCCAAAATGGTGCATAACAGCTCTAATGTATGACTTTTGCAAACAACCTTTCTTTTACATGGAATCTAACTCTTGTTCAAACAGTTCTGAGAAAAGAAATATGATATCCTCTCAAACTTGATCAGTGGTGACATGAGGGCTAAATGGGTTTTCTTTTGGATTCTGACATGACAGTCACAGAAAGCCAAAACATACACCAGTGTTACTAAAGGATGGATCTCCTCACAGCTCATCTTGCCTGGAAATTACTATTAATAGCAAAGAAATAAATTCTATAATAGAGAAATCTACACTATTAGTGGTGGCATTAATGTGGTTTGCGCTTCATTAAAATCTAATAGAAGAGCTGGTCAATAATACAGACATTTGAAAATCATTAAAATCACTAAAAACAGCTAGGAGTCCCTATTTTTTTCCAACTTGGTATTATGAAAAATCTCAAACATACAGAATAACTTTAAGAATTAGGTCCAATGAATATCAATTTAACTACCACCTAGATTCAATTCAAAGATTTATATTCTTCATATTTGCTTTGTCTATAAATATATGTTTATACATATATTTGGTTTTTTCCCTAGATCAGTCAAAAGTAAATCGCAGAGGACATAACACTTTACCCATAAATACTTCAGTGTTAAACTCCTAAAAAACATGTTCTCCTACATAAATATAATTCTACCATCACACTTAAGAAAATCACAATAATTCCATAATATCTTCTATTGTCCAGTGCGTATTTAATCTTCCTATCATGCCCAATATGGCTTTTGAAGGTTTTTTGTTGCTGCCGTTGTTGTTTCACCTGGACTATCAAGGTTGCATCCGCATTTATTGTGTCCCTTTGGTTCCTTTGTCCGACAGCAATTCATCCACCTATGTTTTCCTCATGACACTGACTTTTTGAAAAGAGAGCAGCATCTCTTTGGTACATACTTTCACACCCCAGATTCACTTGATGTTTTCTTACAGCATTCATTGTTTAACTCACTTCTCCATTCCCTTCTCTTGTTATAAGCTGGAACCTCGATCTAAACATTGATTAGGCTCAGGTTAAATATTTGGGGCAAGAGAACTTACAGGAAATGCTCTGTCTTCAGACTGCATCACCACAGAGACACGTAAGGTTAGGTTGTCCTAGTATTAATGAGCATATGTGTACCGTCCTTGCCACCTCTCCTAATGATAAAGTTATGTTCTCCCTTTACCATCAGCAACCTGGAGGCTGCTCCTTTGGCATCATGTGAATACCCCACGTGAGAGCCACCCCTCACCTAATGGTTTTCTCATCCATTTACTATGCAGGTCCAAGCAAGACTTTCACTGGGGACTGCAGAATTGTGATTTTCTAGTCCCACCATTCTTCTACATTTAGTTGTGGGATATTTTTTATTTTTTTATTTTTTGGTAAAGAAAAGCTTTTCCTCAACAACCAGGAATGAACCATAGTTCCTCCTAAAAAGCATAAAGTAAATCCTTTATTTTTATTGTTTTATTTTTAATCACTACATTTCAGAGTAAAGAGCTTATATAATAACCACCTCCAATATCATCAAAGAACTCTCTCGTTTAGTCTGGATTCATGGTTTTTATTTGTTCAGTGTTTTAAATGTAATTATAATTATTATTCTTATAACAGTTTTGATGTTCAAACTGCCACAAATTTGGACCAGTGGCAGCCCCAGGGACTTGGCTCCTGAGTTCTTAGATGTGCTCCTGTTAGTCTTTGAGTGTTTCTTTTGTCTTAGAGCACAACATGCCCCTTGCTCATCCAGTCCCTTGCCCCAAATGTGGAATTAGCTATTTCTCTGATGAGCTTTGGTTGTTTTGAATGAGGAATGGTATTTAGAAAACAAGATCCAGTATTAAATGTGCTAATTGCTACTGGGGTATTGTTATTTCTAAACAGTAATTTTAAAAAGGGGTAGTATTGACTGTAGTTTAATTTCAACCATGATTATAGCTCAGCAGAGGCTTCCTTCACACCTACCAAATGGTCTAGACTTAACTATAGTATATTTTGCTACAAAGAGGCTCAAATGAAACAGACCCTTCTCCAACTAGAAATCAGGGAAATATGGTTACTTTCAGCAAATACAACTTTAAAATAAACACAGAAGAGGTAGGTGAATTCACTTAAAAGTATTTCTTATCAAAAAAAAAAAAAAAGACTAGGTTGATCAGAAGAGTTAGTAAGCCATAGCAACAAAGGAAAAGAAAGCTGATCATAGGAATGCTCACTCAGGAGAGAAGGTGGTCAGACTCGAGGACTCATCCCATCTGGGCCAGGTGGTAGGTATGTCCCCCATGGAGGACACAAATGAGACTGAGACCTTCAACCATCTGATCCCATCTCATGCTC
Organism: Callorhinus ursinus; assembly: GCF_003265705.2. NCBI lineage: Eukaryota > Metazoa > Chordata > Mammalia > Carnivora > Otariidae > Callorhinus > Callorhinus ursinus. The sequence continues at coordinate 12,278,367 of NW_027397076.1, forward strand.
AAGCAGTATCTATCTTTCTTTTTTTAATTTAAATTTTGTTAGTTAACATACAGTGCAATATTGGGTTTTGGAGTAGAATTCAGTGATTCATCACTTACAACACCCCGTGCTCATCACAACAAGTGTACTCTTTAATGCCCATCCCCCAACTAGCCCATCCCCTACCCACCTCCCTCCATCAACCCTCAGTTTGTTCTCTATCATTAAGCATCACTTATGGCTTGTTTCCCTCTCTCCTTTTTTTCCTTCCCCCCTTCCCATATGTTCATCTTTTTTTTTTTTTTTCTTAAATTCCACATATGAGTGAAATCATATGGTATTTGTCTTTCTCTGGCTGACTTATTTCACTTAACATAATACACTCTGACTCCATCCACATCATTGCAAATGGCAAGATTTCATTCTATTCGATGGCTAATAATATTCCATTGTGTGTATATAGCACATCTTTATCCATTCATCAGTCAATGGACATCTGGGCTCTCCCCATAGTGTGGCTATTGTTGACAATGTTGTTATAAACATCAGGATGCATGAAGCAGTATCTTTCTGATTATGACTTGGCATCTATTGTTGCACAATGCTCCATAACAATGCAAAAACCTCAGCAGCTTTCAATAAAAAACATTTGTTTCTTGTTCATAGAACTTTGGGTTGGCTATGGTTGCCCTATTTTAGATTTCAGGTTGGGTTCAGATCTATTGCATGTGTCTCTCATTCTGGATTCAGGTTTGAAGGAGCATGGCTACTTGGGCATACTCTTCTCATTATTAAGAGCATGCTCTTCTCATTATTAAGGGCAGGAATACAAGTGCTAGTCAAACCACAAAAGCACATTTAAAGCTTTGAGTTGGATGTCTTGTACAGCATGCCCCTAGTACTCCATTGGCCAAGTCAGGTCACAGGGCTAAACACAAAGTCAGTGGGAGCAGATAAATATATTTTGCTCTCAAGTCAATCGTGGCAAAGGTGGGATAAGAGGGAAGAACTATGAACAAATAATACATACACCAAAAATATCATTCCATGCAGCATGTGCCCAGGAAGAGACTGCGCCATCCTATCCTTCCCGATCTTATATTTCTTACAGTAAACTAATAATTTGGCATCCCGGTCTCTGCAAACTTGATTAATATCAGTCTTTTCCAGAAATAAATGCATTTTGCATGGACTGACTGGTCAGGTTGCAGGTTTCAAGGTATTTGCCAAGAACTGCACAGGGATGACTCCTGCAACTAAGCCTATAGTCCATAGATAATAGTGTTCAAATTTGGCCAACTGGATATTTATTTTTGGGGCAAAGCATTCAGTATTCATACAGAGTTCGTATACCTTTCACCTACTCCTCATGGCCCATCACTTCAACCATGCTCTTTAAGGGATGAAGTCACATGCTTCCTTACGTCCAGCCAAAGACCAATGGTACTACTTGGTGGAGCAGGAAGAACAGTGGACTTTGATTCAGACAGTCTTGATTTGTGCCCTAATTCCACCAATTGTCATCACTGTGATTTCTGAACAAGTCATTCATTTTCATGGTCCTCATTTTCCTCAGTGGGAAAATGAAAGTGATGAATACTCCCTTACCACCACATTGTGAGAATCTAAGACAAAACAGATCAACTATCATGTGCCAGAACTATAATAAAAGAAATTGTTCTTAAAGACATTTTCTTTAGTGCCCATTGTGCCCTGCCACCTATGCTGGCACTCTCTCCCAGCCACCTGTATCCCCCATGCCCATGCACACACTGTTCAACCCTAAGAGTTATCCAGAACAGACAGGAGGGCCCTCAGTATGCTCCAGCCACGGAATCCGTCCATGAATCATCTTTGTATGCACAGCTTGTTCCTGGCTGATGGCAGCTGTGCACCCCTAATGGCCTCCCAAGCATCAGAGCTGCTCTAGTGCAGCAATTATTTGCATTAATCAAAGGCTTCAAGCAAATCTCCCATTTTTTGGCTGAACAGTAAAAGTATATTCATGCTGTGCCCAAATGAGAGATTTCACAGGAAAAGGGATGCTTTGGGCCCATGTTGCTATTATGGTATTCAGCTTCTCACCCACCTCTCACTCACAGAGGGTCAACCTAGCTGGAGAATATTATCTGCATGCAAGATTACTTAACAAACAGAATGTGTGTTATAAGTACACAGATGTACTTGCTAATTAATGGATATTTGAATGGGTTAAATAACACTATTGTATCCATTCCAGTTCCACAGGGCTCTGTGAGTGTGGAAATGAGAGCTGATCAGCACAGACACCTGTTTGAACAGTTCCAGGTGGAGTTTTAAATGACTCTTCCTCAGCCTTGCATTTGAAAGTAATACCACAAACAGTAGCATGGACCCCAGGCATGCGAAGCCATTTTCAACCTGAAGACATGGATGGGGTCCATTTTCCAGAGGCCCCATAAGTTCCCAAATGGAGCACCTCATATAACATCACCCTGTGGCCACACAAGTCCTTCCTCTCATCCTCAGGACAAAAAGAAAAAAAAAAAAAAACTTTGAAATACCAAGATTCAGAAGGTATACCCCACCAAACCAGAACAGGCTTGGAGATCTAAAAGATATGACAAAAAACCAAGAAGACTCCTGTCAAGTCCACTGGATTTTTCCGAGGTAAAACTAAATCTAAACTTCTTTTTACCTATTCAACCAGACAGAAAAGAAAAGGAAGACTGAAAATTTCTCAATCAGGACGTGATGACTTTTTCTCTGTGTGCTGGAGTAGCGTTAGAACAACAGGAAGGAGATTCTGCATAGTCAAATGCTAAGCCCACTCCGCTGCAGCAATATTCATTGAGAAGTACGTTGTGAGCTGTGGGGAAGAGCAAGTCAGCAGAGCTTCAAGAAATTCCACTCGTCCAGAGACCTCTGTCTGTGCACCCTGAGTTCTGTAGCCTATTGGTGGTCAACTCAAGTCACTGCTTTAAAATTTCACCATGTATTTTTTTCTAAAATATTAACTTACATTTTAATGAAAGGATCATTATCATATTCAAGCACACTCCTTTCCCACAGGACTTTCACTATTCTTTGCATATTTATGATTCTGTTGGGCTAAAGCTGACAGAAATTTACAAATGAACAAAGGGAAGGAAGATGTTGACTTCTGAAAAGATTGTCATAAAATGGCATTTGCCATGATTATTTGCTGTTTGTTCTGTCCACATACACTCAACCTTCCTGAAGGAAACATACTGCAGTCTTCCTCTAGAGAATCATCTTCTCCTTCACTTTCAACGCTTCTATTAGAATCGATGATGTTCTTGGCTCCACGGGAGGGTGTGTGATGCAGGCCTGTCCAGGGAAAGCATCTCATTCCCCTGGGTCATAATGGTAAGTTTGGAAGTGAGAATGAGTTCAAACTGCTGGGTAAGAAAGGAGTTCTCTTTTGCCTTGGATTTGAACCTGGGAGGACATAGCCCTGGCACTGAGGACAGCCATTAGCCACTGCAGGGAGCCTACAGTGAAACCACACCATGGAGGACATCAGAAATTGAGAGACCTGGGTCCATGTTAAGCTCTAGAGTTTGAGGTTTGATGAGCCACTAAGTTCTGTTTTTTCACTTAAGCCCATTTGAGCTGGGCTTTTTGTGCATCCTTATCTAAAAAGCCCAAGCCAAAGAGATTTTCAACTGCACTGTATATTTCACCCTCCGAAGAAGGAAATACCACAACACTTTCCATGTCTGACTTACCCTTGTAAAGCAGGGGGAAAGGGTCCTGGTCAAGAATGGGACGACCTGCTTTCTGGTTCCACAGGTGCCCCTATCTGAGAAGGTGGTCAATCCACTGAGTCAGTGTAGATGTCTGAGGAGTCTTATCTAGGAAATGGGGGATCCAAACTGGAGAATTTCTAAAGGCTCTCCAGCCCCCAAATTCCACTCTAACATTTGCCCAACGATCCTGACAGGGAGGACATTTGAGAAATAAATAGAAAGAAAAAATATATTTTCTACTCAGTAGGGCACAGACTCAAATGGCCAAATATTTTGTGTCCTTTAATCATCTTTATCATAGACCCTAAGCCTGACCTGTGGCAAAGGGCATGGGTTAAAAAAATAAATCAGAGAAACATACACCTTAATACATGTACTTCTTCACCTGCTACAAAGGTCTTCTGTGTGAATCAGATTAAGCTATTTTCCAATTTTCAAACCAGGCCAGCTGGGCAAGGCTATGCCATCTTTGATAAATGAGAGGGGAAACCTCATTAAAGAGACCATCCACACTTTCTTTCTCTTTCTTTTTTTTTTTTTTCCGTCAAGAATCTCTGCAAGCTACAGTTAACGATTGGAACAGTCTGCAGGCTGCAGTTAATGATCCACGTTGTGTTTGTGTCTGCTGAACTTATTTATTTGCATTTAAAAGGGATTTAGGGGTAGATGTAAACACTTTGATGGGATTTATGGCAGAGACAAAGGTCGGTTAACATTTTGATCCAGTGGGTAGAAAACTGAAAAGCCATCATTAAATTGGTAACCAATGGCATTGAAGTAATCTTTTGAAACCACTGAAAGGATATCTGAAGGACGAGGGATCAAAACAGAAGATATAACTGCAAGGAAAGAGTGTGGAAACACAAATCTTGTTTTTGGAATTTAAATACTTTTATTTTGTAATCACAAAATGAGATGAAAAGGCACTTTATGGATCCATCAATCAATATACACTTGAAGGTAAAAAAAAAAATGAAATAGTATTGGCCATTATGTGGACAATCTAGAATAGATACAAGAATGCTGTACCTATCAGACTGCCTGCCTTCAGAGGGACCACCTGAAGCAAAGGAGAATAAGCCTGGAAGCATTCGATCCCTCTTCCATCTCAGGTGATTCAGACGCTCACAGAGCTCCCTGCCACATCTCTAGGACAGATGGACCTGTGCACTTGCTGGGGAAGGGACATGACAGCGTCGGAGGAGCGGGGGGAGGGTCTGGACACAGACACATGAGTTCAAGACCCAGATTCAGTACTGACTGTGAGATCCTTAAGTCTTCAGAGTATGGAGCCTCATTTCCCTCACCTATACAAATGAATAGAATGGCACTTATGTCACAGTTTTTATGAAGATTTAATACTTTCTTCCTGATTCCATCAAGCTAGCATCAACACCTCTCCTTTTTAGCTTCCTTAAAACTGAACATATATTCCATCTATAGCTCAGAACCCACAGCCATGAATGTTGCCTGTGTAGTTTTCTGTCTGTGTCAGGACACTTCAGGCTCATTAGGTATATACTTGCTTTCACTGATTGCTATTGCTTGAGTATGTACTACATGACAGGAACCTTCTGGGTACTCAAGTTTATCAATGAATAAGAAAGATAAAGTGCCTGCCTTCAGGGGGCTTATCGTCTGTTGGTAGCAAGGCTCAGGAAGGAAACAATTACAACACAATCTCATTTTATGAGATAAGGAACAGGGCACTTTTAGAAATAAAGGCATCGGAGAACCTCAATTATTTGTTGAAGGATGGTTAAATGGGTTAAATGAATAAGTCAGTAAATGAGTAAATGAATGAATAAACCACTTATTCCACTTCCTTTGGAGGCATCCTTAACTATGTAAGTGCAGAACTGGAGAACTGGGGAAGTTAAATGACTTGTCAAAATATTATATTTGGTTGCTTTGTACGATATTTTCCACCACTTCTTTAAAAAACATTTAGAATGACGAGAATGCCTCTATTTGAAATTCAGCCTCGGTTTTTTGTTTTTTTTTAAGATTTTTGTATTTATTTGACAGAGAGACACAGCGAGAGAAGGAACACAAGCAGGGGGAGTGAGAGAGGGAGAAGCAGGCTTCCTGCCGAGCAGGAGCCCGATGGGGGGCTCAATCCCAGGACCCTGGGATCATGACCTGAGCTGAAGGCAGACACTTAACGACTGAGCTACCCAGGCACCCCATCAGCCTCGGTTTAGAGAAAGAGAAAAAGCAACTCTACTTTTCAAATTTATTGGTGTATAGGGTATGAACGTGGAACCCTTGATCTATAAAACAATGTTCCTCCTAGGAATCACACGGCACGCGGGGTAAACTGCCTACTGCACAATATTAGTTCCTTCTTTTGATTTTTATTTAAACTTTCTTCAAAGCCTCAAATTCTTCAGTAACTTCTAGGAGTGATAATTGTATCTCTCAGGAGGTATGTCTCATGTTTAAAAAGATTAGTTGACTTCTAAGACAATGAAGTAGCTATTTACACCTGCTGCAGCAACCAAATCTATTTATCAATAGCCTGTCTCTCCTAAATGAGTTCATATAAGTACTCATAGGCCTAGACTATGGATGTTTAGTATATCTCAGGCCTTTTGAATTAATTTTCCCACTGCTGCATGGCAATGAAAGACAATGAAAGGCTATCTGTCTTTTAACATTGGAGTAAGTTAGAGCTGTAATAGAAAGTACATTCGCCTAGCCTGGGTGCCCCAAAAATGGATCAACTCTCCCAACTGTGTTTTTTCATTTTTCTCCCACAAATCATTTAATCTCTCTGGACCCCAGTTTTCTCATTTGTAAAGTGAGAGAATAAAACTGGAAAATCCCTTACAATCTTGTGCAGTTCTGATATTCTAGGATTTTAATATTTCCATTTTATCAATATGTTAGCTGAGAAGTCCAGGTTTTCAGACTCGGAGCACTATTTTTCTGGTGACTGAAGTCAAATTCCTAATGGGTGTACCATGGCATGGCTTGGAGGGGCATTAGAATACCCTCTCCCAAAATTTCCACCAACTCTCCATGAAAAGCCAAAAAAAGAACAACCTAAATAGAGTATGCTTGCTATGTAAATGCAACTTCAAGAACAAAACTCTGTGGCACTCCCCCACATATGTAGATACATACATACCTCCTCCCTCAAAATACATACAGCTATAAAAACATAGGTTAGACTTCTATTCCTCAAACACTCCAATGTAAAATTCTGGAACCACTAATACAAATATCTGAGCTTCAAGTATAAACAGGAGAGACAAAACAGAACTGATTCATGTGGCATACGTAGGAAAAATTCTTTTGATATGATCTAGAATCTGAATCATATACAGCTTGAGAATAAATTTTTTAAGTTGTTATTTTGCCCTTTCAATAGAAACACATGGTAAATAAGCGAGAAGCAAGAAAAGAGGCATCTATGAGACCAGAAACACATTTTCTGCGGGTCCCTGAAATCACAAATGCAAATGGTATAACATCCAAAACAAAGTAAAGAGAATGAGGGATCTTACTTGAAGTAAAGATGGGTATATCATTAAGTTGTTAACTATTTTAGGCACATAGTTCTGAGGAGGATCTATTTGGCATAATTTTGTTTTTATAGCATTATTGTAATTAACAATGTTGAAGATGAAACACTGGGTCACAAGGTTGGACTGGATGACTGTCCTGGTCTCCCTCAAAGAACCTTTTAAGACATAGGCAGATTCTGTGAAAATGACGCATGAGTAAAAAGCAGATAAATAAGTCATGCCATTAAAAAGGAGATCACAAGCCAGTTAAAAACCAATCCAGAATCAAGTGAAATTTCAAAGTATAGGATAATGGCACTCAGTAAGAGAACTCTTCAACTAAATTGACCCAGATAGTTGATTGTCATGTGATTTGAAGAAGAGCAAGCTGAAAATCAGTTTCTTTATTACATAAACCTCCCTAGACCACTCTTCAGAATTATTATCTGCACTGGTTCTGGTGCTGAGGGATCTTCTGTCCCTTATAAATGCTTTGCAACCCCTGTCCTCACCAACAAGAAGGCACAAAGAGCCTGAAGACTCACTGACAGTTCTCAATCCTTCATTCACATACCAAATTTGGGTTGAGTTCTTAATAAGCAAAAACACTGAATCAGATGCTAGGAGTGTGTGCAGACAAGGTCTTTGCCTTCAAAATTTTGCAACTCAGGTAGTGGGTAGGTAGGTGGGGGTTCATAATCACTAGCAACCATTAAAAGACTGTCAACACTCACCAGAAGGCATTGGGGGCGCGGTAGTGGAAACAAAGTGTCAGGTTATTGCCACAAAGGTTAGTTATCATGGTAGGTGACGGTGAGCATCTTAAGTCTTGAGTTGGGATTGCATGATGTGGTATAACCTCGCATTGGCACTCTCACTCTTCATTTCATCTCACTTCTATTTGGATCCTCCAGGAGATGTAAGAGGACATTTCCCAGAATCCCTTACAGCTAGGATTTTTAGTGTGAACTGTGTTTTGATAGCTAGAAAGAATTTCAAGAGATTAAGACTTCACTAGCATAGTGAGTTAATGGTCATCTTCCTGTGGGTGTGGCTGGCTGCTAAAAGCAACCTCCGAACATGGCATTTACAATGGCAGACTTCATTCTATGTAGGACCACTCCATGAGTATAAGGCAGTTGTCACAGCAGGTTTTTGGTGCCTGGATCATAGCTACAGTGCTGAACATTCACCCAGCAGTCTGGTAGAGCCCTCTTGACTTCTGCTTTTCTAGCTTGTCTCTTGTGTATTAGAGTTCTTCACAGAAACAGAAAATGTTTCTGTGTTTTCTCCTATTAACTCTCTATGTTCATTCAACTACCCCTACCTTCTCCCTCCCACCCTTTCTCCTGCCCTTCCTTCTCCTTTGTTCTCAAATCATTTACATGAGATTATAGAGACTGAGAAGTCCCACGATCTGCTACCAACGGTGTAAGTCCTGGTCTTAGCCTGAAGGCTTGAGAAGGCAGAGAATGTCTGAAGGCAGGAGAAGGTGGATATCTCAACTCAGGCAGAGAACAAATATGCCCTTTCTCCACCTTTTCATTCTATTCAGGCCCTCAGTGGATTAGATGATGCCACACTAGTGGGGGTGATCTTTAGTCTACTGATTCAAATGCCAATCCCTTCCAGAAACACCCTCACAGGCATGCCCAGAAATGTTTTACCAGCTATCTGGGCATCCCTTAGCCCAGTCAAGTTGACATAAAACTGACCATCACACCATGATTTTGAAAAACTTGTAATTCAGGTATTAAATCCCTTTGTGCTTGAAATATCTAGAGTGTTTTTTGTTTCTTCACTTAACCTTGACTTATGAACTTAGTGAGACCATTGCCATATCCAAATGCTGAGCTTGACGTCTACCCCTAGCACCAGGGAGAAAAATGGACATGTTGAGCCTGACAGAGTAGGAAAGCACTCCCATAGGACTTAAGAGAAGATGGGAAATCTCTCATCCAACCATTCTGGAAAGGTAGGTGAAATACTTGCTATATGATGTTGTTGCTTTGGGATTAGGACTCTCGTGTACAACATGAAATATTTAGAAGAAAGGGTGTTTAAGGCCCTCTCAGCTCTGATTCTATGTCTGGGACTATGGTCATCCTGGTATACAAAACAGCCAAACAGTGCTCAAAACTGCAGGATAACTGAGTTAATGTCATAGGTACAAACACAGCATGGCTTTCCCAAGATCACACAGCTACTAAATAGCAAAGTAGGGGGATTTTTAAAATATATTCACAAATTCTTTGACACACCTCCTTTCAAAAGATAGAGTCTAATTCCCCTCTCCATGAATATGGGCTAGACTTAGTGACTCACTTTCAGCAAACAATGTGGTGGAATTAATTGATGGTGTGTGATTCCAAATTTAGATCATGAAAGATATTACTGCTTCTACTTTGCCTTCTCTTGGATTGCCTGTTTTGAAGGAAGTCAGCTGCCATGTTGTAAGGAACCTCCAGCAGCCTCTAGTGAGGCCCAGTGGGGGAAAAAAAAAAAACTGAGGTTTCCTATGACAAGAGGAACACCAGTGTAAGGGAGGAAAAAAAAATATTTTCCTTCTACCCTTCTAGGTTTTCAGCTGGGGCTTCATGACAAAAGAAAGATTAACAAGAGAAAACAGACAGAAGTTTATTAATATGTACATCTCATATGTCCATGGGAGACTCAGGCATGAGTAACTCAAAGGGGTGGTTAGAATTTGGGCTAAATCCAACTTGGGCTAAAACAAAGGAAAAGGGGGCTTGGGTTTCTGAGCAAGCTATGGGAAGGTAACCAGGAAAACCAGGTTAAGATTTGTTATTCAGATTCAAATCCATGCCTTATCCATTTTTAAGGGTTCTTGTGATTAAGAGTTACCCTTCTCTTCTTGGTACAGAAAGGGAGAGATCCTTACAAATAAGATTTCCTTTACAAATGTCAATTTCTCTCACAAAAGGGGAACTTATTCTCTGTCTTCAGAGCTTCTCCTGTGTTTTCTATGTCTCAAAATAATCCTTAGGCCAAAGAGACATATTTTGGGGTGGCATATTCTGGTCTTTCACACTAGTCATGATTTGCTAGCCTCAGTCAAGACTTCAGACGGCTGTAGACCTGGCCAACATCCTGACTGCAACTTCAGGAAAGAGTCCTGTTATGAGTTGAATTTTATCCCCCCAAAAAGCTATGTTGAGGTCCTAACACCCAGTACCTATGAATGTGACTTCATTTGGAAATAGGGTCTTTGTAGATCTAATCAGGTTTCAGTGATGTCATTAAGGTGGGCCCTAATCCAACATAACTGGTGTCCTTATAAAAAGGGGAAATCTGAACATCCCTCAGATGCAGGCAGAGGGAAGACGATGTAGACACCTACCAGAAGACAGCCATGTGACAATGGAGGCAGGACCAGAGTGATGCATCTACAAACTGAGGAATGCTGAAGATTGCAGACACACACCAGAAAATCAAAGACACAAGAAGGGGTTTTCCCCTATGAGTTTTAGAGAGAGCACAGCCTTGCCAACAACTTGATCCTGGATTTCTAGCTTCTAGAACTGTGAGACAGTGTCTGTTGTTTTAAGCCTCTCAGTTTGTGGTATTTTGTTAAAAACAACCCTAGAAAAGTGAATACAAACCAAAACCATTCAGATAAGCCACTCAATTTCTGACCTATAGAGACTTTGTAAAATAATAAAGGTTTTTTTGTTTTGTTTTGTTTTAAGCCACTGAGTTTTGGTACAATATTATGCACCAATAGCTAACCAAAACTCAGAGTTAGGCCAGAACTCAAGTCTTTTGACTCCAACTTAGGAATCTTTTTTACTATATCAACTTGCAGTTCACTATCTTTGAGGATAAGAGAAAGACCATGAATATTTAGCTTAAATTGCTAATAACATTTTTAGAGACAATGATAAAACTTTCCACTATGAGGCAGTAAAATCATCTTCATGAAAGACAGATAGCATCTGACAGTGGAACTAATCTCTCCTGGGTTTGCACTGCCTGTGAGTTCTACATCCCTACAGAAGAGGCATCAAATGGACAGTGCTCACTGATAAACGGCACTCGGATAGACATTACATTACAAAGAACATTATCTGTAACTATTCAACTATTCTCTAGATAGCAATGATGGATGGATGGATGGATGGATGGATGGATGGATGGATGGATGGAAAGAAGGGGAAAGGGAAGGATGGAGGGAGCAAGGGAGGGAGAATGAACATAGAGAGAGAGTCACCAGGAGAAAATACACAAAAAGACATATATTTCCATGTGCCAGAAAGGTGAAATTATGCCTCATTATTTTCTATGTTTTAAACTATTGCAATGTTTTCTGACAGTTGTTTCTTTCTGGCTTATAAATAGATCTTTGTTTTCTCTCTCTCCCCACCTCCTATTTTTTCTTCAATTTAATACACCCTTTTTCTGCTTCTGATGAAGGAAGAGAAGTATGTATTTACATTTTAATAATTTACAGTCTCAAAAATGCAATTTTAGAGGTCTTCTGTTTAATGTCATCAATTTATTAATTGCAACTTGATCTAGATGAGGTCATCTCAGAATATCTGAGCTTGAAGAGAAAAAGGAAAAATAGATGTGATGTTTTGGCCCAAAGTCTCTCCTCAGAAATAACTAATTGAGTTTCATATAGCCCTGCACAGGTCCATTGTGAGGGGATCTGGGACCAGCACAGCATATCCATCCCTTAGACAGTTACAGGAGTAACTGTCTTATATAAAGTTATTTGGGACCTCAAATTCAGTACCACCAAACCTCACCATTTGGTTACTTATAGTAGTTCCTCCCTTATTGTCCTGTACTCACCCTTCTGTTTCTCGTGATGATGTGAGATGAGAAAATCCCTACGTGGTGAAATGGATGATACAGGCATTACTGACTTTCTGACAATTCATCAGAAGGAGGATCATCTGCTTCCAGGCCACAGCCGATCACAGGTAACAAGGGAAACCATGGATAAGGTGGGACTACTGCATTTTCCCTCTGGTTGGTATATCAAAAGCCAAATACTACTTTTGAAACAGGAGAATTCCTCCCTTTTCAAATAATAGTAACTGTGGAAATTCTTAGCACTCTCTTTAACATCCAACATCAACTTCATGGGCACTGAGTGGTGAGAAAATGTTATTTTGATTTTATTCTTTAGGTTGTGCGTACCTTCCAAAGAAGTTACACGTAGAGCATGCGGAGCTTATGTATTTGTGCAATTAACATATCCAGAAAGACACCAATTTCAGGAATCCATTCTATTCCAACACAGTTGAAGTTAATATTTTTCTTGCAGGTTTGTTTGTTTTTTAATCAAAGCACAGCAAACAGCAAATGAAAATGATAATTTTCTGTAGACCCACCATATTTTCTAACAAAGCAACTATTGGCTGTGATTAAGTGAAGACAAAACTACTTCTGGAATTTATTAACTTCAGTATACATGCTAAGGCCAAATGAGCTTCTTTAATTTCCATAATGAAATTGTTTTTGTAAAGTTAAAAATACTGTAATGAGGCCAAAACGGTGTGCTTTCAGGGGGCTCCCATGGTGAAACAAATGAGATTTTAGCTTCTCTAATTGGGCGTACTGCAAGCTGGCTTGATGCTGTCCTCAACACAGGATGTTTGTTATCCCAACAAAAAAGAGGTCTACAGCTGTCAGCATAATGCTATATGGCTTTTCAGAGGCCTGGCTACGGGAGGAAGACTGAGCTCTCGGGCTGGGACCACCCAAAGGGAAAGACCAAGTAGAGAACTGTGCTTCTTTTCCCTGCTTAAGAAGTTATTCGTAAGGTAATTTGTTTACAGCTATCAAAGGAAAGCTTTGGAAGCAACTGGGGAGAATTCCCAGAATCCTCTGAAAGAATTTTATTTGATTAAGCAATGAATATGGATATTTTCTCTTTTCTTTTTTTTTTTTTTGTCCTCTTATGAATTAAATCTCATTACCTGTCAACACAGGCCTTTGGAGTCTAACTGTTCCTGTAGAAAACAAAAGTTAGGCCCATTTTGTTGAGGCAGCTACTGCCAAACTCTGTTGGTTAGCTGCCACACTGGGTACCATGGAAACAGCCTATAAACCTCTTTGAGCTTTGGAATGGTTTTGATGTAATATCGTCTTCATTTATTTTTAACCATTACTTTCAACTACAAAGGAAAGTAAAACAGAGGGCTAGTCAAATTAATTTTTAGCCACCAGAAGTAAGTCAGTAACTGAATTTTCCTAGTTTGTAATGGGTATTTCATTTTGGATATAAATATTTAAAAGGATCCAGAAAGATGAATAATTTTGCTGTAAAGTTCTACACTATTCAGTTACATTTACTAGATGCTAGACGAGTGAACGATTGGTATACTATCAAAATATATGAAAAATTAATGACATATTCACCAAATGAATTCAAATCTCCTAAATCCAATTATTCAAAGGGATAAATATTTAAAGGATAATGTAGACTGCTATAGTAGGCTATAATTATACATTACAGTGGTAAAATGTGCATTTCCAACAGCATGGTTCCAAAATGCTCTTTTTGTATTATTCTAGAGGAGAACATTATAAATCATCACACAGGAGTTAGATGAAATAGATTTTATTATAGTAAAACTTCTTCCCTTACCCCCAACACTAACAGCTTATACTTTACATTAGATTGTTGTTTCCAAAATTTGTTCAAAACATAAAACAATTCCACTGTAATAAAACAAGACGTTACTTACTATTCTACCTTTCCATGGTGTTACTTTTCATTTCTTTTTTTTTAAATAAGCTTTCATATGCCAGTCATTTCAAGGACTCTAATCCTACATTTTCAAGCTAAATTTAAAGGTGAAACAGGCTATTTGTAGGAAAATCTATCATTATAAATTTTGTAAATATAGAATCTAACTAAAAGTGAATTGGTAAGTTACATGCATGCATATATTTTGCAAATAAAAGAAACAAAATACGATTGTAGTTCCAGAATGATGGTAACACCAAAAACCATATATAGACTAAGTATATATGATTACATTTAATGATAAGGAATCCAAATTCTGAAATTCTAAGACAACAGCAAAGGTTAGTTATTAACAGCATAGATTTTGGAGACCATGCAATATGGGCGGGATTTCAAGTCACTCTTATTGTGTGGCCTTGGGCATTTTAACCCTTTAAACCTTGGTTTTCTGATACTGAGGATCATACAATTATCTACCTCCCTGAGCTGCTGACTCAAATGTGATCATACATACTGAGGCAGTGCATTTATATTTCAAGGTGTCAGTTAATTTATGTGATAAGGATGAAGTAATGAAAACAGTGATAGTGGTAACAGTGTTGACACTGAGGATTCATGCCCTGCAAAATACTATGTTTGAATATACTTGAAATGATCTTCTTGATGCCTGGAAACCTGAGTTTAATATGCCCAGAAGTGGACACACATACATATGCAGAATATATTTTGTCATTCTATCGCTTATGAAGGGTAGGTGAATATGCCACCCCACGACATGCCACTTTGGCATCTCGGTTATTTTGAGCTAAAGGGAACTGAGAAAAAGCAGATCTAGGACAAGCTTTCTGCCCTCCTCCAATATACCTGAAAACAGAACATAAATTCCTTTTGTGAGGGTGTTTTCCTATCACCCCTTCCCCCCATATCCCCTATCAGGAAGGGGATAACCTTAACACAGAGACAAGATGGCACCAAGAAAGGGTCTACACACACAAATCTTACTTCCCAACCAGCCTTTATTTACTGTTAGAGTCCCTATATGTCTACCTTCCCACAATCTGCTGCCTGTGGAAGCTCAAAGTCCTTTTCCATTTTCTGGTCACTTCTCTACAATTTTATTGTTCTTCTACTAAGATGCTCTATAACCCCAGGTTCTAACTACTCCTATGAGTTATTCATCACTGAGTATTCCCACATGTATGTGTGATGCATGTGCTAATAAACTTCTGCTTTTCTCCTGTTGATCTGTCTTTTCTCAGTTCAACTGGCAATGCCCTAGCCAATGAACCTAAAATGAGTAGACGCAAAAAGATAGTTGTTTTTTTTTTCCTCCCCTACGCTTACTACAAAATACAGTGTTTAGATGAGAGGTACATAAAATGCCTTCATGTCAGAGACAAAAGTGATTGAAGAAAGAGGAGTCAGGAGACATGTTTAGTTAAAAGGAAGTGATGTGATGAGGACCGTGGTGGAGCCATGATGCCTCAGACACTTCCACGAGGAAGTGTGACAGAACTCTGCTATGGAGTGACAATAATCATTCAACAGAAAACTTCAAAGAGTAGAGGCAAGCTTCATATCACTGGAACTGTCCACACTGGAGCCATATGCACCAATATTTCTTGGAGAAAACAGATCAGTAGAAAAGAAGACTATAGTATGGTTTGTTAATGGAAGTCTATCAAACAAACTGTGAGTCTTCTCTCCAAACATGCCAAAAAATTATGGTTTCCCAGGCATGGGAATCCCAGTTAGAGGAATTACGTCATCTCTCTCTTACCCGAAAAGTAACTTCATGTCCTCTCAATCTTTTGCTTTTCATAACATTTGGCTAAGTCTACTTCATGATGAATATATCACATGATAGCAAAAACTGTTGTATGTGAAAACAAAAACAAGAAAAATGTAGTTAGATTAAACTGAATTATTTAAATATGTTATTAATAATCAATGAGAAATACTTATTAATAATGCTGATCCACATCATGTCTAACGCTGAAAGTCACTATTTGATATTAGATCAGAATAACCATTTCACGGCCACAGAAATGGTTTTCTAAACCATTTACACAAATAGGTAATAATAATAAACTCATTTCATAGTCTCAAGTCCTTTATGTTGGGTGGACACTTCAATTCACTAACTGACCACTTTCAAGTACAAAATGTGTGCGTGTGTGTGTGTATGTACATATACTCTTAAGAAAGAACATTTACTCATTTATATTTTCAGAATGAATTTTCAATTGTGCAAAGCTTTTTGCAACATCTCCACTCATCTCAGACATGAATACTGTAACATGTATGGGCATAGCTGAGGCAAATTTATCATGACAGCAACCAAATAATAAATCTGTATCTCTATAACCAGTTCCATTTCCGAATAATTTCTCTGTCGCACATTATTTTAGTCTGGCAGATTGCTCCATTCTTTTTTTTCTCTCTTTACTTTGGGGTTAAACTGCACTTTCGAATTCACATTATTTTGCAGATAGCATGTCACCTTCATTTAAGGTGCTATAGCTGGCATTTCTCTTCTCTCAGCAGAAGCAGTTAATTTACTTGCATTGACCAGCCAACAGTGTAATCTACCACCTGATAATTGTGTTCTCAGGCCACCAAAGTCTTAAAAGACAAAGAAGAAGACTTAATTTTTTGCAATTTTATCGTTTGAATTCTTATGATTTGATCTTAAATTCTTCGATTTGCTGAGGAACTCCATGACGGGTAGGGTGGACTTTTTTTTTTCCCCCTCAAATCACATTTATCCATCTCTGTTGTGTTTAAAATAAGAGGACCCTTTCAGGTTGAATTGTAACTGATGTAGCAATACTGAAATTTCAAACACAGTGAGATGTAAAACAGGGATATCTGTAAGGGTTGCTGGATAAGTTATTTCTTCACATACAGGTTGGTTATTCCAAATAAAATAATTGCTGCCATTGATATTATTAAAAGAATGGAGAACATTGTAGGAGGAGCAGAAGAATAAATATTAGGCAATACCAAAATGGATGTACTCTACAATGTCCTCATGCCAGCAATTTAATATTGTAAAGCTGGAATGGAAATATTTTGGAAACCTACTAAATCGTACCAAAAGTAAATACTTCTGTTAATCCAAAAATGTGAGATAATTTAAACCTGCTAAAGTTGAATTTCACAGCTATTTTAGTCTTCTGTAAATAATTACTATTTCTACTTTTCTCTAGACAATTATAATACCAGAAAATGCTAATTCATACTTATCAAGATAAGATCGAGCTAGAAACCAGAAACATCCTCTCTTCAGTCTGTTACTTTATTTTGGGAGAAGAGACGCAGTTTTGACAGTGAGGCCATCTGCTACTAACTTTTTTCCTCATCATCATGCCAGTCCAGTCAAAAGCAATTAAACCTGTTTTGCCATTATAATATGTAGATAATGATGATAAATTATAGCTTTAAAATGAGTCTCAAATTATGCATACGCTAGGTATTTTCCTTACAGCTACTGATATAAAAGATATTCCTGTACTTGTGAAATTTTTCAGCTATTTTATTAATGATGTTAGCTCTATAATGAGCTACCTACCAGGATATTTTGCAGGCACATAGCCTAGCAGTCATTATAAATCTATTTATATCCCAGCAAGATGTTTCTCCAAGTGGAGAGCAGAGCCCTAACATTCTGTATCGCTGTTGAACAAAATATAAAGCACGTACGGCTCTGACTTGCTATGTTTTATTATGTCACATAATCAATAAAACGCATAAATACCACAAATAAAAAGTAGCAGGATGAAAATTCTATGGATCCGGCACAACATGGGGTTATATAGCAGAGAGAAGATGAGGCTTAATGATTTCTAGGAACAGATGCAAAGCTATCATTCTTGAGGCAAGCCATACATTACCTCTGATTTCCATCAAAAATGTCTGGACTTCTTTCAATGTAGAAAATATGAATAAGCCCATCTTCCAAAATAATGACTAATAGCAATCATTTTTTTAAGAAAGTCCACAGGAACTGCCATACTGGACAACTGCACTGTTTGTTTGGTTTGGCTCTGCAACTTTGCAGCTGCTGAGGTAATGACTTTTTCAAACAAGATTTGTTACAATTTTGCCTCTACCTTTTAATTATGTCAAAAATAAAAAAAAGAACCATAGATGTGCAGTAAATGCCTTGAGGATCCCGGGAAATTCCACTCAAGTAAACATAGCTGTGGTACTCTACTTCAAACCCCTGCTGTTGAAGACGCCACCCCTTGACAGTAGGTAACCCATGTGGCTTTGCTAACTGAGAGTCACAGAACCGACGCCCTTCTTTTACTGCTTCCTGCCAGTATTCTCCCTAGAAAGAAACAATTTAGCAAGGTAAATATGTGTTAATTGTGGATTTCCAAATTTCTAATTCTGTTTTTCTTTTTTTCAACAAAACACAGATCATGGGGAGAAAGTAAGGAACACTTTTGTCCAATAGAAAAGAAACTTTGCAGCGCAGTGGGAAAATGTTCCACATAGCAGTTGTTCATTACAGTGTATCTTTTTCATTACTGTGTAACACTCATAAATATGTCAGGGGGAAGAGGAACATGGAAAAATGAGAAACTCACCAATTATATTTACCACAATGCCACATAAATGGAGGCAGCTTATTGATACTTATTGATACTGTAATGGGTCTTCTTATTGATACTTATTGATACTGTAATGGGTCTTCTTATTGATACTTATTGATACTGTAATGGGTCTTCTCCCGAACTGTACTGGAAACAGGAATCTTAATTGCAGCTAACCACCCATTTGCAGACAAGGGCGTTATTCATCATGACTCACACAAGGACCCACCTCGATTTCACATCATTCTTCAAATCATCATTTTAGGGCATACCCTTAGCATCTCAGTGTGCTTCCCCAGACAAATGCAAATAGTAGGCACTTACCCAGGGCATGCAAATTGCCAGCTATAGAAACCAACAGTGTGGGAGGAGTTTGGTCTTTCACTTTTTCTCCCTCATTTATAGTGTGGAGCCTTTTGGCAACAGCAAAGTTTTATAGTATGGGAGATGTATGGTCAAATTCTTACACTGGGGAAAATGTTTCATATCTTAGAGAAACAATGAGATAGCTTCCCCTCCATTCCCCATCTGTTTAATGAAATGTGTGTTGTGAGTGAATGTATGCAAATCATGGTAAAAAAAATATATATATATTTTTTCTGGCACAATATACATATTGTGCCAGAAAACAGCTTTTGCAATGCCCAATTTAAATATTCTAATATTGGCCTTAGCAGGGAAAGTGAAAAGAGCAGGCATATGATACGAGAGCAAAATAAAATAGAAGTGAAGAGGGACTAACACGGAGGAAAACAGGCAATTTCAAATCATATGAAGAATGAAGAATGGCACCAGTGTTTCTCCAGCTCTGGGAGATGTCTACATTGAGGAAGCTGAGGGATGCACAGCTTCTCTCTCAAGTTAGGCTGTGGGAGGAACAGTGAGTGTGATGGAAGCAGCTTTATAAATCCCTTAGCTCCAGATGTTGGTTCTAGCTCCACCAGCTGTGTAATCTTATTTTTCCCTGAGCCTCTATTTCTTCATCTGTCAAGTGGATAAATGCAGCTACCTTATAGGATTAGTGATGAGGATCAAAAGAAACATCACATAAAAGTATCTGCTCATGTCCCTTGGATCAAGCGAGGTGTTAACAAATGGCATTTGTCATTATTACCTCTTATGCCCAGAATTTAGATCCATTTAAAAATATTTTCCTGATTAAAAAAGTTGTACATCACCATGTACATGGGAAGTATTTTCTTCTGATTCCCACTCTCATAAAATATGCTTTCTCCCCATAATTAGTGGATGCTCTACACAATGAAGACCTCTGCCCAACCTGCCCCTGTTGGGCAGCCAGGAGAGTATGATCCCCAAACCCATGGTTCTCAACTTTGGTTACACATTAGAATCACCTTGGATTTTTTTTTTTTAATAAGAATGCTAGAGACCCTAATTAATTTGACATTGGCTTTAAGATTTCTGAAAGCTATCCAGGCAGCCAGGGTTGAGCCCAGGACTTCATCCCGTTTTGTGTGTAGGCAAGACAGGGTAAGCAAAGGAGATGCTGTGAGTCACGGGGTGAATCTAAGCTCACTGGGAGCATAGATCCTTTTGCTCTAGTTCCTATTTTTAAAGGAAGGAAAACATTTTCTATTCTGAGAGGGTAAGTGACATTTGGTACACAGTATCTTTTAAAGCCAGTCCAAAACCAGCTAAATAAATATAACATAATCCATTTTTCCCATTTGGCCTCTTTGTTCTCATTAGCGGCTGCCAATGTCTTGCCATATTTTTATTCCCCTTGCCAGAGAAGGCAAATTGTTCCTTGACGATATGTGCCAATCAAGAGGAAGGCAAAGATAGTATGTGGATCATCAGCATCCATCAGCATCCTTCCCTCTGACCACACAAGAGCATAAATTATCCTCCATGTGATCTTGGGGTCCAGTTTTCAGGTCACATATCTATCCCCACGTTTGGTTTCTTCAACTCTGACATCAGGCCATGCTGCCTTTCCCCATTTTTTTTTTCAAAATCCTGGGAATATAGTGAGTTTTCTCTTAGTATTTAATTATAAATATATTACTACTTCACTGCAAATGTATTTTCTAGAAAGCGTCCTCAACAAATCTTTTACTTGAATCCTTTTCTAAAATTTAATAGGTAACTTGTCTGAAATTAGACCCCGGCCTGATTCACTGAAAGTTAACCTTACTGTGTTCCAGAAAGTCTGTTAATTCCTCTAATTCTCCATTCAGGGGAAATTAAACCACCCACCTACTCTTTTTATCAAGTTCATGAAAACACTACATTGTGCTGCCTCTTCTGTACAGTTCTGCAGCAGCAGCTAACTGATAAACGTTAACCCACTCTGTTGACATTAGTCAACTGTGCTCGTGCCAAACAAAAATAGTTAACAATGAAAACATGCCGTATGAATTGTTATTGTCTCAAAATAGCCACACTGGTATCAACTCCATTTCACACAGTAAAGGATTTTCCAAGCAGAAAGCAAGAGGGAAAAAAGCAACAGAAAGTTTCCTGCTTTTTTGTTTTGTTTTGTTTTGTTTTTTAATTTTTTGCATTGTAGTGAAGGGGAACAAAATAGGCCACCCCAAAAATATGCCATTTTGACATATTGATTATTCTGACTTAACGCTATTTAAGAAACAGGTGAAGAAGTATACTGACTCTCCTTTCCATACCCCCCAACCCAATCCCAAAAGCAGGAAATAAATCTTCTCTTTGAAATGTACCCTCTCTCTGTACCAGGAGGAGAGGCATCCTTATCACCAACGATAGGAAATTCGGGGCCCAGAAAGCTGTATAAACAAACCTTGCTACCACTTCGCTAATTAGCTACCCCAAGCCCAAAACCCCTTTGTTTTGTCAGTCTTTCACAAAATTATCGTTTGTCTAAAATATATAAAAGCTGCCTGCTTTGGTCACTTCTTTGTGCCTCATATTTTTGAGGCTCCTGTGGGTACAAAATTAAATTTGCTTTTCTCCTGTTAATCTGTCTTATGTCAATTTATTTATTAGACCGACCAACGAACCTAGAAGGGAAGAAAAGTTTTCCTCCCCTACAGAAGCACACTAATTTAGAACGGATAGTTGGATTTTATCCTCCTCTCAATGTAGTTTTCTTTTTTTGAAAAGGCTTAGAACCTATTTAAAAAGGTTAGGAAGGTCTGTTGGTCTGTTGCTGTGGCAACAGTCATCCCCAAGACACAGCATAACTAATAAGTTAACTAGATGCACCTAGCTCCAGCCATCCAGCAGAAGCCGTAAACGAAACTGCTGAGAATCCCTGGCAACTCTGCTAAGGGAGGAATGGTGCACACTGGTACGCTAGGGAGGCCGATAATCCAATTTAGAAGTGCAGATTCTCATTTCAGTTTCATTGGCATGTTCATTTTGAACTAAAGGGATCTGAGCAGTAATTCTATAAACAACCAGCACTTAGGAATCAGAGGCAACAAGATTCTCTAGAGGTATAATTGCTTTTAAACCAGGCAACCTGAAATTGTGTCTGCCTGGTGCAACAGGGAGAAGGGAGGAACCCATCTCAGCCAGCAAAGCCCATAACTGGCCGGAGAACACTGCAAGCTGGGCATGGCTTGGTTGTCTCAATATCCCCAGTCCTGTAATTCAGCTCAAGGAAATTCAAGGGCTTCTGTAGCACTTACAATTTTATTAGGCAACAGCCATTTTACATAAACCAAATTTTGTAATTCAAATTTTATAATATCAGGAGAACTAATTATATAAAGAAGACCTGCTTCAAATCACAGGTCTGCCATCTTAACCACCGGAAGTGTGAAAACTCTGCCAGGTAACATAACCTCTCTAGTGCTATAGCTACAGTGTCTCTGAAATAGACAACAGTTGCACCTACTTCCTGGGTTACCAGTACCAAGTGGAATAACACAGTTCTCAATAAATGTGAGCCCTCAATATTAGTAACTTTTCATGTATCTGTCCTTTCTGTTCGTATTTTGAATCTCAAAGAAAGGTTTTACTGCCCATAGCATTATGTATCAGCTTCTCCAACAGAAAGAGGGTGGGGGGAGGGAATGATACATAGAGTTGTCATTCACGACTATTTGGGGATAGGGAGCTATACATGGCAACATTCAAAGACCTGAGTACCTAATTTAGGAGCTTAAAAGTTGTTTGTATGAGCCAAATAATAAGTAGTAAACCACTCTAATCAGGACTTTGCCCCTTCTACTACATTTTGTCAAGGTCATCAAAGACCTCTACCTGGTGGTGTGGGGCACCATCCTGACTCCCTCCTCTCTGCTGCCCTTTCTGCTCTTGCCTCCAGAGTACCATCTCCTAAGATCTTCTCTTGGTCACTAGAGAGTGACCTGGGTCTCCCTCTCCTCCCCAAATTTACAAATGTAAAGTGCCTCCAGGCTGAGTCCTTGGTCCTCTTCATTTACTCCCGCTCCATCTATGCTCCCACCTAGCCTCACAGATTGACATGTCATGTATGTGCAGTCACATCTCCCATTTATATCTCTGTCTTTGACTTCCCTGAACAATGAGCTGCCTGCTCAGTCCTCCCACTTTGGCATCTCAAAGATGTCTCAAAATCAACATGTCTCAACAGAAGTGAACCTCTCCTAGGCCTCTAAAACCTCTTCTACCTAAGTCTTCTCCATTACGGTTCATGGGAATTCTATCCTTACAGTTACAGGCACCCGTGACCTTTCCTTCTTTCACTCTACATCCAATCTTTTCAGAAATTCTGTTGGCTCTGCATTCAAAATATATGTAGAATCCAATCGCTTCTCTCAATCTCCATTGCTACCACCTCTGTGTCAGCCACAAATTCCTCTTCCCTAGATAACTGTATTAGCCTTTCAATAGGTCTCTCTGCTTTCACCTTTGCCCCCATCCCCCACAGTCCATTTCTATCACAACAGTCAAAGGAATCCTTTTAAAATATAAGTCAGCTCATGCCATCCTTTAAACCCCGCAATAGCTTCCCATTTCATTAGATGTCTGCCCCTCTCACCCTCTCACCTCATTCTCTACTACTCAACCCCCAATTCATTTCCTTCCAGCCCCTCTAATCTGCTTGTCATTTCTAGATTGTTCCAGGCATGCTCTTTAGGACCTTGATTTAATTGTTCCCACTGCCATGCCACATACATGAGTCAGAGGACGGTGATTCCATCCCCGGGAGCAGGGATAGATCCTAAGTAATAAAGCCAATTGGAGCATGACATTAGCTGGTGGCAGGCACTGGTCCTGCGGTGGTAAGGTGCTTTAGTAAGACTAATGAGAAGGACTTTCATCCCACACTTGCAGGATGAGTTTCCCTCTCACTTGAGCAAGAAACCATGAAGCCCAGATTGCCAGTGGCAGCCATCTTGCAACCCCAAGAAAAAACAGCCCTATCAGGGAGCCAATGTGAAGGATTAGAGAGACAGAAAGAACGTACATCTTTGATGACATCTTTGATCCCCAATCATACCATCACTATAGCTCACCCCATCTCTGGACTTGCAGTTATGTAACATAAGCAATGTCTTTAATATTTAAGCTAGTTTGAGTCAGGTTTTCTATTACCTGTAGCCAAAGGCATTCTAAAGACACAGAGATTAACAGAATAAAGATGTCATATATGAAAAGTAAGATGTAGGGTTGAGCCAATCATGCCTGCTACATTTCACTAATACTTAGATCTTGACCCCTGGCACTATGTCCCATCTACAAAATGAGAGCATTGATTCATATGCCATGTCGTATCTGAACAATAAAATTTTGTTAATCATAAAACATAAAACTCCACATAAGTGTTAATTACATTTGATCTTTGAGTGTTTCATCCTGAAGCACCAAGTAAATATGTTTTAAATTAAAGGTTATTGGGCAATTCAGATGAGCAACTACTTAGCTTAGCAAAATCATTCTTTACTCCTTCCTTCATTCATTCACTTTCCACATCTATTCCATCTGAAAATCCTGCAGCTCTACTTTTGAGATTCACATAGACCGGGATTCCTTCTAACCATCCCACTGCAGCCACCATAAGCCTAGTCTAAGCCACCACCATGTGACATTATCACTACCCTCCCATCTCATTTCTTTGTTTTCATCCCTTCCCTCTAAAGTCTATCTTCCTCGCAGGTATAAGAGAGACCCTTTGGAAACATAATGCAGACCACCATGTCACCCCTCTTCTCAACACCTTCCCAAGTCATCGCATCTCTCCAGGGGTTACCAACTAGGCCCTATCCCCTCTGTAATCCATCCCCCTTTTGCTCTCCCTCCTCCCTCTGCTTCTTTGTCACTGGCTTCCCCATTCTTCCTTGAACATCGAGCAAGCTCCTACCTCCTGGCCTTTATACCCACTGTTCCTCTACCTGGAGCATCCTTTCCCAAGAAGTCCACTTGATTCCCTCCCTCACTTCCCTCAAGTCTCTACTCCAAATATCATCTTATCTGTGGGACCTGCTCTCAATACCCCACATAAAACACCAACCTCAATATCCCCATCTCCCACTAGCCCCCTTACACCTTGCCTTACTTTTTTCATAAGATCTGATGTCTCAAATATTTATTAATATATCTGCCTATAGTCTACCTCCCCCAGCTAGCATTGGAAGCTCCATGAGAGCAGGAGTGATGCTTAGAACACTGCTTTATCCCCAGTAATTACAGCAGTCACCAGCACAGACACTCTAGTTGTTGAAGAAAAAGAAATGAAGCTAGGTCAAAGTAACAGATTATGGTACTGGCTATGTTCTTTTATATGTATTTGTTTGTATAACCAGACTTCCAGGCTCTTAGGAGAAAGCTCCATCCCTAGAGTGCAGTAAAAGGTTAATTGAGCAGGCTTGGGGTGTCGACCCCTGCACATTCCAAAATAGGAACTGGCCCTTGACCAGCTTTTGGGAGATAACCTCTAAAGCTTGGCAACATCCTGTCTGATAAAGTGTCTTTATGTACCTAGAGCCTTGGGCCACACAAGATAGTTTATACTAATAATGTGATATATGGTGAATGCTTGTTTTTGTTTGCCTTGGGCCCTGCACCCCATGGTATCAAGTTGATCTCTGTGGGGGCTGGAGACTGGATAAGATCAGTCAAGTGGGTGCTCCATGCCTATGAGACTGACCCCCAATAAAAACCTTGGACACCAGAGCTCAGTTGAGCCTCTCCTGGTTGGTAATACTCCACACATTTTGTCAAGCATCACTGTTGGGAGATCTAAGCATCATCTGATGCCACAGCTTGAGCTGGTCTGTCCTGGACCCTACCTCACATGCTTTTATCCTTTACTGATTTCAGTGTGTATCTTTTTGCTATAATAAGCCATAAACATAAATGTAACAGCTTTTCTGAGTTCTGTGAGTCCTTCTTGTGAATCATCAAATTTAAGGGTAGCCTTGGGGACCCCAGACACATTTGGCATTTAGCATGGTGTCTGGCACCTAAGGGTGTTCAGTAAAGGTTGACTGAGTGAGGAAGTAAATGATGAATTGACTTAGATGATGGATCCATGCCATGTTAACCACCCTTCCAAAGTCCTCCTTTCTCTCCACTCTCTCACTCCACCTCTCCCAATACATGATTCCTTTTTTTCCCTCCCACTCTAAATTTAAAATACCAGACAAAACCACTATCTAGTAAAACAGCAGCCCTTCAAACTGTCACTAAACATAAGACAGCTGACAGAAAGGTAAGATTTAGAGATCAAGACCATTTGGGTAAACAGAGCTCAGCCTCTGCAGATCACCTTACAGGCCAGCATTCTGCATGGGGTAATTTGCCCTGCGGCCTGACTCCTGCCCTTCTGACCTAGCTTGAACCCAGCTCAGGAATGCATGCACCAAGATCTGGCTCCAGCTCTTCCTCGCTGTTCCTCATGGAATCAATAATAAGGGGGTCTTCTTTGTTTGCATGGGGTTTGACAGCCAGTGAAGGACAGGGTAAGGAAACAGCCATGGCCTTAGCTTGGCTGCACTTACACTGCTCATGTAAAATGGCACGTGTATGTGTGAGATTTAACGATCAATGGTAACATTCAAGGTCCTGAGTGGGTTTCCTCTAGCCCACTCCACTGGCATCTATCATTTTAATAGCCACCAAGGAAGAAAAAATATGGTTCTCATTAATATCCTGAGTTTGACCTTCCACTTGTCTTAAATTGAAACTCACTTACAGTCTGGAATGCAACTGTGCCTATTAGGAGAATGGAGAAGTCTTCTTTCCTGGTGTTACTTCATTTTTTCCATAGAGTACAAAGCAAAGAGGAAGAAAGTCAGGACTAAAGTGCAAAAAGTTATGATGGGATAGCTATTTCCCATTGAGGTTCTCCAATTAAGGAGACTACAAGATATTCTGCTAGACTCAAAATTAAGGTAAGGTTCTTGTGAAATCATTTACTTATTAAGAAGAAAGAAATATGAGAATAACCTATAATCAGAATTTTCCAGAATTCAAAAGATCAAACCTATTGATTCTATGAGCTGACAATCTAATAAAAATTGGGCAGAGTCAATTTCTGTTTCTTGTAACCAAAAAATCCTTAATAACAGACATTATATATCACTTTGTTTAAGACAGATCCACACTAGAATCTGTCATAGGATGGTTCAACAGAGGCACCACCGATATGAGTCTCCAGTACAGTAGTCACAATCATAGTGAAGCAATCATATCCCAATGATATTTGCCTTTGTTCTGTATGTGGGTAGAAGATGGGGCAAAGTATTCATTGCTAAGCAAATGAACAATGCAAACAAAGATGAAATTTGGTCTTCTTAAGCACAAAAGCCAGCAAACTTTTAAGCACTTTATAAAACAATTATATGTAGTATGGATGGGCTGATTTAAAAAGTACTCTTGCTTCATGTACTTGAATGTAACAAAAAGAATTTCCTTAAAAAACCTGTAATTCTGGTTTTATATTTTTTTAAAAAATGAAATTGGACTATATTAAAAATAATAAGCCCAGTTTAATGGTCGTTAGAATAAATTTCTTTTAAAGAGAACACAAGAGAACACAGCCCATCACTGGTCTTACAGAGCATCTTCATTATTCTTTTCCAAAAGACTTTGATGCAACCTTTCAGACACTTTTAAAGATAATTATATAACGTGTACTCTAGGTATACCAGAGTATGATGTCTTATGAGCTATACAATCTCTACCCTAGTGGGTTTCCAACTTAATTGGGAAACTAAGGCATTGACAGGCCCATGAAAAATTAAGTTTAAAAAGCAAAGCAGCAGTAAGATCCAAGAGCTTACTCAAGGAGAGATCCAAATCTGGTCCCTATCTTTGAGTGTTTTGTAACCTAGCTAGAGAGACAGTTAAAAATAGATATTAGAAGAGAGCCCATGCTCTATCAGTGACATGAGAAAAAGTGATGTGAGAAGACAGAGGGAGCTGTTAATTCTGTCTCATACATCTGTGAAGGGTTCATACAGGAGGTTACAACTAATATCGAACTTGCAGGATAAGCATGATTTAATATGGCTGGGATGAGGAGAAAAACATTCTAGCCTGAGGGAATTGTAAGAATAAAATTAGAACAAACTCAGCTATCCAAGGCAGTGGTGAGTAGGCCAACGTGCCTGGAGCGTGAGACAGATGTGTGGACGAAGACTCAGGCAAGACCATGGTAGTTGGTTTGTATTTTAACCTAAAAGTAATGAATGAGTAGGTAAGTGCTGGTGTTTAAGTAGGAACAACATGACCCGATTTGGATTTTATAAAGATCATTCTGTCAACTACTATAGAAGACAGACTGAAGGGAGAAAAACTTGGAAGCAGAAAGAGCAATACTTCATTCATATATATGCCCATCCACCCACTCTGTTGAGGTGTATTAAGTAATGGCTGCCTGAGTTTGATTCTTTGAACAAAGGTTGCAAACTCATGAGCCATGGACAGATCTGAATTCCAGCTATGTTTGGCACAGCTTAGTTTATTTGTTTCTTTTAATTGGACCCAAACTTCAAAATGAAAAGATTCCACATAAAAATCTAGATTTTCATCTTCTCTGAAAAATGAGACCTGGCAAAACTAGGCCCACATTTCCAGCCACAGTGGAGTTAGTAGATGAACCCCTGAAAAACAGACATCAATAGTCAATTGCCCAAAGTCCTCATCATTTACATTTTGTTCCTGACATTGAAGCTAATTGTTAGTGGCCACAAACATTGTCCTTACCTTGCTGACTAACTTCCTATAGAGAAAACTATCTTTGTACTGACATAATCATCAAAAATGAGAAAGTAAGAGATAGATGGGAAAAGCAGCTCGTTTCAAGAAAAATAGGAGAGAGCATATTTCTCTGTGGAAATGATGAACTGCTCCATGTTTTTAATGCAAATACAGTGTCTGTGTTGAAAGAATACAGCTTACGATGCCCTTCTGTTTACATCATCACATCACACTCATTTATAATACCTGTTTTTCCATTTGAATTTACAACCCCAAAGAAAAGGGAAGTTTAATGTAGGCTTCCCAAGAAACCGGCATTTGCACTGAGACCTAAAGCACGGGTCAAAGTAGAAATTAGCTTTGTAAAGCCTTCTGCAACTTCTATATAGTAACCCAGATAGTCACCAAAATTACTTGGATTTCTGTGAGTCAATTAGCTTTTGCCTCCCTTAAGTTGATTCTAATATCATAAGGAGTATGGCTACTGATGAGATGGGGCCTGGTACAAGTCACATATTCATTTAACAAATGTTTATTATTTGTTAAATATTATTAACAGGTATAGTTACCTTTTAATCACTTACCTGTAGTCACATAGGTACAAAGATAGTGTTCTCTACTAGAAGTCAGCCAGCAGTACAAGCACAATGATGTGGCCACTGACACTTGGCTTCAATGTTGGGAACAAAATATAAAGGGTGAGGACTATGGGAAATTGATTATTGATGTCTCTTGTTCAGAGGTTCATTTACTACTCAACTTCAGCTGAAAAAGTAGGTTCACTTTTGCCAGATCTATTCTGGCACCCTGCTTTTTGGCACTCTGCTAGGTTTGGGAGGTACAGAAGCAACCAAGACAGATATATACTAAAGTTTACATTCTAGCTAAGGAGATAGACAATTAGATAACAAATTAAAATAAAACACAAATGATATATGAGATGAGTGTACAAATTAGAGCACATAGTAGGGGCACTATGTCAACTAGGAATGCTTTCAGCTGCAAGAAAAAGAAAATGCAAACAATGGTGGCTTGAAAAAATAGGGGTTATTTTTCTTATATAACAAGAATTATGTGGTGGCTCCAAAATGACTGGACTGGTGTTCTGTGATTTTTGAGGCCTCTCCTTCATGGTCACGTGAGATATTTACAATGTATGATGGACAAAGAATTGGTGTTTGATATGAAGAGAAAGGGAAGCAGGAACCAAGGATGATACATATCTCTGGTCTTGTCAAGTGCACAGAAGTGAAAAAATTTCCGGAGATAATAGTCATGGGAGAAAGAGCAACTTTGTCTAAGAAAGAAAAGTTGTCAACTAGGCAGCTGGTTATACAGCAATCTTGTCTGGGAGAAAGATCTATACTGAAATTCTAGGCTTGGGAGTTGATTTGAACACGGATGGCTTTACCCACCCAATATCTCCTTCTTTCTCTTTTGGTAACAGGACCTTTTTCCCACAGAGAATTTATTTTGCACAGTTCAAATGGTGTTAACACCATCCCCTTGATTCTGCTACCACAGGAGCAGGCATGTGACCTAGATCTGGCCAATCAGAATACTCATCACTCTAAGCATAGGGACTGGTTCAGGGATGACCAGTTGAAGTCCTTCCTGGGGACAGAGGAGAAAAATCTCATTCTCCACTGGGATTTCTAAGTGGGCATAAGGAAACCTTGTGCCAGAGATAGAGGAAATGGACCTCAGATGTCACTGTATGAAGACACAGATATAGCCAGACCTGAAACAGCTCAAGCACTGTATATTTCCAGTATGTTAAACCAAAAGAGTCTCTCTTTTTTTAAACATAAGCCACTTTGTATTGGGGTTCTGTCTGTTGAAACCCAGAAAGTATTGACTAATACAGAAACCTCAATATTTTGATGATGATTAAAGCCACTGAAGTAGATAAGATCACCCAGAGACAATGTGTAGATTGAGAAGGAAGGTATACCTGGGATAGAGTCCTGAGGATCCCAGACACTAAAAACCCACAAAGGAGACTGAGAAAGAATTCCAAGGAGGTAGGAGAACAGCCAGGAGAAATGAGTTTGGAGATGGAGAAAACAGTCATTCGTGTCAAACTGGGGGAGTAAGTAAGGGGGGCAGTCTCAGGACCTGTTGATAAGGAGAGAGTTTGGGATCCTGGCTATGGCAATGTCAGTGGGCTTGGGGAACAGAATGGGCAGAAGGCAGAGTGTAGTCAGTTGCATGAGTTGGAAGCAAGGACATTGTGAAAATGAGGTAAACCACTCCTTTTTAAGAGTTGTGGCCATAAAGAAGACGAGAGAAAAGGAAGCAGCTGAAGGAGAGACACAGAATCAAGGAAGGATTTTTCATTAGAATTGGATATATTTAAATGCTGATAGGCTCTGTATTGTTAGGACTCTGGCTTGCAAAGGATAGAAACCAAATTCAAATTAACTGAAGGAAAGAAAGGACTCTAATGGCACAGTCATTCCAGAGGCCGACACAGCAGGATACAGGCACCCCACCATATCTCTAGGAACCCTTTCTCACCCTCCACAGCTTTGCTTTCAGACAGGCTCTAATCAAGTGCTGGGAAAATGGTCAAAAGCAGCTCCAATAAGCACCCCTAGTGGAAGAGGAGTGCCTTCCCTCAAGGGTCCTACAAAGCCCATGGATTGACAATGACTGGCCTAAAGACTGAGAGACAAGTTGGGCCAGCCCTACCTGAACCACCGGGACGTGCAGTGAGAATGTTCTGGTTCCCCATTGGAAGAGTGGGTGCTGTTATCAGATGTGGCACTGGAGAAACAGGGAGGGGGCAAGCACTGAAAGACACTATGGCCATGCAATGGGCAGAACTTCACACCAACTGGTTTAGGGCTGGTAGAGGGCTGACAGAGGAGGCTGATCAAGGAGTCTCAGGTAACTTTGAACTTTATAGATTGGCCAGGTAGGTGATGATGAAGCCATATACTGAGATGTTGGAAGAGGAAAGAAACTGAATGCTAGTAACTTAAAAATTCTAGGATTAGATACCCTTTTAGGCTATTTTCAACTTAACATTCTGTAGTACTAAGGGGAACTTACTGAAGTGATAGCATTGGAGTAGGCATCCATAAAAATCGAGGTGCAGGAATAAAGCTGAGACATTCTGGGCATCCAGAGAACACTGTCACAGCTGAATTTAAATATTCAGGATTTATGGTCTCTACTTAAATGGTCACCAAACCCTAGGAATAGTAATTCAAAATTGAAAGGAAGGTCTGAACCATCAGGAATTAATACAGGATTTTGTCTAAAAAACATGGGAAGTTGTACCCTGTTCAGTAACTGAAGAGAGCTGTGGCCTCGGAGTATATGTGAAACTGGGTCATGAGGGCCCAAGGCTAACATAACTCAGGGAACCTTTCATTAAATTTGGTCCTCATTTGCAAAGGAGGAACGAGTATCAAGAGAAGTAAAAGCAGAATTCTTCCTGCTTTACTTTCATGTTATTTGAGAAATGATTTAATATAAGAATATACCAATCTGAATGGAAAGGAGTTTTGTGGAAGGTCTAATATCAAGTATATTAAAAATGTAT
Organism: Callorhinus ursinus; assembly: GCF_003265705.2. Taxonomy (NCBI): domain Eukaryota; kingdom Metazoa; phylum Chordata; class Mammalia; order Carnivora; family Otariidae; genus Callorhinus; species Callorhinus ursinus. Next base: position 12,310,625 of record NW_027397076.1, read on the forward strand.
GACACACTGTATATTCTCACAGGATTCCTATCCAGGACCTCTACAGCTGATAAAATAACATAAAAATGTGATTAATAATACTGTAAATCCTGTTGATTGGAAAACTCAGGGACATATGACAGACTGACCTGACTCTTTGATTTAAGCCAGTATCACTGAAATAACCTTTCATATCCTGAGAAAGAATAATGTCTTGCCTGCAGGATAGAACACAGCATCAAAAAACATAGTCGTCTTTTGAGGTTTGTTTTTATACATTAAATGCTCTTGAAACATTTTATGTCTGAATCTTTATATCTAGATACCAAGCTACTAGCTTAGAATTGTCATTATTTCATGAATCCTTCCAAATCATACATATAATTTCTGATGCAAAATAAAGCAACAGAAAAAAAAAAGAAATATGCCAAGATGCTAATAGTGAAAATATTTAAGTTGATGAGTCTGAGTGCTTTTTGTTCATTTCTTTTTAGTTTATGGGATTTTTCCAAGTTTTCTACAATATGATGGATGGGGCAAGAGCAGTGGGGGGTTAGGTGAAGCAAATTTTTACATTAAAAAATAAAGACGTTAACAAAATAAAATAAAGATGTTAAAAAGGAAAATCATTTTTAAAATGACTGTAAGTGCTTCCCATCAGATCTAGACAAAAGATCACTAAGGTTTAAGTGAATCTAACGAACAACCAATGGATAACAGAATGCCGTACGTAACCAGCGCTGTCACTGCAAACTCCCAAGGAGAGCCCAAACTGCTGTTCAGTGTTCATCTGGAAATGCAGACTATCCACTCTCTTTTTGTTAGACTCCTCTCCCTTTGCAGTGGGCACTTTTTCTTTTGGTTTCCCCGTGTCTTTCCTTCTGTTACCCACATGCCAACATTCCTCTGAGGAAGCAGCCAGCCCTTCCTCCAATCTCAGACCATGTGTTTACTGAAGAGAGGACTCCACTCAGGGCCTATGATTCATTGCTGGTCACACAGATCACATTCTCTGGCTATAGCGATTCAGGAATGGGCACCCGATTCATCTTCAGAGATGCAGTAAGACTGAGGGAGAAGAGCTTTTTACAGTTGTTTTGCTGGCATACCAAGCCTGAGAATGAAACTCACCTAGAGAAAGATTATGTCCTCATTACATGCTCTGAGCCTCTGGATCAAGTCAGTCCTGAAGCTTTCACTGCGTCTGGGCTATTCAGTTGTAGGAGCCAATAAATTCCCTTAGTGCTTAAGTCTGTTCGACCTAAGTTTTTATCCCTTACAATTGAGAGTTCTAATTGATATAACCTTTTATCTATTTAATATCCTACTCAGGGGACGCCCGGGTGGCTCAGTCGCGTAAGCATCTGCCTTCGGCTCAGGTCATGATTCCAGGGTCCTGGGATCGAGTGCCGCATCAGGCTCCTTGCTCAGTGAGGAGCCTGCTTCTCCCTCTCACTCTGCCTACTTGTGCTCTCTCTCTGTGTCAAATAAATAAATAAAATCTTTAAAAAATCCTACTCAGGAGCCTTGTTACCAGAGCATTTAATTGTTGTACCTGTATAAGACTAACAGAACTGTGCAAGGCAGACTCTTGGAGTTGTGCTCCTTTTAATGCATAAAATTTAGGTATTTATGCAGTACTTTGTCTTTTAGACCCTGAGTACCAAAGTTTGCACACTGAAGACATAAGCACAACTATCGATGCTTATAAATTACAAATAAATCAACCCTAAAGTTAAATAACATATACAAACATTAGTACACACCAATGTATTAAAATAACATGCTTTGGTAAGTTCTAAGCAGTGTCCTTATGTTTTGACAAATATGGGAAATGATAAACTCAAGCAAAGGTTCTCAATCCTATTGAGTTTCTCTGTCATTCAAAGTCAACAATAATTTGAAGGTAGAGGATCTTGTATCTGAAGGTACAAGAATTTCATCTAGTTTAAATTCAGTCACATCTCATTTAAGAGCACTCTGATATAAGCAAGGACCACAGGAGAACTTCTATCTTGGTTCACAGAAAATGACAATGAGCACATCCACTAATTCTAAAGGCACCTTGTTTGAGAAGGAAAGGGCTCAGAGAAGAATAAAGTATATGTCATCCTCTGTTTTCTTCTCCTACAGGAGAGGGATTCAGTGGCATATGACAGCACAACTAAGAAGGTGAATGGAAGTCAGAGGAAAGCAGATCATCATTGCTGGAGACCACTCTGGCAGTGGGTCATAAGAGGCCTGCTCTATAACACCTATGTGCTTTACTTCCATCTGCTATAAAACTGTCATAATATAATAATTTTGATTGAATAGGATATTTTTTATCTTCCAGGTAAAGGCAGTGATAAAATACCAATTTACCACGTCTGTTATATGAACATATCCCTTACACATGACACTCTTATTCAGTGCACATCCTATACAGCTGTACATGGCAGCCCTGTAAGCGAAGACTATGATAAAGAATACTCATATACACTGGCCTACATTGAAACAGTTCAAGTCTTTTTTTGACCCTTCTCTCATATTTCTGCCAGGGAGAAATACTTTCCTCAATACTGAACATGTTAGACCTGCTCAGCCTCTCCTATCCAGATAACAGGGTCAAAAAAATGTCAGATATAGCTGGAGAAAGAAAATAATCATTTTTAAATACTTGTCATATGCTGGGAAATATATTTTCTCATTTTTGAAATTATCTTTGCCTTTGTTTTTTAATCTTTTATTACAATGTAAGTTTTTAAAAATCAAAGCAAAACAGTAGGGATAAGGAAAAAATGAAAGTCTTCCTCCTAACAACCATTCTTCTTTTTTAAGATTTTATTCATTCATTTAGAGAGAGAGAGCATGTGCACGTGTGTGCACACACACGTGCTCACATGCATGAGTGGGAGGAGGGGCAAAGGGAGAGGAAGAGAGAGAATCTCCAGCAGACTCCCCCCTGAGTGTGGAGCCTAACACAGGGCTCGATCTCACAACCCTGAGGTCATGACCTGAGCTGAAATCAAAAGGTGGAGGCTTAACTGACTGAGCTACCCAGGTGCCCCCTAACAATTATTCTTACTCCTCATAAAACAGCATTAAGAATTTATTAAGTGTTCTTCCAGAAAGTTTCTATACATATATGCATCATCGACAAAAAACAAAATTTGTGTGCATAAGATACATAAATATTCAGATACACAGAATGCATAGTAAGGCAGGATAAGTACCCATATCCCCCAAGTTGTCACCTGTTTGAAAAGGAAAATCCAGGAAGTGACCTCAAAGGAGATGTCTTCATTCTGCTAAGAAAAAGAAGTTGCTCATAGTTATTCAAATGTAAGGCCAGCAGATACCCAGTCCCCTGGGATGAGAGTGCAAGGAGACAATTCAGGCCTGTGTGATTAGGCAAAAGCCACTCCTGCCCTTGGTATGCAGAGGGTAGAAATGAGATGGACCAATATGAAAAAGAGCCCGGTCCCCATTGTCATCTGGGAAAGAGGAAATGTAGAGTTCAACTTCTGCCTGAAGTTAGGGAAACTGGCTGGGTGGTTCCATGAGGAAAGGTTACTGAGGCCTCACTAGGATGGAAAAGGGAAAGCAGTTCACCACCAGGGCCAATAGTTTCCACTGAAGAGCTCCTGCAGGGCAAGTGGCTAAGACTGGCCTTTTATTTGGAGAACAATGACAGTCTGTGGATGCAAACTAAAAGCAGCTATCCCTCCACATCACAGACATGGGCCATCACAGCTTCTCAGGATCCTGGAGCAGTGAGGCATTCCAACAGCATGGGCCAGTGCCACCTGACAGCTGGTGCCAGGACCAGGCAGTACAACTTAGACCGGAAATGAGAAGCAAGGCCAGGAGACGGTTGAGTAGAGTCTGCTGTTGCTGGCTCCCCCTAGTGTTGGGAGTTGAACTGACGGGTCCCTTTTGCACTGCATAAACCAATTCATTAGGGAAGGTGGACGCAAGCAATAAGTGGGAAAAATACAAAAGAGGTATTCATCTGTGTACCAAGTTAGTGAAGCATATTAAACTGGTTAAATGCAAGATGCTACATATTCTTATGTCTATATATACTTACTATATGTGTGTATACATACATATATATGCATGTGGGTGTGCATGGTGCCTATGATTTACTATTCTTCAACTAGCTATTTAATATAATAATAATTTTTGGATGCCTTTCCATATCTGTGTATCTACCTCATTCCTTTTCATGACTACACACAATTCCACTGTATAGATGTATTATCATTTATTATTTATTATTACAACAGGTACAATAAGTGTCCTTGCACATATATTTTTATTTATCTGTAAGATAAACTTCTAGAAGTAAAAGTCCTGGAAAAAAGGTGTGTGCATTTAAAAGAATAGGAGATGCGGTGCCTGGGTGGCTCAGTTGGTTAAGCGACTGCCTTCGACTTAGGTCACGATCCTGGGGTCCTGGGATTGAGCCCCACATTGGACTCCTGGCTCGGCAGGGAGCCTGCTTCTCCCTCTCCCTCTGCCTGCTATTCCCCCTGCTTGTGTTCTCTCTCTCTGTAAATAAATAAATAAAATATTTTTTTAAAAAAATAAAAAAATAATAAATAAAAGGATAGGAGATGTTGCCAAAGTGTCCTTCAAAATAGTTGTACCAATTTATATTCCCACTGATAGAGTATGAACCACTTTCCCATATTTTCCCAAATACAGAGAATTAAGTGTATAGATTTTCCACTCTAATGGTGCAAAACATCATTTCATTTAATGTTGCACAACAATTCTACGAGATAGAAATGATTCCCCCAATCTTTCAGATGAGAAAACCAAAGCTGAGAAAGGTTATATAACTTATCGTAGGGTTAACAATTAGAAGAACAAACATTCAAATCCCGATATATTTGATTCCAAAGCCCATACATTCATTCACTTAAACAGAGCTGACTGTGTTTCAGGCCCTGTTCTAAATATGTTATATATATTTGCTCTTTAAATCTTTATATCAAGACTTTAAGGTAGATGTAATTAATATCCTCATTTTACAGATGAAGTAACTGTGCCAAAGGGAAATTAATCTACTTGCCCAAAGTCAAGCAGCTAGTAAGTGGCAAAGATAGGGTCAGAACACTAGCTGTTTGGCTTCTGTTTGCTTTATCTTAAATATCTTAAAATATTTTTGTTTTGCAAAGAGAAAAATTCACCGCTGCAAAGACACTGGCTCTACAGGTCAATGTTTATGAAGAGCATTATGAGGAAATAAACACGGACTGCAGAAAAACAATTCAATGGGCTTCAAATGGCTACATACTTTGAAATCCATCCAAGAGCATCCCCTCCTCTCTCTTTTTCAAATTCTAAATGTGACACTACTTCTCAGGGTTTCCAATGGTTGTCAATAAGGTGTAGGTCTTTTCTGTGCACAAGTCCATTGCTGTCACACATTTTATGATATAAAGTTAATCACCTTGGTGCAGGGGACAGATGTATAATAGCCATGGTACCCTAACCTGCAAAATATTATGGGCAGATGTAAACCTGCCCAGTATTAGTTGGTGATGGAATGGAAAACTTTTTTTTAAAAGAAGCAAAAAAAAAAAAAAAAGGCATTCTTCTAATATGTTTTTACATAGATTTTTTTAAAATCATGATAGACTACCCAGCAAATTTAGCATTATTTTAAATAAAGGGGGAAATGGTAGCTTGCCATCATATAGCCACTATAAATTAGCATGTTATAAAGAAATTAAAATGGACTTCCCAAAATACTCTGTATCCAGACAATAATTTTACAAGTTTAATAAGATAAAAATATCTGTGACTCCACTAACTGTAGTTCACCTAATAATACTTCTACACCAAATAAAGTATTTTACTAGATTTATCATCTTTGAGTATATTCCAATATTCACTTAAGTATAAATATATAAATGTATTTATGTAATGATTTAAAGGTAAAAGGAAATCAATTCACAGGAGTAATTAATTCTACTAAGGCAGTTTCAGCTATAAAACTCAAGTGATTTCAAAGTTTCTTGCGCTGAGTAACAGGGTAAGTGCTGTCCATTTTTATTTTTCACATCTCACTGTTCTTTGTATATTCTGTTGTTACAAAGCCAAAGACCATGTCAATGAGTTGTGTCATTAATACTGAAATAATTAGGCTTACTAATGGACTTTGGAATGCAGTCAGTATTTTATGGGCCTTGAGAGCAGTCATCTCTTTAAGGGTCACTTTTCTGTGGTCACTACTTTTCTGTGGTCACTACTGTTTGTGAGAAATACAGTGACAGCTTTCTCCAGTCAGTCAGTAATGCCAACAAATGCTCAAAAAAGACTTTACATGGTCCTTTTCATAATAATTTCACCTTTGACATATGATGCTTTAACCAACATCTTCCAGGGTTTGCCCCTCAATTTTCAAAAATTGAATGTCGCTTACATATAATAAATGATCAATTACACCTGATTTACTCCATCTGTGTGAGTATTACCATAACCATTTTTTTTTACCACTTTGCTAACGTCTTGCATCTCTTTTCTCCCTGATAGCCAGGCAATGTGACTAGCCCCCTTAGACTTCTAAGTATAAGGAATCTGAGTAGGTAGGGTCAGAGAGGTAACAGAGTACCAATAATGTTTTTCAGGCAATTTGATAAAGAAGCATGCAATTCTAGATCAATAAGTTTGATTCCAATGAAATTTAAAGTAATTACACACAGAGCTACATTCATTTGAGGAATACAGATCTGGTAGAGTTTCTTTCTGTCACCTACTTTTAAGTACATATCAAATTATATTATTGGGCTATACCATATGCATGTAAATATAAAAGCTATATATATATCAGGTATATATATCTCATATCATATATATATCAGTCTACCTGGCTTGTTATAAAGTAAGTTAATAGAGGGACACGTGGGTGGCTCAGTCAGTTAAGTGTCTGACTCTTGGTTTCGGCTGAGGTCATGATCTCAGGGTTGTGAGACTGAGCCCCGTGTCAGAGTCTGCTTGAGATTCTCTCCCTCTCCTTCTGCCCCTGCCCCTCCCCCTGCTTGCTTGCTCTCTCTCAAAAAAAAAAAAAGGTAGGTTGATAGAGATAAACATTGCAGTTTGGTCAAAACAGTGGGAAAGTGTTCATTCATTCATTTAATAAATATATTTTTTAAAGATTTATTTATTTATTTGAGAGAGAGCGCACACACACACATGTGAGAGTGAGGGGAGGAGCAGGGGTGGGGAAGAGACTCTTAAGCAGACTCCCCACTGAGCAGGGAGCCCGATGTGGGACTCGAGCCCATGATCCTGGGATCACGACCTGAGCCGAAGGCAGACACTTAACCAACTGAGCCACCCAGGCATCCCATTTAATAAATATTTGATGAGTCAGATCCCTGCGGAGTTCCAGAGATACAGCAGGGAACAGAGCAGACAAAAAGCCCTCAGGTCTTAAGGAGTTCACTTTCTAGGGAGAGAGACCCACAATTAACAATAAATAAGTAAAATACAGGTTACATGGTGATAAGTGATACAAGGAAAAATAAAGCAGGGATAGGAATGTCAGAATTTATAGCCACTGTAAATAGAGTGATCAGAAAAGGACTTTCGGAGAAGTCAACATTTGAGTAAATATCTGAAGGAAGTCTGGGAACCAGCCATGGTGATATGTATGGGATGAGCATCCCCATGGAAGGAATGGCGAGTGCAGGGTAGGAGAGCACGTTCATAGCCCTGCAAGGACAAGTGTGGCTGGCAGGCAGAAGCATGGGTGGGAGAGCTGATCCAAGATAAAGTCCAAGAGAAGACTTGCACTAGATCTGAGGCCACTATAAGGATTTTGGCTTTTACTCTGAAATGAGAAGCCATAAATATTTTCATATAGAGGAGCTTAATGATCTGACTTAAAAGGGTCTTAAGGAATTACTCTGGGTACTGTGCTTTAAAAAAAAAAAAAAAAAAAGTCCACTAGAGACCTATCAAGAGGCCCCTGTGACCATCCAGAGAAAAGGCAGTTGTAGCTTGGACCCTGGATGGTGAGAGGTCATATTCTCAACATTCTGAAGGTGGAGACACAGGATGTGTTGATTCATTGGATACGGGAGTAAGGGGGAAAAAACTATAGGATGACTCCAAGGTCTCCGGTGTACAAAACTGGCATGATGGAAATACTCTTAAAAGTGAAAAGGAAAGCCTGAGAAAGAAAATCTAACACTAGACAGTACTGACAGTGTCACTGACCAAATCAAGACAGAAAATTATTCTCACTGCTTATAACGACCTGCAAGAAACATGGAGTGAACAGAGAGGATCCCCAAATGGGAGAGTATAGCTTTCCCTGGCTTAGATGCTTATTACAAACATATTACAAATATCTTTTCCACCTAAAATTCAATCAAAAAACTAATTCTGGGAATTTGGCTTTTATTATTAACTTTGGTCATTGGTGCTTTCACCCATAGATGAAATCACTCCATTGGGGAAATACATATTTAGTATCTAATATGCGCCAGGCAAGGCGCTGGGCAGACCTATGCAGGAACATTAAGCATTAGGGACATAATTATGAATAACACACACCAACCTTTCTCACCTTCTCATTTTTTGAGCATCCTGGCAATGCATATCCCTGTTATAAATACACTGCTAACACGTAAACAATATTGTGCCATCACCATCGTGGGAACTGATTTAGCTGGAAATGATTGGAAAGAATCCTGATGTGAAAGTACCAAACAGAGAAAAGAGAAAGGAAGGCCGGCATATGAAACTGATGCTAAATATGAAATGTGACCTAGGAGAGAACGAGGCCATTCATATTTACTATGTAAAAGGTTTTCCATTACAGATGTGCCTCAGCTCTGCCTTCCTCTGTATTAGGAAAGTCAGATGCACTGCATTAGGGCTCTCTGTGGGATTCTGAAGTTCAGAAGCAAGGGGCAACTGTACATCAAAGAGATCCGGCTACGCGGACTTCAGGCCAAAAGAGGAGGAAAACACAGGAGATGGATTTAAAATGTCACTGAATCAAAATGACTCTGGCAGTACACGAAATTGGCAGAATTAATCAAAGGGCTAACTTGGAAGGAGTTCACAATGGTGAGGAGAAAAGCGTCTCATTGTCATCAGCGCTCCCAGAGATAGGGGAGCAACATGTAACACATGTGGCCACATACATGCCTGCTAGGAGCACTCAAGTGACCCAGAGGACTATTGCTTGGCAACCCCATCTACCCAAATTAGTCTGGTCTTTCTCTCTCTCTTTTTCCTTTTGGATATGCAGATTTCATTGTGTGGATCCAACACTATGGTAGAGCCCCGACTTAGCCTTCCCCTTTATTGAAAACTTCTTATGGTAACAACCATAATTTACTACCGTACACAATTTCTTGCCTTCTTTTTGCTTCTCGTTTATAGTAATAAGTTCTACAGGGTGTAGACAAAAATGATACTCATGATGTTCATTTTTACTAACTTCTTTTAGAAGTATTTAGCATATTTACTTTTTTTTATTTGTACTTTTTTTAAAGAATATTTCCTTTATCTTTTCTTTCTTCTTCTTTTTTTTAACATTTCTTCCATTTGTATGGATGAAGTACTGAGTCATGGAGGTAGAGTACTAGGAAGTCACCCAGAACTGGAAATTAAACCTATAATGCCTTCTCCTGCCCCTCCTGACCTTTCAGGTCAATGGAATTTTACTTGTGAATGCTTTAAATCTTCAGAGACAAATCCAATAAGGGCACTGGAATGCACCCCACCACTTCAGTCCAATGTAGAGCAGGAGAGACAAAAGAGCTGGCCTCTCAGTGTGCATTCTAATCAAATCTCTCATGAGTCCCCCCAGCTAAGTACAGGAAATCTCAAGTTTTCAGCCAGTCTTCAATTTCCTAATCACGGACTTCAATTCCCTTCGGTCTTTATGCTTGAGCTAGCACTCATTGCCTCACAGGCTTCATCCGGCAGCCCTGGCAGCATTCTGTGCTAAGTGTTCACATTGAGGGGAAGCTGAAGGGGCTGTGTGGTTCTGGCTCTGGAAAGGCTGTACTGCCCTGAAAAACATTTCTCTTTCAGGCCCTCATTCCCACAGTGTTTACCGAAGCCAGATCCTTTCTCTTTCATTCTTTCTGTTTTCCTGGTCATGGCTTTTTAGCCCGTAAACTGGTAAGTTTGGGAAAAGTTAATTTAACCAGACTTATGGTGAGACTTGCTCTGATTGACTTTTAAAAAGAATTTCCATTTGACTTTCACATCAGCTACAACATAAAAGTGATTTGTTGTGTGTCACTAATGACCTTTCTCCAGAAGGCTTGAGTCACATCTTCAACAACAGTAAACAGCATCTATCAAAATCTTCCCGCAGCACTGCCAAGCCAACAGCAATCCTTCTGTTTCTTCTCAATAGCCTTCCAAGTTAACCACCCTAACACATACACCACACTCACATACACGTGTCCAATAAAATTATATGTGTATTTTCAGCCCTTCTAGTCGATGCTGATGAAAATTGAGACATTCTATGGTAAGGGAAAACATACATTACCCAAAGCTCTATGAGGCAATCACTGATCCTCATTTTTTCCTTTGGTACCCACATTTACAGTGTAAGTGTGTGTGTTTGTGTGTGTGTGTGTGTTTAATAGAAAAAAAGTCACCTGCCTGTGACAAGGAAGAATGGTCATCACATACACTGCATTTTCCCTAAAACTAGTAGAGGTAAATACAGTCATAGGTCAGTAAACAGTGGAAAGAGTCTCTCTAGACAGAACAAGAACAAAATAGTCTTACACCATCTATTGGAGAATAATTTGTTCCTGAAAAGAAATCTGTAGGGCTATTTCTGAAAAAATATCATTACAATCAATTTCAATGGGAAAAAGTTTTGTGTTTCCATCATCCAAATTGATAGGCACTTATGTTAAAACATCAAATCCCATTACAAAGGCCTTAATTACCTCAAAAGTTAACATTCATTATCATAACATAACCTAACATGTGTTCTCTCTTCATTAATTATTCTACATTATGGTTGTTTCCCTGATCCTTCTGAGGTCTTTTATGAAGCTATTTTCCATCTTATGATTGAGACAATGTTCACAAAAATGTATACAAGTGGTATTCTGTTAAGTAATTCAACCTTTAATGTAGAAAAAAATTGAAGTAATAATAACCAATGAAAATTATATAATTAATCTCACGCTCACTGAATAAGTTGACACCAGAAAGGCCATGCCTTATAAAATATCCCTGACAAAAACTGACCACTCCAAAAGGAGAAGTTTGTACAACTCACAACAAATAGACAACTGCAAGGATGACTATGTGGTGATCCCTCTCAAGACACTCTGGTACTCACAAAGTCCAAAATCTACACTGATAAAGTTTATTTGTATATCAGGACCCACAAAATGGAGGCCCCACATCACCAAATCTATACCTAAGTCAGCCTACACAGGAAACACCTCACTATCAAGGAAATCTAACACCAATCACAAACCTCCTACTCAGCTTTAGCCAGCTCACCTTACCCTAAAACGTAGAACCCTGAAACAAAATCCCTAGCCTCCTAGCCAATCATGCCCAGCTTCCATGTTGCTTCTTCTAATTTCGACAGAACTCTCTCTCACCCAAAATCCCTCAGGAAGAGTACTCCACTGCTTGTGAAGTGCCGAACTCCTCCAGCCCACGGACTGTTTTCCCTTCAGTAAAGGTATCAAACTTGTTACTAAATCGCTTTAGTTTACTCACTTGACAATATTAACGAAAATGTGTTTAATGAAACTTGGCATCAAGTCAAGTTCTCAGAATCCAAATAAGCAAATGTTGAGAAGGGTGAAGAAGGGGAAGTAAAGGGGACGCTGAGAGTTTGGGTACCTAGTTGGCTTTGTCCCAGGTATATTTGATATGCAAGATTTTGATAAAAATCCAGGAGGTGGATGGAACTTCCTGAAGCTCATACACACACACACACACACACACACACACACACACACACACACACAGGTTTACACTTTCCTGTGTTTGAGAATTCCCTACAACTCACTCATGATTTGAGAATCCCATTAAAGAACACTTGCTCTAGAAACAGAATCAATCTAAATTCCAAGATCTCCTTTCAGTTAGTTCAAACACTCTTTTTGTAGTGACTCATTATTCATAAAGTCATAGATAAGTAAAAAGGGAGGTGAGACACCCCGCCTCCACCAAAGGCAACCTAAATTGATGAATATGAGTACTTAATTATCTCTTGGACATACTTTGTTAAGTTTTCTACCAAAACTTAAATTCACATGACTTCTGGGGAATGAATTAAGCTTACTGGGGAGTTGCATTAACTCATGAAACCCCAGGCTATTTTGTAGAGTAATTACAGATTTGCCTCATTTTTATTTTTATTCAATGGCTATCTGTCCTGAAATTCTGTACAAACAAAACCATTATGTAAATCAAATCATGTTTTAAATCTATTAGAAGAAATGTTATGGTAAGTCTTTTTGTGGAAATAATCATGATCTGAAATGTTTTATATATCCTGTTTTGTATATCAGCTTTACTGAAAGTGGGGAGTTCCTGAGCTACTATGGTAGCTGGAACAGGGTCATAAACTCCTAACAGAAATCTGCTTCAAGACTGAAAGGATTTGGTCAATTCTATATGTGTATTGATTTAGTATTATAATTGATCATATGACTATGACTTCTGGATACTTATGCAGCAATTATGATTTTCACCCCAGAATTTAACAGTACTGGGGGGTTCTCTCTATGTGTCTTGCCTCCTCAGTTAGCTTTCCAGTGGCAGGATGCTTTCTTCTGGCTTCATCTTTATCTCTCACAGGGCCTGGCTAAGGGAGGAAATATGGGATTTAAAATGGTCTGTTACAGACGGGCCATAAAGGATGGAGAGGGTGTGGGTAGACGAACAAGAAGGAGGAGGACATCAAGACAGTAAACAGCAGAAGCGAAGTCTCAGTGGTAGGAATGCAGACCCCTGGGCAGGGAGTAAAGTGGGGTCACAGGCAGAGGGCCCAGGAAAGCAGAGCTGGAAATGAGATGGCACAGGTGGGAGATGAGCCAAAGACAGCACCCAATACGTAAAAAGAGCTTAAAAAGTATTTGTTGTTGTTGTTATTCAAAACACTACCTACATCAGGTAATATTTCAATAATTTAACAGGGGTGTGTGTGTGTGTTTGTGTGTGTGTGTGTGTGTGTGTGTGTGTGTTAGGGGGAGAACCCTAGTATTTTATTTACACTCTGACACTTTCCCCATTCAAGCCAAACAGTAAAATTTCAAACTCAGGAGATGCTGTCAGAACAAAAAAGAAGAGAAGAAGCTTTTTTGAAGTTCAAAGTCTGGCCTTTTAGGTTTCAGAAGCTTAGGACCAGAGGGAAAATGGGCAGAGGAAGGCTTATTGAAATAAAGGCAGGTTTCCCACCTGTCCCCACCAAAGAGCAGGTAAGAGTTCCCAGGCTCGAGGGGTCTGGGAGGGTGGGAAGAAGGCCAGGGAGAGGTCAGTGTCTCCACAGGAGATGACTGGTACAGAGGCACCATATGGGCAAGAGCAGAGGCATTCACACTGGTTGACATATTAATAGTAATAATGATAATCATAATGATATCTCTAAATGTTTGTTGAGTGCTTAATATATGCGTGACACTGTTCAAAGCACCTTTTATGTATTAAATTTCATTACATCTTTACAACAACCCTAAAGGTCGATACTGTCTACTAGCTCCATTTCAATTTCATCTGCTTCTCACAGAGAAGTTAACTAGTTTGCAAGGTCATACAGCTAGTAAGCACTGGAACAAGGATTCATGATTTGTGAAACGGATATTTCAGAAAATTTTTTTCCAGTTGGAGAGAGCAGAATGGAAAGAGGCTGAAAGATTGGAATCAGGGAAAGTAATTTAGAAGCTTTGCAACAATCAGGGCATGGGTGTATCCTGGGTGTCAGGGCCTGGAAACTAAAATACACTCTTTGGACTGTCAAAGGTGACACCCAAACTTCCAGTCTATGTGTCTGGAAGACAAGAAATTCAAAGAAGCAGGGAATGTTAAGTCACATTAGAAACACATTTGGATCTGATCCTTTCTTAAAATCACTGCAAAGACCTGCAATAAAGCAAAGACAATCATGTCACAGTCACAACATAACCAATAAGGAATTCACCAGCAGTTTCTAATCCCATGAAATAGTTGGTTGATAATCAATGCCTGTGTCTACTTGCTTAAGTTGCAAAATCAAGAATATTGTGATAGGACCAGTGAAGACTCTGGGAAGATCTAAACTTAAAGATTCTTTCTTAATTATCTGACTAGATAAGAACCCACAATCAGGGTGTAGGTCCTGGAATTATCAAAATCAAATTTTAATTATTTAAAATTTATAGATATAATTTATATTATATATGTGTATATATATATGCATATATATATATTTGAGAAAAGAGAGAAAGAGAGCATGAAAGCAGAGGGAGAAGCAGACTCCCCAGTGAGCAGGGAGCCCGACACAGGACTCAATCCTGGGACTCCGGGATCATAACCTGAACCAAAAGCAGATGCTTAACTGACTGAGCCACTCAGGTACCCCATCAAAATCAAATTTTAAAAGACAAAAAAAATACCTCCTAAGTCCTCTAGTAGGTAGGATAATGTCCCCCAAACCCCACACCCCAAAAAATGTCTCCAGCCTAATTTCTAGAACCTGTGAATGTATTAGGTTACTCAGCAAAGGGGAATTAAGGGTGCAGATGGAGTTAAAGTTGCTAATCAGCTGACCATAATTAAAGAGAGCGCCTTAGTTTATCCAGATGGAGCAATGTAATCTTAAGAGTCCTTAAAAAGGAAGACCAAGGACAACCAGGGAGATGACAGTGCAAGAAAGACTGAGCCCATTGTTGCTGACTGTGAAGACAGAAGAAAGGGTTATGAGCCAAGGAATGGAGATGGACTCTAGAAGCTAGAAAAGGCAAGCAAACAGATTTCTCCTATAGCCTGCAGAAAGGAATGCATTCCACCAGCACCTTGCTTTTAGCCCAGTGAGACCCATTTTAGACTTCTGATATCCAGACTATAATACATTTGTGTTGTTTCAAGCCACTTAATTTGCAGTAATTTGTTACAACAGTCATAGGGAACTCATACAGTAAGTTAGAAAATAAACTATCTCTCCAGGTATTTCAGATTTTTATTTTAACAAAACATCCACACACCGACTCTTGCTTACATGAAAAAAGCAAAAAGCAATACTGACAAAGAATCATAGACTTCCATTTGTGTTCTTGGCAATGGGAACAGTCTTAACTACGAATTGAGCAAAAAAACTTTTAACTGGGTCATAGACTATTTAGTCCCCCATTCACACTGGAAAAAACATGCTGGCAACCGTGATTCCCACATTCTGGGAAGAAACTGCTTCCTTTTATCAGGACATATCCCTAATTTAAAAGCAAAGAAGGCCAAAAATACAGTGATTTGTGTGAACATATAGGAAACATTCCTTTGTCTCAGCAGCATAATGTAAGGGGAAAATGCCTTGCTCAAGGAAGAGACTCTTAAACTATATCAATAATTGGTTGGCATAAAAAGGAGAATGGTGGAGGTTGTGACCTTATTTTCTTCCTGCTAGCTTCCGCCTTTCTAGGGTTATACTGTAAGCCCATTCTCTCAGTTAAGAGGCATAGCTTTTTCTGCCAAAGCTCCAGCCTTATTCTCAGCAGGTTGCTAAGTTTGGGGCCGTGTGGTCACTTTAAGATCAGTGCAGCCCTTAACCTTATTAAGTAACAAGACAAGAGAATTCCAGGCAGTATGAGAGGCTGTAGTCCAATAAACGTTCCTTTAACCAAGTCCTGAGTGTGATAACACAAGTGATGTAGTCTTGGAATATAAATTGAAACCTGCCCTGCTCAGGGGTCAGAAAATAGGAGAGAGCTTAACTTGGTTAAAAGAGCCCAGTAGCTCACTTTAGACAAGTTAGTGCTCTGAGGTGGAGCCCGTATTGTGCTAGCTCAGCACTATTACCTGCATTAGAGACTGTATTACTCACCAGGTTACCTTTAGTCAATTACAAAAAACAGCACCTCTGACTTCAGTCTAATACTTTAAATTTCATGGGTGAACATAGGTTCTTTAATAGAATAAATTAACCTCTGACCACATCATAAACCAATCTCAAAAACTTGACTGTCTTCCTAAGTGGAAAAATAGGAAAAATTTGGAGCCAAGTAAGAAATTAGTGTCAGCCTCAAAGAACTCCTTCTGCCAAGAAGTCCTTAAACCCTAGAATTTCTTGTCAAGTCCAGATGGTCAGATAATTAATAATCAACCAAGAGTTAGAGAGTTCAACCAAGCATGGTGGAAGGACCCAACCAGTATAAGATATGCCTAATGCCTTCAAAAATACTCACAATTAAGTTCAGGATATC
Organism: Callorhinus ursinus; assembly: GCF_003265705.2. Lineage (NCBI taxonomy): Eukaryota > Metazoa > Chordata > Mammalia > Carnivora > Otariidae > Callorhinus > Callorhinus ursinus. The sequence goes on from NW_027397076.1 coordinate 12,327,010, forward strand.
AACCATGAGAAACTTACAATAAGTAATTATACCCTTCTTTGTGTATTTATTGGTCCTGCCTTTACTGCATGCAGAGAGGGACCATGTATGTGCATTTTACTCGCTGCTATACCCACAGTAAGCAGCATAAGGTATGTACTCAAAACCACCTGCTTAGGAAAAAGGTGACGCTCCAAGCATGTGAACAGTAGCACTAGAATTTCTACACAGAAGTGGTTCAAGAACCACAGTCTGTTTAGAAGGGAAATTAGAAGCCATGTTGTCCAGCACTATACGTAAGATTGAGAACATGCCAATTGCACATAATACAGAGGTGTGTGTGTGTGTGCTGTGTGTATGGTAGCAAGGCTAATAGCTATTATAGGATTATGGGATTATGGAAAAGTTAATCTCCCCAATTCCTCCTTGTAGCAATGTAATCCAAGTGCAATGACGGTTCAGAGCAAGGAAAGATCAGTTTTAGATAGTGACACAGATTGTGTCCTCCAAAACTCATCATGTTGAAACCTAATCCCCAGTGTGATAGTATTAGGAGTTGGGGCCTTCAGGAGATAATTAGGTCATGAGTGTGAAGCCTGTGTGCACAGGACTAGTCTCCTTATAAAAGAGACCCCAGAGAGCGCCCTCACTCCTGCCAACTGAGGACACAGTCAGAAGGCCACTGTCTATGAAGCAGGAGGTGAACTCTCATCAGGTTGGAACTGCTGGCACCTTGATCTTAGACTTCCCAGCCTCCAGGACTGGGAGAGATAAATGTTTGTTGTGTAAGCCACCCAGTGAGTGGTGTTCTGATGCTGCACCCTGAACAGAGCAACCTAGTTAAGAAAGATTTCATGGAGAGTAATTCATTTTGTTCATTTTCCAAAAAAGAATTGAAAGAGATGTTTCACTCAGCAGTTCTTGATATCCTACTTTAGGAAGCAGAAGCATAAAGAAATCCCCACTACATAGAGGACCAGGGAAAGGGCACTAGGAAGACCAAAAATCCAAAGCAAATTGACCACTCTTTCTTCCACATGTAGTGGTTACAAACACAGATTGCCTGGGTTTGAGTCCTGACTCTGGAAGCTCACCAGCTGTGTGACCTTGAGCAAACTACTTCACTTTTCTATGTTTCAGATGTCCCCATCTGTTTAATGGATATAGTAACAGACTACGGTGGAGTGGCATAGACAATAATTGCTTATGAAAATATTCTATGTGTTCCCGATTTGCCCCATAGTGAAGTGAATCACATGACTAGTTCTGGCCAATGGGCTGTAAGCAAAAGTAATTGTGTCACTTCCAGAGCACCAAAAAATTCAGGAGCCGGCACATAATTTTCTATGTTCTCTTCTCCCCTGCCATAGTGAATGCTGATGACCCAGGTCGTGGCGCCTCCAACATCTTGAGTACCTGAGTGACCACATAGAGCAGAGTACACCCCATTCCTATCCACATTAGATATCACATGAAAAATAAATAAACCTTTATTAAAACCTCTGAGATTTCAGGGTAAATTTATTATTACTGCATAACCAGCCTGTCCTGAGTAATCTAGCTGGCACTGTGCCTGAAAAAAATAACAAGGAAAAAAAGCAATCTTCCAAAAACATGACTCAAGAATATAGCTAATAAGGAACTAAATGCTACAAATTTTTAGTAAATGAACACATGAATAACCCATATGTCACAACTCTTGGATTCAAGGTAAAATTTCTTAAAATTAATCCTCCTACTTTCACTGAAGAAAAATTCCAGAGACAGCAGAATTTCAAAATTCTCCCTAAGATTTCTGTGAATGCCAGGACCCTAGAAGTTCCAAGGTTCTTCTACCCTCTGACACCCATTTATGTTAACTTGGTTTTGTCCCACAATTACTTGGACATTGCTCTCAAGCCCTTTTCTGGTTGCTTCAAGAAATCTAATTGTATCAATTACCATTTCTATGATGTACCAAGGATTTAGAACATCACAAACATTATTGACAACACAAAGCATTGTGTGAAACCATTATTTCTAACCTGCTGTCTCTCTTCCTCCCTGCTCCCCGCTCCCTTCTCTCACAGAAGTTCCTAATTCTTCTATCTTATTCAGACTAGTTTCTCTGACTTCTGAGGACAAGAGACCTATATTTGTTTCCTAGAGCTGCTGGAGGCTAGAAGTAAAAAAATCCAGGTGTCAGCAGGTCACTTCCCTCTGAAATCTATAGGAAAGAATCTTTCCTTAACTCTTCCTAGCTTCTGGTGTTGGTGGTCAATCTTTGGCACTCCTTAACTTATATGTGCATCACTGCAATTTGTGTCTCCATCTTCACATGGCATTCTCCTGTGTATCTGAGTCATCACATGGCTGTCTTCTTATAAGAACAGTAGTCACACTGGGTTAGGAGCCTACCTTACTCCAATAGAAGCTCATAATAACTAATTATACCTGCAATGACCCTATTTCCAAATGAGGTCACATTCTGAGGTACTGGAAGTTAGGATTTAAACATATCTTTTTGAGGGGTATACAGTTGAACCCATCACAGGGCCCTATTCCTGTAGAGAATAGAAGCTACCCCAAGAATTTAACAACTTCATTTGCCTCTATACTCCCCATGCCTCAAATAGTATCTGATGCATCTTAGATGTTGATATAAACACTTCTTCCCCGAAAAAGAAATCCAGCATGATAGCAGGTTAACATTTCTCAGAATAACTTAAAATTTAGAATTAAACAAACAAACAAAAGAGTGTTTAAAGGCATCTGTGAGTTGCTGAAACAGTCAGAACTAAAGGGGACAAGATTCTGGAAAGAAAAGAACTAGGAAAAAAACACACTGACATTGTGCACCTGTTTTGATGATTCTGGATTCAGAGCAAAAGAATGCAAATCTGGGTTTTGCCCAGGCAGAAAGCCACTACTTGGGACATACAAATGAGCAGAGTTTTTCACTGTCTTGTGAAGCTAGAGAGGCAAAATTTGAAATTTCAAGTTACTGGTAACAAGGGAGGACTAGGGAACAAAGCCTGATACAAGCCAGCTTTTCCCTTAACACACATATGCCAATTTCTAAAGTGAGGCTAGAAGGCTTAGAAGCTAAGCAGATAAACTGAAAAGTAGAGCAGAATTTTTAGGAATCTCAACTGTTAAGAAAAAAGGATTAGAGTTGAGGCCCTGCATGGGTGAGGAACCCAGGGAACTCCTCAAACTCTCATGAAAGTTAGGCTTTGGGGTTGGGGGTGCACCAGGAGTAGACTCAGACCAAAACTGAAACATAGTCTTTACCTGGATTAAGAATAAGCTCCAACTGGGCCTAGGACAATAAAGGGTAACTCTGGCTGGGGGAAGATAACATCTGGAGCCACCACAATTTTTTTTTATATAAAATGACTAGCATTTAATTAAAAAATTACTAGGCATGCCAAGATACAAAACCACATGTCTAAAAACCCAAAGAAAAACTGATAGCGAAATATGTCCATATAGATCCAGATATTAGAACTAACAGGAAAAAAACTTTAGAGTAACTATGAGTTATAACTTCAAGAATACAAAGAAGAAAAAAATTTAAATAGAAGAAAGATGGAGAATTCCAACAAAGAACTGAAATGTGTAAGAAAGAGTCAAATGAAAATTCTAGAACTGAAAAATACAGTTACTGAAATTAAGAATTTATTGAATGGATTTACTATGGAAGAAGATAAAATTATTGAACTGGAAGATATGTTCATAAAAATACCCAAAATGATGAACAGAGAGGAAATGAATAAAACATGAAAAAAAGAGCATAAGCACATGTACAACATCAACAAGTCTAACATAAATGTAATTGATATCCAGAAGGAACGGAGCAACAGAACAGGAAAATACTCCAATAACCACTGAAAATTTCCCAAACTCATGAAAGACCATACTCACAGTTTCAAGCATTCTCAGAACCCTAAATAAAATTAAAGAAAAATATAGTGAGCTATATCATGTCAAAGTGCTGAAAACCAAAGAAAATGAAAAAAAAAAATCCTAGTAGACAGAGGGAGAGAGGAGACACATTACCTTTACCAGAGCAACAGTAGGATAATCTGCTAACTTCTCATGAAAGATGATGAAAACCAGAAGACAATGGAATGACTTCTCTGAAGTGTTAGAAGAAAATAATGAAGATTTCAATACCCAAAAATAAAAGGGAAATGAAGATGTCTTAAGACAAACTCCAAAGATGGAAAGAATACATTTCTAGAAAACCTGAATTAAAAATAAAATCACTAAAAGGATTTTTTTTTTTCAGGGAGGAGGAAAATATCTGAAATAGCAACACTGAAATGCAGGTAGCAATGAAAAGCCTACATTTTCAAAAGACCCGTCAGTAATCTCCACAACAGCAAGGAGTTCAACAATTTATGGCCAGTTCCTATCTCTTAGTAAGTGTTTAACTGTTAAAATAATAACATTACCTCCAACTGGCTCCAAATGACTAGTTTCCTCACTTCCATTTTCATTTAAGTCAGAGAAATTTCATATTCCTAATGTATCCATTAACCCCAGAAAAGGAAGAAAAGGAGAATCCAAATGCCTATTCTTTGGTCTGAAAATGATTCTATTGCATTACAACTCCCCAAATAAAAACTAAATCTTAAGAGAGTAGGTGCCCTCAAACTCTCCTTCCACTTAATACTTTCTCTCAATTCAAAAGAGAGATTACCTCAAGGAATCCTCATTGCTGAGGATTCAGCCAATTCTTTCCCTTGTCACTAGTAATGATCCTAAATCTTTTTCCTATATTTCATTTAATCTGCACAATAGAAATCTGGAAAAAAGAAAGTATGGGAGAAATTTTTTGGACTCCTTAGATGCCTTCTATAACATTCCACCAAAGTTTTCAATAACAAACTATTTTAAAGGCTTAAAAGCTGCAGCAAGGTTTAATAGACCATATTAAGTCTCTTCCCAACCCCCCAAAGAATGTATGAAACCAGTTGACAGGGAGAAGGAAAACCTGGCCTTAATGGGTAAAACAATGTTGTCTGCATGCCTTCTTACTCTAGAGGGTTAGAAACACAGTCAGCTTTCTTGGCTGCTACCTTTTTGTGTGCAGAGCACATTATGCAGCTTTCTTCATGGCACAGAAGCTCCCTGCAGTGAAAGCCGCTGCCTGAATGAGGTTTCTGAGCACAGACATTTTCTTGTGTCTTATTTGCAGCTTTCTACAATAAGCCCTCTCCCACACAAATACATATTTTCATTATCTTATTTTTAGAAATGCAGTGTGAAGAGGGGAAGTGTGATTTGACATTCTAATTGTGGTACAGTCTTCCGTCTGAGTCTCTCTAGGATCTGGCTGCAAATACAACAATTCTAACATGAGATTTCCATACACCAGGCATCGGTCCCACTTAGCCATATTAAAAGCCATGTGCATTGCAGTCACTGGGGCACCTTCCCACACATTCATTAGTCAAAATATATCATGCAATATGATTACTTTCCATTACAGCATTAGGTGTCTGATCCAGACTGTGAATGTAGGAAATAGTTTTAGGGTTCTGTGGTTCAGTGGGTTGAATTCTCAGGTCTGAAGTTAGCTTCTGTTCCTTCAAGTCACAAGAGTACTAGTCTATGTATTGCACCAAAGTCTCCAAACTAGCAGGACTCTTGAAGTATTTCATTTGCCAGCTGAAAGAAACTCTGTTACCTAAAGAATCTGACAATCAAATGTAAGAGAGAGAGGAGGTTTTCTTAAAACTAGATTTGTGTCTCTAATTAACTCCATCTTTCTTTCCCTCTTTCATTCTTTCCTTTTCCCATCTTTTCTGCCTTCTTTCCCTCCATCCTTCCACCCATCCTTTCTTGATGAAAAATTATCTTAATGTCTAAGAAACTCCAGATGCTATTTGAGGTAGTGGGGAGGCAAAGATATAGAAGTCAGGGCTCCATATTTTTGGGGGAGACAGATCAGTGGGAAAAATAATTAAAATGCAAAATGAGACAGATGAGCAGGATTCTGTATGACCAAAATGTGTGGGAAGGCAGCAGGTGGAGGATGAATTCTAGCCAGAGAAGAAAAGGACTGCATAGTTCCACTCCCGCAGTTCAAGCCTAAACTGGCGCTTGGACTTGATCTGAGCATGCTGGTTGTAGGCAGGACTAGAACAAGTTGATCTGCATTTGAGTTGTTGGATCTGGGGAAAATGACCAGTAAAGGGGAAAGCAGGAAGGGTTTGTCTCAATGTGTCAATCTGCAAATATTTCTTAGTATCTATTACATTGCATATACTATTTCATTACAACTCCTTAAATACTCTCTTTTTAAAAATATTTATTTATTTATTTATTTATTTATTTATTTATTTATTTATTTATTTATTTATATTTATTTATTTATTTTTGAGAGAGAGCCAGAGAGAGCACATGAGCAGGGAGAGGGGCAGAGGGAGGAGGAAGCAGACTACCCACTGAGAAGGACGCTCAACCCGGAGCTCGATCCCAGGACCCTGAGATCATGACCTGAGCCAAAACCAAGAGTCAGATGCTTAACTGACTGAGCCACCAGGCCCCCCAATAAAAACTAACTCTTAAAGTTTAAATACTCTGCTAGGGACTAGGGACACATGGGCAAACATGGCAGATGCGGCCTCAGCCCTCCATACAGGCCAGAATATTCACCCTCTGTTTTCTAGGACATGTAACTAAGTGGTATGGAGTGATGAGCCACAGGTAGATACTAGGGAAGGAGTGTTCATGAAGGCTTCAGGAAGACTGAGAGACAGGAAGGCACAGATAGAGTCACTTTGGGCCCTAAGGACAATCTGCACACAGATGAGGAAAAGAGATCTTCTCCCTGCAGATATGGCCCATAATTCTTTGGAACCTCAAAGACAGAATGCTCAGAGTACCCTCAGTATAGACATCTGTTATCAGTCAGTGTTCTCCAGAGAAACAGAACCAATGGAAGAGATAGAAAAATGGATAGATATTTTTAGGAATTGGCTCATGTGGTTATAGCCAACTTGCAAGTTTGAAATCCATAGGGTAGGACAGCAGGTAGAAATTCAGGAAACTCAGGATTTCAATGTTACAGTCTTAAGGCAGAATGTCTTCATCTCTAAGAGACCTGTTTTTGCTCTTCAGGCCTTCAACTGTTTGGAGGAAGCTCTCCCACATTATGGAGGGTAATTTGCCTTACTGAAAGTCAAATGTTAATCATATCTACACAATACTTCCACAGCAACACTTAGAATAGTTTTTCACCAAACAACTGGGCACCATAGCCTAGCAAAGTTGACCTACACTTAGCCTCACAGTATTGAATCAGGAATTAAGAGTACCCCCCATACAGACATCAGTATTCCCAGCAAAAACACAGGACACCCACAAGAGCAGCAGTGGTGGCTGGCTGATCAACAGAAGACCAGAAGGACCCCTATGAGCACGTGTGAAACACCATCTGGGCCCCCTTCAGAAATACTAGGCTAGAAAGGACTGTGCAAGAATCCCATACAATTTTGGTTATTGTCTCTGACACCTCATTAACCTGGTGAAAGACTCTGCAAACTGAAGGGTGAATTTTGGAAATGATAAAACCTTGGATCTATAAGGGGCCCAAGGGCGGCCAAGAGCACAAGATGTGTGGATCCTTTATTGCAAGAAATCTGTGAGGGCAAAGGAGAGAGAAGCAGAAATGTGTGAGCCTCTCCCAAGTTGTGAGGGGTTTCTGTGTGATGGGGTTGAAAGGACAAAGACCCTGAATGGGGCAAAGTAGGAGGGAACCTTCCCTTGAGATCCAGTGGTTTCACTGCTGCTGAGCGCAGCTTCGTTGTTGTACCACCAGCTTACTCTCCAAGAGGCCAGTTCACAGAAACACTGTTTTGATTCCCCAGTTTCTAAGGCTCAAGCCTGAAGGAGAATGAATCTCAAGTCATTTTAGGTTGGGAAATGTCTCTGCTTTCAAGCTCCTATGGTCTTGGAATGATTCATGAAAAAATCAGTAGTGACAATCTTAACAGGGACTGCTGGACTGCCTCAGCTTAGGCTGAGAATTGAAATATCTTATATATGTACACGAGGAAAGCTGGGACTGAAAATAATAACCAGTAATACACATCTTGTCAGCTTCTAAGGACAGACACATGTGTATTCTTTCCTCTAAATGTACCTCCCCCCCTGCAGCCTTTTTCCTAGAAACCAATGCCACCATTCACCCAGCTTACCATCCTGGGGGAAATCCTTACCCCCTTGCACTCAAGGTAACTCACCAAGTTCTATTGATTTTTACCTCCTAAAGTATCTCATAAATCCAACCCCCTCCTCTTCATTCTGCTACCACTCTTTGAAGCTGGCCTTCCTGCCTCTAGTTCCCAGCTACCTCCAGCCCATCCTTCACATCAGAATGATGATTCAAAAATGAAAATCCAATGCTATCACTTTCCTACTTCCCTCCTAGAGCCTTCGGAATAAATGAGAAACCTTCATTTGGGGGCAATAAGGCCTCTGCAATGTGGTCCTTGCTTCTTCTTCCCACCTCACCCCATACATGGTTACATTAATCACTCAGCTCCTTCTTCTCTTTTTAAAATCTCTACACAAGCAACCCTCCCTGGAATGCTCTCCCCTACTTCTCTGCTCAGCTAACTCCTACTTTTTGAAGACCTAGATCAGAGGTCATTTCTTCCAACTCACCCTGGCCAGAGCCGAGTGTTTCTCTCCTCGTCTCAGATTCTTTGAGAAGCCACATGCCTGGAGATTTTCTCTTTCTTTCATTTTATGCAGAGATAGGCACGGGATTGGTTCACCTAACGCCACCCCTGGCCCTCGGCTGGGTGCTCTGCCTGAAAGCTTGCTTCAGCATAGGAGCCAGGCTAACATGGACCCTAAGACTGAGGATCTTTGCGAAAGCACACTCAGGAGTGCATCTGGTTCTTGCTGTCCTAGACTAGAACCCAGTGTTCATCACTGACCTTTGTTTTGTTGCAGTACAACTGAAACTGAGGGCAAAGAAATATGACAAATAGTTGCTTCCAGGATCTCCTGGTTTGAAAGACACAGGCATCTCTGTAACATCCCCAGCAGGATTACTTTCAATACGTGATTCATCCAGGTATTGGTTTATTGGCATTCTTTTTCTGTCCCTTAAAAATAAGTCACTCTTCCAAAAATAGTAAATAAACACAAATAAAAAAAGAGCAATAATTTCTATTAGTCTCTAGCAAAGTGCAGGAACAGGAAATAGGACAGGTCTTTATGTTTGTTATATGTGCCTTGGGATTCAGTTTCCTAAAATTAAGGCCAAAACAAAGTTCACAGTCTCCTCTGAGGATATATGTGGATAGTCAGGTAAGGTCATTCACTTGCCAGACAACATTTGGTGCTATCGAGACAGCCACTTAAAGAACCACAGTGGATTAAGGAAAGCGTTCAGGAAAGAAAGGCATCTGACAGTGCAAGGACAACTGAGGAATTAACTTTTCAGGAGGAGTCATCTCCAGCTTGGGGAAAAAGCAAGGAAAGGAAAGAGAATCAGAAAGACAATAAGAATGAAGCAGCCCCATCTCCTCTCTCGGTTATTGATGCATTTTCCTGAAGCACTATCTACAATGGCCAAATGGATCATTATTCTTCTGAAGATAAGCAAATCTCAGTGATTCAAACTAGTAAAATCATAAGAAATCACATTTACTAGATACTTGGAAAAAAGCTGAACTCGGAGAAACAGAAAGTAGAGTTACAGTGACCAGAGGCTGGGGAATGGAAGAAATGGGGAGATGCTGGTCAAAGGGGACAGATACGCAGTTATGAGATTAACAAATTTTAGAGATTTAATATACAGTATGGGGATATAGCTAGTAATACTGTAGTATATACTTAAAAGTCATTAAGAGAGTAAATCCTAAATGTTCTCACCACAAAAAAGAAATGGCAATTATGTAAAGGATGGAAGTATTAACTAAAACCATGGTGGTCATCATTTTGTACCACATAAGTGTATCAAGTCAACATGTTATGTACCTTAAATTTACAGTGTTTTATGGAAATTATATCTCAATAAAGCTGAAAAAATAATAAATAAAACATAAAAAAACAAAAAGTGCAATAAGCTTTGTAGAGCATAGTCTTTTAAATATAAATTGTCATCATGATTATGTCTTAGTTAAAATTAAAAATAAATTTAAAATCTTGTGTTCCAAAGCACGATGGTAGGGAACACACTGAAAAACACCAGCTATAGAACCCACCATTTCATTTTCATTCATTCATTTTTTTCTACAAATATTTATGAAGCAACCATATGTAGGCACTACATCAATAAAAATAACCAACAACTACCTCGGGTTTAAACAAATGGAGCCACCCTGCCTGAGTTTAGTCCCCGACCATCCCACGTAGTTTAACTGTGGGACTTGGACAAGTTCTTGAATCTCTATATAACTCAGTGTCCTCATATGTAAAAGGTGGATAATGAAGTACCTTGACTTCATAGGATTGTTGTAAAGACTAAATAAGTTTGTAAATGTAGAGTACTTATCCTTATATTTGCATATATACAATGCCTGCCAGACCACATAACAGTAACAACAAAACTCCACAAAACTACAGCCAATCTTCATGAGGCATTTACTACCTTCCGCGGACTAGGTATAGTACACATTTAATAAATGTTAGCCATTTTTTTTATTACTATTACCTGGATCCTTTAGTTTTATATTTTAATGAAAAATCAGAAATATTCTGATTTCCTTTAGTTGTCACTATTGCTGAGTTGTTAGCTTTGGCAGGTTTCCACTATATTTCCAATATGAAATTAGAGAAAATATACCTAAATATACTATAGGTCTAACATAATAGTCACCTGACCATATCTTAGTTTAGAACATAAGCCTAAAAGGCCAGATAGTAGTTTTAAGAATATATTTTCTACCCACCATATAGCATATTCTACAAGCCTAATAAAAAACGACTATGCCCAAAGTCAAGGAGAGAGCCTGTCTTTTTGGACCTTATTTGACAAAGCAAAGCAAGAAGATGGGCCCATGTCAGAACAGTGGTTCGGAAAAAAAGTAGTAATGTTAGTGAGCATTCTAAGTTAGTCAGACATAAGGTTATGTCCAGAAAATCCAACTAAAGCAAGGAGAATGAAGGCAGTTCTTAGTCCAGGTATACTAGAAGGAAGGTACCATCAGTAAGGTGGTTCAAGAGAAACAATAGGAAAAGATTCAGTCAGAAGATGAGAAATTCCAGCCATGGGTAACCAGTGCAAGAATCAAGTTTGTCTAGGGACATTTGATGGTTTCCCCATATTTTCACTGGCCAGGAACTATGAGGGTCTCACAATTTGTAGGCACTCAAATACTAGTTGTCTGACTGATGCTGGTCTTACTCTGTGGCCCAATGCCTGGAGATATGCCTGGGATATCATGCTTACATTTGCATGTCTCTTACTCTTGTGAGATTTTAAGCACCCTAAAAGCATCAACTACTTCCCCAACTTGACATTCACAGAAAGACTTTCATAATATGGATATTCAATATACATTTTCCAAATGAATGAATAACTACCATGAACAAATCAGCAGACACCAAGGGAGTCTGATCCTAAGCCAGCTGCCTTCTGAGAGAAATGTTCCTTACATCCTCCCTATCCAGAGCAAAATGGTTTCAGGGTGTGGAGACATCTGTTGGTGTTGTCTGCCAAGAAACTGCAGTGCCACCTTCCAAGAAGAGCAAAGCAATTTTCCTTTGGGGAACTACCCCACCCCATCTTATCCTGGCTAAGGGTAGGGCTAAGAATTTAGTGGTTCCTCTTTCTCTCCCTGGAATTTGAACCTTAAGCAGAACTTTAAGGACAGAACAATGGCTGGAGCTGCTTCATCCCAGCAGTGCCTAAAGAGGTCGTCTGTTAGTTCATGTTGCTTTGATTGCTATAGCTGTCTTGGTTTCTGTCCTGAGACCTGGTTACGTAGTTCTTTCTTTGAGTCAGTGAGCGTCCCTTCATTTTTTAACAAATTCCTTCCGTACCTAAGTTAGCAAGAGTCCATTCCAGTAGCTATAAACTGGGAATCCAACTGATGTGCTATGAAATCCCTGCTCTAGGACAGTGGTTCTCAACCTCAGCGGCACAACAGAATCACCAGGGAGCTTTTCAAGTCCGGCACTAAGGTCACATCCCAAGCCAATTAAATGAGACTCCGTGAGGGTTTGACCAATACCTGTTAAAGTGTCCCGAGTGACTCTAATGTGCAGCCAAAGCTGATTATCACAGCTCTAGAATTAAAACAAATACGCCCACCTGCCTACTCTAAGAAAATCAGGGTGTAAGGAATATTTTATAAGTGGCATGTTTTTAAAGACAGAATTTAACCCTAGAGAACTAACTAAGTCCCCACTTGGAGTTTGGTTTTTTCCCCCAAAATTAAAGAACTAAGAGGGTTTTCATCTTTAATTGCTATTTTTTTTTTACCACCAAGTAAATCTAAAGAACTTTACAACTGTAAGCACTTTCTAATTTTATTAACAACACAAGTAAAGCACAGTGTCAGGGAAGAAAAGATCCCTGTTGGCTTGTATTTAAAATAGATTGTGATCATCTATTCCAAGCTGGGAAAAATTTCTACCTAAGGAACCCTAGAATTGTGTGGAAAGTGAGGCCGTATTTGGTGACACCTGTTGACTAGACAGTGATCGTTAGAGGGGAGAAAACAGATGCCTTTTTACCGCCTCCACTCCTTCTGTCTTGTGAGTGACCATTTTCTTTTAAAGTTGTATGAAATGTAATGAGGAAAAAGCTAGCTAAGGAGCAAAGCAGTTAAATTCCACAGAAGACAACACATGTGTCTACCACAAGAGAGAAAGATACGTTGAAATATTTGACATTTAGTTTCCTAAAGGAGGAGTTGCCTTTTCACAAGAATGGTTTCGATAGAGAGACCAAGACAATATAGTGGGGGACATTCTAGAAGAAATCCCAGCCGTGTGCACCCTGCACAGGAAATCAGTCACACTAGAAATGGAGAGAAGGTGCCTCGATGGTGGTACCTCCCAACAGCTGCCCTGGCTTCCGCACCGTTCTCTCGACCGTGACTCATCCTCGGGGCACACAGACTTGAGGCACACACAAGCTCTCCCGAGCTCTGCCAGGGCTCAGAGTCATGCTGGGGCCGAGAGGATCGGCTCTGCTTCCCAAAGCCCTGGAGGGGGACCCAGTGTCCCTAGAAATCAACTGGGTCCCTCCTCTATCTACCAGCTACACACGGTGACTTCTTTCTATTTTTGTTTTTAACTCTGGTGAGACTGAGTCAGTGGAGGATAGATGTTTGTATGGTGAACTACTTGAGTAAGTTTAACAACAACAGGGCTTAGACACTTTATGGAATGTACTGTCATTGAATGCAGAAAGGAAAAGAAGGGGCTCAGGTCACAAGGAACATGTAAAAGGGGAATATTGATGCATCTTGCACATATCCAGGATGTCCTTTTTATTTTTACTTCATCCCACTATAAACACAAGTATCATGTGAAAATGTATTTTAAAACATTTAAAAAACAGTCAAATACCTTTAAATTAGGTGGTACTCCTTTGTTGTCATCCTTTATTTCCATTTGATAAATGTATCAGGAAATAATTCCTGAAAATAGGCCAATCACTAGTAAACAATTTAGACACATGTTTTCCCATAGGTCAAATACTTTTGTTATAAACGTGAGTTGAATTCAAAAGATATTTAATTGAGATACTAGGGTGTGCTAAGTATATACAGTCCAAAAACAAAATTCACACCTTCGTGATTATAATACAATAAATGACCTCTTGTGCTGTGTTGTCAATTCATTTTGTCATCACTCAAAGTTATTTTTAAGCAACCAATTGGCACAATCTTAGGCAAGACATCATCAACCTAAACCAAGACAGTGATACTAATTCACTCTATATTGCAGAGGGGCTAAGAATGGCTCACTGTGACAGCAGAAACAGCAGGAATCGGTCCCTGTGCATCATTGATTGACCACAGGGCAACACAAATCATAAAAACAGAGGAAATACAGGACAATGGGAAGAGAGGTGGACTTGGAGTGTGAATACCCACGTTGGAATCCTGGCCTCTCAAGATGCAAACTGAGACACCACACAGTGGTCACTGTAAGATGAGGGTGACAATTACATCTGCCTCCCGAACTGTTAATGAGAAACAAACCAATAACAGAGGTTCAAACACTACCCATAGTGGCCTGCACTCAAATTTTTGCTGAACCTGACCCTCAGTTCCACTAGCATCAAGCCATGAACATCTCAATTTGCTACCATGAATGCCTTTTTACTTTATTATAAATGAGCACTGATTACCTGTGATCATTACCTTCTCCTTTACACTTCCTGTATTTCCGTTTTTCTACAGTGATCATGTGTACATTTGATAACCATGTTTTATGAATAAAAAGATGTGGGTGCATTTTAGAGGCTGGCATTCAACTGAAGGCACTGAATTTAGTGAATATATGAGTTAAGAGTATTTTGATATTAGTGTGAACTGACCAAAGGACAGAATGTCAGCAAATCAGAACACTAAAATTATTAAGTTGAGAAGCGTACTCCATTCTTATTATTTTTGTATGCTTTTAAACATAAGGAAAAATTTCCTTAGCATGCTTATGGTGCTCTTATATAGTTAAAATATTCATTTATTGTCTATTTATAATAATGGCCATTAATTGAGCACTTATTATGTCTTAGATGTTTTGAAAATAATCAGACAAACACTATCAGAAATGTACTTTTATCCCCATTTTTATCTATAGGAAAATTCAAATAGTAATTCACCCAAGGTTGTGGCCAGTAAACAGCTGTTTACCATTAACCCATTCTATTCTCTTCCATCATATCTTTCTGTACTATGGAAGCTAGAGAGTTAGTTTTCAGCCTCTCTTGTGGCTCTGGCTTTATATACAACCTAGGTTTGACAAGTAGATATACCCATGCAAGCCAAGGAAGTTGGATGTGAGCATCAAGCAGAGAGATAGGATTCTCTGGCAAGCACAGAGCAAAGCCTTTGGTTCTTTGAGGGCAGTGGTTGAGGAGGTTATGTGTTCAATTCGTAAGAATGGTAAGCAGCAAGCAGAGTTGGTAGTGGGGTCTTCTCTAAAGAAGCACCTTGTAATCTTTTAATGTTTCTGCTGGCTGTATTATTTCTGGCTGCATAGCAAGCAAACTTGTTTGCCAGGCCTGGAAAGTGTGCAAATTTCCCAATACCCTGTAATAAAGCTATTTCAGTTAAACAACCTAAAGTGACTTCTGTTGTCTACAACTAAAGGACTGAGGCTGAACCAATGAATCTTTTAGACTCCATGCTTTCCCTACCATGTCTATGCTTTTCCCAGTATTAAAAACTATCTTTTTTATAGAATTGGCAAGAAAGAAAAGAACAAATAAATCTGGATCCAGGCTTTCTAAAACCAAACCAATGACTTTAAGGCAACATAGCTATGACTGAAAAGGGTGTAGAGAACCAAAGAAGTTAAACAGAAGAACTTCCTTAAAGCAAGAACTCTGGAAAGGATGAAATCAACAGAGATCAGAAAAAGCAGCAGAAAATAGAAGCCAGTGGAAAGCTTCAATTAGGGTGAGAGAGAAGTTTAAAAGTATCTGGGCACATATTCCAGAAGAGTTCAGGGGTAACAGTTGCTGTGAACAAAACACAGCAGTTTGGACTGGACCTGATCACAGAAATTATACTGGGAATCCCATTTACTGGTTCAAAGATTTAAGGCTAAAAAACATACAGTTTAGGCAGAGGTTAACAAACTATGGTGCACAAACAAAATCCTACCTACTGGCTTTTTTTATAAATAAAGTTTTATTAGAACACAACCACACTCATTGGTTTACACATTGCCTATGGCTGCCTTCACATCATAACATTGAGTAGTTGCCATAGAGACTGTATAGTCCACAAATCCTAAAATATGTACTATCTGGCCCTTTACAAAACAATGTGATGACCACTGATCTAGGAGGTTATAAGGGCAAAGTCATTTGGAATTGGTGTGTCAGTTTTATATATCTGTCAACAGAAGAGGGAACTATGTAGCCAGAAAAGGAAACAAAGGTTGCTGCCTGAAGGGAAGAAAACTTTTTTTTTTAAGATTTATGTGAGGGGGTGGGCATGAGCGTGAGCAGGGAGAGGCAGAAGGGCAGGGAGAGGGAGAAAGAATCTGAAGCAGACTCTGCGCTGACCACGGAGCCTGATGAGGCACTTGATGAGGGATTTGAGCTCAAGACCGTGAGATCATGGGGCTCGATCTCATGACCCTGAGATCATGATCTGAGCTGAAATCAAGGGTCAGATGCTTAACTGACCCCCCTGAAGGGAAGTAAACTTGTAAATCCTTTGGGGGACGCAATCTGCAAGAGGATTTAGTCTGCAAGTGTCCCTGCATGTATGTGGGCTGGGGATGAGGAACAGCACAGGTGCTCAAGTGAGGAAATGTAGAGGTTGAAAGAGATGAAAGTGTAGCCAAAGGATGTCAATGATAAATCCAGAGAGAGAATACACACAGAGGTAGAAAGCTTAGATGCTCAGGCTCAAGCTCTAGAGGTATTTAAGGGAGAAAGAGAAGATACAGAGGAGTTGTCAGAGAAATAACAGGCAGCCCGTTTGAGGCCACTCCTCAGAGGCCCTGTCATTATGGGCGCCTTCTCTGTGTGATCCTATTACATCCCAGGCACTGCGTGGGGTCCTCAGAGGGCCTGCCGACTAGTGAAGGATAAAGGAGCAGCTCATGGTACCAGAAGCAGCACAGTGGCTAAGCAGCCGCCTTGGAATCTGACCGTTGAGGGGGCCTTCAGCAATCTTCATAGAGAGAGGCGGGCTCTACATAGCGCTGTGTAATTTGGAGGAGTAAGCGCTATCCTAAAAGGGGTCCCTGGGAATTTCACATATTGAGATGGAGTCGTGCTCCAGAAGGGATTAAGATGAAAGGAAGGAGAGGAAATGGTAGCCGGAAGGCATAAATGTGTCTCATGTCGCTTTCTGAAAGATGGTTGCTGTAGCCAAAAACGCTTTGCATCACATGGAGATGCCGGTGCGACCGTAGCAGCATTCTTGTAACAGGACTCAACCTGTGGCTGAGCAGCATCCATTCTCTCCAGCTACCAGGAGATTCTGCTTAGCTGCGTTTTGGAAAAACAGAAATGAATGCCAAGTCTACTGAAAACCACTGTGAATGCCACCTACCTGGTGCCCGTGGCTACTTTCTGCAAGGGTAATGAGACAATGACCAGAATAAAAATCCTCTGTGGCCACTCTCAGCAACAAACGGGCAATGTGATTAAGCACAGAAGAAAAAGCGGGAGCCCTTCCTGAGTGGAAAGAGCACAACAAAGTACAGTTATTAAATGAATCAACCAACTTGGGCCCACAGGACAACCTGTTGCTGCAACTGCATGAGCTCTCATCAGACACTCAGTGTGGTATTATATAAGCTGGAGAAGCAAAAAGAATCCTGTAAGCCCCAAACTTAGAGGACTCTGGAAGAAAGTTGAGATATCTTTATCTTCTGGCCATGCTTTTGTCACCCAGGAAGACCTGTAACTCAAACCTGGAAAGTGATTTCGATTTTTTCGGTCCCTTTTTCCATCTATAAAAATGGGGATGATAAATATTGTGATTTACTCCTCAAGGAGTTTGGGCTTCTGCTATCAAAATGTTACTCTTGTGGAAACTCAACACAAAGATGCTGAGTTTTAGCAATTCTCTCTGTCTCTAAGGAGCACTTTGGGAACCACTGAGAAGCAAGACTTAGATGCTCACTGCATCTAACAGGAAAGGCACAGGAAGTCTGGTTTCTGCAAGATCCTGCAGAGTGGCATCTCTGTCGACTTTGTTACTCCACGTAGCACTTCCTAGTAAAGCAAGGTGTGTGTGGGGAAAGCTGGTGGCTGGCGGGAGAAGTAATACTTAGAGGATACTGGCTAAAAGGATGGATTCTAGAGCCAGACCACCTAGATCAGAATCCCAGCTCCTTCACTGTCTATTGGGTGACTTTTTATAAATTTATCACCTCTCTGACCTTCAGCTTCCTCACTTGTATAGAAAATAACTGTACATACTTCAGGAGGTGATAGTAAAGACTAAAACAGAATAAAGGTAAAGTACTTAGCACAGTACCTGAAACATGAGATGCAACCTAAAATGTTAGCCACTAAAATTATTATAGTTTGATATTAATGAAGGCTCAAGCAATGTGCCATGGGAAGGAAATTATAGAAGTACTGGCCTCACTTGAAATCAGAAAGTCGAGGAAAATATTTCTGGAAAAATGCCAAAATTATTTCACAACTATCAATTGCGTATTACTGCCATGAGGCAGGTATGCTACTGATAACTGAAGCTCACAGACCATTGCTTAATGCCATTTCACCTGACATTTCCAGCTTCTCCCCTATATTCCAACAAGCCTTGTGAGAAATACAAATATACAGCCCTATGCTTCTCCCTTTGTTTCTAATCTTCTTAAGGCCAAGAAGCAAAATGAAGAGGGGAAACAAAAAATACTAATGGTCTGAGCAGTAGTATATCTACACCCAGGGGTGGGGGGGTTAGATGAAAACGTCCTCCACCCATGGAAACATCTGGGATTGAATAACCTGGGATAGGAAGTCTGGGACCCAGAAAGAGCTGTGAGGAGGGGTTCAGAAAGAACATGTCAAGGACAGTGTCAAGTTTTCTGAGCATCAGGAACCAGCTTTGGCTTGAGGACCAAAGCTCATTAGCCATTGGAGGTCCAAAGATTATATGAGGTCTTAAAATGGAATCACCAAACTCACTGAGTAAGAAAAGAAAGGAACACACTGGCAAAGATCATCCTCACAACACATCTCAGGCCAGAAATGAACGTAAGGAACTCTGTTCCAAGTAAGGGATCCAACTCCCCTTTGGCTCCAAAATGCTACCAAGAAATAAACCAGTAAAGAAACAGAAGCCCCAGCTTATGTTGTTTAGCAACACCTCCCAAGTACTATTCAAACACAGCCTTTGTTTTCTGTTGCAGTTATTTGACAAAGTTCAATATCATTTTCAAGACAATGAAAAAACAAAAATATTAGAAACCCTCCAAAAATGAAATTATATGGCCCACTCTCTAGATTTAGCAAACATCTTTCTTCCTACCATGTTGTCCTTTATTAAAATCTAATACTAATGTGGGGTTAATGTGACAGCCCTGAGTACACAGATGAAGTTATAAAGGAAATAAGCTTTTATTACTTTTCTAAAGACAAAGCAATAACTTAGAATAACAGAATGATGTTAAACTTTCTACTGCTTTCCACCCTCAAATTCTCTTTCTTTCTCCATATCAGAGGGAAATTTTCTTAAAAAAAATTAAAACTCCATTTATGAGTTTACAATAGAGCCATAAGTAAGAATAATCGCATATTTTTGTAACAACATCTTCTAGAGGCAGGGAAAACTGTCTTTGAAATTAGCCCCCAAATTTAACTCGGTTTCTTATTTTCAAGTATACTAGGCTAACTGGCGCAATGTTATTACACAGGACTTCTCCCTTTCACCCATTCCCCATAGCCAGTTAACCAACAAATTCTTTTTTTTTTTAATCTCCTGAATATCTCTCAAATTTGTCACTTCCTTTCAGTACTCCTCATATTTCAAATGCTGTCAATCTTCTCAAATGCATCCTCCAAGCCTACTGGACTGGGATTCTTATAAGCTGCCTATCTAATTTCCTCCCTTCCCTGCTTAAAAAAGTCAGCAACTTCCCATCACCTACAGAATCATGTCTCCACTCTTTGGCATGCCCCACTTATATGTCCATCTACTCTCTCCTCCATCCCCCAACCCCTCTCCTCCTTCCCTACTTCCCATTCTCGCACACATGAGCATGTGCACACACCCCTAGCATGGCCACCAACCACCACCACCTTTTAACTCCTACAGTTCTAGAAAGCCTGTGGTTCTCTAAACCTCCCATGCTATTGTAAACTCGCTTTTCACATTCTGCGTCTCAATTACACTTCCTTCTTGCTTATTACATTTAACAGTTATATAGCTCTTATCATGCCAGGTCTTATTCCATGAGCTTTGTGAGTATTAACTCATTCAATCATTACAACCCTGTGAGACAGATACTATTATTCTCCTCATTTTATAGATAATGAAACCCTGACACAGATCAATTAGGAAACTTGCCCAAAGCCACACAGCAAGTAAGTTGGTGGTGGGAGGAAAGAGGCAAGATCCAAACCCAAGCAGTCCAGCTCCATGTCCGCGCCCCTCAGCACACATGCACAGCCTCCTTCTTCTTCTTCAGTTCCTTGCTCTGTATCAACTTCTCTGCAAGGCTCCCTCTGACTACCAACCACAACTGTCTATCAACACCTCTTAATGGGTCTCATGACGAGTCTTATTATATGATAACTATCACAACTTTTCTTCTCATTTTCGACCATAAGTTGCTAGAAGGCAGATGCTATCATTCATCATGGTATCTCAGCACAGGTGCTCAATACCTGTTTGATGAATGACCCAATAAGGATGACAGATAGCCTTATTACATGTTCCACAGTTGGTATAAGGAGAAATTCAAAGAAAGTGGAAGCTAACGATTATGTGGTTCTTTCAACATTTCATGTTTCCAGCTAACATTCTATCAAAGCCATAAATTTCGGGAAACACTTGCACGCACGCCTCTACCCCCATTCTCAGTTACATAGATCAGCGCGGTCTGATAGGATGGTCTCAGATCCTAGATATGCTCTATATCTGCACCATCCCACATGTTGAGCACTTGGCAAGAGAGACTGAGAAACTACATTTTTTATTTTACTTTATTTTAAATTTAAATAATCACATGTAGCTGGTAGCTAACATATTGTATAGTGCATGTCTGGATCATTTGCAAATCATCAAGTGGCAGAGAACAGAGCAGTGAGAGAAACAGTAAGTGGGAAGCAGTAGAAATATGCAAAGAACACATGGTGCTGGGATAGCAAACCTGCCTGGTGTGACTGGGACTGTGGAGTTTCCTGGGACTTTCAAGGCCAAAAATGGGACAGTCCCAGGCAAACTAGAACCACTGGTCAACCTACTCAGTGCCTAGAAGGAACTAAAAGTAGATTCCATGCAGGAACTCAAGAAACTGAAGCAGGAAATGGAGCAGGAAAAACACTGAGTTTGGGACAAGGTGAAGAGAAAAATATATGGTGGGCTGGAAGAAGTCATTGTCTTGGAAGCCATACATCCTCTTCAGATTTCCATGTATCTACATATCCTAACATCCAGGTTCTAGCACAGAGATCTCAAACAAATGTATACCTGCTCTTTTTCAAATTCATGTGCTTTATTTTACTCATCTGTCTCTTACTGGGGAAATCAAGATGGCAGCTACTCAACTGTCTTTGATCTGTCATTTATATTTCCATTCTCATCCCATAATCTGTTAATCTTTCCAGCATCTCAGTGCAAGGCTGAATTAAATTCCCACATTGAATCCCAACATGAAAGGCATTTCTTTGTGAGCAGCTCGATATGATGTTCTTCTAAATGACATTTAAAATATTCGGCTCAGTAATGGGATGATAAAGAAGGGCACCTGGTGTTAGTACACACTGGTAAAAAGAACATTTTTTTATTAGTCAGAAAGCAAAAAGATAGAACAAGATAATTAAAAAAGAAAAAGTTTATTCCTGCTAGACTGCCACAAGAGTATTATGACTCAAAATGTAATAGTCACTGAATTCCTGCAGGAATCTAACTTCTTAAAAAGACATCAGACATCAAAGTCTGAGTCATGCCACATTAACCACCAATGGCCAAAGAAAAGTTTGAATGCCATTGGAAAAGTTAAATATTAGACTTTCCCTGAAACATTTAAACTCAGAGAAGTAGGTATTGCAGTTGTCATACCGACTTGTGTGCATTCCTTATAGGTTTCCAGACCGATCTTTGCACCCCCCTTCTGTTGCTATGGTGACCCAAATAAATTCCCTCCCGAGATTCATTTTTTTCAGATGCCAATGCATCAGGTCAAGCAGGCAGGCAGTCTAGCAAATAACGCACTGGCCCTAAATATTCTCACACTCTCTGGGCAGCCACAAAGAGCTTTCCTCTACACATCACACCCTATTTCAACATTTTCAAAACTATAATTCCATTACATTGAGAAAAAAAATTATTCCAAGCTTTGGTACTTCTTTTATTTGTCTAACTAACACAATGAATCCCTGCACAAGGCAAAGCATAAGAAGCTGAACATCAGAAATTCTAACATCCGCTTCATCACTCTTATGTTCACCAATAAGACCCAAATGATGGTTCTCAGTAAAATAAAGATAAATGCCAGGACTTTCACCATCTGACGTCCATATAGTACCAGCAGATATGGTATTTAGTATTTAGAATCAGGGACTGGGAAGACTGAGATATTACCCCCAAAAAATTCATGAAAGAAGGCATTTGGTTCATAGAAAATATGCAGACATAATTCTAGGGAAGAAAGCCTTAAAGCCTTGTTGTCATTAGAGATATTACAGTTTAAAACCTCTAGTGTTTGAGCATCCTCACCCCCCACACGTGTTAAATATGTATTGCATACAGTGTAAATATTTCTCAAGATAGAGCAGCCTACCAAGAAGCATTTCACAGTGACAGTATATATGTAACAGGAAGCAAAGAGATGCTACCTATATTCTCTAAAAATCTAAGTCTGTTAATTTTACCCAAAGATGTACATTTTGACCCCAAAACTAATACAAGGCACATAAATAAGAAAGGCAGAAATAAGCGTTGGGCATTCTACTCTACAGCTGCTAATATATTATTAACACTTTCCCTCTGCCCCTTAGTAAGTCCTCACCACAACCCTATAAAAGTTGTTACCCCCACTTTGGGGACAGAGGGATAAATTAACTTGTCAAAAGTCACACAGCCAAGAACTTGTATAGAAGTTTAAATCTTCGCTCAAGTGCCTGGGCTTGTTACCCCCATGCTGTACTGTCCTTGTGGGTCCCCAGTGCACTTGGATGAATCAGACCTTGACTAGAGACTTTCTACCTTCAAATACCTCCAGATCCCTATCTATCCTCCACCTCTAAACATACATGTGCTCACTCACTCTCTTCGCCCCTTCTGTCTCTCTCTTTTTCCCAGTGCTCCAAGACCAGAGTATCATTGCCCCGCTGTTTCCTGGGAGTTTAGCACTACTAGAACAGGGCATTACTCCTCTACCAACTTTGCATTCCAGGGGAAAAAGGAAACTCTGAGGAGCCAGAGACTACAGGCCAGAGAAAGTTTTCACTGAGCCAGAGGGGAGCAGCCAGAGGTTACCACTGTCTTGGAAGACAGAGGTGGGAAGAGACCAGGAAGATAAAAAGCAAGCACATACTTTCCATTTCTATGTCATGGTTTCCCCCCAAAGCAGAAAAAAAGGGGGATTGGCTGCCCCCACACTTGTACACCAGGACTCCGGCCAGACTATGAGGAGTGGATGATTCAACCAGAGGGCTGGATAAACCAGAACAGAAAGCTTTGAGCAAATAACAAGTGCAATGAGGCTAGAGATTCAAAGGGAAAGAATGGGATGAACAGGAGAGAGGGAGCAGGCCAGTACATAACTGGGCCCTTTTGTCCCCACGCCACACAGACTCTAAGCCCCCGCGGTGAACTCGCCAGGGCCTGCTGTCCCCTCCTGCTCAGCCAGCTCCTTACCTCTCTCCTTCTTCTCCACTACAGGTTTAAACCGAGGTTGGTATTTTGAGGGTCAGCATGGGTATTTTTCAGTGACTTCTGAATACTATTAACCTTTTCTTATAAACCAGTGTCTTTCTCTTATTAGGAACTTAAAACTATATATGCTGGAGATTCTTTGGTCTTGAAATGCCAGCTGGATTTCTTAATGGCCATCCAGGCAAATGGGACTAACATGAAGAAATCTGCCTTAAAGGCAGCTAAATTTGGAGGGGCATACATCTACTCTATTTATCAAGGAATACCTGTATTTGACATCAGACATCAGAGGAGTTACGAACATTCATATTCCTCTTCAAAGGACAGCTAGGAATCTTATAAGCAGAGTCCTAGCATGACTCACTTGTTAGTGTTTGCTGCCCGGGGCACAAAATGTCTCATCAACAAGAGTTGGGGTTTTGGATAACTGCCTCTTAAGTGGATTCAGCTCTTAAGCTGGATTGCATATTTTCCTCCTTCATTACATATGATTTAATTTCTCAAGAATTAAATCATTTTTAAAGTTCTTCTAAATTAAATGAAGAGTAAATAAAAAGATCTCTGACAAAAAAACCTGAGTAATTTTATTAGGAATATGATAAATGTGATAGGTTGCAGTAGCCTGAAAATCCCATTATATGCAATTAAGGAGCTACATTAATGTGATTGTAGACTTCCTAGCATTTTAGCCCAGCACATACAGTATTTACAGATAATTGCATAGTAAGGGGGAAAATGCAAGCTGTGAGTCTAGCATGCACGTGACTTATGTTGTCAAATTAAAACCTGGTTGGGTTTCTCCTTGAGTTATTATCTCTAAAAAGCTTAATTTTTATCTTTTCAAGATGGGAAAATGCACAGGCATGCAAATGAATTGTTTCCTGTTAAAAACAATACAAAGTGCCGTGAAATTACAGGCACTATTATAATAAAGTAATAGTCATTTGGATAATACTAACTCTAAATTTATAACTCTTTGACTAGAACTTCACCGAACAAAGAATTCTAAGGCAAATTAATATAGTAAACAGTATGCAAGGATAGGTAACTTATTTTTATGCTTATGAAACCTCCTATTGCCCTCTGTTAGCATAAAAATGATGCTAAAGTTACAAAAGAGCTAATGGGTGACAGAAAAATACCACAGAAAAAGTGCTCACCTAGGCTGGAAGAAATCAGAGTTCCCATTCTACTTTGTTGACAATAAATTACATAATCCTGAAAAAAAATTAAACACTCTACATCTGAGTTTCTTCAATTATAAACCTCAATGGTTGAAATAGATAAGCCACAAAAGTCTCCTCAGTCTAGAAATTAAGATGTTATCTAACTGTTGAAGCAGGTCCGGGTAGGATGAATACTTTTCAGTTATCAGGTTGAATTATTAATCTCAATTTGAAAACAGTGCTACATGTATTTTTAAAGAGCTAAACTTTTCATTAATTTAAGTTCACCTACCTTCAGATATAATAGGGGAGTAACATGAACCAGACACTTCTGATGAGTCAGGAACTGAAATAGCCGCTTCTGTGTATACTGTGTATCCTCCGTGGGGAAAGAAAAGTACAAAATTTAGTTTGTGCAGTGCTAATTTTACATTAAAAGAGGTTATAATCATTCTAAACTCATTTAACTTAAATATGTGCCTAAGACCATGGTCATGATCACAGCGGTCATCATCCTAAAGCTTCTGTTGAGTACTGGGTCTATATAGCACTGAGTGCGATGGGCCCTTCATCCTCCAAAACACCTTACACAGAGAAGGTACGATGATCATCTCGATTCTACAGATGCACAAAGTAAGCCTTGGAGAGGCTGGGCAACTTGCCGGAGGCCACCCAGCCAGCATACGCAGGAGCCAGGACTTGAACTCAGGTCAGACACTAAATCTTAAAGCTATGCACAAACCCGTTTGCACATGGACTCAAAAATGAAGTTATTCCCTTCTTCCCACTGCCCTCTAATCATTAAGGAGATCAGAGGGAAGTGGATATATAATAAACACGTTCTATCTAATTTCCCCTGCTGAATTCATGAAGAATAAGTAACCTATCCAGCATCTTCCCCACTCCTGCTCCTGTATGATAGAAAACAAATATTCTTTCTAAAGGGCTTGGACGGAAGCTATCAACAGGAATGAAATCTCAAATGATAGCTGCCCAGAACCACACAGCAATACATTATCACTCATATAGTTCATGGAACATTCATTCATTTTCTTTAACATCAAGTTTAACTTCGCAGGAGGCGAGTTATTTTATAAAACTGCAAAAAAAAAAAATCCAAAAATGTTGATATGATTGTCTATCTAGCGGAAGGGAGACAATTTGCAGCGAAATAATTGGTACATTTTCCCACTGCATTATGTTTCTCAAAACATGTTACTGTGGGAGGAGATTAGCTTCCCCTTTCTTCAGGAAGAAAATGACTTGTCTCCTATAGTGAATAGAACTGTCATTCTGAGAGCTGACAAAGGCTAACAACCTTTGGAGGTGCAGTGTGCCAGCATCTAAAAAACAAATAAAATAAAATGAAGACTCCAGTAACCAAAGAAAGAAAGGTCATGAAAGAAAATAATAGGGTAGGACCCTTAAACATTAAAAAAAAAAAAGGATTGGAAATCTGCTTAATGCTAGAAATAACAGTCATACACTAAAATGAAAGGAAATAGAAATAAATCATCCTAAATTAAAATCACTTCAATTAGTTTATATTTTTATGTTAGGTTCTATAGCACCAAATTAAATATAATGGATTCTATTCTGTTTTGCTAAAAATATAGTTGCATTAGGAAGATAATTAATAGATCTGGCCACAGATGTTCCAAACAGTAATGATCAGAGCCAGAGTTGGGACCATCAGAGCTGAGGTAGCACTGTTCCATCATGTACTTCTTGCACCCTTGGTCCCATGATCCTGATGGGATTAAAATGAGATCGGTGACAGAAAAACCAACATGAGACCACAAGATGATGCTAGATGGATAAGGGGTCCTGAGAGGCCATTATAACAGAGCTGAGTGAGATTCTGGCAGATGATGCAATCAAAAGAAGCTTCCGGTCAATCTTGGCCTCCCTTTTTCCTGTCAGAAAAGACTCTCAAATAATGACATTTTTATGGCAGTATTTTCTTTTTTCTGTTTTTTATTTCCATCAGATAAAAATCTATAACTGACAAAACTCAGATTTTTGTCTGTCAAGATAAAGTACTTATATTCTTGTTACCCTAAGTAAATTCCCAAATACTTAATCGTCATAAAATAGGGGGATGCTGCTAAAAACCAAAGTGTACCTTAGAGGAGGGATCTTTAAACAATGTTAAGCACTGTTCTGTACTTCATGAACATGTATATATTAGAGGTGGAAGGGTCTTCAGCAGATATCCCAAAGGTCTGCAAAAGAAATGCAGTTCTTCACAAATAACCCACAACAGTAATACATGATTATTATCTATAGAGCACTTAATAAATGCCATGCACTGCACTAAGTACTTGACATATATGAAGTTATTTGCCCTTCACAGTTCTGTGAAATGTACTATGATCATCTTTACTTTGAAGAAAAAGAAACAGAGGATTAGAGAATCTGAATATTTACTCAAGGTGCCACTGATAAGTGGTCAAGTTTAGATCTGGTAATTTTCTATTGGAAGTTAGTCATTGTGAATTTTACATTGCTGGATGTTGGATATTTTTATATTCTTTTCTTGAGCTGTATTCTGGAATGTTGTAAAGTTACTTGGGAAGAATTTAATTCTTTCAGGTCTTGGTTTTAAGCTTTGCTAGGCAGGACCAGAGCAGTGTTTTACTGAAGGGCTAAGTATTCTCCACAACTAAGGCAAAATTTTTCAGAATATACTACGTGATGCCCCATGAATTATGAGGTTTTATACTATGGCTGGTGGAAATAGGAACTTGTCCCAGGCTTGTGTGAGCTCCTAGTATTATCCCTCTAAACCTTACAGGTGGTTCCCTCCCTATCCTTAGTAGTTTCCTCTCATTAATGAGCTGGTTATCATTCAGCCAAAGACTCCAGAGGGACCCTCTGCAGATTTCTGGAGCTCTCTCTCCATGGTTTTCTTCTCTATAACACTCTATCCTATAAATTCTGGCCCTGGCCCCCTACGAATCTTAGCCCTGTCATCTCAACTCAGGGGAACTGCCCTGATCTAACTGAGTTCCCCTTGCCTACACCTTAGCCTGGAAACTCTCTAGGCAGTGAGCAAGTGTAATTACAGGACTCATCTTATTTGTTTCCCATATCTCAAGGATCAATGTCCTTCATGACATGATGCCCAATGTCTTAAAAGCTATCCAATGTCACATATGTTGCCTGACTTTTTCTTTTAAAGATTTTATTTATTTATTTGAGAGAGTGAGAGCCAGAGAGCAGGAGTGGGGTGAGAGAGCACAAGCAGGGTGAACGGCAGAGGGAGAAATAGACTCCCCACTGAGCAGAAAGCCCAATGTGGGGCTAGTTCCCAGGACTCTGGGATCATGATCTGAGCCAAAGGCAGATGCTTAACCAACTGAGCCACCCAGGCGCCCCATTGCCTGACTTTCTAGTCATTTAAGGAAGGAAGGTAAATCTAGTTCCTTTCACTTCATCTTAGACAGAAGCAGATGTTCTCAAGCTCAGATGTGAAGCTAAGCACTCAGTTTTCAAAACCTGAGACCATAACTGCTATCCTAATTTTTATGAAGTAGTTCAGACCAGAGAGGTTAAAGAACTAAAGAACATACAAAAAAAAAAAAAAACCTATATCTCCTTCCTTTTAATACAATTTTTTCCCTAAAATACCATTATTTGTATAGTGGTATTAGAAGGAATAGAAGAAATAGAGTCAGATCTTCTGTGAGTTAAATATTTTCCACTAAGCTCAAGTATCAGATTTTCCTCTGAGGGAATGCTTACATCTTCTGGGAACACTAGTCCTGGAAGATCATCCATAAAAATTTTTTAATTGCATGTTTATATTCCTGCTGCGTGGCTCATCCTTGATGAGCTCTTGATTTCACTCTTGATTTCAGCTCAGGTCATGATCTCAGGGTTGTGAGATTAAGTCCTGTGGCAGGCTCCACGCTCAGGTGAGAGTCTGCTTGAGATTTTCTCCCTGCCTCTCCCTCTACCCCTTCCCCCACTCACATGCTCGCACGTTCTCTCTCTAAAATAAATAAATAAATCTTTTTTAAAAATTGCATGTTTATGCTCATGAATCTTACATAATTATCCATATAGAGTATGAATGGGGTGAGGTTTACTGGTCTCTGACAATCAGGGGAAATCTAAGCACTGCAGACCTATATCTCGCTTTACCCAACAGATCTGTTCCTTTAAAGAGCTATGCCTAAATCACTATACTGTACACCTGAAACTAATATAACAGTGTATGTTAACTATACTGAAATTTAAATAAAAAAACAATAAAAATTTAAAAATATGTAGAACATTAAAAAAAGAGTTGTGCTTAAATCAAATTTGACTAAATTGAATGATTTCAAAAGCAACAGTGAAGCTTACTGTTTAAAACAATAATAATCTCTTTTGTGAATTGAATCAAAGCCCCCATTGTCTTCACGGGAACCTGCAAAGCCTCGTGATTAAAAGTACAGGTTTAACCCAAAAAACAAATAATCCGGTTAAAAAATGGGCAGAAGACATGAACAGACATTTTTCCAAAGAAGACATACACATGGCTAACAAACACATGAAAGGATGATGCTCAACATCTTTTATCACCTCACACCAGTCAGAATGGCCAAAATTAACAACATAGGAAATAACAGGTGTTGGCAAGGATGCAGAGAAAGGGGAACCCTCTTACACTGTTGGTGGGGATGCAAACTGGTGCAGCCACGCTGGAAAACAGTATGGAGATTCCTCAAAAAGTTAAAAATAGAACTACCCTATGACCTAGCAATTGCACTACTAGGTATTTACCCAAAGGATACAAAAGTACTGATTTGAAGGGATACATGCACCCCAATGTTTATAACAGCATTATCAACAATAGCCAAATTACAGATAGAGCCCAAATGTCCCTCGACTGATGGATAAAGAAGTGGAATACTACTCAGCCATAAAAGTGAACGAAATTTTGCCATTTGCAATGATGTGGATGGAGCTAGAGAGTATTATATGAAGTAAAATAAGTCAGTCAGAGAAAGACAAATACCATATGATTTCACTCCTATATGGAATTTAAGAAATAAAACAAATAAACATGGTGGGGGGGAAGAAAGGCAAATTAAGACAGAGACTCTTAACTATGGGGAACAAACGGATGGTTAATGGAGGGGAGGTGGGTGGGGGGATGGGTTAAATGAGTGATAGTTATTAAGGGGGGCACTTGTGATGAGCACTGGGTGTTGTATGTAAGTGATGAATCACTAAATTCTACATCTGAAACTAATATTGCACTTGTGTTAACTAGCTGGAGTTTAAATAATAACTTGGAAAAATAAAATAAAATAAAATAAAATAAAATAAAATAAAATAAAATAAAGCATATCAGAGGGGAGGTAGGTGGGGGCATGGATGAAACAGGTGAAGGGGATTAAAAGTACACTTATCTTGATGAGCACTGAGTAATGTATAGAATTGTTGACTCACTATATTGTACACCTGAAACTGATATAATACTGTATGTTAACTATGCTGGAATTAAAATAAAAAACTTAATAAAAATAAATAAATAAATAAAGGCACAGGTTAAGGAATCAGGCAGGCCTGGGTTTAAATCCCAGCTTCCAAGCTATGCGACCTTGGCCAAGTCATTTAAGTCATCAAAGCCTCAGATTCTGCTATAAAATGAGGTTCTTACCTCTTGGATTGTTGGGAGGATTTATAAAATCTCGGTAAAAGTGCTAACCCCCACAAATGTGCTTAGTGAAAGTATGATGCTTAGTACTGAATTAAAGTTAACTATCATTAGTTCTCTTATCTAGAAAAATATAAAATTAATACAATGAGAGAAAATAAGAAATAAGTTGTCTTCTCTAGTTAAGGTCTGCATATATGCTGGGTCTAATTTTAAATATATTAAAATACATAAATATATACTAAAGTAAACATACTTAACATATTTAAATACCCAATAATTTCTTAGAAGAGTTTTATAATTAAAATAATTCACCTTGGTATCAATCTCCTTAAACTTTCATTTACTTAACGTCATTCATTAATACTCATGTACCATGGTAGCTAATTCTGCAATGTTCATATTCTTTGGATATTATTAGATACCTTCCTCAACCCACCACACCCCTTTAGTTAACATTTTCATCAACTATAAATATACATTTCTTTAATTATTTTAATCTTTCTGACATACGTGAATCAAATCCTTTAGCACTAAATATTCTCATCACTTTCCACAATTTTTAAAATTCAGATACTTCCCTCAGAATTATAGAAAATCGAAAATTACAATGTCCTTTTCAATCCGCTATTTCTTATTCACACCCAAACATACCTATTTGGACAGCCATTTCATACTTCAGATCAGACACTTGAATTAGTCCATAAAAGCAGGTTAGCCTTGAAAAATTGACTCAGCAACCCTAGATGAGTAAGTTTAATTATCATTTTTTTATAACTTTTTCTTAAAATCTCTTAATACATCTGTGTTTGAGAATAAATTCTAAGTATATTTAGTATTTTAATTTGATAAATCTGGCAACCCTTAATATGTTTGAAATAGGCATATGCTTGTATATTCAGTCTAGAAAAGGCTATATGTGAACATAACTGTGTGAGTTGGTAGAATATTTAAAAGCCTGAAGGTTGTCAATGATACAAAATATGAATGTTTATGATATTTTAACACATCTTTGTATAATTTCTCTTTCCCTAATGATTCCAACAAGTTTTAATGCAATACAAATGTAAAATATCACCAATGTATTTAAATACAGCCTCCAAATCAAACACTAAGATGGCAACTGAAGGCAAACTTAGTTTTCATTTCTGAAATAGCTCATCACAAGATGATTCATTATTTTGTGTTATAGACTTCTGTAGCATCTAGCAGACAACAAGAGATTCACACCAAAGCCAATTTCAATTAATTCAAGATGGAAAATTTCATGTGACACTATCAAACACTTTACCAAAATTGAGATAGATTACATCTACAATTTCACATTACTTTTATCTACTGATCTTGTAGCTCTATCAAAAAAAGCAATCAAGTTTTTCTGGCATGAATTGTTCTTTTCAAATTCCTATTTTATAATGTCCATTATCATTATCCTTATATGTTTCATCAACACTTGCAAATTTTCCATTAATGCTCATTCTATTCTTTCAATGTAGATTTACCTGCTTTTGCTAGATAATTATGTCAGTGTTGTTCATTGTTTTAAAGAACAACAATAATCATTATCATTAAGATAATGCTCAAGAAATTACTCCTCATATTTGGTTTGATAAAAGAATTCAAATCAATTCTACAAATACTTACTGTGCATTTACTAATTGCTTATTACTCTGCCAGGCAATGTAGGGAAGACAGATTAGCAGAAGAAAACTTCCCTCTGGAAGCCACTGCTCTCCTTGAGGAGATAAAATAGAGACTAATGGGAATTCTGCGTTCATTGGTACCCAATGTTTTGCAAACTCCAGTAGGTTAAAAAAAATTCTTATTATTAAAATTCAAGTTTTCATGCCTAATTTCCAGAGGTTCTGATTCAGTATTTGTGTTTTTAACAAGCACCCCCCAGGTGATTCCAGCGTAAGCATTTTTTAAACCACACTTGAGAAAAAATGATATGGACAGTCAAAGTACCAGAGGAGCAGAATAGAGTTCAGCCATTATAGGCAATATCATACAAAAAGACTTCCCAACAGAATCAGGACTTTCAGGATATCAGACTAACAGAGTTCTTACAATATTATCCATATTAGCAGTGCTGGTGCTGTTTTTGAAATATACCTGATTCATTGATACAACCATGACCTGCTGCTCTTTGGCCAAATCAATTAAGCAATGGAGAAAACATTACAATAACTTGCCCACACAAAAATAAGCATGTATCTCTGTCAAAGGAGCTAAAATAAATTTAACACTGAGAAGCATTTATCTGGGTTACCTTCATATTATATACATTGGCTACATCCCAGAACTTGGGAATTGGTCAATATTTTAGTGACAATCTAGAAAGCAATATTTAGAAAATAATTTCAGAACCACCAGGAGATTTTTATCTCATGAGTAAGCCTTGTAATGCTTCTGGGAAAGCCTGTAGTTTTAAATATGATTGCTCTAGATTCATGAGGTATCATATAAAATTATTATTTGAACCCGTATAACTAACTGACTTTCTCCAAATATCTCAGACCGATCTACTGTACTATTTCATTCTTTGTGTTATATATGTGACACCAGCATAGCAGTCAGGGTCCAACCAGAAAAATAGTATTTAAAACAGAGGGAATTTAACAGAGGGGATTTTGTTAAACAGATGATGAAAGAGATGACTAACCAAAGGGAATAGTGAAGCAACTGAGAGATTAGCTGCACAAGAAGTCTCTTCCTCCAAACCCAGTAGAAGAGAGGTGATAGTTCCCAGATCCCAGGGGCAGGGTCACCTAACTAAAGCCAGAATAATGAGGCTAGTCTGGACCAACTAGAATAGTGGAGAAGCAGAGAGGGGTGGAGAAATACCCTGCTTTCTCGTTCCTCCCACCCTCCAATCTCCTGTCAAGCGTCCTCCCAAACCTCAACACAGCAAAATGTCAGCTGACAGGTGACCTTTGGAAACACAGTCAGGCCCCCTGCTCCTCAGAATAGAGCAGGAAAAGTATAAGAAAGTGGTTTGAGAACAAATAAGCCAAGACCTAGGAAAGGTGGCAGTGATGGTGATAGTAGTTATTATTATTTTTGTAGTATCCCTTTAAAACAGAGAAATTGAGTTTGCACAAGGAATTTGAAATTTTTATAGAATCTCAACTCAGTGCTTCACTTATTCAACAATGCATGCTGCCTCTAAATACATTGCATTTTATTCTTTTATTCTTTATCACTCTAGTTTGCTATGATTTAAAATTCAGTGCTTGAATAAGCTTCATTATTCTTTTTATAATATTACTAAATGCAAATCCTTTCTTCTTCCTCATCTCTCTTACCTATACATCAGGAGATATTATTTCATTCCTGATACACTTTTAATTGCCCAGACATCTTTACTCCATATTTTTTTAAATGTACATTTCTAAAGAACAATCTGGTATTAAAACCATTTAGTTACCATAATTTTGTTCTCACTGCATTCATTAATGGAATTTTTGTATCTAGTAATTTCTATTCCCCATGCAGAAGGCCATAGATTAGTCTCTTTAGCCCATTTATCTAGTAAGAAGAATGTGCTCAGAACAAAGTTTTCTATCTTCCCTCCCCCACCCAGAAAAATCGATCATATTAACTAAGCTCGGCATGGAGCTTTATGTTTAGCAAAGTGGTATGCATACTGTGTGTGTGTGTGTGTGTGTGTGTGTGTGTGTGTGTGTGTGTGTGTGAACAGAATGGCTTCAAGGATGAGAAACAAAGAAATGCAATTATAGGATCTGGTGTTCCCTTCCATGTGTTTATGCATATACATTTATGCAACATATAAATGATTTCACAGTTATACAATCATGTTCTCAGAACATATAATTCTCTTTGCCACAGTTATCCAAAATCCACAGATTATACTTCAGTTGATCCTCTCTTTTCCTTAATAAGGAATTTCTAGTCTTATCAGGTCAGTCTCCTCACTGGCCACTCAACACCTCCATGTTCAATTTGGACTCCATGACTTTTTAGTCTGTGCTACCCCACACTCCACTATCCATAACTTCTCTGCTCTCCCATGCACTAAGTCCCATCTCCTTCAGGGAATTTACCGTAATGGGCCAACTCAGAGGATCCCTCTTCCTTCTCGGGAGCTCCTATTAAACAAACGTCTATGGATTCAACGTGCATTCATTCCTTCATATATGTGCTTTGTATCCTTAAAAAGTCCCTTAAATTCTTGAGAACAGGACCTGTAGCTTAAATCCTACAATACTGTAAAGTAAACAGCAAGTACTCAGAACATACTGAATACCACTGAAGTTCCATAATCAGTCATAGAGAGGGGTTTCTGAAGTCACCATAAGATGTTGGAGAAAAGGCAAAAAGGATTGATGTTATAGTGCGAACATAGAAGATCAGATGAGAGACCAGGGACCTAGAAGGAAGCAGAAATAAATCAATTTTGGGTAAGCAGGAGTAGATCTCCTTTAAAGAAACTTAGATGTTTGGGGAAAGTTCCTAAGACATTTTTCCCCCCTTTGGAAAAAAAAAATCATATTTTTATCTTCACTGATTAAATTTCTTTTGTTTTAGCCGGCAATATATTTTTGCTGCCTCTCACATTTTGAAAAATAACTCTGAGGAATTTCATCTCATAGTCACTCTTGATTATCTGTCTTCTGCCCTGTCTTAAATCAGTTTCATCAAGAGGATCAAATCTGAAGTCCATCTGTAGCTCTGATTAGGTGTTTACTAAATGTGATTTCAGGACCCAAGTCTCATGATATCATCCCTCTCAGAGCCTCCTGAAGGTCAACAAGGATTACACTAGCCTGCAATTAACCAAGGTGGCTTCCCCTCAGGGCGCCCATCCCCCACCTACCTGGCTCTTATCATTCTGCCCTATCTCATTTAAACCTCTCCACACCAATATGTCTTCAACTTAAAAATCAATTTTCTCCCTGTTTCAGTTTCTTTTTCACAGTTCCTTCTTCATTTAATCTTCAGGGTCATCTCAATCCCCATAAATCTAAACACAGCAATCAAATGTCTGGTCTCTTTAACACGTCTTGCCACAGGTGGGGCACAAATCCCCCCTCCTGATGGATTGGGCAATTTAAAAGAAAGATGGTGAACACGGGAAATTATATCTCCAGAGAAAAGGCCTTTCCATCAGAAACCTGGGGCTGAAGGGGAGGCTTTTGTTTTTGTTATTGAAAGGGTTTATGCTTTAATCTCTGCTTTAAGAATTTTTTTCCTTGAAAAAAAGCCATCTTAACCATTTATGAATGAGATCTGAAAATCCAGGTTTTCAAAACCTACTGCAAGTGTTTTGTTTACTAAAATGAGAAGACTCGTACTACACCTGAAGTGGGCTCCATCTCCCCTTTGCCCATAGAATTAGCTACTGCACCACTCAAAATGTCTGCAGTAGGCTTCAGGCTAGGGTTCTCTGTTTCTGTGTTCACGTGTTTTTTACTACACAAATACTTAGTGAGCACTTATGATCAACAAGGCACTGAGCTAGGTGCTATAGGGCCAAATAGGATTAATATGACATAGCCCCTGTTCTCAGTGACACAGATGTGACAGGCATGGATATAAACAGCTATACAGAAAGACAGTATGTGGCAAGTAGTAGACTTTATTTATTGATTCAACAAGTCTTTACTGAGTGCTTTCTCTGCCAGGCACCAAGAATACAGCAGAGAGAACAACAGGCACCCCTCCTCCCCCAGAGGAGTTTCCACTCTTGCAAGTGGGTGACAGACACTACTGGAATGATCAGACTAATGACCGGGTGCCTGGGTGGCTCAGTTGGTTAAGTGACTGCCTTCGGCTCAGATCATGATCCTGGAGTCCTGGGATCGAGTCCCGCATTGGACTCCCTGCTCAGTGGGGAGTCTGCTTCTCCTACTGACCCTACCCCCTCTCGTGCACTCTCTCTCACTCTCTCTCTCTCAAATAAATAAATAAAATCTTTAAAAAAAAAAAAAGACTAATGACCTATGGCATCATGGACCAAGATAAGTGTCCAGTGTATATCTAAGGAGACTGATGGAGACCCAGCAGCTGGAGACATGACTTATGGCTCAGACCTTAGAAGTGACGAGGCTGGGAGGCTGAGGAAGAACATTCTAGACATGGCCAAATAAATAAAAAGTGCTATGGGAGCTTTCAGAAGGAGAAATCCTTTCAGGGTGGGACCGGGAGGGTGAGATGGTACATCCCGGAGTTCAGAGAGCACAGGCACTGGTCTTCACTGAGTGTAGGATTTTATCAAGTAGGCATGGTGAAGAGGAGGTGCTAAGCCAGAAAAGGCAAAGAAGCAGACCAGGATGAGCAATGCTCAGAGAGAAAGGAATAGCAATGATTTAATCAGAGTGTGTAGGGAACTCAGTAAAGAGGCTGAAAAGGGAAAGAGAAGATTCAATATGGAAGGCCCCACCTCTCTGAGCTATAAGAGGTTTGGGATTTTTCTAGGCAAATCTAGGTTTGGGATTTTTCTAGGAAAACTACTGAAGGCTTCAGAGCTGGCCTCTCCATTCATATGACAGGAATCATGTGCTAAGGATATCAATCTGAACTTGGGATATCAATCTGCCATTCCTGGCAGCAGGACTGGAGAGGAAGATACAGATGCAAGAAATAGTCACAGAAGCAGATCTCACAGAACAAATCTTAAAAGGAAGTTTTTGTGTTCTGGAGCTATAAAGAAATTTTACTTTGGGAAAGAAGGACAAAGAAACTCATATATATTGAGAATTATATCTGCTAGACCCTATGCTAGGAGCTTCTTGTGAACTGTTTTATTTAATCCCAGGAATTCCTGAAATGGGTATTATTACCCTTTTTATACAAGTGAGAAGCTGAGGCTCAGAGAAGTTAAGTAATTTGCCAAAGAGCAAGATAATAATTTATGGAGCCAAGATCTGACTTCAAGATCAGTTTGTTGTACTTCAAGGCAAAAATAACACTTGAAGGTCTTCTTCTTTCCTAGCACTCAATTCTTACCCTGTTCACCATTCCTTAGACTCTATCAACATTCAAAATGGATTCTCAGTGCTCTGCCAACCTCTGACTGAATATGGGGAATTTCCAAAGGGTTGCCCAGCCAATGGCAGACATATTTATCTCTGGAAGAAGAGAGATATTACCTCCAATAAGACATACACTTGGAAGAGTAGGGGGAAAGTAATTCATGTCTGAAGTGCCTGGTCATTGCTCCCTGAAATTTCAATGACAAGGCATTTGTGGGACTTGAAAACCCATGAGTAGATTCAGTATATTAACTTTCATTTTGTTGTCTTTATTTTCCCTGTAGGGATCAAAAGATGAAGAACTCTTGTCAAAGCTCGTAACTCTCTAATTACTTAATTATTAACAGTGAAAATCTGATTTTTGAAGTTGTTTAATGGTCATGCAATAAACTAACGTGAGATGATTGTTAATGCCACAGCTCAGGCCTCCAAAGAATTGAGTGATGTTGTAGTTATTGTTATTTCCAAATGGAAATAGAAAAGCCATGACTACAATACTGCCTAGGATTCCCAGTCACCCACTGAACAGGTGAAATGTCTTTCACACTTGGATGGGGTCAAGGAGGAGACTGTTACATAATAAGATTTTTCCCCAACCAGTCTTTGTCATAGCAGGTAAAAATAAAGTTGATTACTAGGCAGAGGGAAAAAAAGTGAACCAATTATTAAGCACATTGCATTTTTCTTAAGAGTTGTTTTCTGACTCTTATTACCACTGCTGGCTGTGAATTTCAGCATTAATTATCTAGGGGCATCAAAAGTGTACTGATACTATAATTTGAAACCATTATACCAAGTATCTCCATTCCAGCTTATCATGCCTGGCAACAAACAGGAAGGTGAAATGCAAAGTAGCCATAAAAAAGAAGGGAGAACAAAAGAATAATAAACAGACAACTTTATACTAGTCATGGGAATGATGAGAGCCCATCCACAAATATACTAAACTGATCACAATTCTCTGAAGGTCTGTCCACAGAGTGGTAGTGTCATTAAGAGAGGGAGGTTCAGCAAATGGGTTCATTTCTAGACAATCACTGGAAGGCAGTATTTCAAGAGGACTTGGCCATACAGAATATTTTAGGGTAGTCCTTACCAAGCAGGGGTAATCCCTAAAATGGGTGGTTGTGGAACCACAAAAGGCATCTTTTCTTTTTTAACAAAGAAAATAGAAGCCATCAGAAGAAGCTCTTGCAATTTTGACTAAATCTACTAATCAGTAAACAGTGTACATGGTCTCTCCTCCCTTCTGTTAGAACACAGGTTGTAAAATGTAGTGATCCGAAGGGTATGTGCATCCCAATGTTTATAGCAGCAATGTCCACAATAGCCAAACTATGGAAAGAGCCAAGATGTCCATCAACAGATGAATGGATAAAGAAGATGTGGTATATATATATATATATATATATATATATATACAATGGAATATTATGCAGCCATCAAAAAAACCCCTGAAATCTTGCCATTTGCAATGATGTGGATGGAACTAGAGGGTATTATGCTAAGCGAAATAAATCAATCAGAGAAAGACATGTATCATATGATCTCACTGATATGAGGAATTCTTAATCTCAGGAAACGAATTGAGGGTTGCTGGAGTGGTGGGGAGTGGGAGGGATGGGGTGGCGGGGTGATAGACATTGGGGAGGGTATGTGCTATGGTGAGCGCTGTGAACTGTGTAAGACTGATACAGGTACAGACCTGTACCTCTGAAACAAATAATACATTATATGTTACAAAAAAAAAAAAAAAGATAGTAGGAAGGGAAAAATGAAGGGGGGGAAATCAGAGGGGGAGACAAACCATGAGAGACTATGGACTCTGAGAAACAAACTGAGGGTTCTAGAAGGGAGAGGGGTGGGGGGAGGGCTTAGCCTGGTGATGGGTATTAAAGAGGGCACGTATTAAAAAAAAGAAAAAGAACATAGGTTGTACCCTCCTACAGTGGAAAGCCACTCCTATTTGTACTTTGGTCTCTACCTCACCCCACGTTCTGCTTCTCCTGGCTATTACCTCTCTCTTCTCAATGCATTACTCTGTGTTATCCTCTCTCTCCCCTTCCCTCCCTCTATCCTTTTCTTCTTTCCCCTACCCCAGACTTGCTCTCTCTTCCTGGACAGCATTTAACATGC
Source organism: Callorhinus ursinus (assembly GCF_003265705.2). Taxonomy (NCBI): domain Eukaryota; kingdom Metazoa; phylum Chordata; class Mammalia; order Carnivora; family Otariidae; genus Callorhinus; species Callorhinus ursinus. The sequence goes on from NW_027397076.1 coordinate 12,366,653, forward strand.
TTAAGTCTCTTGCACATTAAAAAAAAAAAGCCATCAATCTTCTGTCCAACCTCTAGTTGACAATGTTTCTTCCTTCTTCCTTTTCTGTCCTAAACAAATTCTATGCCATCTTATCTCCCTCACTCCTCATGTCCCTTAAATCTGGACCTTTTCTTCATACTCCACTGAAACTACTTTCCAAGATCATCACTGTCTCCCATGTTGCTAAATCCAGTGGTCATTTTTCAGCTATAATTTTCTGACCTCTCAGCAGCACGTGACACCATTGTCTAGTCCCTCCTTCTTGAAATTCTCTTTTTTTTCTTGACAGCACATACTCTTAAGTTTTCTTCCTACAACTCTGGCTACTTCTGATGTTCTACTGATTCCATAATGTTGATGTTTCTCTGGACTCACTCTTCTCACTTAAAGGAGCTTAGACACTCCTATGACTTCAAGTATCATCCTTAGGCTAATGAGTTTGCAATCAATGTCTCTAGATCAGAATTTCTAAGCTCTAGTCCAATACATCCAAAGGCCAGTTGGACATCTCTACTTGGTGTCTTGCAAGGATCTTAAATTCAGCATGTCTAAAAAGGAACTTAACATCTTCCCTCCAAACTTGCTCCTGTCTTGGTAAATGGCATAACCAAGTAAACCACTTACTCAAATCAGAAATCTGGGAATGATTTTTTGGCACCTTTTTCTCCTTCGTCTGTCTTTCGCCACTCACAATAAATCAGCCATAAGACCATTCATTCATTAATTCATTCATGTCACAAATATTTATTGAGTCTATCATCTGTATTGGGTGCCATGGAGAGCAAAACAACTGAATTTCCTGGTCTTGTGAAACTTACAGCTTAATGTGGAGAATAGTAGTCACTAAACAAGTAAACAGACACATAAGAAAGCAAGAAGTACGAGGAAAAATAGAACCAGTTGACTGATAACTCTGATTGGACTAGAGCTGGGCAACAAAGAAATAAAGAAGCACAAAGATATCCTGGGAGATAGAATTAGAAGGTTTTCCTGATTCACTGGATGTAGGCATCAAAATAAAGAGAGAAATCAAGGAATATTTCCAGCTTCTCCACTGAATATCTGGGTGCCAGGTGGTAATGCTATTATCTGAGGTGGTGAAAAGGTAGGGAATCAACAAGTAACTTTTAGATGTGATGAGTTTCAACTGTCTGTTACCTTCCAAATGGGCCTGGCAAGTAGCAGTTGGGGTAATGAGCCTATAACTTCAAGGAAAAGTCTAGGCCTGAGACATAAACTTGTGAGTCAACAGCATAATGACAATAAAATCACCTGGAAAAACAGTGTAGACACTATACTGTTGAGAGAGAAAGAAAGCAATCCCAGAATCAACCCCAATGAATTCCATTATGGGTGGTTAAAAGGGAGAAAAATAGCTAAAAAAAAAAAAAAAAGACTGCAAAGGTAGGTTAGAAAGAAGAGAAATAGGTAAAAACAAACTAAAAAGGAGAAAAGTAGATAAAAGAAAAAATGGGGTCCAAAAGTCAAAAGACCAACTATCTAGAATACTGTCAACTAAGAAGAGAATGGAAAAGTAAGTAACTATGGCAATGACAAAGGCAGTGTGAAAGAATGATGAGGGCATAAACCAGAAATCCTATAGCTCCACAATCTAAAAATTTCCCAAACATGTCTCATTTATTCCATCTCAACTCAAGTTTAAACCACTACCATTGTTCACACGTATTACTCTTCTATCTCCTTCAATTTATTTCCCATTCCACATCCAGAATAATATTGCCAATAACCAGTTCTGATCACATCATCCCACTGCCCCATTTAGGATACAGACCAAATTCTTTAGGATACTTTCAATGCCTCCCCCTCACCCACCATGTGGCCCTGCCTTCCTTATCTCATCTCATTGCACTCTCTCTTTCAAGTTCAGAGCATCAGCCATGTCAAACATCTAAAATTCTAGGCACACCTTAATATTAGGGCATCCAGGGATTGATTCTGAGTCACAGCAAAAGTAAACTGAGAAAAATGCATGGACTTAAGCTTGAGGGAAATGTCCTAGGTGTGAACCAAGTAAGTGTTGTATAACTGAACTGACTCTTCTCTATCATTCTTGCTTTCTTCTTTAACCTGGCTCATGTTCCACTTCAGAATTATACTCTTACCTCTGCTGACATCTTGCATGATCAGGGAGAAATCCTGATGCTATTTGTTTTATGCAGATCTTGCAATGCTGAGCCTTTTCCAAAAGAGCTATGCCCCTTGTGTTCCCAACTACACTGTAAACTCTTTAAAGTTAGGGAACATCAAGAGGCCAAGAGTATGGACACCTGTGTTTGAATCCTGGTTTCTGGAGTCCATGGGCCATGTTTTTTTAAATCTCTCTAGGTCTCTGTTTCTCTATCAGTAAAATTGATATAATAACAGGTACCTACTTCATAAGGTTGTTTTGAGGATTCCATGCCTGACACATAGTGAGCACTCAACAAATTCCATTACTATCATTTTGACTATTATTGTTTTCTAGACTCTAGAATGCTTTACACAGTACTGGGCAGAGTCAGGGGTTAACAAATACCGGTTGGCTATCTGATAAATACTATGGCACCAACCGTTTTTCCCATGACTGTTATGGTATATTATTCAAGGACAAGAGCACCCATCCTTATGATTAATTCCTTCTTCCATTTTCATGTTGAGTTATGTAAATCATGCTTGCACATTTCACCCTGCAGACAGAAATGGAGTGGTTCTAATTTGATCTAACCTAAGGTGGGAGCAGGGCGATACAGAAGACTGTAGAAGTTAAAACTTTCCGGTATAAGTGAAACAGCAGGCTGCCTTATGTTTTCAACATTAGCATTTAAGTTCACTGCAGCTGAACTCAATTCATATCAGTGGAGATTTATATCAAACAGTGGGAAGTCAAGTCATATCCTACTGCTGTCTTGCAGAATTATCATCAGGAATGTAGCCAATTTTAGCACAAATAAATGGTAGTTAGGGAAGTAACTCATATGATCGAGTCCTAGAATGGTCATTCTTTGATTTAGAAATATGTTCTAAACCTGTCACTTTGCATGAGCTTGATTTTCAAAGGAAAGAATAAAAAAAAATCACTACACGTTCTCCTGCGGGAATAGCACAATATACAATACACAGTAACAAAATAGAGAAAGTTTAAGAATATTCTGCTCACTATTTTATCATTTTATGTGTATAGAAAATAACTTTAAGTGGTGTATGCATGCTTAAGGATTAAACGATATACAACACAGCTCACTATCATTACTGTTACACATCACTAAACCAAGACACTCTTAAAACTGTCATCTTGTTGGCAGTCAACAGACAGTTGAAAAGCTGGTTTGAATTTTCTCTCTCTTATCTCCTTTATGAAGTAGGAGAAGCACTTTATAAGAGTCACATACAAATGGAGAAAAAAACTGGTTTGGTGAATGAAATGAAGGTATGTTAAGAGCAGGAAGGGACCTTAGAGATCATCATTTCAATCCCCTCAGTTTAACAATGAGGAAACAAGATGCAAAGAATAAAAATCCACCATAAAAGCAGTCAGGTTCACTACACTTTTTCTCTAGTTTATAAAAGCACTGTATGCATTATTGTGTCCCTTAAAAGAAAATCAGAGGATGCTTTTCAAAATGTGTGTTTTTCCTGAGATGGAAAATTGATGTCTTAATTACCTCATACTACTACTAATATATCAATAGTGTGACACACATGAACGTCAAATGTACAACCCATCCCAAAACAATCCTATGCATGGTACTGATTTGCTTACTATTCCCCTTCTAGTTTACAAATATATCCTGAGCGCTTGCCATGGGATCAGCCTTGCACCACAAAAGGAGAACTTCAAAGAGAAATAAACTCTTTCCAAACCACATTCCAAAATTAAAATAATAATAATAATAATAATTTTAGCAAGAGTCCTGGCCTTGCCGGGCCAACTCAGTTTATTGACTCACTCTTGAATAGTTACCATGCCCAGGGATATGGAACTGTTGGGTCATCCTCACACATCTTGGATAAAGGGGATTGGGAAATGGACTAAGTGTGGGAAAAAGAATTACCCAGAGGAAGTCTGAGACGCTAATTCCAAAAAGAAAAAAAAAAAAAAAAAGAGGAACATTGCGCAGGCAGGAACCTCAGACACTTTTTCCGTATCATCCTGGACTCCTTTTCCCTTCACCCCTTGATCCAAACAATTGCTTAGTTCCAGTTTTCTATCCTAAACACGTTTCTTACCTGTCTCCTTTCAGACCCCACTATTACTGACTTACCTCAAGCTCCCATTGTGGTGGGACTCTCACCTGCAACTGTAATGGCCCTCCCCACAGTCTTGCATCCACACTGAAATTCCAATCTGATCATAGTTTGTATTGCCTCGCTTACAAATCTATCAGGGCCTAGCTACCTATGATGTAAAGACCAAGCGCCCTAGCAGGACATTTACGGCTCTCCAGAATTTGCCCTGCTTCGTCTCTCAACATCCCCCAACATACACCTGATATCATATTAACACTAATAAAGAAAAATAATATTTCTTAAGTTCTATCGAGGCACCAGGTTCTATACAAAGAGCCCTCTGTGCCCACACAACAACCTCACTGCAATCCTCATTTTACAGATGAGAAAATCCAGCCTTAAATAAGAGGCCAAGCAAGTTGCCCAAATTCACACAGCTGAGAAGTGCTAATGCCATTACTGGAACTCAGACACGTCTGTGTGGAAACAAAATCTGATCTCTTAACTACTATACTGCATTGCCACACTGAACTGCGTTTAGTTCACCAGATTTGCCATGTTTTGTTTTGTTTTCTTTTTTTCTTCCACTGGGTATATTCTTCTCTTACATGTCTGATGATCAACCCCCAGGCAACTTCAAGATCCAGCCCAAGTGCCTGCTTTTCAATGAAGCTTTTCTTGACACACACAAACAGGGCTGATCACCCTTCCCTTTATGAGGGATATATAGTAACTTGGGAACCCTGGAAACCCTAAAGATTTAAGATAATGATATAATTAAATAAATTATGGCCTATGGTAGAATATTAAACAATATCAAAAGTAATCAAAAATTAAAAAAAAAACACTAATAATCTGAAACTCGGCTCCCAATACAAGGTGATTAGGGAAGGCACAGCAGAGTACAAAGTGCTAAATAATGCATGCTTCTACCTTCATAAAATAATATGTTTCAAAAAACTGACATACTCAAAATATAGAATAGTGATTAAGAGAAAGGAGCCTTAGTGTCAGAAATGGATCTAAGTTCCATCTTTGTCACTTACTGGTTCTGAAACCTTGGGAAAGATACATAACCCATGTGAATCTCTGAACCTCTGAATACGTGTGTGAACACATGTGTGCATCTGTATCTATCTATACCTGTATTTCTCTCTGTATCATATCTGCATCTATATCTCCACTTCTATAGAGAATGAGAATAAGAGACTAGAGGGAAATATACACCAAAAGGTAACAATGATGGTTAATTTGGTGTTCACTTCTTATTTTTATATATATCCATACTTTTCCCAAATATTCCACAATGCATAGGTGTTTCCCTTATCTATATTCTGATCCATTCTCTGCACTAATATGCTGTGTCTAATTTAAAATTTGGACCCTGAGAGCAGAAACCACATCTAATCATCTAATTACGCATCCCGCATCACACCATACGTGGCATCGGTGTGAAATGACCCGCTGGTTAGCACTGTCACAACCATGGCAGATAGATCTGGCACACCTGGGAGGTCTTCTTTGGAAAACAGTCAATTTTTCACAATTTAAGGGTTGATTATCCAGTTTTAAATTATCTATATCCTTATACTCTATGACATTTCCCTCCTGCTGACCAAATTTGAAGGTTTCAGGGCTCCTTAATATCTCCACCATGACAAGAAGAGAGAAACAAAAGTGATGATATTGTAATCAATCTAACTGCTTACTCTGTGGAACCACTGATCATTATGTTCACTTCAGAATCTCCAACATGAGAAATTTCTTTTTAAATGTAATGGTAGGGGGGAAAAAAAAACCTTCTTTCTCCTGAGAAAATGCTCTGTTTTCTTTTTTATTGATAAAACTATGTAGCTTGTGTTTTACCTTTGGTCTTGGGTATTAGAAGGCTTAGTGTTATTTGTTGCCCTGTCTTCCTCTTTTGCTTAAATCTGGTTTTCCCAGACCTTATTTTTATGGCCTTTTTTTGGTAGCCTGTCTCAACTTACTTTTTGAAGGAGCTAGGTTAGAAATAAATTTGCTAAGGACCTTTGAAAATTTGTGCTAATAAATAGTAATACCTTATTTTTTTTTGCTTTTTTAATAGTTTCACATTTATGACCTTACCTATTTCTCCTTACCCTATAAATAGGGCAGCCATTATCCCAATTTTATAGATACGAAAACTGACAAAAAGCCTCTTGTAGGATAAGAAAGGAAAACCAGAGGCTCTGGAGCTAGACTGCCTGAGTCTGAATTCTGATTCTATTCTGGTTCCACCTAGAGTCGCACCTTTGTATAAACTGCTCAATCTTTCTGTCCCTCAGTATTTTCAGTTGTAAAATGAGGAGGAGGAGGATGATAGTTAACTAGCGCAGGGGAGTATTATGAGGATTGGTCGGGCACACAGACCAGTGCCCGGTACATAGTAGGACTCGTAAGTGTCTGAGGTTGTGATACCTCTGTCCCTGTCACTGAACATCCTGCATCAACTATTCCTCCGGGTCCCACATTATCAGAGCCCTAGTTAGCTGGGGCTGCCACAACAAACCACTGTGTGGGTTAAGCAACCAGAATTGATTTCTCACAGTTCTGGAGGCTGGGAAGTCCAAGATTATGGTGTGGGCTGAACTGCTTCCCCAATGAGGGCTCTGTTCCTGGTTTGCAGACAGCCACCTTCTTGCTGGGTCCTCACATGGTGGAAGGACAGAGGGAGCCCTGGGTATCTCGTCCTCTTCTTCTAAGGACACCGATCCTGTCATGGGGGCCTACCCTTATAACCTCACTTACGTGTTTTGGGGATATGTTAGAAAGCCCTAAAGGTAATTTTTTTCTCTTTTAATATAATAATTAGGTCATTACATGTCAAAGGCCCCACCTCCAAATGCCATCCCACTGAGTGTTAGGGCTTCAACATATGAATTTTGGGAGGAATGCAGTCCCCCAAGTTATGGGATTCAGTCCATAGCAGTCATCATTCAAAGCATACTGGACAGAGATCTGCTTTTGCCATAGATAAGAAGAAATGGTTTCCTGAGAACAGTGAAAACATGATCATGCAGTCATATTAAACCTGATTTCAGATGGACCAAAAAAAAAAAAAAAGCAACCTTTAGGACTTTCTATCATACAGCCAAAGACATATAAATTTCATCATGTAGTGCAATGGTTAACAGGGGCTTTAATACCGGACAGGCCTGGGTGTGACTTGCCACTTATTGGCTGTGAAGCCTTGGGGCAAGCTCTAGAACCTCCAGAGCCAAACTGTCCTCTGTTATAAAATGAAGATAATAATGGCTCTTACTTGGTATGGTTTTTACGTAAAGCACACAGCGCGATGCCAGGACCATAGCAGGCAGTCAATAAACATCAGAGGGATCGCTGCTGTGTTGTTATCATTATAGATTATGCCAAGTATACCAAAAGCCATCAAATTCAATTTCTTTTATAATATTCTGCAATTCAGACTTTTAAGAAATAATTCAGAATTTTCTCCAAGTGAGTTAAAATTACAGAGGATTTACATTAGTGGAGGAAAAAAAGATGTGTGCCCTCCAAAACAGATAGTTTTATTAAGTTATTCTCCCCCAAATTTCTGGCTGACTGCAGGGTTCATTGCATCAATACTTTAAAAAAATAGTTTCATATAGAATGAATCCCTTTTGTTATATAGAATTATATGATGGGTTATATGATGAGTATAGACCTTAAATTCATTTAGACTCCCACACTGATTCTGATAAATGTTGGTAAAATGTAAGGCTTAGATTTTATAGTTGGATGTGTTTATTTCATTTTGGTTTTGAGGATTGGTCAAGGGGAGGGTTATGTGTTTGAGTATTGGGAAGAAGTCAGTCTAACTGTCTTCAGTAATTAAAATAAATTTAATTAAATTTGTGCTTAATTAAACTCATACAACAGACTTTATTAAAGGATAGTATCCATTGCAGTCCTAGAGCTATCATCTTAAAACGTAAAATCACATCAAGAACACAGGTAGGCCCTCCTTTAAGAAAATCTAACATTCAAAGACCATAACCTGTAAAATGGAGAAAGGACATTTGCTTTTCAAAACAGACTGTTTCACGAAAATGCAGCTTTCTTTCAAAATCAAGCTTTGTACAGTATTTTAAATGACTCAATGGCAAGAAATTTGATTTGCACAGACCACAAATATTGAATAAAATGAAATATGTTTGTGTCTGGAGTAAATAAAAAGCTCACTTTTTTCATTCTGATGCCATTATTTTTATGTATCTTCTAACACATTCCTACAGTTTAAAAACAATAACCAGTTTGGATGATTTGGCCTTTACAATTTTACAATGGGTCTGGTGATCATGTGTACCTCACCACAACTATGTGAAAAATGCAGTGCCCTGACACCTCACATTAAGCATCATGCAGCAAAAGTATAATTAGCATTTCTGTGCTAATTAAAAGTGATGCTGGGTTCGTTCCAATATCATGCTTTTAAATGGCTGATGTCTCAAGGGTACAAAGTTGGGGGAGAGATGCATTTAAAATGGAAAAACCCTGTGCAAGCTTTCCTAAGTGATACGGATTTGTGGCTGTTGTTATTTACATCTTATTAAAATGGCAGACTTCAAGATGACTTCTGTTAATCAGTTTACCATTTTCACTTTCCCTACTTTGCCAGCAGTAGGGAATTCAAGATGTTTTTCTGCTTCTTTAAATCCTTTGACCGTCTGCTTTCACACAAAATTAATTAAGGATTTTCTAAATAGAGAACATACCATACAAGAAAGAAGCAATTCAGGATTTTCAGTTTTTCTTTTGCACAGTGCAAAGTACATAGTGTACTCAGCCACTTCAGCTTTTCCTACAAGTGAAAATTTTTAAAGACAAATACCATCTCCCCCACCCAATGGTTTTTCAAATAAACAGATGATTGCCACTGATTAAATACTTTTTTTTTCAAACATAGTCCAATTATTTAAAATCACAAAGGTTCTACATGGTGTTAAACCTGATTTTCTTTTCAGGCAAAATGTTGGAGGATCACCAAGATGTGGGGAGAGAGGAAAGCTATTGTTCCGCCACATTCCTTTCCTGTTAAATCAACTTGATATACGCGATAAATTAAGTCTGCACTGCAGGTCAGTGAATTTCTATTAACTACTTATTATGGAAGAAAGGGAAGCAGCCCAGTCAAGAACTCTTACACATTAGCCAAAGCAAGTTGTCACTCTGTTTAACTTTTACAATAAACGTTCCTCTGTGTCACACATGTGAAAGAAAAAACATCATTTGGCATTTAAGCTCTCATTGCCACTGTGCATTAAAGCAAAGAATCAGCCTAGATTGAACACTTCTCCTGATTTAAAAGGCTAGGAAACTCTGAATTTTGCTAAGATTTTGCTGATTTATCAAGTACCTACTTCAAAATAGGCCTCTAGGGATTCTGAAAATATGGAGACCTTGCTAAGGTCTGTTACAGCTATACTCCCAACTCCGGTCAACCTGCTTCTCTGGGGTCCAACAATGGTGGGTGGAAATGAGGCCTCCCCTCAGAGTGAGTCCCCAAAGGTGGAAATGGCTCAAGTTTTCGCCATAGGGACAAAACGAGCAAAAGACTACAGGAGGAGACCAATGTCAGAGATCCTAGCATGAGGATCACAACTCCTAAGATGCTGGAAAGAGCCTAGCCCACAGAATTCAGTGGGTTCTAAGCCCCAGGAGCATGTCTGGGATCCTTAGACAAGAAGAGCTAGGTAAGTGGACAAGAAGTAACTGAGCACGTGGGCCTGGTCCTCCCTGTCCCCAGCCCTTCAGAATCTTAAAAAAGGGGGGGGGCGGGGCAGGAGGCTTCTTCTGATGCTTCTGTGGGAGGCTGGAGGTACACCAACCACCCAGAATGTAGACACCACACTGCCTTCTATCACTCACTTCCTGAACTGCTACCCCTTCAGACCTCCAACAACCAGACCTGAGTCCCAGTAAGGATGCTAGAAAAATAAACAAACGAATAAATAAAACATATTTTTTAAACTATATTAAAGCCAGAGAGAGTAAGATCAGAGCAAACAGAACACATGTCTAAGAAAATAGAATTGCTAGGGAAAATAAATGATGGTGTAACACATATTTTTTGTAAAAAAACAAAATGTAATTGCAGTCACAAAGTAAAAACAAACAAACAAAAACAAACTTTCTGGAAGAAAATCAAAACACAGACCATGATTTTGCAAATAAACAATTTAGTAGATTAATTTGAAGACTGAATATTTACTGTTAAGATCCAAATTAGTGACTTGGAAATGAAGGAGATAAGAAGTGTCTCAAAACACAAAACCAAAGTATAAAGAGATTAAATATATATATATATATATATATATATATAAAGAGAGAAACATGAAGAGATTAAAAATTATAAAAGGTTAGAAATACTGAGAGAAAGGACAAAACTTTGGAGGACGAAGTCAAGAATTTAGCTTTTTTCTCCCCCCCAGAAGAAGACAGAAATACAATGTCAAAACAAATAACAGAGAAAATTTTCTCTGAACTGAAAACTTGAGTCTACAGAATGAAAGGACATGGTTCAAGCATAGATTAATAAGAAAATACAGGTTTAAGACTATTCTAATAAAATGCATGGATTCTAAGGATTAAGAGAAAATTGAACAAACTTCTAGACAGAAGCAAAACAAAACAATTTACCACCAAGGAAACAGCATCAGGCAGCAGACTACTTGCAACAATGAGAACCAGAGGCTGATGAAGTGATGCTCAGAGACTATGGAGAAGAAAGAATTGTAAGGATATGAACAGGGGAGAGGGCAAATAGAAGGTAGGAAGAAGGGTAAATGGCATTGCTCAAAAGTTCATTTCACTGGGATGGAGTCAAATGGAAGGGAACAGTGCCTCTTGCTAAGAAAATTACCGGTATCTTATTTTTGAAATACTATTATTAGAGAAATACACGTAAGATTATAAGTACAGAGAAGGACCAAAATAGTGCAATCTTCCAAATAAATAAGAAAATGATCAAAGCAATTAAAATTAGGATAAGGAGAAAGTGGAACAACAAAATAAATCATAAAGGAAGAAAAGAGGAATAAAATCAAGTCACGACACTAAAACCCAATAGACTAAATTCTCCCATTGCACAAAACTGTCAAACTGGACTAAAAGAGAACACCTGGATTTATGCAATTGAAAAGAAACAATTGTACAACAAAATTATTAAGAAAGGTTGGAAACAAGTGTATGGACAATGACAAATACAAAGAGACTATTAATATTAGACAAACTGGAATTTAATGTTAAAAGCCCTAAACAGGAAATACAGGGTCATTAGGTTTTCATACAAGGCATAATAATGAAGATAAAATAACTATAATTTTGTACATGGTAGGGGCTAAATATAGAAAGCAAAAATTATTACAAATGTGAGACCTTGATAAAAATATATTTTTAGCTTGAAATACCAATATATCTTTTGAGCATCACATAATTCCAGTTTACAAAAAATAAGATTAGAGAAAAAATGAATACTGCAATTTATAAACTTTACTTAATAAATCTATGTTATTGGGTTGAATTGTGTTCCCCCCCCCAAAAAAAATCACATGGTCTTAATCCCCAAACCTCAGAATGTGACTGCATAGAGAGATAGGACTTTTGAGTGGTAATTAAAACTAAATGAGGTCATATGGGTGGGCCCTAATCTGGCCTGACTGGTGTCCTTATTAGAAAAGGAAATTTGGATACAGAAAGTACCATGAATGATGCATGCTCACAGAGGAAAGAACATCGGAAGACACAGTGAGAAGGTGGCCATCTATAGGCCAACAAGGGAGGCTTCACAGGAAGCCAAGCTTGCTGGCACCCCCAGAACTACAGGAGAATAAATATCTGTTGTTTAAGCCCACCCAAATGTGTAATATTTTGTTATGGCAGCCTTGCAAATCAATACAATCTATATTGAATCTCTTAATTCTCAAATAGGAAGTAACTTCTCAGAGAGAGAGAGAGAGAGAGAGAGAGAGAGTGTGTGTGTGTGTGTGTGTGTGTGTGTGTGTATGTGTGTGTTTGGAGAGAGAACGGTCCATGGGTCATCTATTAAAAAATTATATATTAACCACAAAGAATACCTCTAATACATTTTTAAAAGATACATGCTACATTCTCCAATTATAAAATGATACAATTAGAAACAAATAATAAAAAGTTTCCTCCAATAAAGGTATAACTACTAGGAAATTAAAGCACATACTTTTAGAAAATTCTTGGACCAAAGAGGAATCAAAAGAAAAATGACAAACTATTTTGTAAGCAATGAAAAGAAGAATATTTCCTACCAGCATCTATCAGAACGTACTTTCAAACCTAAGGGAAAGAGATCCATTAGCAAAGAGTTTTGAAAGGTCAAAAAAAAATTTTTTAAAGCTATTATTGGAAAGAAGCATTGAAATCTGATAGATTCTCAGCTGAGTTTTTCAAACCCAGTGTTTTTTAACTGGAGCACTATTGGCATTTTCAATGGGATAATAATTTGTTGTACAGGACTGTCTGGTGCACTGCTTGGCATTAACCCATCCCTAGCTTCTAGGTACACAATAACATTAGGATCCCACCATAACTGAGATAACCAAAACACCTGTGCAACTGCAAATGTTCTGATGAACACATAATTTCAGTGTTATTTAAACTATTCTAGGGCATGGAAAATGAAGGAAATCTCACTAGTAGAATCTAGCTTTACTGCAATACTAAATTGTGGTAAGATAGTAGGAAATAAAACCTGCTAATACAATGTTACTTAAAAATTTGTTCTTGTTATTAGTTAGGAAGACTTAATGCCACAAAAATGTCTATATAAATATCTATCAATATATCAGTGTAATTATAATGTAACTTCAATTAGATTTCCAATATGACACTCTTAAAATTTTGGCTCTAATGGTCATACAATTTTATATGAAAGGATGAATACCTAGGAACAGTAAAGAATAAAATAAGACTTGGTTTACCAGGTATCAGAACATACTACAAAAAGAATATGGTATCAACTTAGAAATAGGAAACTGAGTCACTGGAACATGACAGAAAATCAAGAATCAGATGCTAGCGTATGAGGATTTAATATACGGCAAGGATAGCATTCGTTTCACTGGGTAAAAATGAATTACTTAATAAATTATCTTGGTTATCCATTGGGAAAAAAATTATTTGAACTACCATCTTACACTATATACCAAAACAAATTTGAGATGCATTAAAGATATAAACATAAAAATATTAAATAAAACCATTTTTAAAAAATCTAGGAGGCTATGTGTATTATTGAGGGGCAGGAGAGTCCTTTCTCATCCAAACCAAAAACTCATACTGTAAAAGGGAAAATAAACATATTTGGCTAAGTAAAAACTAGACACTTTTGATAACAAAAGTTACCCTAAACAAATCCAACAGACAAACAACACATTTGGGGAAAAAATACTACAAAGCAGAAGAAAATCAGACAGTTAATATATGATATGTACACAAAAAGCTTCTACAAATTACAGGAAGGCAAACAGTTTTTTCCCAATAGGAAAAGAATAGGAGGAGAAAACTTATAGAAGAGCTGATATAAATGGCTAGACAGTATTCAAAAATGTTCAATTTCCCTAGTGGTGCAGGAAGTTTAAATGAAAGTAAATGAAATATCTGTTATGCCCATTAGATTGACAAAGTATGGAAGAAAAATAATTACTATTGTTGAACTTTTAAAACATGTCCATTTTACATTTCTTAAAGAGAACAAAAATGTGTGTAAGGGTAAAAATATGTTTAAAAGGATATGTGAACTTATAAAAGCCTTTTTGGTAAAGAATCTGCCCATATTCATTAACAATATACATATCTTTGAAAACTTGTCCCTCCTTGGAATCTAGCCAAAGAAATAAAAGTTCAAATATATAAAAATATGATACAGGATATTCAATGTATCACTGTTCATAAAAGCTACCAATAGCAACTACAACAAAATGGAAACAAAGTAAATGTCCATCAATTATATCCATTGTGGAATATTATACAGCCATCAAAAAGAATGAATTATAGCTCTGCCAACTGGGATAAAAGGGGTGTTTTGAGTGACAAAACCTAAATGTAGAAAAAATGCTTCTAAAAATGACAGTATTATAAAATAATGATCAAACTTCCTAAAATATTACATTTATGTATGTGTGTGTATATATAGGTTTGCACCTGATTGTATGATCATGTGGATAAATATGGATTACACATAATATACACCTTTATATGTTAGGTTATATAATTTAATTATATGAGATGGATGGATGAATGGATATATAGCAGTAATAGTGGGGGAAAGGGGGATAAATAATTTGTACTAAAATATTGGTTCTATAAAAAAATGTAGATAGTGATATAAAATCAAATACACACACCTTATTTCACTGAGTCTAAGATAATCTTTTTTGCCTTTTTATATCTCAGAAATCAGAATGCATCTTATAGTTGAGAACATCTGGTATCTCACAATTAATTGGCAGGGTTTTCTTTCTTTTCTTAGTGAAACATAAAATGATGGTGCCTTAAGTGGGTATGATATGGTATTACACTAATATCATACCCCTCAAAAAGGGCCTTTAACCCAAGTTGAAAATGGTGCATCCAACTGAAGAGCAGAGCTGTAAAAATCAGTAGTCTTTTTCCACATTTCTTTAAGTGGATTAAAAAAAAAAAAGTATGCAGGGGTAAAAATGGATCCATTAGGAAAGAATGATCCAGTAGACAAAAAATCTAACAGTGTTATACTCTTACAAGTGGATTAAAAGAAGAGAGGCCATGCCTTGAAATCCACCTTGGAGGGCAATTGAAATAAGAGTATTTCATTGGCCTTTCTGCAACCCTTCGGCAGACAACCAGGGTGAGACAGCAAAGGATTTTTCTCCTGCCTCGACTGGGCTCTCACTGGCAACCTGAGGCCCTGATCAAACCAGTCTTCCTTCTGCTCCCAGAGGGAACAGCAGGCCTAGGGAGGCAGTGTTTCTTTCTCTGGCGTTGTGAAGTAACTGAGGACCTAGAGGAAATGGACATTTTGGCCGCAGGACTCACTAAAGGAGAATCCTTAAGTTGACTCCCAGTGGGCCCATTTAAAATAGGTCTTTCTGATCTCATGTGGGATTTTCCAAAAGTCAGCATCTAGGAACACGAAAAGTTATCTGCACAAATTTTTCATTTGCTTTAAAAGCAGTACCTTACAATCTATATCTAATAAGCAGAATGTATTTATTTATAACCTTTCAATGACCAAAATGAGAATGTGAATATTCCACTCTTAGAATGTGAACAGATGATTCTCGGACAATCTAAAGCCAGTACTTCTACTCATGACTCCTAAAGTTCTTTTTTCTTTCCCTTAATGTGGTCCTCCCACCACACTGATCAAGAACTACTAACCTGAAAAGGAAGAGAAGAGGATCCACAAAAGAATAAAGACACTCTGGAGGGTGTTATGCTGAGCGAAATAAGTCAATCAGAGAAAGACATGTATCATACGACCTCACTGATAGGAGGAATCTTAATCTCAGGAAACACACTGAGGGTTCCTGGAGTGGTGGGGGGTGGGAGGGATGGGGTGGCTGGGTGATAGGCATTGGGGAGGGTATGTGCTATGGTGAGCGCTGTGAAGTGTGCAAGACTGTTGAATCACAGACCTGTACCTCTGAAACAAATAATACATTATACGTTCAAAAAGAAGAAGAAGAAGAAAAAGAAGATAACAGGAGGGGAAGAATGAAGGGGGGGAAATCGGAGAAGGAGACGAACCACGAGAGACGATGGACTCTGAAAAACAAACTGAGGGTTCTAGAGGGGAGGGGGGTGGGGGGATGGGTTAGCCTGGTGATGGGTATTAAGGAGGCACGTTCTGCATGGAGCACTGGGTGTTATACGCAAACAATGAATCATGGAACACTGAATCAAAACCTAATGATGTGATATATGGTGATTAACATAACATAATAAAAAAAATACTAAACAGAAAAAAAAAAGAATAAAGACACTCTGGCTGCAAACGCCAATGGTTAGAAATCACCATTGAATTTTACTCTATTTTTTTAAAGATTTTATTTATTTATTCATGAGAGACAGAGAGAGAGAGGCAGAGGCAGAGGGAGAAGCAGGCTCCCCGCCGAGCAGGGAGCCCGATGCGGGGCTCGATCCCAGGACCCTGGGATCATGACCTGAGCCGAAGGCAGACGCTTAACTGACTGAGCCACCCAGGCATCCCTTTACTCCGTATTTTAATGATCTTATTATAGGCCTGGTATTGGCTCTGGATACCAGAATATATAAAATAAGTATATGACCCAATTCCTTGGATGACTTATAGTCAGGAAATAAATCAGAGAATAATTTACAGAATGGAGTACTGCTAGTCAATCCCTCAGTGCATGCTATTTGCAAGTATGCTATTTATAAGACTGTCCTTTCTTCCCAAATGAGGCCTCCATTCCTTGTTTTCCCTGATGTCCACCTCCAGCTGTGCAATATCCAAGCTGTCCATGCCTAACAGCTTGGGGCTGCTAGGGGCTGGTACAAAATGGTGTCGGGCCCCAAATTCTCTTCATCACTTTCCCATCCCCTCTTCAGTGAGACCATGAATATGCTATCCTAGCCCATGTTCTCATTCTTCGGTTATTTATAGCTCAATTAATTTTATCTCAGTAACCATTTCTCACCAGTACACATTATCTTTAACTCATTTCCTTGACCACTTTCACCTAATGTCAATTGCTTCAGGAAAGATCTAGGGAAAGGTTCAAACACATTATAATGTGTGATTTAATTAAAAAACTTTTTTTAACTTCTCTGACTTGATAAAAAATTAAAACTTGGAAGTTTTTAAGAGAAAAGAGGATTAACACTTTAAAAAATATTTGCCCCCCAGGGCACCTGGGTGGCTCAGTTGGTTAAGTGTCTGACTCTTGATTTTGGCTCAGGTTATGATCTCAGGGCCCTGGAATCGACCCCCACGTCAGGCTCCGTGCTCAGCGGGGAGTCTGCTTCAGGATTCTCTCTCTCCCTCTGCCCCTCTCCCTGCTTGCTCACACTCTTTGTTTCTAAAATAAATAAATCTTTAAAAAAAAAGATAAAAAATAAAAATAAAAATATTTGCCCCCCAAAAAGGATGTAAGAGAGAAGACTTAAATCACTAAAACTGGGTCTTTTAAAAACAATACCTATTATTTGTATTGTTTTTAGTATGTTCTGAAAAGGGATGAGAGAGCGGTGGGAATCAAGTAGAAAGCAAGAGAATATTCAGTGATAGGCAATATAAGTAGTTTTTAAAATTGCCAAACAAAGAAAGCCCAGGATCAGTGTAAGCCATGTGACAAAAAATAATATTAATTAAATGGAATCAATTACAAGGAGAAAAAAATAGATGTAGAGAGCAAGGCTAAAAGTTGAATGGAGAAAGGTAGTTTTCCTTTGGATTTTGAGGAATGGGAGAGGGGAAGTGAGTACCTAAGATTCACTGAGCCCAAGGCCTCTTTGTATGGCTGTGCAGGTTGTGAACTGCACAAAGGCTCAGGAACACGAAAAGTTATCTGCACAAATTTTTCATTTGCTTTAAAAGCAGTACCTTACAATCTATATCTAATAAACAGAATGTATGTTGAGTGGAACTGAATCCAACTTGTGTTCCCTGGAATGGGGCAATATTTGTTTGGAGAAAGAGGTAGCTTTTTTTCTTGCCTGAAGGGATATGTCTGCCTGGTGGGAGCATCTTTTTCTAATTAACATGTGGCCTTTTAAAAATGGTTTCCAAATTCTTTGATACTCCTCCTAACAAGAAGTGTGATCTATGGCTCAACCCCTTTGAATCTAAGGGTTGTTTTTTTGTTTTATTTTTTTTTACTGCTGGATCAACAGAAAATTGAAAGTGACAAAGTGGCAGCTTCCTCTTCCTGCATTTTGGGCCATTCGCTCATTCACTCTTGGAAGCTAGCTACCATCCCCTGATGGCTACCTGGAGGTACCACGTGCAGGAGTTTTGCCTGAGTCTCAGCTAAGGCCCTGGCGAACAGCCTGCGTTAACCAGCAAACGCGTATGTAAAGACATGTCCAGGTGACACTCAGCTGTTGGGTCACACGCAGCCTTCTACTCTCTCCTTCTGATACCCCAGACATTGTAAAGCAGAGGCAAGCCGGTGTTGGTGGCTGTCCAAATGCCTGACCCACAGAGTCCATGAGCATGATAAAATGCTTATTTATGCTACTCTGCTTCACAGTGGCTGGTTATGCAGCAACAGATAACTGGGACATCATCCACCGGGACCTACTTCTCACTCATGCAGAGGCTCTCTGTACGGCCTAGCGGCAGTTCTGACCCAAACCCTTGCTCAATGCTGTGCTGGGCTGTGCTTACCAAATTGAGTCTTCAGGTACACGCCGCCATGACTCCCATTTGACAGAGCCAGCTTGGTATGCAAGGCTCTTGGCCTGTCTCTCCTAACTCCTCCCTCTCCACTTGCCCAAATCTCACACCATGTTTTACCTACAGTCCCACTTCTCAAGGACAGCTCTGTCTTGTCTGTGGGTCTTTATGAATGCTGACACCTCTACCTGAAATGTCTTTCTTCCTCTCCCACCCTCCACCAGCACTGCTGTATTCTCACCTTCTCACTTGGCTTTCCCATGCCAAAACTGTCGGTAAGGCAGAGGATTCCCGTACGTATTTCATTCTGAACCAACTGGAACACTGCAAGCTCAATGGTTTCCCCTGGAGCTGCCAAATACACCCTCCAGGTACACCAGAAAGGCCTTTCCACAGAAGCGAGGGGAGAAACATGACTGCCAGCCAGATTCCAGAATCACCACCTTAATCTGTGTCACCCTGCAACGCACTCTGATGCAAGTTTGAAAACTCATTCCCAGAAAGGAATGATGTAAATTCAAGAAGTCTTAAAGTCAGTTCTCACCGTTAAAGCAAAATGGCATGTATCACAACGTCTTCGGGATGTTTTAATCTCTTACTGACTAGAACCTCAGAGTAAGCAAAAGTGGAAAATAGCCTAGAAATCACATTTCGCCTTCATTTCATCTGGCGTGAGGAAAGCTGTGACGAGGTAGTGTTGGACCGGCAGCAACACAACCCACAGCCTAAGCTGGCTGTAGCAGGCGTCTGAGATTCCTGAGCTCAAAACAAAAACTCCGGAGGTTTAACAAGAACAGCTTAAGAGCTGTGATCAGGAGCAACTCGTTTCTTCCTGATGATTGTCTGCACTTTTACTTTCGGCTTCTTCTCCATATAATCCCCACCATGAAACAATTAAAACAAAAAGCGACTGGACTTGAAAATGATCACTTTGATTGAAAAAAAAAAATGTCCACATCATGAAATAAATGCTGGTCTCACATAAAATCTTCCACGTGTTATGAAATGAGACAGCCCTAACCTCTCAAATAACAAAGATTAGGCAAAAATGATAGAATGTGAATGTCAAAGAGACTCACAGGAATACATGGAAAATTGATAGATGCCCTGGAGTTTCCAAAACACTTTTTTAAAAAATTTTAACACATTCTGTGACATAATATAAAATCTGTGGCATTCCATGGGAAAATAAATGTTTACTCTCAATATAAGCTTTGAAATGTGTAAATAAAAGCAGACAGGCTCCTTTCTCCAATGCTGAAGGTGCTGATAGGCTAACAGGCATTTCAATGAAAAGAAGATACATATCTCTGAATTAAAGAAAGTGATGTCCGCCTATCTCACTTCTCCTTGTCTACCTGCCTTTCCCTTTTTTTCTTCCGTCATCTCAATTTTCTGTCTGCTCTCTCTCTCTCTTTTATTTTATTATTTGCCCTTTCCTTTTCCTTCTCATCATGATTGGAAACTCTCTTTCCAATCAAATGACCTATTCCTTGTGGTTCTACTCTGTGCAGGTCAATTGGCTGCACCTTAGGACAACATGAATGCAACACGGGGGTCCTTGTCAGCCTGGAAAGTACAATCAAGCTGAAAGGTAAGAGAAGAACCCAGAAAGCCACAAGCAGGCAGCGCCGAACTGTAAATGCTGGAGTGTTCCAAGAGCTGGGCCTTAGAAGATGAGCAGACTCTGGTATCCTGGCAGAGTATTCAGCCAAGGGATACTGGGAGCAAAGACATAGGGGAAGGAGAGCACCATATTTGTTGCAAAGTTCAACCAAGTAGACTGTTTAGTGTTGGTATAGGGTTCACATAGCAAAGTGGTAAGAGACAGGGTTACAAAAGCTGATGGGATCCACATGGTAGGGGGCTTTGAATGCTAGGCAAAGGGATTTAGACTGGACTGTCTACCATGAAGAGCCAGTGGTGTTTTTCTGATGGGATTTTTTTTTTTTTTTGGTTGGATTTTAAAGAACTATCTTTGAGAATCCTCCCCTCCCTACCCTTTCATTCTGGCCAACTGTCCTCTTGTTATTTGTTATATTTGTAGAATGTAATGTTGCATTCTTCATTCTATTCTCCATCATAAAAGCAGGCAAGCTAAAGATTTCATATGTATCTTTTTAAGTCACATACATTCCCTGGGTTTCTGTGAATGAGTAACCAAAAGACTCAGGTCTGGTTGCTTAGAAATAAAAGATTTTGAAGATTATCTTTCAGGAAAAAAGAAAAAAGATGAGATAAATCCAAGTCCACTATAAAATCCAAGAAATAAGTTTTGGGATATCCAACCTATTCCATAGAGATCTCTAAGAATATAGCTAAATACTTCTGATTTAAATGGAGTTTGGCTTGCAATCCTTGATACGGCCTTTTCTGATTCCTCACTAAAACACCTATAAAGTCGAATAAAAATATAAAACCATACCACCATAAAAATAATAGTTATAGACCACTTATTACTAGACTCTAAGAAGTACTTCAAATAAATATATGGCTCACAAACAAATTAAAATATATGCTTGCAGGGCCTCAGAGACCCTGGTCTGAAGGACCACAAGCCTGAGAAGCCAGATGCTGTTTACTCTCCTCCCACCTCCTCCAACTCACTGACCTTTCTCCATCTCTTTCCTCAGACTGAAACTCCCAGAAAATAGTAAGGCAAGAACTAGACAGCAAATGTTGCATTATTACTTCCTTTTCTGTTGCTCCACACTGGGAAGACCCTTTCTCTTCCCCAAGAGTGCTCTGAAAAATCATATGGAAAAAGGATGGAAAATATCCAGGATCTCAGAGGAAGTGCACACTCTTGAAAATGCTTTCCTTATAGGAATCAGAAGAAATTCTAAGAATTAGTTTGACAGCCTCAATTGGATACTGTCCAAGAAGCTAAGATATCTAGAGAAGAGGCTGATACGGAGAGAAAGTGTTAGGAATAAAAGACAATAGGATGAGTTTTAAAAACAGTGAGTTGAGTGCAAAAGAAGCTGGGTGGCCCAAGGAAGATTTGCAAGAAAACCAAAATTGCAATAACAAAATTAAAACTCACATTGAACCTGGTAAAGAGTGGAATCCACACTCTAGAAAATTAAATCAGAGATAGGGATCAGGAGAACATCAGCACTGCCTTCTCTGCCAATGACAGATAAGAGGGCAAGGATGTATCTGTGATAACAGATACAAAGGTAGGAGAGATCAACATTGCAGTCCTATAAGGAGTGGCTCTCATTTGCATGAAGATCCTATAAATGAATCAAGAGTTCAATTTGCAACAAAGAAACTGGGAAGGAAGTTAAATACAGCCTTACTAGGAGTATTACAAAGCTAAAGGCATAACCTGAAACTAGAAGAGGTCATTCCTCTCTAAAGACACAAAGTCTCATTTGGTCTTAGCTACAATACAGAAATAAAGGACATTTCATAGTGAGTTCATAGTACAAAGCCACTACCAGGGTTGAAATCCTGGATTCATCACTATGTGACCTTGGCCAATTTATTTCTTTTTGGCTAAAAATTAAAATTATAAGTAAATTATAAAATGGTAATAATCATAGCTCTTTCTTCAAGGCTTTTGTGTTACTGCTGTTACTCAAATGAGAGGAAAGAATTAAATACACGGCCCTAGAGATGAAGAGAAATATGTTAAAATAATTAAAGAAGCCAAAAAAAATGCAAACTTCAAATAGGAAGTTTTGGAATTAGTTGCAATTCTTGGGCAGGGGGTGCGGCAGGGAGGGAGGGTGCAGGATCCCACCTACTGAAATCAAAAGGAAAAACTGCATAATTTAAACCAGAAGGAGCCAACTTCATCTACAGGCAATGGATTGGGAGTCCCCTGTTGTCATAACAATAATACTATGCTATCCCACTAGACCCTATGGATCCTGGTCAAAAATCTCTAGCCAATAAGCATCCTCAGCATCCAGTTCTCTCCAGACGGTAACTCCAACTTTTTGGAATGACAACCTAAATTTATTTTAGATAATTCAATCTAGTGGGTAAGTGTCTTTTCCCTCCAGGAAGTTTTGCATTAAACGTAGAAATGATAAAGTGAATCAAACCTATAGAACTAATACTTTTGTAATAAATATAGGACTAGGTTTCTAATCCTTGGACAATATTTTTATGTGTAGTATAAAAGGTTTAATGTTTAAGAGAATGTGGCATATCAGTGAATATGACAGATTAGTCTTGGGATTTCAATTTAAAAGATGTAATTGAGTAATGGATTTCAGACTTTTACCTTTAAGTGGGAAGATTTAGAGACTTTAATCAAGTTTAAAAGTATTGTTAATGGTTAGGAGAACACGTGATTTGTCATTTAAGGTTAACTTATTAGATTTATTGGAGTTGTTAAGGTTTGGCTAGTAGGTCAGACATTTGAAAAGCTTAAAAAGAAAACTGAATGTATCAAAGGTATAAACGGATTTTAAATACTTAAGGGGATTTTATTAACTAAATTATAAAGGGACATGCTTGGGAGTTGAATGGGTTCAACTTAAATTGATCAAACATTATTCAAAGGCTCCCTTGAAAGCACTTGTTAAAATTTACTAGATTCATAAATCAAATAATAAAGTGTGTAAGGTGAACTTAAAGGTTTGAGAGAAGCTGGATTTCTTAAAAAAAAACTGTACCTTTAATAAAGTGAATATTAAATTAAAACCTTGAATAACAGCATAGCCTTTCTCTCTGCACAAAAGCAGCCCTCAGACATAAAAAAAAAAAATTCACAATTGACACAGAGATCCCATCTAAGAATTATAAGAGTTTCTAAAAAAGAATCCCATATAAACAAAACAGAAGCAACAATCACACGTGACTGAAAATCACTTCCCAAAGCTAGAAAAAAATGACTTGCATAATACAGGCATACCTCGTTTTATTGTACTTTATGTTGCTCTGCAGGGTTTGTGTTTTTTATAAGCCAAAGGTCTGTGATAACCCTGTATCAAGCAAGTCGATCAGGCCACTTTTCCAGCATTTGCTCACTTTGTGTCTCTGCGTCACATTTAGGTAATTCTCATAATTTCTCAAACTTTTTCATTATTATTATATTTGTTAGGGTGATCTGTGATCATGTGATCTTTGAGGTTACTATTGTAATTACTTTGGGGGTGCCACAAAGTGCGCCCATTTAAGACAGTAAACATCAGTGATAAATGTGTGTTCTGACTGCCCCACCAATTGGCTGTTCCTCCATCACCCGTCTCCCTCCCTCCCCCAGGGCTTCCATATTCCCTGAGACAAACAACAACACTGAAATTAAGCCAGTTAATAATCTTACAATGGCCTCTAAGTGTTCAAGTGAAAGGCAGAGTCATACATTTCTGAGTTTAAATCAAAAGCTAGATTGAAGCTTATTTGGGAAGGCATGTCAAAAGCCAACATCGGCCGAAAGCTAGCCCTCTTGCTCCAATTAGCCAAGTTGTGAGTGCAAAGGAACAGTTCTTGAAGGAAATTAAAAGAGCTACTCCAGTGAACACATAAATGATAAGAAGATGAAACAGCCTTACTGCTGATATGGAGAAAGTTTTAACGTTCTAGGTAGAAGATCAAATTAGCTTCAACATTCCCTTAAGCTGAAGCCTAACCTAGAGCAAAGCCCTAACTCTCTTTAACTTTACTCTGAAGGCTGAGGAAGCTGCAGAAGAAAAGTTTGAAGCTAACAGAAGTTGGTTCATGAAGTTTAAGGAGAGAAGCGATCTCCATAACATAAAAGTGCAAGATAAGGCAACAAGTGCTGATGTAAAAGCTGCAGCAAGTGATCCAGAAGATCTAGCTAAGTAATTAATGAAAGTGGCTTTACTAAACAACAGATTTTCAATGTGCACGGAACAGCCTTCTTTTGAGAAGTGGATGCCATCTAGGACTTTGATAGCTAGAGAGGAGAAGTCAATGCCTGGCTTCAAGGCTTCAAAGAACAGGCTGACTCTCTTGTTAGAGAAGTCAATGCCACTGGTGACTTTAAGTTGAAACCAGTGCTCATTTACCACCCTGAAAATTCCAGGGCCTTTAAGAATTATGCTAAGTCTACTCTGCCTGTGCTCTGTCAATGGAACAACAAAGCCTGGACAGCAGCACGTCTGTTTACAACATGACCTACTGAATATTTTAAGCCAACTGTTGAGACTCAGGAAAAAAAGATTTCTTTCAAGATATTACTGCTTCCTGACAATGCACCTGATCACCAAAGAGCTCTGATGGAGATGGACAACAAGATGAATGTTTTCATGCCTGCTAACACAACATCCATTCTGCAGCCCATCGATCAAGGAGTAATTTCAACCTTCAAGCCTTATTCTTTAAGAAACACATCTCATAAGGCTAGAGCTGCCATAGATAGTGATTCCTCCGATGGATGTGCGCAAAGTAAATTGAGAACCTTCTGGGAAGGATTCACCATTTGAGACGCCATTAAGAACATGCGTGATTCTGGGAAAGGGCCAAAATATCAACATTAACAGGAGTTTGGAAGAAGTTGATTCCAACTCTCATGAGGGGTTCAAGACTTTAGTGGAGGAAGTAACGACAGATGTGGTGGAAAGAGCAACAGAACTAGAATTAGGAGCAGAGCCTGAAGATGGGACTGAATTGCTGCAATCTCATGGTAAAACTTTAATGGATGAAGAACTGCTTCTTATGGATGAGCAAAGAAAGTGGTTTCTTGAGAAGGAATCTACTCCTGGTGGAGATGCTGTGAAGATTGTTGACATGACAACAAAGGATTTAAAACATTACATAAACTTAGTTGATAAAGCAATGGCAGGGTTTGAGAAATTGGACTCCAATTTTGGAAGAAGTTCCACTGTAGGTAGAATGCCATCAAACAGCATCACATGCTACAGAGAAATCGTTCATGAAAAGAAGAGTCAATCAGAGTGACAGACTTCATTGTTGTCTGATTTTAAATAAATTGCCACAGCTACCCCAAACTTCAGCAACCACCACCCTGGTCAGTCAGCAGCCATCCACATGGAGGCAAGACTTTCTGTCAGCAAAAATATTATGACTCACTGAAAGTTCAGATGATTCTCAGCATTTTTAGCAATAAAGTATTTTCTAATTAAGGTATGTACTTTTTTTTAGACATAATGCTACTGAACACTTAATAGACTACAGTATAATATAAAAACTTTTATATGCACTGGGAAACCAAAAAACTCATTTGACTCACTTTATTGAGATATTCACTTTATTGCAGAGGGTTGGAATTGAACCCACAATATCTCCGATATATGCCTATACAGACCAGTAAGCAGGGACTTACTGCATTCTAGGAAAAATTAAGAACTGCTATTACATTTTAGAAAAAAGAATTTAATTACAAGGATAAAGAAAAAAATCACATTAGCCTCCTGATAGAAAGAAAAATAGGTGATCCACAAGGGAAAAATAGCAGTCTGGCCTCAGACTTCTCTTTATAGCAAAGGCCAGAGAACTACAGATCAACAACTACAGAGTTTGAACAAAAACGGTTACTATCTAAATATTTTCTATTTCACCAACTTATTATCTATGTATGAAGCAAAGATAAAAACATTCCCAGAACTCTAAAAGTATATTGAAGATACATTCCTATGCACAAAGATGAATTAAAAACAGGAGCTTAGAAATCAGGCAGTCATGTGTAAGAGGATTGTGGTGAGCATTACATGAGTTAGAGTAAAGTTTAAATAATTGCAAATACTTTTTTTCAGGTCAAATGGCATTAAGTACAGTCATTTGATTTCTTCCTCCCCACTTTTCCAATGAAATCAGGGGAAATCCTTTATCAGCAAGCCCTGAAAGGGAAGAACAGCATTCACATGGCAAAAGGTACAAACATTCTCATCCAGTGAAGATAAAGATATTGAGAAAAGGTCCAAAATGTGTTCCATCACAGAGCCCCCTCCTAAAAGTAGAGCAGCAAGCCCAGGATTTAAGTGAAGGAAGCCTTGGCTGAACCTTACTGACATTCCTAAGCTGGAGGCCTGGGCTGGACTTAGGACAATCAGGAGCCAACTGCACTCCATTTCATCCCTTGTGAACATTAACACTGGAAAGAATGTGGCCCCAGGATCCATTTGTCAGCAGAAAGCAGAAAGCTGGCACACTGTCAGAGATCTGATGGGCTATACTACAGAAGGAGACTGGATACTGGCTGTAAGTATCAAGCCACAGTTTGATCCAGACATGGTGCACGTAGAAAATTGGTCTGTTTCAAAAGTTTCACCAAGCCCAAAGAACAAAGATCCTCCACTGGTATGTATGTATGTATGTATGTATGTATGTATTTCACCAATATTTATTGTCAACCAACTAGGAAATTAAATAGCATGATCCTTATGCTCCAAAGCTTACAGTCTGCAGGGGACATGAGACAAATAAACAGGCAATGGTGATGATAGATGAATAGGTGAAGAACATGGAGCCAGCAGATAATCCACAGGGGCATCCAGATCAGACTCTAGTAATTGGGTAAGACTTGCTAAAGGAAATAGTTTGTAGGTGAAAAAGGAGTTGTAGTAGGTGAAAGGTTTGGAGTCAGGGCAAGTGGGGAAGTATGTAAGAGAGTACTTCAGACAGAAAAAGCAGCAAGGGTTAAGCCAAGAACCAAGAGAACATGATGCATTTAGGATCTGAAAGAGGCAAACAGGGGTCCAAGTCATAGAGAACCTTGTGACTCGTGCTTAAAACTCTGAACTTCATCCCAAGAATGGTGTAAGAGTGCTGAAGGATTTTTAAGCAGTGGAATATGATTTCCATTATGAAAGATGATTTTGCTAAGAAAAAATCAGGAATGGAGGCCATAAGACTAATGACAGGGTGAGAAGGTAGTGTAATAACTGAGGGGATTCGTGATCATGACTGACCTAGACAGCTGGTTGTAGACATGGAAAATACATCAGATTTGAGAGAAATCCTGAAACAATAGGACGTAGGGATGAATTTTATGTTAGTTACTTATTGCTGCATAACAAATTACCACTAATCTAGCATACACACATTTTTCATCCCACAGTTTCAATGAATCAGAAATCAGGGCATGTCTTCTGCTTCATGGTCTCACACAAGGCTACAGTCAAAGTGTTGGTCAGGGCTGGAGTCTCATCTGATGGTTCAAATGAAGAAGGATCTGCTTTAAAGGTCATGTAGTTTTTGACAGGATTTAGTTACTTGCAACTGTTAGACTGAGGGTCTTTGTTCCTTCCTATATAGAACATTCCTCTGCAACATGGGAGTTTGCCTCAGCAAAGCCAGGAAAGGACAGAATGTACTGGCATGGAAAAAGTCACATTTTTAACCTAATCATGGAAGTGACATGCCATCTATTGGGTACAAGCAAGTTGCTATGCCAGCCCATACTCAAGAGGGGGGAGTTATACAAAGACATGAATTACACAAGGACAGAAGGCAGGGATTATTGGAACTATCTTTGAGTCTGACTGGCTATGTGGATTGAGATGAATAAAAAGGCAGATCGTTGAATTATTGGGACTACTGAAGTAGTGACCAGTTTTTGCCATTAAGTAATGAAAGGGGTTTTGGATATTTTGAATTTGGAGAACCTGTAGCACACCCATGTTGAGTTGAGTAATACTTGCTGGGATACAGGGTATTCATACTTGGTATAATCATCTGGACTAAGGGTAGGAATTGTCCCTTCTCAATAGATTATCAAAGTGTTGACTGTTGATGAGATGACCCAGGGAAAGTGGTTACCATTAAACATAATGGTGTTTTAAGTGTTTTAAGAAAGTACCTCCTGAATGTGAATCTCCAGAGATGAGGTCTGGCCATCCATATTTTTTGAAGGAAACACAGGTGATTGTGTTGTGCAACCGGGCTTGAAAACCACTGAAATGTATTCATTAAAAAACAGACTAAACATATACAGTTGACCTTTGAACAAAGCAGGTTTGAACAGCACAGGTCCACTTGTACGCAGATTTTTTTTTCAAGAAATACAGTACTATAAATGTATTTTCTTTTCCTCATGATTTTCTTAATAACATTTCCTTTTTTCTAGCTTACCTTATTGTAAGAATACAGTATATAATATATATTACATACAAAATATGAATTAAATGTTAATGTTATCGGTTAGGTCTCTAGTCAACAGTAAGGTTATCAGTGGTTAAGTTTCTGTGGATTCAAAAGGATTTTGAACTGTGGATTTTCAACTGTGTAGGGGGTCAGCTCCCCTAAGCCCTGCATTGTTCGAGAATCTACTGTATATACCTAAGCTTTAATGGTGGTTATTTCCAGGAGGCAGGATTATAGGTGATCTTTATTTTCTCATTTCTGCTAGCCTGTACTTTCTATCCTGAACATATTTCTTTTATAAAAAGGAAATCAAGTTGCTCCTTTTAAAAACAATTCTACCACAAACAAATAGGGTTTATCTAAGAGGTACAATAAAAGAAATTTTATTAATATAATACATCATATTGAAGGGGTTCAGAACAAGGCTTCCCAAAATGTGCTACCTTGGCATGTGGATTTCGTTGAGCTGAAGTCAATCAAGGCCCAAAGACTCAGGAAGAGTTTTTACCTCCCCTCTTAACTACCTAAAAGAATTCAGAAGGGCGCCTGGGTGGCTCAGTCAGTTAAGTGTCTGCCTTCGGCTCAGGTCATGATCTCGGGGTCCTGGGAATCAAGCTCCTGTTGAACTCCCTGCTCAGCGGGGATCCTGCTTCTCCCCCTCCGTCTGCCCCTTCCCCCACTTGTGTGTGAGCACATGTGCTCTCTCTCTCTCTCTTTCTGTCAAATAAATAAATAAAATCTTAAAAAAGAATTTAGAAAGCGGGTCTGATAGAGAAACAGAACTATCACCACAGATAACTACAAAGAATACGTGCTAGATGTGGTAAACTGTGGGGAGCTTGTCCCATTGTGTCTGTATAGCATGGCAAACATTTGTTACCAAACATCTGCTCTTCTCATCTTCCTGTAAATTGTCTTCTTCCCCTTTGAAGCCTCCAGATTCCTACCCCCGCTCTAGCTCATGATGTCATATAAGCTTCAGTTGCCTGACTGCATGTGGGTCTCATATGCTCATGAGGCTCCCATACATACATAATCAAATTTGTTTTTCTCTTGTTAATCTGCCCTATGTCAATTTAGTAGGCCAGTCAAAAGAACCTAAAAGAGCAGAGGAAATATTTTTTCCTCTCCAACTCTATTAATAGAGTAAAAAGCAATGTGGGAAACTCAAAACATACCCATTTTTCACCTGTGCAAAGATTTGCATTTTCGTGATAACATTCAAGGCTCATAATGCTATCATTGAGATAGGAACTGTTATAAATGATGGGTTGGTATATAAATTAGTACACATTTCCTAAAGAGAAATTCGGTAGTGGGTATCAAGACCCATAAAATTATTTATACTCTTGGATTTAACTTTACTTCCAGGAATTTATCCTGAGCAAATAACCAGAGATATGGACAGAGATTTACCCATACAATGAATTCATAGCCATATTATTGATGACAGTGAAAAATTACAAATAACTGATGGATAATTAGAGATAGTTAAACAAATCGTTCATATACATGCCACTCTAATGTCCTTTAACTTCATCCAGGTGAATACAAATGTGTTGTGTTTACTGTAATACCATATACATTTATTATAATATGGTAACACTCTTTACTATAATACTATATGCTATAGTATTATATACTGTAACCCTATATAAGCAATATATACTATCTCGTATTTACCATAATACTAGCCTATAAGGCCCCACTGGCTTGATTATTACTAGGTCAAGACTTTTTCAGGAATCAGTCCCCCAATTATCCCCTCTTTGATTCTGGGACAGATAGAAGAGGAGACCTAGGCGGAAATGGTTATGGAATTGAGCCACACAGCCCCTCTGCTCTTCACCTCAGTATCCTTCTCTCCTTCCAGAGCCTTCCTGCAGCTAGCCTCACCTCTGCTTGGCCTCTTCAGAAAGTCCAACTTCTGGCATTCGTCTCTGGCCAAGAAAACAGTTCCTTCCACTCCCTTTAAACAGTTACTCTAAGGGCTTTCCCTTAGAAAAAAGAGTTCATGGGAGAGTTGATAGGCCCCAGAGAAACAGTTCTTCCCCAGACACCACAACTTGCCAGTGCAAGCAGCTCGGGTTAGGCACTGTCAAGGTACTGGACCTGGAGCTACTCTCTCTGTGACATTCCAGCCACTGCGCTCTGGCCAACCTCCAGATGTCTTCCCTCCAGGTGACTTCACTTGAGTCCCCCCTGTGCCTCCCTCCAGTATGGCTTCCTCTGGGAATCCAGTCCATTTTACAGCCTGACTTTATTGATGAGCCTCATTCTGCTTTCCTCCCAGAAGTAACTCAAGAATGGGGCTGGAAATCTTTTTCACTGTCTCAATGGCCCATGACAATTAAGAAGTTCCCTCTGTCCCTCTATCACTGATGGAGGCTGATCTTCTCAGAACATACAGAGAACGTAGGGGGGCAAAACTCCCTTTCTCCACAAGCCAGACACATTTTCCCACTGCCTTTTGAATCAGATTTTCAAAAATGAATTTTTCTATTTTTGTATTAAAAAGACCATTCACATGCATATATGTACATCTCTAAGTCATAAAAATTTTTCTTTATTATAAGTTGCTTTTATGGGATAAAGAACCACCCAAACCTCTATTATATTCCATTAAGAACAAATAACCAAGAGAATATTTATTCACCCATTTAATAAATATTATTTTTTACTTACAATGTAGATATTGTAAGTACTACTAAAATGAAAACAATGATGCCTACTCACAAGAACAGGAGGAAGACATGAGCAAAAATAATTGGGATACAGTATGATACAAATTAAGTGTGATAAGAGTAGCACAAACAATGAAATATGATAGTTCATTGAATTTCAAAAGAATGATTAAAAAAAGCTTTCTGGAGGTGGGCCAGTATTAAAATAAGTGTAAGTGGAAATGTTTCAAGAGTAGGCTGAGGGGAGGTTGGGCTTTTTTGTTTTTTTGTTTTTGTTTTAAAGCAACCTAAAGGCTTACACACTATATTTTGTAAAAATTTAGTTCTGAGTTTTACTAGTTGGGATTCTTTTGGTTGCAGATTTTAGAAAGCCAACTTAAACTTTTTGGTTTAGGGCATAATAGGAATTGAATGGTTTTTGAAAGAATACTGGAGACATCTCAGGTGACCACAGAAAGGGTTAAGGTCAGAGCTTTATTATGATTGGTGCAGTTTTTAATCAAGTAATGTCCCTGGACCAATCCACAGAAGCTGAGCCTGTGGACATGTTTTACAAAAATGGCAGCTCATAGATATAATGTTGAAATAAAGGAAATATGGTTTACAAAAGGATAGACAAAACCACTAAGCCCTGCATGCTCAAACTGTGTAAATTTTAGTTCTTTATCTTATAAGTAAGACTTCTCTTAGAGAATTATTCAACATCACATAGAGATGGCTGGCCTCCCTATTTCTATTTCAGATTTACATACAATACAAAAATCAACACGTGCTATAAGGAGGGAAAAGGAACACCTCTGGACATTGGTTAAAGTAGAGAGAAATCCCAGGTACAAATTTCTCAAGGATCACCAAAAATATAGGCTTTGATGTGATCTATTTCCTGCAACAACATTTAAAATAAATAGATATTCACGCCTCTATTAATTTCTCCAGTTCTATAACCAGATCATGAAAAATGCCAAGTTTCACACTGGCCTCTTCACTGGATGTCTGAACAAGTTAAACAAAATTTTATTTAACATCCATTTCTCCCAGTTAAGTCTAAAGACAACTGCCCTGGCTCCTAGTGTCTCACTGTTCCCAGATTAGGACCTCATATAACTAAGATGCTCAGTGAGAAAGACTGATTAGCCTGGGGCCTTCTGACCCCCAGAAAATGCTATGCCTATTGATGTTCACTTTTATAAAGTAAGAGGGACATTAAAAAGTATGCCTATTAGGGAATAGCAGGCTTTGCTCTGATGAATATCAGCAGCACATGGTATAGGAATATCCATGGTCATTACTAGCACTCCCTTGAGTTTTTCTGAGATAATTATAGGACTGGAGACTCAGCACACAGCACCACAAACAACTCTCAGATTGTTCCCTCAGCCCTCCAAGTAGTTTCCAGATTTAGCAAATAAAAGTACAGGACATCCAATTAAAGTTGCATTTCAGATAAGTGAGTAATATTCTTCAGTAGAATTATGTCCCATGCAATATTTGAGATATACTTCTACTAAAAATTTATTCGTTATCTGAAATTCAACTTTAGGCTGGGCATCCTGTATTTTATCCAGCAACCCTATCCTCCAAGGCCTCTTTGACACTACCTTTAGTCCTCTTCTCTAAATACTGTTTTTAGCACAAACAGCTTCCAAGAATTAAATTTCAAGAAGCTTTTTATCCAAACCCCATAAGCTCTTTTTTTTGGGGGGGGCAGGGTGGAGAGTGAGGGAGAGACAGGCTCCATGCCCAGCGGGGCTCAGTCTCACAGAGATCATGACCTGAGCCGAAATCAAAAGTCAGACACTTAACCGACTGAGTCACCCAGGCACCCCAAAACCCCATAAGCTTTTTACTTCCACCATTCTGTGGTCACCAAACTGAATTCAGAGGCCCAAGAGATGATAAAAATGAGGGAAAACAATAAATAAATAAATACATTTATTTTGTCTTTCAAATAATTCCTTCTCTCCCTGTGCCACTTGATCCCCAAAATAAACTACTAACCAATGTTAGTACATTGCCCACTGTAAGTACTGCTAATGATTCCTTGGGTTGGACCTATTTACAGGGCAGTTTACAGTACAGTGGAAATCTTCCATAGAAGCATGCTATTGTTACTTCCTCAAATGCCTGACAGAGCCTGCTAGCAACACCAAATATGTCCTTACCAGGATGCATGGGGCCCAACGCAGAGAAACGCCACTGCCACGGCAGCTCCCTATCCATATATCATAAGCAGGTGCACATCCTTACAATAGGCCTGCCACAAGGAAAGGAGGAGACCATACATCACCTCTCAACATCTAGAATTTATATTTAAACCTACCCTTGCAATGTCAGGTCTGGGATGTCCTTGTATTAAACCCAAATCATAAAATACTTGAAGAGAGAACATGAAAAACATAACTCTGCCTTCAACTCAACACCTCTACTGTCACTTCTGTTTGGGAATTTTTATAAGTTTTTGTTGAAGGCAGTGTAGGTGTGGGGCCTAAGAGGGTTACAGTTAACCAAGAAAAATAATATAATTCTAGAATGGGGGAACAAAAGCATCTCATCAATGACCTCAGCAAAGAGAGTTTAAAAACAAACTCCCAGGTCCGATTTGTCAGGTGGCCACAAATCTAATTGTTGGGGTCCCAACAAGTGATTCTGAAGGCTGAAAAATAAAAGGAATGAATGAGGCATTTATTCTGCCCTTCCTGTACTTAATGGGGTACTTTATGTGTTTCAGGGTAATAAAACAGTCGATAAAGGAATTTCTTTTTTGGAAAATTTCTGCTAATAAATGCAGAAGGAATGACAGAACCAGAAAATCAACATTTTGCAAGCCCTTAAATGAAATAGTGGACCTAGATAACAATCACCAAGAAACAGAAACTTTATAATAGAGGGATGAGGCTGACACACTTGTCCCCACTCAGGGATCTTAGCATCACTTCAAGTGGGACAACCAGACCTATGGCTTCATGAAATGAAGCAGCAGGAAGCACAGAGCACCCCCCAGGAAAAAGTCTGGCCTGAAAACTGGACTTGAATCTACCTGAACCTTAGGATCATTATATCATCCTCTCATTTGTGTGTGTTAAATTTTACATAAAAAAAAAAAAGCTTTTGACCCTTGTTTTAAACCCTTCTAAGATTCATTATTCGTTCCCTTCACCATCCTGAACACAGCTGAGTCTTCTTTGATGACAGGGGTCAGCATTTCATACTTATTACAATAAACTTCAAGTAGGAGTTTCCATAGCTACTGATTTAAATCATGTAAGGGACATTGAACCGAATCTATACTAATCCCAGAATATTTATTCATCGATTGTAAATAGCTTTTAAGATCTTTCATGTACTCCATACTGCCACCATATATTTTCTTGATATTTGACCTTTTTCTGATAAGATTTTTTAAAAATATTTAAAACCACAGTGAGTGTTGCGAGGAAATTGGAACTATCGAAACATTGCGGTTAACTGGATACTGATTATGGGAGGTTTACCTTATACAAAAGAACTTATGGCAGAGATAGGAGAGCTTGGTCCTGACAACATTCCGTAAGACTGCTGCTTACCCACTCTTCCCATTCCACGCGCCTGACCTGTGGCTGAAACGAGATCAGTTGTCTGCACGTAATAAAGCCAGGTGAGGTTACCTTCAGACTTCATGAAGTTAACAAGCATGTTGAGAATGACTGAACTTCATCCACACACAAACACAGAGGAAAGAGGGCAGGGCTCCAGAAGAAACACCTTGTTCTTTCTTATGGAAAAAATTGCTAAAACCTCTCAGCTGTTGAGGGTAGGGGATTGTGCTTCTGACATAATCTGAATTGCATTTTTTCCTCCATCTTCACCAACCTTTTCTTATTCCACCCTGGTCCATCATGGAGTAGCGGCAATTTCATCAGTGTCCTTTTGTTAAATCTCTCAACGCACTTCAGAGTTCACTTTATGCATTCTCATGATCAATCATTTTGCTGAGGATACTTTGCTTCCTGCCAATACCCTCTGTAACATGCTGGCTGCCTACATTCTGTACAAACCCCTGGAATGCATCGTTTGTCTCTCAGTTTCTGATGTGTTATGACTTACTGCCTGTCTAATCTCGAGCTGTCGGTGGACAGTTCTGTATTTTTTGTACGCCCATGGCAAAGGAAAAAGAAGGGCTTGTTTGTTGTTTATTTCTCTTTCTGTTTTTATTTTATATTTGTGGGAAGGGCAACTTCCTGTTTGGAGTTCCTGCTGAAAACAGACTTCTTTCTTCCTTAGTTCATTTCTGATCCAATGCTGTTAGTCCTGAACACACCCACCTCCCCTCTGGCTGCCACCGCGGGCAGGTGAATGTTTCTTAGCCTGTCATGCCCAGTACTGAATAGACTCCAACAGTAACCTTCCTGGGGTTGGTTTTGCTTTTTCAAATTCCACAAATTACTGAAACTTTGCTTATGGGTAGAAGTAGAGATCAAGGCTTTAAGAAAGAAAAGGAAATTCTACAAAACCCAGAGCTGAGTTTAATAGAAAAAAATCCCTGTCGCTGTGATCCTTGCCCTTCTCTGATAAGACTGAAATGAAGATCTCTTGCCTCTTTCTTCCTTAAATACTCCCTTTCTCCCCCCTCCACATCCAACCCCATTTCCCAGACATAATAAAATCCAAAGATTAAGACCACCAAGCATCTGCTACTCAAGAGGTACAAGAGGTAGAAGACTCAAGTTAAAGGCCTATTAAAAAAAAAGCCATCACCTAGAAAGGATATGGTAAATTCAGAGGGAAGATATCTAAGTGCTAATGGGTACCTGCAGAGAAACGAGGGCAGAGAACAAGAGTTCAGTAGAATAACTGAAGACTTCATAAGAAAGAAAATAATTATTTTGCAGACAGAAGGGACCCAGAATCTATAATAAAAACGAAAATTCCAGGGAACAAGAAAATGAGTCCAAAACCAGGAACCATCAACAGCCGATGACTATATCTAGAGAAAAAGGTGGGAACTGGGAAGCTGCACCAGTGAATGGAAAATCACCCGAGGCCAGATCCTGAGAAAGTTACTTCCCTCTAATGATCCATGTCTCTGGCCAGAGGAAGAAAGGACATTCAGAAGAAACTAGATAGACCCTTCTCCTCCAGATGACAAAGGAAAGCTAAAAATAGAAACAGTTTGATTTGCTGTTTAAGCATAGAAGCAGGGTGAACTAACCAGCATTCATAATTGAAGGGGGTAGAACCTAGAGGAGATGCTGTGGCCCAAAGGGGAGATAAATCTATGCCATTACCAGAGCAGCGGGGATGGGACTTAATGTTCTGATCTTGAGTGGGGTTAAGTGAATTAAGGCGGCTGTATCAGTGGGAAGCCCCCACGCCTTCTCACTCCAGGGCTCTTCAGTTCTGCACCCAAGTTTTGAGGGTATGCTGAGCTATAGTGGGTAGAGGAGGGGGTAGGGAGGTACCAAGGAGGTGGAGGGAAACAAGAGTAAGAACAAGGTAACCCAGATCAATTTTGAAGGGAAAAAAACCCTCTTCCTTCCTTCCTAAAAAGAATGAATCTAAAGTTATCCAGGGCTATGATCTGTTTACACCTAGACCTATATAGCCAACATTCGTTTTGTAAATGGTTACTGATCTCCCACTATATTTAAGGCACCAGTAGTCAAAGTGGGAATCAACAGAAAGTAACCAAGAAGGTGACACTGAAAAAAATGGACTAAAAGAATAATTAATTTCCAAACTGGAATATTAGTAGCCTCAGATTATGAACAATATTGGCCTCTATCATCTGATCTAAACGCAGATTCTATTATCTATGTATCTCGCCAAGTAGCCAATGAACAAGCATGCTTGACACCTACCATATGCCAAGATTTATACCAGATGGTGCAGATAGAAAGTTTTCAGACATGATACCTGACATGAACAGCTCTTCCCAGGAGGGAACAGGGGAAAAAAATTTAAAAACCAACATTACAATCTACATAAGCACAAATTACACAGAAGTTCAAGGGATGATATGAGAGGCCAGGTTGATAATACTTTACCTTCAGATGGTAAAAGGGGAGGAAGGCATTCCAGTCAGAGGAAACAGCATGTGCAAAGATCAGGACAAGAGAAAAGGCACAGCATAGTCATAAAGGAGTTAAGTAGTCCCCTGTGGTTGGAGTCCCGGAAGCATAGAAGAAATGAGCAGATTAGATAAAAGGAAGGTTTCTCAACCTTAGCACTATGGACATTTTAGACTCTAGGCTTCTCTGTTGTAGAAGCTGTCCTGTGCATTGTAAGATGTTTAGCAGCATCCCTGGCTTCTATCCACTAGATACCAGAAACACACACATACACACACACAACCATACTGACAATCAAAAAGGTAAGCAGATATTGTCAAATGTTCACTGGGAGGCAAAATTGAGCCTGGTCGAGAATCACTAGATTAGAGAGATAGAAATGGGTCAATTTATAAATGGCTTTGCATGGGGTTTGGATATTCTCTCTAAACAATGAAAACCATGGAAGGAATTCACCTGATCATATAGGTCCCTGAGACCCATCACTTTTATATGAGGATCTGCAGGGAGACAAAGCTGGCGTAAGGAACCCAGTTAGGAAGAGGCTATTGCAAAAGTCCAGGCAAGGGAGGATGCAAGCCTGAACTGAGGCAAGGACAGGCGGACCAGAAAAAGGAGGGCAGAAGGTAAGAGAGAGATGATAACGTGACATCATGTTTCCCTGACTTCTCAGTCAAAATAATCACCAAAGAGCAGACACACTAAATCTTAAAATGATTATAACTGGTAAACAGATTTACAGTGTAGTGATAGAAAAATGAATACTTCATGAGCTTTCCTGAGAAAACATTCTTGCTTTTTCAAAAATCATTTCACATTAAAATTAATACATTCATTTATTTAACAACAACACTATTAACTTCTGGGCTAGCAGAAAATAAGAGAAACTATGTGTAAACATATGTAGAGTTCGTGTAGGAAACAAAACCATGAGACTTGCTGGGTTGGTGGCCTGTGAAATCTAAAGAGACCTCAATCCTCTCTCTCTCAGGGCTGTTTCAGAATCTTATCCATCCCAAGGACAAGAAAAAAAAAAAACAACTTCAAGCAAACAACACTGCCTTTTTCAAGGAGACACTCTTTCTTGTACATATCCAAGCATTCTCTTTGTAAACTTACACAGCATCATCTGTCCAATGATCTTGAAGTGTCAAGGCATTTCAGAAGCCAATTAATTGTGTTTCCTCTGAGAGCACATTTACATGAGAAAATTAAAATGCTTTTTGTAGGGACGACTGTCAGATTGTGACATACAGATATACCACTTACCATTGCCTCGATTCCTGAGATCCACATAAGTAACAGCAGAAAAAGGGTAGCTCATGGCAACAGCACCATATTCCACACGCTGGGCTGTCCAGAAAGCACACCTGGTGGTCACTTCCATCCTTCGCCCAGCACCAAACCTAAATCGTATGTCCACTGTCTTCTCCATATCAGCTCCACATGACCAAAACAAAAAACCCTGCATTCGTGGAGGCTGTCATACAAATTGAAATTAGGACAAAACCACAGCAAGTAGGTTAGCCAGCTTTGAATATCACTCTAGTAGGAGAAGCACTGAATTGGCTAAATTAACATTTTTCTCCTTCAAAGTCTTTTTTATTCCCCTACCTCTTCTATTTCATTTTCAACACCCAGGTAACTGACTTATTAACCAATCTCTCTGGAGACTGCTGGTCCTTCCAATGAGACTGTTACAGAAAAAGCTTATTCTGCCCAAACTTACTATTACTGGAACACCTCAGGAGATATAACATTTATAAACTTCCTGTCACCCAATGTGCTGTTCAGAAGCCATTCATTTTAACTTAATTTGCAGGACTGAAAGTCTCCAGCTCACTCGCTATATAAAAAGTGACTTTTTTAGCTATTACCCATTATCATTTTGCCTCCTGCCAATGGTACAAAGTTAAAGAGCACCACAGAACTGAAAACCCTTTGTTTGTAGTTAAACAATGAGCTCCAAGACAGTTCATACCTGGAAGGCAACATTTTCCCCCTTTCAAAATCAAATAATAATATCAACATAGCAAGCTACTACTTTTCTTAGGATGCTGATACTGGTGAAGTACTACTTTAGGGTCAATGAATACTTTATGGAAATCTTTGAAAAATGTAGTTTAAGGATCATTTTTCCTGCCCCCAATCTTCATCTGTTTCTTCTAATATTAATATTTTTTTAATTTATGTGTAGAAAACCACAATGATTACTGCCAGAAAAGTCTCCAACTGCTTATGTAGGAAGTTATACCAGAAACACCTGGGTGGCTCAGTCAGTTAAGTGTCCGACACTTGATTTTGGTTCACGTCATGACCTCAGGGTTGTGAGATCAAGTCCCATATCAGACACCAAGCTGGGCCTCGAGCCTGCTTAAAATTCTCTCTCTCCCTCTGCCATCCCCACCTTGCCCCTCAAACCAAAAAAAAAAAAAAAAAAAAAGTGATGTACCACTTTGTGACATGGTAATGGATACTATTCACATGACACACATGTCCTTCTCCTGGTAGAAATAGCCAATTTGCAACTAAATACTATCAATATCATTAAGATCCTTAATGGTATATAACCTAGATTCCTGAAAAATAAATTAACAATCTAGACAAACTTGGCCCAGCTCATTTCTGGTCTGAGGTCACTGCTATCCACCTGGAACCAAAAGTGACAAATAAACCCATAGGTAGTTTTTGGGTAAGAACTCCAGACCAGGAAGTCACCATCCATTGAACTATATAGATGAGTTAGGATCATATACTCGGGATGAAATTACAGGATTCTTTTCCACTAAGTTTGAAGCACCGCACCAACCTTCTTAAGCCAGACAAACAGAATCACATCATTTGGACACTGATGTTGTATTCACTCTATTTCTCCCCTGAAATGATTTTTGGCAAGATCACCAATGGCCTCCTTGTGGACTTGTGGAATCCAT
Source organism: Callorhinus ursinus (assembly GCF_003265705.2). Taxonomy (NCBI): domain Eukaryota; kingdom Metazoa; phylum Chordata; class Mammalia; order Carnivora; family Otariidae; genus Callorhinus; species Callorhinus ursinus. The sequence goes on from NW_027397076.1 coordinate 12,406,989, forward strand.
CCACTGGCCACTTTTAAGGCTTCACCTTAATTAACCTTTATCTTTTCTCTCCTTCTATTCTCTCTTGTTGTGCTACTTTTTAGAAGATGTCCTCAACTTTTTCTCCCAGCTATTCTGGTGAATGTTTTATTTGAGCAATCATCTCTAATTTCCAAGTGTTCTTCTTTTTCTTTGCATTTTTCATTTTCTTGGCATCTCGTCTCCTTTTATGAAGGCAATAACTTCCTTAAATCTCTCTAAGGACAACAAAGTTATCACTGTTGTTTTTAAATTCTTTTCAGTTCCCTGGATTCTCTTTTTCTTCAGGGGTCAGTTTTCTATGATTATCTTTCACTCTTTTCTTTTCCATGTTTGTGAACTTCCTCAAATATAAAGCTGACCAGGAACAGGATTTGCCAATTCACAGGCTTTCCCCTTAGGGTGAAGAGGTGAGAACCAGATGTATTTATGGGCCATCAAAATAATAGAATGTGAAGTTCTCTCCTCCAGGGTGATAACATCTACACTAACACTCAAGTTCTTTCAAAATATTGGTTCAATTTCTTTAGAAAAGAATATTCTGGGTTTTTAGTGTATGGCTGTTACTGTTTTTGCCTAGAGGAAAATGTTTGGTTGCTAAACCTTCTGAAGGAAAAAAAGGAGACTATGTGTCCTATTTAAATAGGCTTTTAAATATAAACCTTCAATTCTCTGCTTTCTGTACCTTCATTCCCACTCTTTGTTACCTGCTATCTCTGAGCTTGCAATCTAGATCCTTTCTGGAACATTCTAGGCAGGCTGGCTCCTTTCTGGGCTGCAACCTCCTCTGCAGATATCATGGCTGAAGTTTTCTCCACTCTGCTCAACCAATCTTTAATTTGCTTTGGGTCAGTGGAATCAGTATCTTTGTCATTTCTTCCTTTGTAAGTTGAGAACATCAGCATTATCTCTCTCCTGACTACTTGTCAGTCTGCTAATCCAAGATGAGATTTGAAATTTGAAATCCACATAATTATTGTCTTGTATGTGTATTTTCTCATTCCAGCCATCAACAGACGTATCTTTGATAATTTTTCAGAAATCATACATGTATGATTCCTTTCTGAATCTTTATACATTTGAAAATGCTTTTCTGCTGCTTTCACACATTGATAAAAACTTGGATGAATAATTTGGTCAAACATTTTTTCCTCATAATTCTACTATGATCTAGTGCTTCATATTATGCAGGTTACTCTATCATGTTGTGTTTAGTATTATAGAGTTGTAATCTGAATTCGGCTTGATTTTTGTTCTTCTGTATGAAAAGGTTTAGGAATTCAGGGTTTTGCATCTGCTTATTTTCTCTGGGAATTATTGAGCACTATTAAATGCCGACTCAATCTTTCTTCCATTTGGGAAAGTTTTCTTCTTTATATCTATTATTATTACTTTGATACCATTGATACTCTTGATGCTTATGGTTTCATTATCTAATCTCTGCTTTCCACATTGATCACCTTTCCTATCAGCATGTTCACCTCTTGGATGATTTCCTCTGCATTCTAAAGGGGTCTCTCAACTCTCTCTTCATAGTAACAATGCAATGTTTTTTCTTGCAGTCTCAGTTATGTTCTTTCTCCTTTCCAAAAAAGATTTCAAAAATGTTCTTTTGTTTCCTTTAATAGATCATCTTTCAAAGTATACTTTCCATCTGTATCTTCAAGGCAATGGTCCTTTTTTCTCAAGTTGCAGAAACTTTCTAAAGGCCCCACACTGGTTTTGTTTGCCTGCTTGCTCAACCTTTACTGAAGAAAGTTTTATCTGGTTTCTTTCTTCCGAAGGATAAGTTGCAAACATTGCTCTCAATCCTCTGACCTCTTCCCACCCCCAATAAACACATCCTGCATTCCCTGTCACCTGGATGCCAACAGAATTCCCCTCTCAGATCTTAACATGGGGAAAAAAAGGTGATCATTTATACAGACACACACACACACACACACACACACACACACACATCTTTATGGTAGACTATGTTTCATTTTTCAAGATTACCATGAAAATATCTACCCTCCAACACACTCTTCTGCAATATAACCTTACCACCACCACCCCGATCAAGAGGAGGGGTCTAATACCCCTCCCTTGAATAGGGACTGGCCTCCGTGATTTATTTATGCCAACAAATGCAACAAAAGTAACCACTTTGTGATTTCTGAAACTAGACTGTCAGAAAAGGCCATGTAGCTTCCCTCTGCTTAATCTCCAGATTCTCCCATTTGGAACCCAGCTGCTGTGCTGTGAGAAGTCTAAACTACATGGAAAGGCCATATACAGGTGCTCTGGTTGACATTTTCAGTGGAGCCCAACCTTTAAGTCATCCCAACCTAGGTGTCAAACATGTGAGTGAAGAAGCCTTGAGATCATTCTGCCCCCAGCCATTTAGAGGCCTCATTCATTGTGGAGAAGAGATTAATCACCTAAACTACTCACAGAATCCATGAGCATAATTCAATGGTTGCTACTTTAAGCCACCAAGTGTTGGGATGGCCTGTTACACAGCTATTTCCTTATATGACTCAGCCATTTATACAGTACAATTTTGATAGGGTGAGAAGGAATCAACTCTTGGTCCTGCTGTTTGGTACACTATTACTAGAATAATTTATTTATGAATATGTTTTATTAGAATCTGAGAAAGAGTTTAAGGAAGGCTAAAACTATTTTACTATCTCTTCTTATCTCCACCTTTTCTATGGCTGACTTCATATCCCAAGATATAATGTTTCCCTGTCTGTCAGCTTCAACAGTCAGCCTTTTGCATGACTGAAAAGGCAGAAAGGTCATTTTGCCTCAGAAAGGAATTCCCATGTGTGGTGCTGAGGGGTACTCACCTGGCTTTCTCATTGGTATGGGCCTCATGGGGCACTAGTGATGGACTCTCCCTGTCTTTTCCCTCCCTGGCCCTGCCAATCTGTTTTGGGGGTTAAACATGCAAAATGAAAAAAAAATTGCAAAAATGCTTTCACCATTATAGCTGTTTCAGTCCCATCCCAGCTTCACTGTTGGTGAAAACAGGTCCCATCAACTGACAAGTCATGAGGCTTCAAGATGGATAAAGAGTTTTCTTAAAGCAAGACACCATACATAGTAAGGAAATTATTTCCATTATTTAAAATTTTTAAGGCAGCTGACTGAATAAAGTGTTTCCCCCGAAGGACATAAATTTTGTCATATTAGATCACCTGCAGAGTAAACATAGCTTAGCACTCTGTCTCAAACATGGCACCAACCCAAATACAAAATGTCAAAGAGGTACCACAGGACAGTATAATTCACTCTTGAAAAAGCACTGTGTCTCTACGACTCATAAATATATTACACCTTCCATGAACCTTTATTATTTTTAACCCAGACCATATCCTGTGAGTGACTTGTTTCAAAAGTTTATGACTCACTGTGTAAAGTAATGTTTTCTCTATTTGTCCTAAATTTCTCCTCTTTCAGGCTTCAAAGAGTCTTCCTGCCCGTCCTTGTGCTTTGGAATTTGGTGAACACAAAAATATTGATGCACTTCGTGGCTTCATCGATTTTGATCATCTCCCCATGCAGCCTCCATCTCTGTGGGCTGAAAGTCTTAATCTTCTTAGTTTGACCTCATGTTTCAGCCCACATATTCCCTTAATTCTTTCATCTGCCCTTTACTGGCCCTTCTAAGAATCATATTTCTTTGTTAAGAGGTAAATCACAGGTACTATTTCAAGAGCAGGTGTTCCCAGCCTTATCTTTAACTCTCTCCAGTGGGCTATTCAATCAAGCATGCTTATATGTTTTCAGGAGGGTGGGAGCAAACAGGAAGGGAAAAATATTTCAAAGTCAATGTCAGAGCACAGTTTGGAAATATTTTGTCGCCTGAACGATGCAAGGGAAAACTATTCCCTGGGCTCTTTTAGTATCTATTCAAACTTGAATGGCATGATTTCCAAAGCATGTGGGAGCTACAGCGGTAGGCACTGTAGAAAAACAAAGAGCCTATTTTTATACACAATGTTCCAAGGGGGGGTAGACACAAAAAACAGAAAAACAACCCTAAATTTTGCACATGGGGAAAAAAATAAAAATTGGATGGCAGCTTCATTTTGATATTTTGGTTCTCAGAAGCTGTTGTTTTTGTAGAAATGGGGGAAAAAATAAACAAATGGAACAGAAGGTGTTATACACAGGAGGAATATAAACACAGGCTCATGGTATGTTAGTGCTGAGAGGAGAACTCCAAAGTTCCAACACAACAGGGGGTTTCCAAAAACCAGCCTACGGCCAGAGATGGGCTGCCACTGTGAGATGCACCTAGAGGGCTTGCTACAAAAGCCCCTGCAGACCCTCCTCCTGGAAATACTGATTCAGTAAATCAAGGGTAAGGTCTGAGGGGTCTGCATTTTTTTTAATTCATCAGAATAATTTGATATATAGAAAGACAGGTCTGTGAAATACTAATCTAGATCAGTGGCTTCCACACTGTTACTTGTTTGGGTCTTCACTGCTTTTTGTTTTAGCAGCAGAACCCTCCTCTGAAATGAAGTCACAGCCGGAACTGAAATATACAATATCCATCAGAGTGGCTCCCCTATTGAACCAGGGGTGGCACAGCTGTAAACTCCTTTTCAACTGTACATGCTCCTTCTCTAAGTGACCCAACAGTATCACCAGGGATTTCTGAAGGTGACACAGACACACTGTGAAGACAATTGCTCTTGTCTCATCCCTTAATTATACTGATGAGAAGGCTGGAGCTCAGAGAGCTAGTTCACACAGTACATTAAGAGGCAGGTCAACTAGAATCCAAAACCAAATCCCAGGCTGTGTGTATAGCCCCTCCCCAGGTGTCCACCCGCAGCAACTGAGAGCACTGGGATGGGCACAAGTCCACGGTCAGCTCCCTCACCAGCATTCGACTGACATACTCTTGCCTTCACAGGGGCTCCAGGCTGTTCTCCCTCCCAGGAGTTGGGGCTGGTCTCTCACCTCATGGCTGCCCTTCAGGGAGTCTAAGGGGCCTGCACACATTCATCTTCTTAAGGAAAGCTACCTCAAAGACAACTCCAGGGGCTTCCTGTGGCCTCCCATAGCTGGAGCTTCTGCTAAACCAGGAACAAAACAAAGCCCATACCTTTAATTCCCGCAACACGGTCCCTTCTGTTCGTTATCCTTCTCCCTTTGGTCAACTACCATCTGTTCTTTTTTTTTTTTTTCTTTTTAACACAGTATCTGTATAGCTAATGAATACATGTAATGTGTACATAAGTTATGAATGAAGCACAATAAAACACATTCCCCAAAACTTCCACCTAACTTAAGAAACAGAACATTGCCACAAGAATCTTCTACGTGCTCCTCCTTAAAGCCATTTTGGGGTTCCTACCGTTCTATGGCTGCAACTATAATCCTGAACTTTGGTTCTTTACCCTCCTTTTGTGTTGACATAGAGATTTACTACAAATAGCTGAATAACTAAACATTCTATTATTTAGCTCTGCCTGATTTTTAACTCTAAAAAGCATCATCATACTGCAGTGATTCTTTTGCCTCGCCCTTCACATTCATGTTTCTGACGCTCACCCATGTTGAGACATGTAGCTGTCACTCATTCACTAGTCACTGCTGTCAGGTATCGCACATAGCGGGATTATACAGTATAATTGACCCTTGAACAACATGGGTTTGAACTGCATGAGGATACTTGCAGCCAGATTTTTTTTAAAATAAATATGGTACACTACTACAAATGTATTTTCTCTTTCTTATGATTTTCTTAATAACATTTTCTTTTCTCTAACTTACTTTATTGTAAGAACACAGTGTAGAATACAGAAAAACATATAGAATATGTGTTCACTGACTGATTGTGTTATCAGTAAGGCTTCCAGTCAACAGTAGGGTACCAGTAAAGTTTTGGGAGAGTCTAAAGTTTTAAGTGGATTTTTGACTATAAAATCAGTGCTCCCAACTCCCACAGTGTTCAAGGGTCAACTGTACACCCACGAGCTGACCTATCTCCACTGCTACCACCTACTCCAAGCTACCTTCACTCCTCTCCTGAATTGCTACAACGATCTCAGGACTCCCTTATTCTTCATTCAGAGTCAAAGTCAGTCTTTACAATGACCTTAAAGAGTCTATCCAATATGGCCCTTTGTCACGTCAGCTCCTACTATTCTCCCCCTTGCTTACTCTGCTTATACTTCAGTGACCTCCTGGCTCCTCATCAAACACACCAACACTGTTCCCTCTACTCGTCATGCTCTTCTCCTTGATACCATATGGCTTACTCACCTCCTTAAATCTTTATTTCAATACCGCCCTCTCAATAAGGCCCACCCTGATACCACCATCCCTTCCCTCCCAGGAACTCCTACTCCCCCTTACTGTGATATATTTTCTTTTCTTTAACATCATTTTCTAACATAGTATATAATTTATTTATTATGTTTAGGTTTTCCTACTAAAATGTAAAATCTACAGGGATAGAATTTTTTTATTTTATTTTTTTTAAGATTCTTTATTTATTTATTCGAGAGAGAGAGAATGAGAGATAGAGAGCATGAGAGGGAAGAGGGTCAGAGGGAGAAGCAGACTCCCCGCTGAGCAAGGAGCCCGATGCGGGACTCAATCCCGGGACTCCAGGACCATGACCTGAGCCGAAGGCAGTCGCTTAACCAACTGAGCCACTCAGGCACCCAACAGGGATAGAATTTTTTATCTTTTCTGTTCATTGATCTATTTCTAACACCCAAGATCAGTGACTGATGCATAGAAAGCCCTTGAAAAACATATGATGAGTGATTACTGCATGAATGCCTGTTTTCTAGCACTTTCTTTAGGAAAAAGTAAATCTGAAAGAACCTTGTTTTACCTTTTGTATCTATCTTTAGCCTTGTTATTATTCTCATTCATGTCTGCTTGGTTTGCCCAAGAATATCTCATTTTTTACTATAATGAGTTTCTCTTTTCTTCAAATGATCAATCTGTCCTTCTTGGTTTTCATTCTTCCGCTGCTCTTATTCCGCTAGCAAGACTGAAACATGTTTTCCAGACCACTCCAGGTCCTGCCTGACTTTCTAAGCAAACCTGATTCCCAAAGATAGAGTGTCCCAGATACAGGCCTTCTGAATTGCTTTTCTAGACTTCCCAATCTACAAGAATTTTGTGGAATGTTTTCTCCACTGCAGCCCAAGAATACAGCATATGCTCTTTATATTAAGGGTCCCCTCTTTCTCTCCTGCCCTCCATCCATCTTTCTTTCTTTTTAAATAAAATCTAATACCTCTTCATGGGTGAAGCCACCCCTGGAGCCCTGGAAGTCCATACCCATGCCAGAGCTTATATAGTTAACAATCCAGAGCCAAAGTGAGACCGTATAGTGGTCACGATCCTAAGGAGCCCAGGGCCAAGAAAATAAAATCTAAGAGGTTAGCTCCCCTCTTGGCCTGAAGATCAACACTAGAAAGGTCTTTATTTGGTGCCATCTGTCTCTGCCATCTGGCACTCATCACTGAAAGCCACTGCTTGGAAGGGCACAGGGAACTCAGCCATCTTCCAGCAGTTTGAAATCACCCCTGAAGATCTAGCCAAGAAACAGGACAGATTCTCCCCCAGGAAGAGGAAGATGGCAAGTCAGGTGTGCCCAGGTCCTCTCCTGCACTCACCGTAAGGTGAGCCTCTTCGTCCGTGGGCAGAGGAGAGTGAAAGAGCATCTGGGGCCTGGCAGGATGTCTAATGAGTGTCCCTCCATGGAGGAAATTCCAGGAATGGTGAGACAGTGTTTTCACCTACACCACAGCAGAGTTAAGGGATAAACAGAATGGATTCATCTAGGTCCACATTCCTGCCTGCTGAATGTCACTATGCCCCGCTGGGCTTTCCCTTTCATTCTTTACCTATGCAATTATTTCTTAACGTAGTCTTGATACATGAAACCATTAACGACATCGGACCAGGGAACTTGTCCATTTGAGTCACCACCACAACTCCAGAGCCTAGCACAGTGCCTGGCACATAAAGGCCCCTTCATTAATATTTGTCAAATCAACAGTTCAGATCAAATATATTTCATTTTGACATGAGGAAAACTGCTTTTATCTGATATATCCAGATTACTAAGACTCAGTACACAGTTTGATTGTTATTTTATTATTTGGAGGCTTAAATTAGCCCAATATTTGTTGTGGGACCCCCTTCCCTTTGTATCTGGAGACGGAAGCACAGACTGTGAAACGGCAGGTGTTACCGTTAATAAAAGAAACCACTGAACGCAACCAGGCATCAGTGTTTTCTTGCTGATAACTGTATTGTTTCAGAATATTCCTAAGTAACAATCTAAGATGCACTCGTGCAAGGAAAAGCTATATTTACAATCATCCCAAATATACTTCCCACTGTGTTCCTACCATTTCTCCAAAATACATGCTCCCTTCCTTTTTAGCGTGAAGCATGTGTCCTTCAGAATCATAAGAATGGGTTTTGTCACTGTTGGGCCCCTGACTAATGGTTTTAAGTTTCTGACTTCTGCTGTAGGATAAACTGTATACTTTCATATCAAATTTAAAAGAGCATTTCAAAAGCAGTTTATGGGACAATGTATACACAGCCATGCAATGAGATGAAGCTGCCACAGGGCCACTTAACTTACGTGGAATAAAACACATTTCAGAAAATACCACTCGAACTTTGATGAAAACAAATGAAAATGTCATTTAAATACAGGGTTCTTCACCTGACATCCCAACTTATATGAGTTTTTCAGATAGTTGAATCGGTTTCTTTAAGACTTGCTTTTAGAGGAAGTAAGAGCATTCCCTGCCTTCTAAGTGTGTGTGTGTGTGTGTGCATGCACACGCACGCACACACACGCATGTGAATCCTCACATGTTCTCTCTGCTGAGATCTTCTCCATGGCCTATTTAATCAGTTCTTACAAACTGGATGGCTAGCAGGGGTACACTATTTGACCCTACATTGCCCTTCTGGATTCCATGCGCATTTTTACTTCATACCTAAGTTTCTTCAAAGTGTGGTTCACGCTTATCCTCACCACATCCTTGCTTCTTGTGCCTTCCTTGATTTGCTTAAAGACTGACTCCCTTTCCATCAGCCTACCAACATACACTGGCAAAAGTCCTGCCCCTGAACTCTCTGAATTTAATCATGAAGTTTTCTGGAAACTCCTTTCCCAGCTCCCAGGCAATTGCCTCTCTGTTGTCTTTCTCTTGGTCTGACCATTTCTTCCCAGTGAGCTTCACCAAAGCCTCTGGCCTCTCCAGAGTTCTCTTCTGACTAAATTGCCTTGCCTTAAGCAATTCCATGCCCTCCCTAACCACATCCATCCTGATGATTCCTAAACCCAGTTTTGGCCCAGTTTTTATCCCTCCACTCAGAACAGGCACCTCAAGCTCACTGAACCCAAGGTGAAATCACTGTCACCCCCAAATCTGTTCTTTCTCCACAGCCAGAAGGCTGACTTCCCTGATCTGCAATATCACAGCCGAGATTTCTAGATACGTCTCAGCTCCACGGTCTCTTCATTATCCCTGCTGTCCATACCTTCATCCTGGCCCCTCGTTTTCCTCCTCAGAATTGTTGCAACTGACCACCTTTTCTCTCTCACCTCAACAATTTTACATCTATGCTCCTGGCACCACCAAAGTTACTAAAGATCTAAATCGGACTATGTCACCTCTGCTTAAAAATCCTACTCCCCAGCATGTATAGAATAAGGCCAGGGTCACTGAAGGGCATTTGAAGTCCATCTTGATCTGATCCCTGCCCATTTTTTCACCATGACTTGCCACCTCAGAATCTATCTTTCAGCAATTTATAGCTGCTTATAGTTCCCTAAGCACACATAACCACTAAGAATTTGCTTCATGATACACTTGAGAAACATCACATTTCTTTATTTTTCTAGACAAAATTAAAACTGGCTCAGCCTTTCTTCACCAGTGTTGATGAGAAAGCCAGTCCCCGGGACTGGAGCTCTGACCCTCAGTCCCCTCCTTCCAGTGAGGTCCATAAGGATCCCAGGGCTCCCACAGGAAGAGGCCCCAGCCCAGGTCCATAGGTTGCCCTATGCCCTATGCCCTACTGTTATTGAACTTACCACCTCTGTCCAGGTCATCCACAGGCCATGAGCACTGCTCATGCCAGAAGGTAGTGACAAGAAGGGCACCTACTTAGATAGGACTTACTTTATGCTCACTCTGTGCCACTGTTCCAAGCAATTTGCATATATTCACTTACATATTCCTCATAGCAGCCTTACAAGGTAGGCACTAGCCCCATTTTCAGGTGAGGAAGTCAAGGCCCAAAGATCAAATAACCTGTCCAGGGTAAGTGGTGGGGCTCGGATTTGACTCATCATCCTGACTCTTGCTCTTAACTATTGTACCCCACACCTCTCCCAGTGCAGCTTCCCGAAGCCTCTAGCTAGGACTGGCCATAGAGAAACCTCATCATTGCTCCCAAGAACTCACTGACCAGCCCCATACAAGCATCCATGTACCCCTTTCCCACCACCACTTACCTTCGTATCACATAGCAGAAGTCAGGTTGAGGAATCTTGTTTCAAAACTTCAAATCTACTGCATTCCCAAGAATAAAAGAGAATGAAGCTTACACTACCCCACATCTCTTGCTGTGCCCTCTACCTGAAGTGTCTCCCTCTGCCTAGGAAGGGAACCCTATGAAGCTCTTGTTCCTTTTTTTAAAATACAGCTCCTCCAAGAAGTCCTCACTGCCTTCCATTCCTTTTCTTTTTGGGTCCTCATCTGTACCTTGCACATATTTCTATTCCATTGTGCTTGCCACAATGCACTGGAATGTTTTTAATATTTTTCATAGTAGTTTCTTTTCTAAGACTGGGCTCCTCAGAGATTGGAACTGGAGCTTACATAACTCTGTATCCCAGTCCCTAGCAAGATGCCTAGGAAACTAATAAATACCCCAAGTTGTTTGATAACTGACGTAAGCTGACCCAAGGCCACCACCATACCCATCATTACTTTACCACCTCTCCACCTTCACTGCTACCCCCTGGCTCCATGCCACTGTCATTCCTTTCCAGGATTAGTACAATGACACAGCACTTCCATGTAACAGCCAGGATAATCTCTTAAAATAAAAAACAGATAATGCCACTCAAAACCTTCCAGTGGTTTCCCACTGCAATCAGAAAGCCCTACAATGGCCTACAAGATTCTATATGATCTACACCTTTTCTCCCTACTGACTTGATCGCCTCTCCTACTGTGCTACTCATCTCTCCAGACTCAGTGGCCTCCTGTTGTTCCTCAAACACACCAGGTATAATCCCACCTCAGGGCCTTTGTACTTCTGGTGCCCTCTGCCCAGAATGTTCTCCCCATATAATCCTCATAGCTCATGCCCCCACTTCTTTCAAGTCTTTGGGCAAATACCAACTTCTCACTGAGGTCTTCCCTGATCACTCTACTGAATGCCTTGCTTTATTTTTCTTCATAGAATTTTTCACATTCTGCATAATACAATATAACGTGTATATAATATGCTGTGTAATTTACTTATTTAGGTTATTTATTACCTGTCTCCTCCACATAGAATGTAAGCTCCATGAAGACCTGGCACATATTAGGCACTCAACACTTCTGTGCTATATGACTGACTCCTAGACCAAGGAACCCAAATCCAGTCTCATCACTGCCTCTAACTGGAGAAGGCATTCAATCTAACTGTCCCCTCAGCTGCTTCAGTTCTGAAGTAAGGGGGGACTGCAAGATCTCTTAGAAGGAGACTTATGGTGGAATAAGAAAAGAAAATCTAGGATTTTTCCCACCCACTTTTTATCTTTTGCACTCTTTAACGGAAAGCTGGCAATCCAGATTACAATCTCAAAATATTTTTGGTCTAAAATAATTGCATAAACATTTGTATGTGTGGGTGTGATGGAGAAAATGTGAACTCCCTGTTTTCACAGCCTTCCTTTAAAGGAGAAGGAGAGCATGGAGTCTTTGTAAGTTGATCCAGTAGTGGAAGAAGAAAAACGGAGAGAAGCAAGAAAGAATTCATTAATTTACACTAGAAAGGAAGGATCTGGAACTACTCTTGGAAAAAGGAACTGATCCAGAGATATCAGGAAGTAGCCCAGTGTGGGAGGAAGTAAAGATGGGCATTTTAAAATAAAGTTTGGTATAAGGAGAAGGATATTACAAGTCTTTGAAATTCAGAAAAGCCTTGTGCTTCCACTGAGAACCCTGCTTTGTCTTCTGGATTATCGGATTCTAGCCTTCCATTGCTAGTAAGCTACTCTAGAACTCTGTAAACTGTAGATAACAGATAGCAATTCAAAACAGTTCTTTTTGATTGACATGCAAATTCTCTCTGACAGATGTGGGATGCACTTCCCTCTCCTACTGTGGAAAAGTCCAGTCCCACCTCCATCTGTGCATCCTTTTGTCAATTCCTGATCTACAAATGCATCTGTTCCTTGGATTTGTCTTTGAACTGGTCGTGACGTCTTACAAGTTCCCTCATTAATGAGTTAAATAAAATCTTTAACAGATGTTCATTGTATATCTGTATGAGAGCCCTGATTTTATCTTTTTGAGAAACATATCCTTCAATTAAATGTGTAAAGAGAATTTTAAAGATGTTTTATATTGTATTATGCAATATTAGCAAGAAAACACAGAGAAAATTTAGTTGTTTTTATTTTTCATGTGTCTCTGTGCTGAGAATGACCTTAAAGTGGCCAAATAATCTTTGGATAAATGGAGATGATACACAGTTCCAGAGTTTTAGGAAACGGACACTCCCAAACTGGTTTCACTGCCTTCAGATTCTTCTCCGTCAATCCAGTCTGCATAATTTTGCTAAAGTCATCTTCTAAAAGACAACTTTGATCATGTCAGTCCCCTGGTGAAACACCGTGACCGGTTCTCCACTGCCTACTGGGTGAAGCTCAGAGATCTTCACCTGACATTCCAGGCCCCAGATGTAATGAGTCTTGCGTACTTTCCACCCTTCCCTGCCTCAGTTCCCCACACGACAGAAACCCTCTGCACCAGCCCAACACTCACTCAAAACCCATGAGTTTGCACACGAGGATCATGTGTGTGACATCTATTCCCCACTCGTGGAAATAACATTCATCCCTCAAGGCTCAGATCCTGTCTCACGTCATCATAAAACCATCCCAGAGCAACCTTCTCTTTTGAATACACTGAACAAGTTACCTATTTTCTCATGTATCATATACTGTTCCAATGCTTACACCTAATTAGATTGTAAAATACTAATAAGCATACCATATTTTATATTTTATTTGTATTCCCCATGACTTAACCCAGGATTAAGCACATGGTAATAAGGATCTATTGATCCCTATAACATAAGAATTAGCCTCTGAGAGAGAAATCCAATCCTTTGAGCCTCTGAAAAAGAAATCCAATCCTTTACTCCAGCAGTGGCCTAATATTTGATAAGGAGTCACACACATCATGCACACCCTCGCACATATCACACACATACCACACACACGTATACACACACACACACCACACCACATACCCTCCCACGCATCATACACCACACCATACCAAATACACATACCCCCACACCACACACATGCTACACACACACCCCATGTACACTCCCCCCCAACACACATATACATACTACACACAGCCCACACATACACACGCACCAGACACACACTATAATGAGAAAGCATCACAAATACTCCTAACCAGATTTCCTATCCCCACTGCTTTGGATCTTTCCCAAGTTCCCACAAATAACTATTCACCCAAATCCTCCAGATGATTCCAACCTGAAATGTATTCCAGGAATCGCAGCACATCCAGAAGTCTCCTGATTGCATGCCCTCCCCCTTCCCAGGCTTTCTAGGAAGGGCTCCTCTGCTGTGCCCCTATTTCCAGACTTAGTCCCAGCGGCCTCTGAGAGGTTGCAGTCCATCCTGTTTACTCAGCACTCACTAAGCTCCTGCCCCAACCTTTGCTCACTCTCTTCTAGTCTCCACACTGGCCGGTGGCAAAGCTCCTTCATTTATGCAAATCCCTGCTGCCCTTAATATGTACAGGGCCTCAGCTAGACCCTGGGTGAGATATAATAATGAATAAGACATTATCCTTGCCCTCCAGGCGCTTACAGGCTAATAATACCTATAGAACTAATTAACTTCTAAGGGAAAAAGAGATAATATCTTCAGTTTTCTCATTTTTGCTCACATTCAGGTTAGACAAAGCCACATGAATTGCTCGTTGGTCTCTGTGAACAAGTACTAAGGAGAAACCACTGCCAAATCAATACATTTTAATTGGAAGTGTTTATGAAACCCAGGAGAGTTTCCTAAATGTATTAATTGCTTCCCAAGGAAATATAAAATTCACAATTACTAAAACCATGAAAATTAATACAATGACAGCTCTAAAATATTGCTTTGTAAACTGTTGCTAAATACATAAAAATAAACCAATTGACCTTTTTAAAAGTTTTTAAAAAATAGCTCTAAATGATCAGCATACAAGAATTGTTTGCCTTGAGACTAACCAACTTACTTAGGGCAGTGTATTAATGCATTGCAATTCATTTACAAGAGATTTCTTCAACTGTATCATTAGTTTCAGAAAAGTTATTTCAACAAAGAAAGTAGCTAAAAGGTTAGATGTGAATTATTCTTCCCTTCCTTTCACACCCACAATATATTAGCACAGGTAAAAAAAAAAAAAAATTCTCTATTAGTCTGAACTTAGACTCTAAAAAGTAGTTTGAAGTGAAAATAGCAATTATCTGTATTCTAAAATTCTTTTTCATTTGAAGTTCCCACTGAATTGTGTCAGAAAATATGCTGAGGTCTGGTTCTCCATAAAATGCTGTCTATGCAGAGCTTTCAAAACTGGAAATTACTCCCCCTAGAAAAGAGCCTTCTCATCCACATGGTCACTCATTCAACAAACACTTCTGAGTAGTTTCCATATGCTTCCCACTGGGTCAGGTACTAGGAGACAAAGGCAGAAAGACCTAGTCCCCAGCCTCGCGAAGTACACAGTCTTAGGAGAGTGGGGGTATTTGCCTTACGATTTACGAGGCTGGGAAGGCAGAGCCCAAGAGAGGTAACACTTAGTCTGTTCACAGAGGACAAAGCACTTCAACTGAGAATTGAACAATAAAGATGATGCTGCCCCACAGTGAAGACAGGCAAGGGCATTCCAACAGAAGGACCAGCATGAGTGAAAGGTACGAAGACCTGAGAAAGTGTGGCAGGGTCAGAGAAGAGTAAGCAGCTAAGACCAAACCTTAACAATATCGAGGCAATCTGTAGGACACCCGTGGCTAGATGAGCAAGCAGAGGCCAAATAAAGATAATTACTAATTCTGGGCACCACGTATGTACCAGTCACAATGAAGGTGTTCGTGTGAAGCATTTATATTATTATTATAAAATAATCTCCCTTTGAGATAAGTACTATTATGAAACCCATTTCATAGATGAGAAAAGTAAAGCACAAAAAGGTTACTTGGTTCAAGGCCTCACAGCCAGTCAGTAGCTTTGAAAGCAGGCATTCTTTCTCCAGAGTCCACAAGCTTAGCTGCCTTTCACTAGGAAGGATCCTGTACACCAGACATAGGAGGTGAGAAAGTACAGATTTTTTAGGCAATGGGAAGCCCCTGGTGGGTACTGAGCATCGGAGTGATATCACCAGATGTGGGTAATAAAATGGTGATCTAGAAGACACTTGTCACAGTTTTGCTCATCTGTACAATGGCGGTAGGGATGGGGGCAGGATGGGAGCAGGGCACAAAGGCCAGAATCCCAGTCATGAAAAGACAACCCTCAGTAAAAGAGAAACAAAAACTGATCTGGGCAGTAGCAGTGGAGATGGAGGGGAAGGGCTGATACCCAGGATGTTCAGGAGGTGGAGCAAGAAGACAGGGCAACTCTGATGGGGACTAGGGAAAGGACAGAGGCAGACACGTATTAGGAATGGAACACCCCTTTCCCACTCCTGATGTTTCTTGAACATGAACAAAGAACATCAATTTATATAAAACTCCAGGCCTCTCTCTGCCCTCTTACTCCCTGCCCCCTTGAGCTACAGCAATTTATCTGATGGTGAATCTGGTAGAGAAACAGGGCATGTGTAGTCCACCCCTTCCTCCTCCCTCTATCTTGAGAGAAATAGGTCCTTGCAAAGCACACCTTCTATTCTGCATTTCCACAAAGCAGGGAAGCTCACATTTGTAGGAAGTAGCCTTGACCCCTAACCACTGGTGCCTGAACCAGGAACTTTGAGAAATAAGACAAAATGGTGGCAATCAAGGATACCTAAGTCATGGTCCTCTGGTGGAGCCTGTGATTTCGGGCTGTTTGCTGGCATTTAGCAGCTTAAATGGTCCATGAGTTTGGGTTTTGTTGTTGTTGTTTTTCAACAAAACCTTTATTAACATTTTGAATAGCCACTGAGAAAACCAGCTAATCAGCTATTACTGAAACTAATTTCTAAATTTAAATTGGGGAAAATGGCTAGAGTGCAGAGTAATGCCATCATTGGTCATGGTGAATGCCAGACAGAAGAATTAACAGCCACCCTTCAGATGGAGAATCAGGCGCAGGGTTGACTCTTTCTAAATGTTGTAGTCAGAAAGAGTGGGGCCATCTGCTGGTGAGGGAAGAGGACTTCTTTATCCTGGACCTTAGCTTTCACATTTATAATAGTGTCACTGCGCCCCACCTCCAGAGTAATGGTCTTGCCAGTCAAGGTCTTCAGGAAGATTTGCATTTTGACCTGTCAGCAAATGCAAAGATACTGCGAATCCAATCATGTTGAGTTACCTCAACACCAACACATTGCCACTGGACAATGCCAGCTGCCTCTCCTTTGAAGCCAATTTTGACAGTTAGGCAGTTGACTTTGAGCTGCTAGGCCTGGACAAAGGACCATGTATGGTTTTCCCCTGGCTAATCTTCGCAGACTGTGGTGGCTCTGTCTACAAGCAAGTAACTTTCTCCAGAGGCAGAGTGGCATATACAGGACACTACTAAAGGCCACCAAAGGGGAGAGCCTCAGCGCTGTGACAGGCCATGGAGGGATAGGGTAGGTGCAGAGATGCAAAAAATATTTACTCCTTTAATACTGCAAAGCAGCTGAGCTCAGTTGTATATAGAGGAGCTCCAGTAAGTTCTGGATTCCAATGGTTAGTGCCATGTAAGTAGGCAATATGAAAAGGAAAAAAAAAAATACAGAGGTTTCAAATACATGCAATAAGAAAGGAAAAAAATAGCTCTAAAAAGATCTTCAAACAAATGCCTCTGTTGCAAATTTGTATTCTTTGTCAGAGGGCCCCAATGCCTCAGACAGCATGTAAAGGGAGGAGCCATGCACATAGGTGGTTTTCTCCCCCAAGGCTAGCTAAATTCCCCGTGCCCAAACTAGCCGACCTCTTGCTGATATTTCTCCCATTGTGTTTAAGGTCACACACGGTGTGCTTCAGAAAGCGGACAACAGCTACCGGTTTTGATAAAACCAAACCTTTTCTCCTCTGGTCCTCCGCACAATGACCAGTGCACTTCTGCTCCAGCCTTTGGCAACTCTAAGTACAAGGTTCTGGGAGTATAATTTTACCCAGGATAGGGGATAACAGTTTAAGGGCTCGGGGTTGGCTTATTTTCTAATCAATTATCCTGAGTGTTCTCTTGGTTCTTTAGATTCTTTACATGTGATGTTCATGGACCCCTGGAATCCCAAGGCACAGAGAAAGGTGCTCAGTCTCACCAGATTCCACCAGGGCTACACATCCTGGAAAATCCCCAGATCTATCCAGAGTCAAGAACACCTCTCACTAAGACTGATCAAAATAGCAAACTGAGGAGAATGGATTACTGATTTCAATTTCCATGGACTTTTACATCAAGTGGCAATAAAATATGATTTTGGACTTCAATTCCTCCGGGTTTTATCAAGTCTTTAGATTTTAATTTCTCATTTGACATTTTATAGGGGATTGATACTAATTTTGGAGGCATCTTAGTGATGTTGATATTTTGATTTTTTGTAGTATCATAATGCTGTCATTTAATCTCACAGTAGGGCATGGACAATGTGCCATCATCACATATGATGAAAAATAGAGCAAGATGGAAATAGCCTTGGAAACAGAGTAGCCTACAAGTTCATTCAGTTAAGGGACTTGTTTCATCCATTTCAGGGCCTAGTTTGAGTAAACGCTTCACTGCCCACCTGTGGTTCCAGGTTGATGCCCATAGAAGCAAGGCTGTCATGGGAGGACAGGTCTCAAGAAGTGAGAGCAGGTTGATCCAACAAGCTGCTCCTCCTTCCCCTGAGCAGAAGAGCCTCACTCTGGCTAACCAGATAGTAAGGCTAATAAAAGGACAAAAAGATGGTAATTAATCAAAAAGGAATATATCTTCATCTTCTCCACTCCCAATGTTTCCCTTTCAGTGAACAGTCATCAATTACTGTAACATGCCTGGCCTTGGTCCACCTACACCCTTTTGTCTTGAATCCCACCTTAGACCTAGTAACAGAAGCTTTTGGAGGCAGGCCCAGGCACCAGTATGTTTTAAAATCTCTCCAGATGATTCTAATGCATAGGCAGGGCTGAGAACCAAAGAACTAAATGATCTCTAAAGGTACCTTCCAACTCTTAAGAGAAAATAAATTGCTGTGATCTTGCCAGAAGTTAGAGGAAATGACTTTGAGGCCCTTGGGACATCCTTTCTAGTAGCCCTGAGACTCAAATGCATAGTGTGCAATCAACCTTCTAATGGGAAAAAAATACATGAGCTTCATGTGTTGGTCCCAAAGCTTGCCTCTTAGGGCTCCCCTACCGGGTCACTGCCACACAATCAATGGTAGCACTGTTCTGAACTGTAACTTGAGAGGGAAATAATCAAGAACAATCCAGCTACACCACAGCCTAATCACAATGACTGATATTTCTAGGGCCGTGTTAATCAAGCCTTCACGTAGACAGACCCTTATGGTCAAACTGATTCTGGAATGATTCTGCCTCCACGGATGGAATCTTTTATAAACTGAAATTCTCCATTCTGCCTTCCCTCTCACCTAAGTGCAAAATCCCTCCTAATGGTAGCATCTGTTGTCTGCAGCAAACAGAGTTGATTATAGATGCTCTGAAAGGAATTTAAGTCCTCTCTCATGCTATTCAGGAGGTGATAGTGTGATGAGAAGCAGGAACTCTCATGATTAAAAAAAAAATCTTTGGCTAAACAGTAAGTGCAATAATAAAGTAAAAGATATACTGTTGTATAAAATATTAATATTTGTTGGATTTTTATCTCTTTCGTCAGTACTAAATATGGCCAATAACCATACATGCACTGTCTCTTATAGCTACGGAGCAGGTGTGCAGGTAACTGGTTACCAAGCAACGTATTGGCTAGGGATTAGAGCACACAGTTGCATGGGCATAACTCTGAATAATGCAGACCTTGTTAAGTGATACATTTTTCATTATCCTAGTATCACATCAAGTTCTATACCACCTTTTTTTCTTCTTCTTTAATCTAGGAAACATATTCTTATTAAGAACCTTGAAGAAATCTTACCATCAGGTATTTCTCTTTTATTAAAAATAATGAAAAGAACAGATTCATTATATCTTATCCACCAAACTTGTTATCTACCTAAACATCTGTTCAGTTTTTGTTGTCGTGTTTAGAAAGAATAATTATCCAACAGACCTTATAAGAAATGAATTCCAGTGGAGCGAATGAACTTTACTAATGACTTGCATTTATAGCTCCTCAAGGAAAAAGTTACCTATTCTCATAATCCTGTTTATTCTTTCAAAATTAAAAAGTCTTTGGTGGTTATTTTAGATCTTAGAGGGTTTTTAAAAACTAGCTCTCAACAGCTTTCTGATCCTTAATAAATATGATCAAAATATATTTAAAATGTTTGTAGCTCCTCAGTCCCTGAGTATGGACAAATGCCTCTGCTCTTT
The DNA here is from genome assembly GCF_003265705.2 of Callorhinus ursinus. Lineage (NCBI taxonomy): Eukaryota > Metazoa > Chordata > Mammalia > Carnivora > Otariidae > Callorhinus > Callorhinus ursinus. Next base: position 12,426,987 of record NW_027397076.1, read on the forward strand.
ACCTTTACTTTTCTAATTTAAATATTAGCCTGCATTAAGAACTCAAAGTAGCAACTAGAAAATATTTTGTTTATAGGAAAGTTCTCTGATACTTGTGATGGCATCATTTGGCCTTTTTTCCTTTAATCATAATTGAGGAGGCAGAGTTAGCAGCTAAAAGGAAGGAAGTAGGGGGATCAGAAGGAAGGAAGGAAGGAATTCAAAAGGGGTCCCTAATTCCCCCATTCTTTGGAAATATTAAACAAGTAGGATATCTTGTTATAAGTATATTAATTACCCTTCTATATATTCCATAGAACAGTTCAGTTTTTAAAGGCTTCCTTGGAATTATTGAAATGATCTGCCTACTCTAGAGAAGGTACTTCCATGTGGAAATGGTATATGAAGTGATTTTGGTGCAAGGGAACAAAATAACTATTCTCGTCCTTAATTTAAGGTTATGCATCCATGATCTTAATTTTATCACCAAAAAAAAAAAAAATGACAAATACATTTTTTTGAACCTGGAAAGAAGCCAGTGGGGTTTAGTCTTTATGAGTACAGAGGAAAAAACAACTTAGCCCAGTTCTTGGGCTTGGTGTCATAGTCATGAATCTAGAGAAAAATATATTTTACACAGCCTTTTGGAGTTCACGCAAGGCTGTACACAACCGCTTGCCTCAGACAATGCAGCAGTGGGAACTTGCTTCTGACCTGGCGGCTTACTGAAGCTCAAACTAACAATTTTATAAAATTTCCAGCAGCTTTGTAAATGTGTCCAGTAAATGTGTCCATTATTTATGAGTCAGCACCTTCAAATTCATCCAAAGTATACTTAACATGAGCAGAGCACTAAAAAATGGCAAAGTAGGCAGCTTCAAATTTCTTAGGGGCAAGAGCTATGAAACCTATACCCTCTCTCTCTACGTGCTCCTCTTTTAGGAAACAAGTACAATATTCTCCATACGGAGGGTAGGACAAGGCATCAACACATGGAAAATGAAATGGACATTTCTTTTCCTTACATTTAAAATTTAGATGTTTGAAAAAAATTTTTAAATAAAAAAATAAAATTTGTATACTTGAAACCAACCTTATATTTAAAATAAGTATCTGGGATCTGTACCTCTCCAAAAGAGCAAAGTGAAATAGCTGCTTTTTAGTTTTCAAGATGCTGCAGTAAGATACACGTACGGCAGTCCCCCTCTTCTACATGGGGGATGCATCCCAAGACCCCCAGTGGATGCCTGAAAGTGCAGGGAGTGCTGAACCCTATCTAGACCATGTTTTCTCCTATAAAAACTTACATAATAAAGTTTAGTTTATAAATTAGGTACAGTAAGAGATTAACAACAATAATAATAAAATAGAACAATTATCACAATAGACTGTAATAAATGTTATGTGGATGTGGTCCCTCTCTCACACGAACAAAATACTTTATTGTCCTGTAGTCACCCTTCTTCTTGGGATGATGTGAGATGATAAAATGCCTACATGATAAGATGAAGGAAGGGGGACAATGCCGGCTGTGACACAGCATGACTACTACTGACCTTCTAACAATTCGTCAGGAGGAGGATCATCTGCTTCTGGAAAGGGTTGACTGTGGGTAACTAACATTGAAGAAAAGCAAAACCATGGATAAGGGGGTACTGCTATGGCTATATTTTTTTTCTCCATCACTTATTTTTTTCCCAGTCTACCTGGTTCTTTCCTGATAGGATTGTTGCTATGCTGTCTGGATGTGAAAAGGTCTTTTGAGTTGTTTTTGTTTTTGTTTTTGTTTTTTTTTAAAAACACAACTAACCATAGGATATGGGATCTGTTCAAGTTTTAATTTTGTTCTATGGATTTTCTGTTAAACCAAAAAGATATCCTTGTCAACCTCACCTTCCTATTTCAGGCTGGAGATTCAGGCATCATGTCTATGTACAGTCTTGGAACTTTAAACTTGTTTTATGGTAATTTCCTCATAAATGTCATTTCCACCAAAATCACACTTGAAAGATACTCATTACAAGAAATTGTAACTTCTTATCGCAGAAATGTGCATTGACCCAAAACAGACAGATTTATACACATACATTCCTGCTCTCCCCCCATTCATATAATTATGAAATAAAGACATTCACAAACTAGGTAAAAATTTTTAGGCTAAATTCTTCCAAAAGTATTTATTGCGTGTCCCGTATGACTTGACGGGTTATCTTCTTTATTCCAAGAAGGACTCTTTTTAAAATTGTTTCCCTAAAGTTGTCTCCATTTCTCAGAATCAGGTAATAAATGAAAGGGAGAAAAGATGGTCTGTAAGCCTGTCTTCTTTTGTGATCTTTCATCCAGAAATCAACTGGGTTACACTTCAGAACTGAAACTTTAGACTTACAAATTAGCAAATATTGCCTGGCTGGTTGCTAATAAAAGGGCTATATACATAACTGCTTTTTTCTTTACAATGAAAAGATATCAAAATTTTAAATTTGCAATACATACAAATCAGTAATAAATTCATATTTTGTCAATTCCAATACAAAAACTACCTTTGTGAAAACCAAAATGAATTAATACCACCCTCCATTAGTCTATTTGATCTTATGAGTCACCTTTCCTCTTCTTCCTGTTCGCCTAGAGCTGTCTGAGAGTCATGGCCAAGTTAGTCTGTTTGCTTTGTTCAGCAAAGAAAATGCTCAGTTTTGCCTTGAAATCTGAATTTATTAAAAGGTATAGAAACTTCTACTCCAAATATCATTACAACTCTATTCCCCAAAAAGTGTAAATGCAATCTAAACATTATTCTCAGAGTGAACACCTAAATAATCACATTTTCAGCTTATTGCATTTTATGTGGCTTGACTCTTTGCAGAAATAAGATGGGACGAAAATTATATTACTGAGAGAAAATTTATTAAAATGTCTACTATTCCCACATTTAAAATGTCAGCCTCAGGATTCATTACCTTTTGTCAACTCTCCTGTGCACTTGAACATGGTAATTAGCAAAATCTTTCTTAAAATCTGCCAGGGTCTTGAGGGGCAGAGGTGAGGGGGTGGGGGCAGGAAAATTACAGGCCTGTGGTTAGGGGTGACGGAGTAAGCTGGATGGACCTGTGGTGACCTCACAGGACTGAAGAACCCCCGAGATAAGATAGGAATGTTGCTCACTACCCTCTAAAGCCAGAGGGCCTTGGTATCATCTTCCTTTGTGACTAGTGAGCCAGGACTCCCCTGAGAAACTAGTAAAGGTGTCAGCAACCTGAATTGTACCTTCACCCTGCCCGGATGATTTTGTCATCTGTCAGACATATATACTTTGTCTCTGGACTATCAGAATGTGTCTTTGTCATTATCAACTCAAGTCTAGTTTTCTTTGTGAGTATTTATGGATATGAATAAATGAGAACCAACATCCCAACATTTCTCAAGTACATACTTATACTTTGCGCTTTTTTTTTTTTTTTTTTTGAGAGTGAGAGAGTGCGCGCATGTGTGGAAGCATGAGGAGGTGGGGAGAGGCAGAGGGAGAGACAGAATCTTTCTTTTTTTTTACTTAAATTCAATCAGCCAACATATAGTATATCATTAGTTCCAGATGTAGAGTTCAGTAATTCATCAGTTGTATGTAACACCCAGTGCTCATCACATTATGTGCATTCCTTAATGCCCATCACCCAGTTATACCATGCCCCCACTCACCTCCCCTCCAGCAACCCTCAGTTTGTTTCCTATAGTTAAGAGTCTCTCAGTCTCTCAAGAGTCTGATTTCTTTTCACTCAGTTTTCCCTCCCTTCCCCTATGATCCTCTGTGCTGTTTCTTATATTCCATATATGATTGAAACCATATAATTATCTCTCTGATTGACTTATTTCACTCACTATAATACCCTCCATTTCCATCCATGTTGATATAAATGGTAAGATTTCATTCTTTCTGATGGCTGAATAATATTCCACTGTATGTATATATATATATAGATGTATATATATACCACATCTCCTCTATCCATTCATCTGTTGATGGACATCTAGGCTCTTTCCATAGTTTGGCTATTGTGAACATTGCTGCTCTGAACACTGGGGTGCAGGTGCTCCTTTGGATCACTACCACAGAAGAAAGAGAAGTTAAGGAATCGATCTCATTTACAATTGCACCAAAAACCATAAGATACCTAGGAATAAACCTAACCAAAGAGGTAAACGTTCTGTACTCTAAAAACTACAGAACACTTATGATAGAAGTTGAGGAAGACACAAAGAAATGGAAAAACATTCCATGCTCATGGATTGGAAGAACAAATATTGTTAAAATGCAATCTCTATCAAAATACCATCAATTTTTTTCAAAGAAATGGAACAAATAATCCTAAAATTTGTATAGAACCAGAAAAGACCCCGAATAGCCAGAGGAATGTTGAAAAAGAAAAACAAAGCTGGGGGTATCACAATGCTGGATTTCAAACTATATTACAAAGCTGTGATCATTAAGGCAGTATGGTAGTGGCACAAAAATAGACACATGGATCAAAGGAACAGCATAGAGAGCCCAAAAATGGACCCTCAACTCTATGGTCAACTAATCTGTGACAAAGCAGGAAAGAATATCCAATGGAAAAAAGACAGTCTCTTCAACAAATGGTGTTGGGAAAATTGGACAGCCATGTGCAGAAGAATGAAAACTGGACCATTTTCTTTTTTTTAATATTTTATTTATTTATTTGACAGAGAGAGACACAGCAAGAGAGGGACCACAAGCAGGGGGAGTGGGAGAGGGAGAAGCAACCTCCCCACAGAGCAGGGAGCCCGATGTGGGGCTTGATCCCAGGACCCCGGGATCACTACCTGAGCCAAAGGCAGACGCTTAACGACTGAGCCACACAGGCGCCCTGGACCATTTTCTTACACAAGACACAAAGATAAACTCAAAATGGATGAAAGACCTAAATGTGAGACAGGAATCCATCAAAATCCTAGTGGAGAACACAGGCAGCAACATCTTCGATCTCGGCTGCAGCAACTTCTTGTTAGACACATCGCCAAAGGCAAGGGAAACAAAGGCAAAAATAAACTATTGGGACTTCATCAAGATAAAAAGCTTTTGCACAGCAAAGGAAACAGTCAGCAAAACTAAAAGGCAACCTATGGAATGGGAAAAGATATTTGCAAATGACATATCAGATAAAGGGCTAGTATCCAAGATCTATAAAGGACTTATCAAACTCAAGACACAAAAAACAAATAATCCAATCAAGAAATGGACAGAAGACATGAACAGATATTTCTCCAAAGAAGACATCCAAATGGCCAACAGACACATGAAAAAATGCTCCACATCACTCCGCATCAGGGAAATAACAAACCAAAACCACAAAGAGATACCCTTACACCAGTCAGAATGGCTAAAATTAACAAGATGGGAAACGACAGATGTTGGCGAGGATGCGGAGAAAGGAGAACCCTCCTACACTGTTGGTGGGAATGCAAGCTGGTGCAGCCACTCTGGAAAACAGTATGGAGGTTCCTCAAAAAGTTAAAAATAGAGCTACCCTATGACCCATCAATTGTACTACTAGGAGAGAGAGAATCTTAAGCAGGCTCCACACCTAGTGCAGATGGAGCCTGATGCTGGTCTTGATCTCAAGACTCTGAGCTCATGACCCGGAGCCAAAATCAAGAGTCAGATGCTTAACCACCCAGGTGCCCCTATACCTGGTGCTTTATGTGCATCTTCTTATTTAATCCCCCCTATACCACTGCATGGCTGTACTCTTACCCCTCTATTATATATGAAATACACAAAACACAGAACCCAAAACTCAGAAAGGCAAAATAAGATCATTGTAACAAGATAATTGTAACATGCAAAAAAACAGATCTGAGATTCAAATTCAGGTTGGATTCCAAAGGCCCTGTTCTTTCTACAATACCATGGAGGCTGGTGAGATACAGATTTCCTCACAAGCTGAGGAAATTGATTTTGGCATTAAATAGCATCCTGAAACTCTTACCTCTGAAAATAGTTTTGGCAGCTCCTCAAGTAACTGATCTGTATTTTGTTGTATAACATTCATTTCTGTTTGATAACATTTCCAATATTTAAATACATTGAAGATTTGTTGATCTGCTGACATTTAAATTAGTTTTTGCATGTCTTTTCTTCCAACAATGTTAGGTCACTGAATTTCAAAATAGAGTCATCTTTATAAAGAGTTTTCTCCATATGTAAAAAGACTACCACATCATACTGAGAAAAAAGATCAAAGATGAAAGGCCTGAAACTATACAGTTCTCAAAGTACCGTCCAAAAAACTCTATCAGAGTTACCCTTGGAGGTTGTTAACATGCAGGTTCTTGAACCCCATCCCAGAGATACTGATCCCAGACATGGGCCCTTGTTACCTACCTTTTAAACACAGAAGTTCAGGAATCAGATCAGTACTACAGGCAATGCACTGTGAACGAAGTATTGTAAAGACCCAACCTGTGGTAGTTTTTATACCCCAAGAGTCACAAAAAAAGGGCCACTTCCATTTACTAGAGTCTTCAATTTGAAACAGACATAGATGAAATTGACTAGAGTCTCTCTGAAATACACAAATTATTTTTATGGGAAGAAATTAGCTTCAGGTAAGCCACTGTTGATATGTAGCACGGTAAACTGGACTAACCCACTTACATCTTCATCACCAACCAGCCAATTAACATGTACAAAAACCAAGAGGGGCTTTTGGGTCTACAGCAGTTGGCCCACTGTTGTCCCTCTCCCTCTCTCCTTGCATAGCCTTAATTCTTCCATTATTATCTGATTACAGGTCTCCTTTCTTCCCAATTCTTCATGTTTCATAGTGATTACACTCAAAACCTAACATGCTAACATAAAAGAATCTCTGTGTCATGTACATGACGTAGAAGAAGGCCTTTCATCATGAGGCCCCTGGAAGCCCTGCGTTCCCCCTCACCCTCTCATCATTCTTTTTTTTTATTTTATTTTTTTTAAAGATTTTATTTATTCATTTGAGACACACAGATACAGAGAGAGAGAGAGCATGAGCAGGGAGAGAGGCAGAGGGAGAAGGAGAAGCAGGCTTCCTGCTGAGCCAGGAGCCCGATGTGGGACTCGATCATGGGATCATGACCTGAGCCGAAGGCAGACGCTTAACCATCTGAGCCACCCAGGCGCCCCACCCTCTCATCATTCTTAACCCTGGAACAATTCCCAACTGGAGCTCCCTGAACACCCAATGCTGACCCATGCTGCTTCCTTCTCTTTTGATAAAATGACCTTTAACCCATCATCTTCTTTACCTGATTGATACCAATTTACCTCTCAAGGATTGCCTCCTCCTGGAGCCTTCCCTGATGCTCTGCAGCCCCACAATGGGTGCACTGAGGGGGTTCTAATTTCTGACTGCACCTCAGAATTATCTGGGTAGCTTTTGATACAAATATAGTCCCTCCAGCCCTTTTATGGTTACTGTGTGCATGACATATCTTTTTCCATGCTTCTACTTTTAACCTATTTGTGTCTTTGAATCTAAGCTACGTTTCTGGAAGGCAGTGTATAGTTGAGTCTTAACTATTTTTATCAAATCTAACAATGTTTGTCTTTTGAGTGTTCTTCCATTCACATTTAATGAAATTATTGTTATGGGTGGATTTATTTTTCCATTTGATGTGATGGATTTCTTTGCTTGGAGATTTCATATCTTAAAATTTCCATATAACTATTAATTTGGTTGGATTTATTTATTTTCAATATGACTATCTTTGTTCTGTTTTCTTCATGTATTGCCTCCATCTGCATCAACGACTTGTTAGGATAATTCTTCTGGTGACTTTTTAGTCATTTTTTTAAGTTATTTTTTTTAGTAGTCACTCCAGGATTGATATGCATCTCTACTTGTCACGTCTACCTCAGGTTAATATTGACAGAATTCTGGTAAAATTAACAGAATTCTGGTAAAATCTATCATGTTTGTTTCACTGTAGCTTCACTTCCTCCTCCATGCTTTGTGCTATTATCATTAGATATATTCCATCCCTATATGTAATAAACCCAGCAATATAGTATTATAACTATTGATTTAAACAATCTTATAGTTTTAAAAAAATTAAGAGAATGAGACAAAAAAAGGTATTGCTTTAGACATATCCTATTTTACCTACATATTTACCATTTCCAGTGTTCTTCTGTAGTGCAAGTACCTGACATTAAACTTTTTGATTGTAGTGCAAGTGCCTGACATTAAGCTTTTGATTGCCGACGCGTCCATTTCAAAAGCCATCCATCTTGAATAAACACACTGCCAGCTGTGTATGACACAGCTCCAGGCAAAACAACCAGATAAGGAACTAGGCTACCAAACCCAGGAAGCTCGCTCTTTCAGAAAGCCCTGAGGAACCTGGCTAACTGACCACTGGAGTGATCCCACTTCTCCCTTCCCATGCCCTAAGTCCTGCTCTCATACTTTAAGATAGCTGGTAAAGAGTGAACCCACAAAACCCTAGACACCTGTCCCTGGAACAATAATAAAGGCAGAGCCCCAGGCTGCACCTCCCCTCCCTGCACTGCCCAAGACCTTGCTGTGTGGCCCTCTGGCATGCCTTGTACCCTCCAGCACCTGTGGGTAATAAATCTTGTTCCTCAAAGTTTCTTGATGGTTTTGCTGAATGTAGCCTGCCATAATAGTAAAAACCACATGGTCCAGTCCAGTCGCAACATTGATATATATCCCAAAAAATCAACTTAGTCCACAACTTGTTATTTTTTCACTTGCTAAAGTCTAATGTATAGACCTCCAAAGAACTTCTAATAATAATAAATATAAACAGAAGGAGAACTCCTTGGTACTACATAAAGGAAAAACAACAAAATTTTAAGAGATTTTTTTAACTGCCTCTTATGCTGACAATTATAGAATGATCCGATGACTCAGAAATATAAAAGAATCAATGATACAAAGGTTTTCCTTTCTTGCCGATGCTTTCTTGACAAGGATGACCTATGCTTTACCCCATGCCTGTTGCCTTCTAATTCTGCTCCAAAGATGAATTAGCTTTCCCAAGAAATTCCTCTTCAAGAATTTCCAGACCAACCAAATTGGGTCTCATTTCATTCTCATGAGACAATGAGATTATTAATGCAAATGAAGCCATGTATAAAACGAAGGACTCCCATTCCCATGAATTACATACAGATCTAAAGGAAATGCACAGTAAGTACATACATCCTAAAATTTCTTTTTCACAATGAAGATGGACTCAGCCTTTGACAATATTCTCTGGTCGCCCATTTTTAATCTTCTTAGATTTCTGAAATAATTGTGCACTCTGACCTCTGATCTTCTTCACCCAGCTCAACAGGACTACTTCCATCCTCTCTGGAGCCTACATGGTATACTTTCATAGAAAAAAAAAAAAAAAAAACCCTTAGAGCTGCATTTAAAATGCACATTTTAATCAAGGGCCAAGATTTGAAAAGGGCAGTATTATGCTCATTCTGACTCCACCTCTAGAAGAAAGGATGGGCAAGATTTACATACTGCTTAACTCCATTGCAAAGAATTGTTATGCAATAATTTACAGTTCTGTTCGGCTCCAAATCTTAACAAAGTCAGATTCTCAAATAATTGGCTATAAGGCTATGTAGGACATAACACGTTCAAGTTTATTCCCTTTTTTTTAATTTTTTTAATGTTTTATTTATTTATTCATGAGAGTCAGAGAGAGAGAGAGAGAGGCAGAGGCAGAGCGAGAAGGAGAAGCAGGGTCCCCGCAGAGCAGGGAGCCTGATGCGGGACTCGATCCCAGGACTCTGGGATCATGACCTGAGCCGAAGGCAGACGCTTAACCATCTGAGCACTCCAGCCCCATAATCTGTGTCTGTGTCACAAAAATAATTGGGAGTCGACACAAGGCTGATGATTGTACATGCCATCATGCCCTGCATAAGCAAACTTGCATCTGGTAGGTTCCAAAGGATTGCTTTTGTGTTCTCTTCTCCCTCTGCTCCAACACAGGTTTTAAGAGACTGGAAATCAAAGTTGCCTGGTTTGACTTAAATTTAATGGTTGCAAAGTTTGTTTAATTACTGCCTTATTCCCAAAGCATAATAGAGGGTGAATTCCTGGTGGGGGGTGGGAGGAGAGAAGGAACAAGGTATCACTAAGAGAACATTATTGTGTACCCACAGTTCTCACTTTCCCTTCCCTCCATAAACAGCTCTTGGGCCCACGAGGGCCTTCTGACCTACAGGTGAGGTATCCAGAATCCCTTTACTGTGATAGTTAATGAGCTTCCTATCTCCAGAGAACACAGACAGCAGACTGTTCCAGGTTAAAGAAGATTCTCTTACCCTCCTGCAAATGCAGAACAGTGCGGCTTTCATGGAAAATGGCACTAAGGAAAAGACTCCTCTAACAACACAAAGTCAGGTGATGTCCAGCAACCTACAACCAGCAAGCAAAAAAGCCCACTGATGGTACCTGCTACCCCGTTAGTGGTCAGAGTCTGTGCTAAAGAACACAAAGTATTTGAAATTGATCTTTCCTGTCTGTTCTCATTTGTATCCCCACCTCTGTGTGTGGCAGCCTCCTCCTCTCCCTGACTGCCCAGGATCCCCATTCCGGTGCCCATGTTTTCCCACCTTTCTCTCGGCAATAAAAAATTATCTGTTCTTCTTGGCCTATAGGGCCATTCCATCCAGGCCCTGTATGATAGGCTCACTCATTGAGCCAGGATACTCATGGCTGTTCCACGTGCACCCCCTTCCTAAGATACATGATCACTTTTAAAGAAAAAAAAGGACCTTTACTATCTTTACCCAAAGATACAGCAATGTTGAAATTCCAGATGACCCAGCATGATGTCCCTGGCAGGGAAAAGAGAAGAGCATCTACTGATGTCTCTCAAATGGATCCCTTATACAGTTGTACCATATAAGGGATGCCCAGAATGGGGTCTCACTATCCTCTTCCTATGCACAAGGCCAAACCCATTTACTTACCCACTGTTGAGATGCCATGAGGCTAAGGCCTAAAGGAACAGAATGTTCCTAATCAGAAGCACTAACAAATGGAGTGGTGACTGCTAATGCATTATCCACCCTTATGTACCCCATTAAATTCAATTAAGTGGCAAAACTTTTGCCAGACTTTCTTAGAAATTGTCACACAGTACAAATATCATGCATACTACAGTATAGCAGAAGATTCTGCCATGACTCCCTGTGTCACCTCTGCCAGGGAAACACCCACTCTGGACCTCAGGTTCTCCATACACAAACTAGAGATGACAATATCTGCCATCCAGGGCTGTGTGAGGAATAATGACAAGGTGCCTATGAAAGCAGCAAGCCTGGGGCCTGGCACCCTGTAGGAACCCAATAAATGCCCTTCTTCATCCTTACTCCAACTTCAAGATTTGTTTCTTACCTAAAACACTTTTTATAAGAAAGTGGATACCCATAAAATCCCATACTTGTCTCTTCTCCATAACCATTCACTCTCCTCCTTGCACTATTTGCCCTGCCTCTTGAGAAGACCAACCCCAGGTTCTTTTCACACTAGCCATGGCAAGAGATACGAAAGGCTGCATGTGAGTTCACACTTCAACAAGAACCTTCTAAGAACAACCTCTGAGCTCTGCACTTGGCACTGTGATGGCTCCACCAGAACAAGGACAAGACCTGGTCCACCCAAAGCCTCCAGCCCAATTAAGAGAAGCACTAAATATGTAAAGCTATTATAAGACCAGGTGAGACTGTATATTGTGTTATAGAAGCTAAGGAATTATAATAATAATAGCTAAAGTAATGAGTGCTCACCATGAGCAGCTACTGTTCTAAGTACTTTGTATATATGGTGGTTTTGTTATTTCCATTTTATAGATAAGAAACTTGAGGCAGAGGAAGTTTAGGTCTTCTGCTCAAGGTCGTGCAGTGGAGGAGACACCACTGTTATTCAGTTTGTAAAAACTACAAAATACTGTGCTGAGTACAAGGTTTGGAGTACTGGATTAGTGGGAGATTCTTAAGGGAAGAAATCACATCTTGCTGATTTTTATTTCCATGGTAGAGAGTCCATTAGTGTGTGTTGGTTAACTGACTAAATGAATGAGAGAAGTCTTGTTGAATGATATGGAGCTTGATAAGTAAACTACAAAAGAGCAAAGTAAAGGCTATTCATGGAAAGCAGAGTAGTAGGCCCACACGCTCAGAGGTTATCGTAATTATAGACAGGAACTGAGGGGAAGACTGACCTTAATGAAGCCCCAGGCTTGTTTTGAGGATAATGATGGGTGATAGATGAGATAGATGGGGATAATGGGGAGGCCTTAAAAGCTTAAGCAAAAAAATATAGAGTTGACACTATGGGCAATAGGGAATACCAATAAATCCTTGAACAAGGAAACAATTTGAGGAAAGCGGCATTTTGGAAAGACTGACCTGGAAAAGAGTAAAATAATCCAAGTGTGAGATAGAAAGGAGTGAATTTGAGTTTGCCAAATGGCTGAACTAGAAGGAAGAGTTACAAGAACCAAAGCACAGAGAGAAATAATTTAACAATGACTGAGCATCCTTTATGTGCCTGGAATAGTAACAGGGGCTGAGGGGGAAACAAAATGAAGGAGATATAACTCTAGGTGACTAATCACCGAGAAGAAGAAAATGGAGTTGAGAGAGCTCTGCCATTGGTGTCCAGGTAACAGACCAGAAGTGGTGCCATCCCAGACCTCAGATCAGAAGGGCAAGATCCTGATTCCAGACGTGAACTTTGATGAGGCGGGGGACAAACTCACATTGTCCTCTCATCCCTTCATTAGTATTTATCTCTGGCAAGATTTTAAGCTTCTCCAAAAAGGAGCCATATCATTCACATCTTTCAAGATGCCTAGGATAGTACTGGAAATAAAGAAATAATAGGACAAATACCTATGATCAATTAACTAAATGTCATGAAATCCAACAGGAATTTCTTTTTAAAGTTATTACAATAACCTAGTCTCTCTCTATTCCCTCATCATTTTATAGTCCCTCCTACCTTTTCTCCATTCCTTCACAATTACCTCTCCACCCCTGATGGGATTTGTTTCCTGCTGCTCCAGCCATCTGGCACACTGTTTTTGAGTCTCAGAAACTCTATCAATTTAGAAATATCGTCGTTCTTACACTTCCAAAAAAATTAACATGAAGAAAAGAAAGAACTGTATATTAACACTGGGAAGTACTTTAGGCAATACCGTGTGATAAGTGCTAGGAAGATACACCACGTTGGGATTGAACTTTTTTTGGAGAACTCCAGGGGCTCAAATTCCAATATTGACTTTCAGTCTTATACCTCCATATTTCCTTTCTTGGTGCCTGAACTGTTCTAGCCATAAGTGAAAAACACTCTGATCTGACAAACCCTCACGAAGAAGAAACCCAGAACCCAGGACAGGTCTCAGCACAGAATTGGATTAATGGGAAAAAATCCATGACATGTAGGAAGTAACTCTCCAGCACCTCATCTCACGGGCTATTACAAATACAGCACAGGAAAAGCAGGTGCTATTAAAACAATGGACTGTCTCGTCAATAATGATCTATAGACAAAAGAAATGGGGGCTAATGTGATGGGATGAAAAATGGGTTTCAATTCTCTAGCAAACTCAACTGATTGACACTAACTGCCCAGAGCCCTGTGTTAAGCACTTTGGGCTGTTCCTGGGCTCAGCGAGAATACAGTGCTGGACTGATTGCTGATACCTAGCACAGGAAAGGCAGAGGTAATGATATGTGTGCTGTTAGGCCAGGTCTGGTCATGTCCAAACCTCACCTGGATGACCAGCATGAACAATCTAAAGGACTGAGTGAAATTCAGCGGTAAAGCTTCTAGAGAATGCCAGTGAGTCTAATCTGTGAGTGTTTCCTGAGTCATTACTAGGTGTAGGGCACCATACATTACTAAGGGAAGCCTTGTAGTAAGGGAGGAAGAGTACAAAAGAGAAAAATCAAAAGACCTGTCTTTTGACAAAAGTCTACTGGAAGCTAGCTCTACAACTCTGGGTAAGACCTTCTACTCCCTTGTATTTCCATATGTTCATCTAGAAATGGGAGAAGGGCATACACTTTCTCATACAAAATTCAGTATTTTTTAATTGCCATTTTTACTATTTCTCATTCACCAAAAAACCAAAACAAAACAAAACAAAAACAAAAGGTGATTCTCATCAAAATATTATGATCATTTTGGGGTAAACTAGTCCACCTTGAAGACAGAACATGGGAGTGATCATAGTTTAACCTAAATACCATCTATATTCTGGACATTCTTAGATCCAAATTTTTGTCACTTTCCCCTTCTTATAAATCATGCTGTATTTATATTCCCCAAAAGCCAGTCTTGAGAAATATAATGTTGACACCAGCTAGGAAATGATTAACTACCATGTAGGTAGTGAGAGGGCTGAAGGAGAAAGGGATTATCATGGGTTCCCAGATTTCAAATTTCACAGATGGGAGGGTGCTAGGGAGTAGAAAGAATCGGAGGAGAAAAGACTCAGATATCTTATCTTGAGGTGCTTAGGAGATACCTGAATCAAGCTGTCCAGTGGAAATTTAAGTCTGAAGCTTGGGAGAAGAATCTGCTCCAGAGATAAAATTCAGGACTCACTGATATGTTGATGATAATTGATATAATGAGAATGTATTGGATCAACCAGCCAGGAGAGTATGCAGAAAAATAGTCTACTTCAGATGAAGAAATGCCAGAAATTAACTGGTAAGCAGTAGGGGATGCCCTGAAGAAAAGCAAGAAGAGACAGTCCATGAGGTGTCACGACAACCAGGAGAGTGAGATTTCATAGAAGCCAAAACAACAGATTTTGATGAAGTATGTCAAACAGCAGAAAAATCCAGAAAGGGTCTAAAAAAAAAAAAAAGTCCAAATGATCTGGTGATTAAGACCCCAGGGCTGTTAGCAAGAACTACTTCAGAATAGAGTAAGCAGATGCAAACTCGAGTGAGGAAAATAGTAATTTACTTTTATTTGGAATAATATGAGGGATTGTGCACAAAAGGTGGAAAGTGAAAAGCTAACAGAAGTATGATAAATTCTAAGTACTTGGTTTTTTCCATTGCCTGCAACTGGATAAGGGTGGGCTATTTTTTATTTACTGGCATGAGTCTATCAAAGGTTGATTTCAACAGACTCATTTCTGGGAGACTGACAGACCATACTAAGAAGAAAATAACTTAGCATCTCAGAAAGGGGGAGCCTTCTAAATCCCATTCCCTTGTCTGCTGTGTTACATCTGTCAGGTTTTAAAACAGTCATTCAGTCTCTTTGTTGATCCATTTCCTTAGCTATGGAATGGGAAAATAATTCCTTTTTAATTGGATCCTGAAGTGCTAAGGGCTTTTCAGACTGCCCAAGACTCAGCAATGTTTAGAGACAATATCCTGGCTCAGAAATTTCCCAGCTATTTTGTCCTGCTACTGAGAAAGCCACTCTCTCTCTTCACATGAAACCCTTAACCCGAATGCTCAAGATGTAAATTTCTTCTTACAGGTTTGTTAGGCTTTGGACCCTAAACTATCTCCTTGTGTCTACAATATGCAAAGTAAAGTGGAGAACTGAAGAAATGATCCAGAAAATTCAGCCCCAGCTTGAGGTTCGCCTCAGACTATTCATTTGTTTGGCGAGAAAACTTTTATAAAACCAAATTCCTACAGCATAGGCGAGGGCTTCCAGTTTATTGGGTCTGTGCAGGTTCATTTGAATTCTCTGTTTCTTTCCTCTTGAATTTCAGCCTCTACCAATTTTGTATCCCCCAGGAGCTGTCATTAGCAGCCATTTATCCTCTTGTAAATAAACCCCAACTGTCTGCTGGAAATTTCCACTTGCATATCCAGCCATCGCACCAAATGCAATGCACCTTAAAATCAAATTCATCAATCTCTCCCCCAAAACTGGCTTCTTCCCAGGCTCTCCTATTTCTGTCAGTAACGTCATTCTCCCCATCACCCTGGCTTAGATCCTCAGCACCACCCCTGCGCCCTCACTCCCCCTCGTCTTCCACACCCATCCCCCCCGTCATAAAATCTTTCCACTGAAATGCTTGGCCCACCTGTCTTCCTAGTTTCCGGCATCTGAATACTTCTCACGGGCCAGACACCATGCTGAATACTTGACGAGCTTCACCTTACTTAATGCTCATGACAAGTTTATGCAGAGGCTGATGGACTTTTCCCCATTCTGCAGATGAGAAACTTGTGGTGCAGAACTTGTGGTGACTGCCAGGGACTGCTGGACTGTCTTCATTCCCCCCAAATCCCTTTGGTGAAGCTCCGACTACCAATGTGACTTCGGGGAAAAAGGGCCTCTGAGGAGTGATAAAGGCTAAATGAGGTCACGGGATGGGGCCTTAATCCAATAGGGCTGGTGTCCTGGTAAGAAGAGCAAGAGACACTATCGTCCACTCTCTCCCCCACCCCTCTGTACCATGTGAGGACATAACAAAGAGTTGTCCATTAATAAGCCAAGAAGAGAATCCTCACCAGAAACCAAATCAGCCAGCACCTTGATCTTGCACTTCCCGGGCTCCCAAACTGCGAAGAAAAAATATTTCTGTTGTTTAAACCACCCAGTCTATGGTATTTTGTATGACAGGTTGTGCTAAGATAGGGACCGTGCCCAACCCACTACAAGGGCACAGAGGTCAGATCCAAAGCCAGGACCAGCTCTCTCTGCAAAGCACGCCCTGAGCCACCACACTGCATGGCCCTGGCTGGCTGCCTGGCTCAGGCTCTCATCACCATAGAGGGAGGCTCCATAACAGCTTCTTGGCAACCACCTTGCTTCAAGTCCTCCAATCAACTGTGCATGTCAGGTTTGCTTTCCCCGAACACCACCTGGATCAGATCATTCCTCTGATCAAAAAGCCTTCAGTGGCTCCCCACTAACCACAAAGTAGGTTTAATCTCTTTAAACAGGCTTCCAAGCTCTCTCCAGGTTGGCCCTCGCCTTCTTATCCAGTTCTGGGTCCCTTCACTGCCGATCCCCAAGGCACCCATTCTGCTTCTCAACATGGCATGAAATATTTGTCTGTGAGTTCCAATGAGGGCAGGGACTATGGCCCCCTCTCTGTACGACTATCGTCTAGCACATAGTAAACTCTCAATAAATAGCTGTTGAGTGACCGACTGAATTGGTACATGCTATTCACCTGGACTGGATACGCTCCCTGTCCTCCCATCTGCAGTTTACCCATCCACCAGGACCAAGCTCAGTGCTGGCCTGTTCAGCCACTCCAGCGCACCATGATCTCACACTTCTCCAAGCCCCTCCCGAAGGGGCTATCCCTGTGACCCACTTGACACATACCACTTACTGGCATGAATCAATGTGATTATCCATATCCAAGAATGTTCATTTGTAACGATTTGTGGCAGAGACTGCCAGTGCCTCCTAAAATCCAGTCCATCCTTCTATGTTATAAAAACTCTGATCTTTAGCTGGGCCTACTGCTGCTCAACTTAGGGAAAAAAAAAAAAATACATCCCAGACTCCTATGCAGCTAATTATGGCCACCAGACTGAATTCTGGTCAATCAGGAAAAGGCACACCTTTCTCTTCCATATCCTCAGTCCCACCGCATGGAATTCAGATGTGACTCTGGAACTCTAGCAGCCATATTAGGACAAGGACTAACCAGGGCAGTAAGCTGGCAAGAGCCGGGGCATCTACCAGTAGCATGGAGCTGTCAGAACATCCATATACTGCCTGCCTAAGACTCATGTTTTCGGCTCAGGTCATGATCTCAGGATCCTGAGATCAAGCCCTGCATCAGGCTCTGTGCTCAGCAGGGAGTCCGCATGAGATTCTCTCTCCCTCTCCCTCTGCCGCTCCCCCTGCCCTAAAATAAATAAAATTTATAAATCTTTTTTTAAAATGTTGATATGAATGTAGTTAAAAGAACTAAATCTATCTATCTACCTACTCACCTACTTCTATATTTATCTATTTGAGAAAAAAATAAATGATATATGCATTATACTTTTAAGTAAAAGAATGGATTTATGTATTACTTGTATAAAAATGACAAAAAAATTTTAATCATAAAAATGCTAATTTTTTTACTCTGTATACATTTTGCTTCCTAAATAATCTTTTAAGCTTCCCAGAAGCAGAGATAAGAACTTTTATTTTCTTTGTGTCTGCCACCCTCCCCAGCATATAATAGGTCCTAATATTTGATTGGCTAAAACCTGTCAGAATCTGACAAAAACTGACTCTCTGTACGGAAATGCTGAGGATAAATGGTGAGGCGGTGGTGGGAGCTTAAAAAAATGAAATCCTTCATCCTCAATAACTTTATATTTTATAGTCTGAAAGATTGTTTACTTCTCTTAGCCCTAATATCAGAGATTTTATACTCAAATTAAATATTAATATGTTTGACTAATCTTTATAGTCCCTTACTCCCTACTTCCCACCAAATTTAATTCACTTATCAACTAAAAAATTAACTATTTTGATTTCTAAAATGAGAGGGAAATGTTGATTGTGAAGCTTACCAGTAAGAAAGGCTGAAAGGAGCCAAATAAAGACAAAAATGGTATGAAATGGAATTTCTTTATAATATATGGTTTGAAAGATGAAATTAATACTCATCCATAAATTTACCAGATTCAAACTTATTCTAAATTCTTAGTAGTTATGCTCCAGAGGATAAGATTTCTTACTATCAGTAGTAGAAATCCATCCATATTTTGTGCTCTTCACCGGAAGACGTTGTTTGGGGCCCATCAAGAGGTAATAGGGCATAGCATAGAAGTTTATTGGAAAAACCAGCTCTTGTTTATTTCATAATTATATACTTGACATTTGGAAACTCCTGCTTGTTACTAATCGCTTAATTAGGCCCTCCAAAGTTCATAAAAAATCATAGGTTTAACTTCAACTTAAAAGATCCTTTAGCTCCTCTTGCTCTGAAATTCGATCTTACCCACTGTACATGCAATTACAGCCCTGATAAATGATTGCTGACAATAATAGACCTCATTTAAAGGAGAGAAATCTAAACACAGCGATGACCTGATTTTTTTTTTAATCTGTGTCCAGGGAAAGAAGGTGTGGAACAGATAAGTCAATAATGGGAAGAAAAAAAACCCTAATTGTTGACTTTACATTCAGCAAATCATTAAATGAAGCTTGAATTAATGGAGATTTACATAAATAGTCTAAATGGTGAGTGACCTTCAGGAAAATTACTATTAAGACAAAAGCCTTTGCATATCTCTTCAGAAATGTTTGACAAGGGAATGATCTCAGCTGCATGTCTTCATTATTATAGGTTTAATTTCGATCACCAGGATTTTTCCTTTACTATATACATCTCTTAGCTAAAGCAAAGAGCGTATTTGATGAATTTTGGCAGTTATAAACACACATACACAAAACACCCAAACTAATTATGTCTAGGAGTACAAACTATTTTTTGTTTTCTTACAAGCAGTCATTAGAGAAAATGAGGGTGACTTTAATGGTGAAAATACTTTTGATAACAAAGCGTGCTATAAAAAATGCAGAATATTGCCTCAAGTCAGTATTTCCCAAAATGAGTTACTAAAAACCCTGGTTCATCAATATGCTTCACACCAAAGAGCTCTGTAGTCAAAAGAACATGAAATATGATGCCTACTACATTCTCTCCTTAATATATTCACATTAGCATATTATATTCTATTAAGCATATTAAAGGCTCTGAAAAGCCATGCAATAAAACAACCTGTGTAAATGTAACCAGATATTTTTTCCCAAAGTAACTTATATTACTATTCCACTTTGAGAAACTATGTTCTAAAAATCAATAGTCTCAGGTTGGGTTTTCACTGTGCATTATAATCCTCAACTGAATGCTATTTATTATGAAGGTTATTTACCAAATTCTCACTATGGTTAAATCCCTATAAGAAACAAGAGATGAAGAAAGTAGGATCTTTGATCTCCAGGAACTGACACTCCAGTAGAAAATCTAACATGCATCCCACACTAAATGTATCACGATACATGGTATACGCAGGCAACGCTTGCCATAGTTAACTTGAACAGGAAAGGTTTCAGAGTCTGTGGCATTTCAAACTGAATTTTAAAGAACGGATTGAATTTCATTTGGGAAGAGATGGAGTTTGGAAATAACGAGGTGCAAAGATAAAGGAGCAGGAAACTCAAGATGTTCTGTAGGATGATGACTAATTGGCTAGTAGAGAGATTTCAGGTAAGGGACCTACAGGCCAAATGGCTGGAAAGCTCTCCAGCAGTTTTAAGTAGAGTTCAGATTATGAGGGTACTTAAATGCAAAGCTAAAGAAGGTGAGAATTATTAGGTAGAATAACTGTGAAGATAATATGATTAAAGCTCTATACAGAATGGTTTGCAAGGCCACCCTCAATATGCAGCAGACTGAGGCCTCTCATCCTCTGCTTGGATCACCCAATATATAATTTAAGATCTTTTCATTTTTTTAAAGATTTTATTTATCTGAGAGAGAGAGCACAAGCAGGGGATGGGGTGGGGAGATGAAGGGGCAGAGGGTGAAGAATACTCCCCACTGAGCAGGGAACCCATGCAGGGCTTAATCCCAGGACCCTGGGATCATGACCATGACCTGAGCCAAAGGCAGATGCATAACCAACTGAGCCACCCAGGTGCCCCTATAATTTAAGGTCTTCAACAAATCCATATTACAAAGGTTCAGAGTGGCATACATTTTATCAAAAATGTTCACAAGCAACCAAGAGACTAGAAAATTATGGTTTTGGAATAACAGGAAAAGATGATAAATTTCTGCTATCTTTCATAAATCCAACCTGATGGCAATACAAACGCGTAAACTGAAATATCACCCTGTGCACTCCCACTGTCACTTGGGGTATAAACCATGGAATAGCCCTGCAAAACTGATGGGACCAATTTCAGCACGGCAACTTTTATTGGTTACAAGAGGTTATTTTTATCCCTCAAAAGCCACACACTATTAAAAATTTACATGAAGCAGAAGTATTTCATGTGAGGAATCTGTGGCTTAAAAACAAAAAAAACAAACTGGCAATTTCATATATTTAAAGGCCAAAAGAGAAAACACATAATTTGATGTTTAAAACCCAATGACTGTCTGCTTTAGAGGAACAGTTTTACTCCATAAGAGACTCTTAACTATAGAGAACAAACAGGGTTGCTGGAGGGGAGGCGGGTGGGGGGATGGGCTAAATGGGTGATTAAGGAAGGCACTTGTTGGGATGAGCACTGGGTGTTGTGTGTGGGTGATGAATCACTGGCTTCTGCTCCTGAAACCAGTGCTACACTGTATGTTAACTAACTTGAACTTAAATTAAAAAAAAAAAAAGAAAGAAAAAGGGAAACCGTTTTACTCCCACAATTGCCTTCACATCTATTGGCATAGTTGAGGTAACTAGGACTCTATAATGGTGCTTGCTAGGAGGGTGGAAAAGACTGAAACGAGACATTGGGAATTTTTTATTTATAATTATAATAAAACACAGGTAGCCAGTTTCCACAAAATCCAGGATGGCTCTCTTCATATACAAGGCATTTCACTGGGAAATGAAGTAGTTTTAACTATGGAGCATGCTATGGAAGTCCCAAACAACTGACCACAGAATATGTCTGAAGTCTAATTAGAATGGCTGGTATAAATATACATTATACATATATATACCTTACTAAGTAACTAAAGATCACTCGTTTTTCTTTTAATCCTTTTTGCTAAAAACCTTCCTGAAATGAAGTAATCCATATCCCTGCTTATCTAGTGCATTATTTAGATCAGTCCTTTGCAAACACCAAACTGGCACCAGACTGACTATATCCAAATCACCTGGAGAGCTTCTGAAAAATGTAGATTCTTGGCCTGCTTCTACCCCTACCCCTACTCCCATTCTGATTCTGTGTGGGGCTAGACGAAGTTCCAGAGATATTTTTTAATGACCCAGGTTTATGAAACCAGTAATCTAAATGATAATCAGATGTTTCTTAGATGTCTCACAGTATCAGAGGGGCCATAAAATCTCACTGCAGTGACAGGGACCATGTTAGGTAGATACCAAACACTTTCCCTTTTCTTTCTGGGCACAGAGCTGGACTACATTTCCCAGCCTCTCTTGCAGTTGGGTGGGTCATGTGACTGAGTCTCGGCCATTGGAAGTGGACAGATGGACTGTGTACCACTTCTAATCCTGGCCCTCAAAAACATCCCAGAGAATCTTCCTGGTTGGCTGCCTTCCTTTGCTTGCCAGTCAGGATCCAGAGCTTCAGTAGAAAACTGATATTCTAGAGGAATATCAGAGCCACAGGATAGAAAGAGTCCAGATATCTGAGTGAGTGTATAGAGCAAAGCAACCACCCCTCCCCCCACCACAACTGACTCCCACTGCATTGTGGGATGGATGAGATATCAAGTTTTATTACAATAAGCTATTAAGATGCAAGGACCCTTTGTCACAGTCATTAGCTTACCTTTACTAGTACAACCCCCTTAACATTTTTAGCAGCCTTGCTGTTGATTGAGCATTTCAAAATCACAACGAAATATACTTACAATTTAACATCTTACTAGGCATACTGAGATGTTAGGCATAACATCTAAAAGGCATAGGACCATAGGATATATTTAACCTTTAAAAGAAATTTTGATATGAGCTTATTTTTCTGTGGTTTTCTCCTTCCTTCTAAAAGTAGAGTACAAAAAAAAAAAAAAACTGGTTAATTGAGAGTTCCAGGTAATAAGATTTCAATTTAATAAGGTTTTATAACAGAGGAATAAAAACAAAATATAGCAACTAATAAATCTGAATTTTCAAAGACCAAATGAATACAAAATCAAAGGCTGTGAAATTTTAAGACTTAATAGAATCACACAACCAGAGGAGTATTCAAAAGGTCATGATATTTATTTACTTCCAAAAAAATCTGTAGGAAGAAATTCTACCACTGAGCTCATCATTGTCATCGCCTTGGAGGTGGTTTTACAACATAATGTTGAGAGGACAAGGTTAGGAGTTAGGCAGAGGTAGTTCTAAATCCCAGCTCTTCTGCTTAGTATTTGGGAAATCCTGAAAAATCTAAGGCTCACTCTCCCCATGGTGATGCTACTACCTACTTCGTGGGTTATTATGAAATTTAAATGGCTTTAAGGCAATAGATGGCATATTGTAAATATTTAATGTTTGCTTATATTAATATAGTATTAGCAACATACTATATTATAGTTGCCCCCATTACTACTGTTGCTGCCTCCCTCCAGCCACGATCTTTGCAAGATCTCCTGCAACAGATCTTAGCCGCAAGGTATCTTCTTTTTTGGGGGGGTGGGGGACAACCAGTTATTGTCTACATGCATAAGGAGGACCTTGAGAAAACTCAGGAGCCAAGGCCTGCTAATTTTTATCCCAAAAGAAAAATGAGGCTGATAGGAGATATGCCTGGAATTCTATACATGTAAACACTGTTCTTGTAACACCACAACTAGTGTGCTAAAATCTATGATTCTTAATCCTTTTTCTGCCAACCATGAAGACCAGTAAGTCCCAGGCAAGGATCACTGGTGCTTGATGCTTCTCAAAAAATGGTAAAACTCTCCCCATTCTTGGAGAGAATAGCTGGGCTGCCTGTCATGGTCATCCAATCTCAGCCAGCCCTTCTTATCTTAGCCCACCTCAAAAATGCATGTCTACAGGAGGGAGCAGAAATCATGTGATGAAGGTGCACCCATCCTCCCTCCACCCGAACTGCCCAAGGCAACAGGGAGAGCCTGCCCCTGGAATTTCTTTTGATAAGCTACTGAGGAGACCCTCAGTTTTCTAAGTTTTAGTTTGAAAATTGAATTTAGGAACTTGTCAACTCTGACAGCAGAGCTTTAACATTCAGTTCAAAAACAATCTGCTTGTATTTTATAAAATCCAGCTTCTGACTTCAGAGCAGGAGGATTTTTCAAAATCTTCACTTTGTAGTGAATGAAAACTTCAGTTTTCCTTCTTTCCAATTAAACTTAGGTTCTTCATAAAAGCCATTACATTTTTTTCCCTCTTCCTACCCTAATTCTTCCTCCCCAAACCACCTCTTTCAGCACACAGAACTCAGTCTTAGGTTTCAAAAAGCAAGGCTGGGACTTCTGGGTAATGTGGACCCTCCTCATCTAGCAAAGACTAAGGACAAAAATAGACAATACACACAGGATTGATTGCCAATCAACACTGTTCAACTGACAGGATTTATGACACCTAAGGTTTTAAAAATACTAAAAAGCAAAGCCTGTGGAAGAAATCACTCCATACCTTAAAGTAACAAAAGTCACACCTGGCAGCAGAGACCTCCATCGAAGGCTGTAATGAGGGGTAAAATTACTGGGACTCAAAGGGATAGGTCAAAACCCTACACATGGCAGGAAACCAAAGGTAAAACCATGATCCAATGACAGATGGCAAAGGCTTGTCAATGCCAGGGAAATTACACGGTAAAATTCATTTCTGACATTTCATTCACACAAGAATAACAGGACCCTGAAGTTAAACAATGACATTCTGAAAGGGAACACCTCCACAGATGACGCTCCTTGCATAGTTCAGCCTCCAGGGCATACACACGAATCAGAATTTCATACAGTTCAGGTGTGTGTGTGGGAGGAGGTGGGGGGGTGGAAATGCAAAGAGCAGAGAAATGAGCAAGAGGGGAAAGAGAGCCAATACCTAAGCAAAGGGAGGATACAGTGACAGTTCATTTCTGCTCCTTCCCAAAGGACTTGAACCTTCACTTCATGGATTTTTTTTAAGTGACATTTGAAAGGTGCTGCAATCATCCATTCATTTGTGTTCTGTTTGGCCTTTAAATGCAATGTTTCAACTGAGAGTTCAAGCTGCTGGGGGTTTGAGATGTTTTCATAAGAAGTAACCAAGCCAGACAGTTCCTATTGTCAAGGAGACCCTGTTGAAGGGGAGAAGCACTAAAATTAGCCACTCAGGCTAATTTTATCACTCAGGCCCAGGGGCACAAGGCTTCTAGATTGTTCCATTCTTCCTAGCAGGAAGATATTGAAAGGAGGCAATCCTTCGATTCCGGAGAAATCGTGTGTGTGTGCGCGCAAGCAGTGGGATGGAAGGTTGGGGTGGGGGTCGTATCTCAGAGCTGTTTCCATGTACCAAAATAGGAAACAAAGTGAAATGCTTTTGAGTGATGGGCAATTCAAGAAAAGCAGAACCCCTTTATTTTTTTTAAGTTTTTATTTAAAATCCAAAGGCAGGCTCTAAAGTTCTAGTTACTAATTTCTGTCTCATCGCCTTCCATTTGAATGATGATCATTATTACTTTATTAAGATTTTAAATTTGTTTTCAAATGGCTTCAACAATAGATTTTAATTAAATATTACTAACATATTATATTAGAAATCAATTCTTAAAGTATAAAAAGCAACACAAAGGATTTCTCATCTTACAGCATTTCACACACACACACACACACACACAGCCTCCAAAAAATTCACTTTTGTTTTCTTCTGATTTAGAGAATAAACACAACTGCATGCAATTCCAGTGACACTGAGAGGCCCATACGACCTCCCCTTACCCCAGCACATGCATAACTATTTCAAAAAGGTGATTACACACACATTTTTCTTCCCACTGAAGCATCAGACTGGGGAGTTGGAGTTTCCCCAGCAAGTCTCAGAAACAGAAAACAGGACATTTAATTTGTTTAAGTTTCCAGAGCAATTTACCAGAGACAAAAATAAAATACCATGGCATTTTGCTGGCATCTTAAAAAAAAAAAAAGAAACCCTCTCTGAGAAGTACAATGAACCTCATGAGAGTTCCAACACGAGTCTTCGTATGCACACATATTTTTATAATTTTATTCACTGAAGAACAGGTTAACAAATTCCAACCCATGCATGTAATGGGAGAGGAGCTTCCAAATAAACAGGTCTTTTAGGAAGTAGCCTTCAAGGTTACCAACAGCTAACCACGCTCAGGCAGCCACCCACACTCGCCTCTCTCAGCCTCAGTAATCAAGAGACTCTTCTCCCTGGATCGCCTTCGTTTGAAAGAACATTTTCCTGTTTAACAGAGTACAGCATCACACTATGTCAGCCCTGAGTTTAAGGAAAACTTATATGCCTATAAGTTAGGTATGGCCATCTAGGCTTTCATTATTTTACAACGAAGCTTGAAATGAGAATGATGTTTTTAAAAAAGGAATGACTCATCTACAGCTCATGGCTTCCACCTGGTACACAGTAGCCAAGGAGGTCAAAGGCAGGCATAGTTTCAAAAATACTAGGTCTCTATTCTTTGATGTTTGCGCTTGATCTGCCACATGGAAAACTTCATCTCCCTACTTGGGAGTGAGTTGTCAAGCTATCTGATGGTCTGCTGATTCTCCTTTACCACTGCAATGATTGCTCAGCACAAAAACCCTCCAATGGATGGGGTTCTCTGTTCCACTGCTTCTGCTTGCTCTAACTTGACTCTCAACTGCTACATAGCTGCTTAATAACCACAGATGCGACTTTTAAGGCCCCATCTACTTATGAGGTATCACTGGACAACATGTGTTTTTAACAAACTTTCAGCTCTTCCACATCAGTTTAGAGTTCTTTAATTACAAACAACAAATCACTCTGGCTAATTCAAGCAGGAAAAGACTGTATCAAAAGAGTAGAGCTCTCAGAATAGATAAAAAGGCTGGAGATCTGGCACAGAAAAAGGTGGAAGCCTAGAAAGGTTTGAGGTCTAGCTAACGAGAACGATTTGACAGTCTTAATTAGGAACTGCTACTGGGATGAATGAGCCCTCATCATTTGGGGGAGAGGGGTGTTGCTTAGAACACATCACTGATTTTCCATAGTCCCAGAAGGCCCAGTTGGCTTAGATCAGGGTTTCTCAATCTCTGCATTACTGACATTTTGGACCAGATAATTCTTTGTTGTAGGGGGGCTGTCTTATGTTGCACCTCTGGCCTCTACACACTAAAATCCAATAGCATTCTCTCTAGTTGTGACAACCAAAAAGGTCTCGACATTGCCCAATGTCCCCCAGGAGGCAAAATCACCCCAGTTAAGAACTGGCTTAGACTGACTCACAAAACTGCCCATCTGATGGCTTAGGAAAGGCCAGGTCCCTTGACGTATGCTCCCATAAAACAAAGGGAAGGTGGGTAAGTCTCCCAAAAGAAAGTTGGGATATTGACCCCAAAAATAAAAGAATGAATGCCTACAGTCCATTTCCCAACACCCGTCAGCCGAAAGTTGAAGATTATGTTTTTTAGTCCATGTATTCAGAGAACAAGGAAAAAAAAAGTAGAATTTCATAAATTTCTGAAAACAGACTGTAGAAAAAGTAGTCCATCCCAATGGTGTACTAGTCCCTCATAACACTGCGCCAGTTAGCATTCATGTCCTGGAAAAGCACAATCCCAGTAAAGTGGGTGTTCTTTTCCCTTTTTATTGAAATTCTCCATGTTTCCCTATCTGTTTTTAAAACCTGCCAGATCTTTTTCCAACTCCTGGTATCTACGGACTCGTGGTAATTGACATGGCTAATTTAAGGGAAACTGATTCCAAATCCCAGAAAACACCCAATACATCTCTGTATTAATTAGTCAGCTAACTCTGGTGGTTCCAACATGGTGCTAATGAGACCAAAGACATGAATCCAATCCTCATGCCATATGGGCTTGTTCAACAGCCAGCCCCGAGCCCCACTTCAACCAGCCAACTGATAGATAGATGTATATGGCTGCTGGTGAGGAGAGGGGAAGGAGAGGGGATGGATGTGTCCAGACAAATCCACCTCCTCTTCGAGCACATCCCGTGCAGCACATTCTCCCAGGAAAGGGGAGCAAATCCTCACAGAATCAGAGCACAGCACACCCCTCACTGTGCCTCTTCCCTAACACTCCCCCATGCCATGCCACGTCTTTGCCTCTCCCCCTTCCCCTTTCCAGCTCATACCTACTCACACCAGCTTCCTTTGCTACTTCCTTTCCCTTCTGTTCATTACCATTTCTTAAAAATTGGAGTGCAGAACTTCATCTCCAATCCGCACTGACTCTAAATTCCCTGATCCTACCATCAGCAGCAAGTCTGGGCTTGTCTCTTCTTCCGTTATTATTTCTGACAGCCCCAAAGAAATCACTTAATATTCATTTCAGTCTCCTTTTTCAGACAGTCTTAAAAATCAATTTCAAAATTTTTCTTCTTGATCCTGTCATTTAGCACCGAAATGGCCCAAACTGATTAGTTGGGAGCTTTAGCGTTTCTCTCCCTTCTCCTCCCGGGATGTCAGACTCTGTGAGTCTCTTCTGGTATGATTTCGGTTGGCTTTCATTTCAGGGAGGCTGTTTTTCACTGAGAAACATGATGTTTTTTTAGCTATATTTGTAGAACAATTATCCTTACTGGAAAAAAAAAAAAAGCATTAGAGAATAGGCCAAACACTTGGCTACGAGCAAAATCAGATTCAATGGGTAAAAAAAAAAAAGAAAAGTCTTGAAATTCAGTTACTCTAAAACCTCCAAGAGTGCCGTGTGAAAGCCCCTACTTTCCAAACAGTAAATTAGCAACAGTAACACCATCTTATTTATTAATAAAAAGGAGAAGTTGAAATAGCCATTCATGATAAGACGCTGAATGCTGCAAAGAAGCCAAGAACGGGAAGAAAAAGGTCTGAAAGGGAAAAAAAAGGGAAGGGCAGCTTTTATAAAGAAGAAAAAAGTTCTTTGTCTTTGCTGCCATTCTGTGAACAGTCTAGAGAATTCAGTTCATTGTTATTGTTGCTGCCCTTCTTCCTTGCCATTGTTTTGCTTTTTCAGGTTGTCTTTAATTCTCCAAGTAACATTATTCGAGAACTGGAGAGGTCACAAACCACCAGGAGGACTGGGGTGCAGGGGTGGGGGGGACGGAACTCAATGAAACGTGTCCAGAGCATTTTATTCCTTAGCCTGTGTTTTCTCTTCTCAGTGAGCAGAGGATGATTTTCAAAGTAAGGAATGCGGCAGACATGACATTAAAAAAAGCTCTGGACCATGCAAAACAGTCCTCCAGCTTGATAACCGTAACAGGTTTTTGCTCTAACCTCTTAAGAATCGTTCTGCTATCTTTGTAATTCCACCAATTTGTTATTTATATTATTACAATATCTTCACAGACATCCCCCTGCCATAACTTCAGCTTTAGAAAGAAAATATCGGCTAAAACGACCAGGGGACAAAAGCCAGTGGCAGGAACTGCAAGAGAAAAAACAATTGGATTTTTCTTAGAGGATCAAAGAGCCAAAATTCATTCTTTCTGGGATGGGGGAATATCAAACATTGGGACTTAAAACATGTCACCTAGGGAATGAACCAACAACAGAATGAGCACCCAGCCCCGAACCACTTTCTGAGACTGAAGATAAATTGCAGGAGCCCGTCCGCATCACAGCAAATGGGATCCCACAGACTTGGAAAAGGCGCAGTGTGACTTGTGGTGAGGGTACCCTCTGTCTTTTCTGCCTGCCCAACGTGGGACCCTTCTAGGTAGAGCAAGTGTCATTTGAGTGCCACCAGGAGGCCACTTACATTGTGCCACACTACCATCCTTTTAGGCTCTGACTGCAGGAGGTCAGCCCGTGACTAGAGTGGACTGGAAGTCACCAAACATAACCAAGGGACGGGGATAGTACTCCTGCTTGAGTGTGTACTGAGCATCGGTGATGCGACTCGCTCTACCTGCAACATCATCTCTGACTATTCACTCCTCTACCTGGATGTACAGTTAACCAGGGGATGCCTTGACAAGAAGGGGAAAATTAGAACTGTTTTGATCACTGATCTTTTTGTTTTGTTTTGTTTTTAATAAATGACTCTTCTCTGAAGACCGTGATGGTGGCTGGGAGAAAAAAAATTTTACTATAGATCCTGAACTAAGTCATACAGCAAGAACAGAGGAGTTCTGCAACTGCACCCCGAATTCTCCTGAAAGTTCTACCAGAATTCAAGCGAAGCCAACAGAAGAACATCCATACTTTCAAAATTAGGTTATGAGTCACTTTACTGAGAGTCCATTTATTTCACTAAGGGATTTACTTCTAAATTCTTTCAAATAGCATTAGTGCATTTCTAATTGGATTAGAACTATAAGTATTTTAAACTGGACTCAACTTTGTGAGAGACAGAAGATCTGAACTGCTCATGTAACTAACACACGTCTCTAGGCTAACAGGACTAGACCTGGGTCCCTGCGTGAGGATGACACACCCTTACTCTAACGATGCCACGCTTTCAGCTTGTTGCTCTCCCTCCCACATTTCCTAGTGATGCTTCAGCACTTACAAAACTGTCTTTGATTCAAATGGAAGGAGTGTAGTGAAGCCCAATGCCGAATCCCATAGCATTTTCATTGGCAGGTGACCGTGAGAGGTCACCTAACAAAACCTTCCTCTGAGGTTCGGGGCCCCACAAGCACATGCCTGACAGCCTCTCTTAAGCACATCTGCTCACAGGAGGGGAATACTCTTCAAGGCTCTTAGGTGTCACTCAACTTCACTAGTACAGGATCTCATAGAGAAGGTTAACATTTACAGATGAATGTGTGATGCTCTAGGATATACCAATGGGGTGAACAGTTCAGAGGAGAGCATGTCTTTAATACAGTCTTCTCTGTTCTGCTGAGATGGTTTCCCGATCCTTCCATTTCAAATGTTCCACATAACTTCACCTTCCTTTGAATCCTTTTTGCCATGCTATCTTCAGATTTATTATCCAATTCATAGGAATAGCAGCTACAAAAATCCCAAATGCTTCTGATAGATTTCTTGCAAATCACCTTTCAGGTGACAAGAGCGCACCCGAGCACCTAAGGAAATGCCGAGAGTGCCGTGAGCCTTGTGGAGACCAAAGGAGAAAGAGCACTCTGGATTTCACAAATGCTCTAAACTTTCAAGTCCGGCATTCCCCAACCTGAGAGTGGATCCTGGTCCACAATTCTGTGGGCTAACAATGAATTGACAACTCTTTGTGGAAGACCTTCGTGGTCTAGTTACCATGATGGAACAGAAACAAACAAACAAAAACTATCAGATGTGGTTCTTCCCCATCTTCCCCCCATCTCACTGGGGAGACAAAACTAATACACAAGGCCAAGGAATAAATCCTTAAACCAACCTTAAGTTTTTTTAATTGAAACAGAAGCGGGATAATTCATGGATTTGCTAATTATACTTCTGTGCTGTACGCATTAGCCTTGAATGGCTCATCCATGGCTTAACCTGACTTCAGGGACATTTCATCGATGCCTCTCTTGACTCCTCTACATGTTCAGCTGATACCAATCCTAAGCATGGTTTCTTACAGAACACACTCTGTTTTGGTGGTTGCTCTAGCTCTTTCCCACTTTATACAAAGCAAACATGAAAGTTAAACACTTTCAACACCTATCCTGTATTAGTTTCCAAAATTTTCCATGCCAACACGGGAATAAGCTTCCAAAAACCTAAAAAGCGTGTTCATATAAATAGATGTCAAGCAGTTTTAAATACTTACAAATGGTCCCTTTCACACCCTGTTACCAGTTTATTTCTGTGTAATGTTAACAAGGTAAAAAAAAAAAAACCAACAGGAAAAGAAACATCGCCCAAAGTGAGCAGCAAGTAAAAGCTTGAAAGAAAACACAGGAAAGAAATATACAATAGTCCCCCCTTATCTGTGGGACAAACATTCCAGTCCCCCAGTGGATGCCTAAAAGTGCGGGTGGTACCAAACCCTATCTAGACCATGTTTTCTCCTATACATACTTACATAATAAAGTTTAGTTTATTAATTAGGCATGGTAAGAGATTAACAACAATAACTAACAATCAAATAGAACAACATCACAATAGACTATAATAAAAGTTACGTGGATGTGGTCCCTCTCTCACACAAACAAAATACTTTATTGTCCTGTACTCACCCTTCTTCTTGGGATGATGTGAGATGATAAAATGCCTACGTGATGAGATGAAGGGAGGGAAATGACATAGGAACTGTGACACAGCATGAGGCTATTGTTGACCTTCTGAGAGTTCATCAGAAGGAAGATCATCTGCTTTAGAACACAGTTGACCGGGTTACTGAAACTGCAGAAAGCAAAACCGCGGATAAGGCGGGAATTACTGTGTGGCAATCATTTGCATGAACCCTTACTTAGTTCTCCCTCTTAGATTTCAGCTTTACAGGATTCAATTTCACACTACACACAGCAGAGATGGCTGAGACAAGGAAGGGAGAGAGTGAATCACTTTATGTACTTCCTAGAAGAATATAACCCTATTCTTTTCTGAGAAAATTCATGTCAACTTCCCCTCCTCTGCTGATGAGTAAAAGCATTTTTAAATAAAAAGTCACCATAGATTTTGATGTTGCAAATAAATCCCCCAGATGTTTTGTGTAGCTTCAGAAGTAAAAAGCTTCCAAAGCATTTACCCTGAACATAATAGCGGAGTCTCCAAGAATACATTTGGCACTAAATCCAAAATGATATTATATGAAAGATACAGCACATTTCACACTTTTTTTAGAAGACTTGGGACACTGAGCACAATCTCTTGGGAATACAAAGTTAGGCTGTAACAAATAAACTTTTAAATGCATTTTTAAAAATTAAATGCGTACATGCCTGAATCTGTCTGGAATTATTACTTAAAACTGGAAAGAATTAAGACAGACTTTTAAGTCCAAGGGCAAATTAATGTTGGTTTTAATTCTTCACTTTATAAAAAAAAAATTTATTAATGTTAAATAACTGCTGAAAACAAAAGAATACCATAACATCTATATGAACATTAAAATGTATTAGGTAAAAATATTTCACATTTGGGTTCCAGGAATCACAATTACAGACTTAAAGACTCCCTTACTTGGTATAAGAGAGGAACTTTTAAAAAAGGAAGAAAAAAAAAAAAAAGAAAAAGAAAAAAAATTTTTGAGACAGCTGTGCCCTCTGGAGGTGGCACTTGGGAATTGACTAAATCTTCCCTAAATCGGTAAGGAGGACTTTCCTAAGGAATTGAACAAGCACTTGGAAAAGCAAAAAAGGCTTAGAAGGTTTCATCCATGTTCCTTTCTTTGTGTCAAACCAGTTTTCAATGAGTAATAATTTAGAATTTCAATTTAGAAATGTTCAAATGGGCACAAAACATTTTGGTAGGAGGGATTAAAAGCTTGTGTTCAATATCTAGAATACAATAATCAGGAACACGCTCACTATTATGAAAAGAAAGAAGGGTAGTTCCAAATCAAATATCCTCAAGCCTCTTTTGGTGAGCTGGCTAAGAGCGGATGGCCTACGCTCCTCAAACCATATTTTTGAACACTCTGGAAGAAAAGCAAATCCTCTAGACTAGCAAATGCATATCCTATCTTCCCAGAATAATTCACCATCTCTCTTTTACTTTTCTTTTGACCTGTCTTTTTATAGCTCATTCTTAATAAATGGAGCTATGTTTCCCCTTCTAGGGAATATATTGTCCCAGTGGGAGAAGAAATAAGTATTTCCTGCAGGAGTTTTAGAAATAGAAATTAATAAAGTTGGCTTTGTGTGTTTGGAATTTCAACAGGCAAAAAAACATATAAATAAATAAATAATGTAATTATGGTTGGGGGGTCAAAAACAAAGCCACCCCAGAAGTAGTACTTATTTGATGTGAAAACCAGAACAAAGCCACCACTTCTAAAGAGAGAATGAAAACATCGTCTTCATTGTAAAATTTGCCTTGGATGTGGGTGAATGTTGCGTCTATCTGAAAAGAGGTCGGGGAGAAACTTGAGAGCAACTGAGTAAGGCTGGCTGGTGCCTGGGGAGTTTAATTACTATCTGTAGGAGTGTAGGAGAATACACCCAAATATCAGTGGGATGTGATCCTCTTCAGCAAACAGGTTCCCCGGTGCGCGCTGAGTGCGTGGCCTGTGCCGCCAGGCGGAAATGGAACAGAAGTT
Organism: Callorhinus ursinus; assembly: GCF_003265705.2. Taxonomy (NCBI): domain Eukaryota; kingdom Metazoa; phylum Chordata; class Mammalia; order Carnivora; family Otariidae; genus Callorhinus; species Callorhinus ursinus. The sequence goes on from NW_027397076.1 coordinate 12,460,971, forward strand.
TCGGGAAAAGAAAGCAGAGGTCTTCCAGGCTTCCAGTGACGTTGGGTCACACCTGCGCCTCAGGTTCTGGACCTCTCGCCAAAGGCAGCCTCACTCTCAAACCCCACTTCCTCCCTCCTCCCCAGAGGGAAGTCAAGGACTCAGAGTTACTAGAACCTCGTCCTTGCCAGCTTCCCACTTCTTGTGGTTCCACCTACCCGCGCAATTCTTCACTCTTCAAGTTCTCCTGCCCCTCAGCCAGCCCCTTCTCCTCCAAGTGCTCCCCCACCCCCAGTGCCGATTCCTTAAAGAGGCCCAGGACGATGCCCTGAAACTCACGGTGATATCCGGGTCCCACTGAGGGTGCGCTCTCGGGGACCCCAAATGTGAAGCTAACACGTGAAGACGGCGGCTAGTCAGGGGCCGGCACGCGCACCTTGCGCGCGGCTTCCTGCCTCCCGCCCTCCGCGCACCTGCGCCACCGCCCGTGGGCCGCAGCGCCACCAGAGCACCGACAGAGGGCGCCCGCGGCCAGTCTCACCGTCTGAGGCCAAGGCCAAGCTAGCCGCCTGCCGCCTCCAATGCAGAGGTGCCGGGTGGAGCCAGGGAGATGGCGGTGTGGGCTGAAGAGTAAGGGATAGGCACAGGGGACGAGTTTCTTAACTTATCTGAACCTCAGACTCGTCATCTAAGCAACGGTGATAACACCAATAATCGAAGCCATGGTTGTCAGTTATGACCATATATGCATCCATTTATTCATTCATTCATTCACAACAAATATGCCATGAGGTCCCTGCGATTTTCTAGGCACTGTAGATGCTCTAGGGATACCCTGACAATCAAACTGGACCCAGGCTCCTGGAGTGAACATTCAAAAGGGATTAACCTGGGGTAGCAGGAATGAGATTGTGCGTGAGGAACTTTCAGCACAGCTCCTAGCACGTGCTCAGCTTCTCGAAAGGCTGGTGCTTAATATTCTTAGGTGTCTACACCAATCCCATCCTCCTCCTACAGAAAAGAGGGTTGGTTCATTCCTCGGTGGCCCTAGGGCAGGACACCAATTTCCTCACATTAATAGCTGGATGAGTTTGATGAAGGAATAAAGTGATTCAATGAACGGTGCCCTGGACCCCCGGGGGAGGGTAGAAGGAATGGAAGTGGAACCTTCAGAGGAACATCCTCCTGGCGAGGGCCTTGCATCTTTTAAGGACTGACCACTTTTCCAAGAAAAAGTTAGTCTCGTCCATTAAAAGAGAGGTAAGGGGGAAGGAAAGATGGCAGAGTAGGGGACCCTATTTCAACTGGTCCCTGGAATTGAGCTAGATATCTACCAGACCACTCTGAGCGCCCATGAAACCAGCCTGAGATGTAAGAAGATCTGCATCTCCACAAACAGAATATCGCAGGCGGTTGGTTTTGAGGTATGAAGCAGGGAGCCGTGATTCTGCTGGCAGATATCGGAGGATAAACGGCAGAGGGAGGGTGCCTGGCCGTGGGGATCCTACACTGCCGGTGAGCGACAGCCTCACGCGCTAGGGATGAGGCACAGACTCGAAGACCCGGAGCGGCGGGGGAAAAGACTTTAGGGCAGCCCCTGGGGCGGAAACCCGGAGCGGTAGGGTCGCGCGTCTGAACTGGGAGCGGCTGGCGGTCTTAGAAGCACAAAGGGTAGAGAGTGCTCCGACCTGGAGGCAGGACTGGGGGCGCTGCGGAGGGGCGCACAACCCAGGACCCTGCTGTTTATAGCAGCACGGACAGAAACAGAGACTGTGTGGCCTGGAGAGCTCACTGAAGAACAGACTGCAGTCTCTCTGCTCTGAGGCAGAGGGTTGGAAACGGTCTCTTCTGTCCTGACTCGCGGAAGACACGCAGAAAGCCGCCAGGGAAAGCCACCAGAGAACAAAAGCCCCCAAAACTGATTCCCACTGAGCCCATCCCCTGCCACAGGGGGCCGGGCAACTCCGCCCAAACAGGGTGGCCTGAGCAACTGAACGGCAGGCCCCTCCCACAGAAGACAGGCTGGGAAAACTAGAGGCCAGCAACCCTAAGGTCCCAAGAAAACAGGTGCATCTTGCTTGGGTTCTGGTCAATTATTTGGACTCTATGCATTCCCTCAAATACCCATCAACAGAATGACTAGGAGGAGGAGCCCCGGAAATAGAAAAGACTCAGAGATTATGATTTATGCTGCAGATTTACAAATGGATGCAGATATAACCAAGATGTCGGAGATGGAATTCAGGCTAGCAATTGTGAAGACAATAGCTAGAATGGAGAAATCAATTAATGGCAACATAGAGTCTCTAAGGTTAGAAATGAAAGCTGAATTGGCAGAATTTAAAAATGCTATCAATGAGATCCAATCCAATCTAGATAATCTAACAGCTAGGGTAACTGAGGCAGAAGAATGAATAAGCGTCCTGGAAGACAATATAATAGACAAAAAGGGAAAAGAGGAAGCCAGGGAAAAACAACTCAGAATCCATGAAAATAGAATCAGAGAAATAAGTGACACCATGAAGCGTTCCAATGTCAGAATAATTGGAATCCTGGAGGGAGTAGAGAGAGAGAGAGGACTAGAAGATGTATTTGAGCAAATCGTAGCTGAGAACTTCCCTAATCTGGGGAATGAAACAAACATTCGCATCCTAGAGGCAGAGAGGACCCCTCCCAAGATCAAGGAAAACAGGCCAACACCCCAGCATGTAATAGTAAAACCTGCAAATCTTAGAACAAAGGAAACCATCTTAAGGGCAGTTAGGGGGAAGAGATTCCTTACGTACAGAGGGAGGAACATCAGAATAATGTCAGACCTATCCACAGAGACCTGGCAAGCCAGAAAGGCCTGGCAAGACATATTCAGGGTACTAAATGAGAAGAACATGCAGCCAAGAATACTTTATCTGGCAAGGCTTTCATTTAGAATGGATGGAGAGATGCAGAGCTTCCACGACCGGCAGAAACTAAAAGAATATGTGACTACTAAGCCGGCCCTGCAAGAAATATTAAGGGGCCCTGCAAGAAATATTAAGGGACCCTGCAAGAAATATTAAGTTCTATAAAAGGAGAAAAACCCCAAGAGTGATATACAACAGAAATTTACAAGGACAATCTATAAAAACAATGTCTTCACAGGCAACATGATGACAATTAATTCATATCTTTCAATAATCACTCTCAACATGAATGGCCTAAATGCTCCCATAAAATGGCACAGGGTTGCAGATTGGATAAAAAGACAGGACCCATCCATATGCTGCCTACAAGAGACTCATTTTGAACCTAAGGATACATCCAGACCGAAAGTGAAGGGATGGAGATCCATCTTCCATGCCAGCGGACCTCAAAAGAAAGCTGGGGTAGCAATTCTTATATCAGACAAATTAGATTTTAAACTAAAGTCTGTAATTAGAGACACAGAAGGACACTATATCATTCTTAAAGGGTCTATCCAACAAGAAGATCTAACAATTGTAAATATCTATGCCCCCAACATGGGAGCAGCCATCTACATAAGCCAACTGTTAACCAAAATAAAGAGTCATATTGATAACAATACGTTAATTGTAGGAGACCTCAATATTCCATTCTCAGCAATGGACAGATCATCTAAGCAGAAAATCAACAAGGAAACAAGAGCTTTGAATGATACATTGGACCAGATGGACCTCATAGATATTTACAGAACATTCCACCTTAAAACAAAAAATACTCATTCTTCTCGAGTGCACATGGAACTTTCTCCAGAATAGACCACATACTGAGTCACAAATCAGGTCTCAACCAATACCAAAAGATTGAGATTATTCCCTGCATATTCTCAGACCACAATGCTTTAAAACTGGAACTCAATCACAAGAAAAAATTTGGCAGAAATTCAAACACTTGGAAGCTAAAGACCACTCTGCTCAAGAATGTTTGGGTCAACAAGGAAATCAAAGAAGAACTTAAACAATTCATGGAAATCAATGAGAACAAAAACACATCAGTCCAAAACCTATGGGATACTGCAAAGGCGGTCCGAAGGGGGAAATACATAGCCATCCAAGCCCCACTCAAAAAAATAGAAAAATCCCGAATTCACCAACTAACTCTACACCTTAAAGAACTAGAGAAAAAGCAACAAACGATACCTAAGCCACGCATTAGAAGAGAAATAATTAAAATTAAAGCAGACATCAATGAATTAGAAACCAGAAACACAGTAGATCAGATCAATGAAACTAAAAGTTTGTTCTTTGAAAGAATTAGTAAGATCGATAAACCACTGGCCAGATTTATCCAAAAGAAAAGAGAAAGGACCCAAATTAATAAAATTATGAATGAAAGGGGAGAGATCACGACTAACACCAAGGAAAGAAACAATTATTAGAAATTATTATCAACAACTACATGCCAATAAACTGAGCAATCTGGATGAAATGGAGGCCTTCCTGGAAACCTATAAGCTGCCAAGACTGAAACAGGAAGAAATTGACAACCTGAATAGGCCAATAACCAGTAACGAGATTGAAGCAGTGATCAAAAACCTCCCAAAAAACAAGAGTCCAGGGCCTGATGGATTCCCTGGGGAATTCTACCAAACATTCAAAGAAGAAATAATACCTATTCTACTGAAGCTGTTTCAAAAAATAGAAACAGAGGGAAAACTTCCAAACTCATTCTATGAGGCCAGCATTACCTTAATCCCCAAACCAGGCAAAGACCCCATCAAAAAGGAGAATTTCAGACCGATATCTCTGATGAATATGGATTCCAAAATCCTCAACAGAATCCTAGCTAATAGGATCCAACAATACATTAAAAGGATCATCCACCACGACCAAGTGGGATTTATCCCCGGGATGCAAGGGTGGTTCAACATTCGCAAATCAATCAATGTGATAGAACACATTAATAAGAGGAGGGAGAAGAACCATATGGTCCTCTCAATTGATGCAGAAAAAGCATTTGACAAAATACAACATCCTTTCCTGATTAAAACTCTTCAGAGTATACGGATAGAGGGAACATTCCTCAAGTTCATAAAATCCATCTATGAAAAACCTACAGCGAATATCATCCTCAATGGGGAAAAGATTAGAGCCTTTCCCTTAAGATCAGGAACACGTCAAGGATGCCCACTCTCACCACTATTGTTCAACATAGTACTAGAAGTCCTAGCAACTGCAATCAGACAACAAAAAGAAATAAAATGTATTCAAATTGGCAAAGAAGAAGTCAAACTCTCTCTTTTTGCAGATGACATGATACTTTATGTGGAAAACCCAAAAGACTCCACCCCCAAATTACTAGAACTCATACAGCAATTCAGTAATGTGGCAGGATACAAAATCAATGCACAGACATCAGTTGCTTTCTTATACACTAACAACACAACTGTAGAAAGAAATTAGAGAAATGATTCCATTTACAATAGCACCAAAAACCATAAGATACCTCGGAGTAAACCTAACCGAAGAGGTAAAGGATCTATACTCTAGGAACTACAAAACACTCATGAAAGAAATTGAAGAAGACACAGAAAAGATGGAAAAATATTCCATGCTCATGGATCGGAAGAATAAACATTGTTAAAATGTCTATGCTACCCAGAGCAATCTATACCTTCATTGCCATCCCGATCAAAATTCCAATGACATTTTTCAAAGTGCTGGAACAAACAATCCTAAAATTTGTATGGAATCAGAAAAGACCCCGAATCGCTAAGGAAATGTTGAAAAAGAAAAACAAAGCTGGGGGCATCATGTTGCCCGATTTCAAGCTATATTACAAAGCTGTGATCACCAAGACAGCATGGTACTGGCACAAAAACAGACATATAGACCAATGGAACAGAATAGAGAACCCAGATATGGACCCTCAACTCTATGGTCAAATAATCTTTGACAAAGCAGGAAAAAAACATGAAATGGAAAAAAGTCTCTCCAATAAATGGTGCTGGGAAAATTGGACAGCCACTTGCAGAAGAATGAAACTCGACCATTCTCTAACACCATTCACAAAGATAAACTCAAAGTGAATGAAAGACCTCAATGTGAGACAGGAATCCATCAAAATCCTAGAGGAGAACATAGGCAGTAACCTCTTTGACATCACCCACAGCAACTTCTTTCAAGATACATCTCCAAAGACTACTGAAACAAAAGCAAAAATGAACTTTTGGGACTTCATCAAGATAAAAAGTTTCTGCCCAGGAAAGGAAACAATCAACAAAACAAAGAGGGAACCCACAGAATGAGAGAAGATATTTGCAAATGACACTACAGATAAAGGGCTGGTATCCAAGATCTATAAAGAACTTCTCAAACTCAACACCCAAAAAACAAATAATCAAGTCAAAAAGTGGGCAGAAGATATGAAAAGACACTTCTCTGAAAAAGACATACAAATGGCTAACAGACACATGAAAAAATGTTCATCATCATTAGCCATCAGGGAAATTCAAATCAAAACCACACTGAGATAACACCTTACACCAGTTAGAATGGCAAAAATGGACAGGGAAAGAAACAACAAATGTTGGAGAGGTTGTGGAGAAAGGGGAACCCTCTTACACTGTTGGTGGGAATGCAAGTTGGTACAGCCACTTTGGAAAACAGTGTAGAGGTGCCTCAAAAATTTAAAAATAGAGCTACCCTATGACCCAGCAATTGCACTATTGGGTATTTACCCCAAAGACACAGATGTAGTGAAAAGAAGGCTCATATGCACCCCAATGTTCATAGCAGCAATGTCTGCAATAGCCAAACTGGAAAGAGCTGAGATGCCCTTCAACAGATGAATGGATAAAGAAGATGTGGTCCATATATACAATGGAATATTACTCAGGCATCAGAAAGGATGAATACCCAACTTTTACATCAACATGAATGGGACTGGAGGAGATTATGCTAAGTGAAATAAGTCAAGCAGAGAAAGTCAATTATCATATGGTTTCACTTATTTGTGGAACATAAGGAATAGCATAGAGGACATTAGGAGAAGGAAGGGAAAAATGGGGGGGGGGAATTGGAGGGAGAGATGGACCATGAGAGACTGTGGACTCTGAGAAACAAACAGGGTTTTAGAGGGGAGGGGGGAGGGGGGATTGGTTAGCCCGGTGATGGGTATTAAGGAGGGCATGTACTGCATGGAGGACTGGGTATTATATGAAAACAATGCATCATGGATTACCACATCAAAAACTAATGATGTATTGTATGGTGACTAACATAATATAATAAAATTTAAAAAAAAAAAAAGAGGTGAGCCTGCACAGGGATCTCCCTCTGGCTCATACCCTCCTCATCAAAAGCTTCCGGGGGCATTTGGGTTGTTAGTTATTTCCTACCCCTTTTGTAGGTATACTTAGGGTCCCAGTGGTTTCAGGGGTCCCAAAATCTTTCTCACCGAGTTTCCCCTCAAAGGAACTGATCATAGTTGAGAACTTACATCACTAAAGGGAGTCACATCGTTGTAAAAACAAATCCTGGACAAATGAGAATGATCTTCTCAACTTTTTTTCAAGGTGTTTTAAGGTTTTAACTCCTCAAACAGCATCCAAAGAGAGACAGGGTTTTTTTCCTCCTAGAGCTACTAAAAATGATTTCTTCTTGACAATAAATTTCAGGAAGATGTATTAGTCTTCCACTGCTGCATAACAAATTGCCACACACTTAGCAGCCAAAAACAACACTTATTTATTATCTCATACTTTCTGTGGATTGGGCATCTGGGTACTGGGTTCTCTTTTCAAGATCTCGTGTGGCTGAACTAAAGGTATTGGCTAGCACAACAATCAGACAAGAAAAAGAAATAAAAGGCATCCAAATTGATAAGGAAGAAGTAGAACTCACTATTTGTAGATGACATGATGGTACATATAGAAAACCTTAAAGACTCTACCAAAAAACTACCAGAACTGAAGAATGAATTCTGTAAGGTAATGAGATACAAAATTAATTTACAGGAATCTGTCTCATTTCTATATACTAATAATGAAGTAGCAGAAAGAGAAATTAAGAAAGCAATCCCATTTACAATTGCACCAAAATAATAAAATACCTAGGAATAAACTTAACCAAGGAGGCAAAAGACCTGTACTTTGAAAATTATAAAACATTATGGAAAGAAACTGAAGATGACATAAAGAAATTGAAAGATATTCTATTCCTATGGATTGGAAGAACAAATATTGCTAAAATGTCCATACTACCAAAAGCAATCTATAGATTTAATGAAATTCCTATCAAAATACCAATATCATTTTTCACAGAACTAGAACAAATAATCCTAAAATCTGCATGGAATCACAAAAGACCCCAAATAGCCAAAGGAATCTTGAAAAAGTAGGACAAAACTGGAGATATCACAATCCCAGATTTCAAGTTATACTACAAAGCTGTAATAATCAAAACAGTATAGTACTGGCACAAAAATAGAAACATAGATCAATGGAAAAGAATAGAAACACAAGAAATAAACCCAATTATTATATAGTCAATGATTATCAACAAAGGAGACAAGAATATGCAATGGGAAAAAGACAGTCTTTTCAACAAATGGTGTTGGGAAAACTGGACAGCTACATGCAAAAGAATGAAACTGGACCACTTTCTTACACCATACAAAAAAATAAACTCAAAATGGATTAAAGAACTAAATGTGAGATCTGAAACCATAAAAATCCTAGAAGAGAATATAAGCAGTAACTTCTCTGACATCAGCCATAGGAACATTTTTCTAGATATGTCTCCTGAGGCAAGGGAAACAAAAGCAAAAATAAACTATTAGGACTACATCAAAATAAAAAGCTCTTCACAGCTAAGGAAAAATCGGCAAAACTAAAAGGCAACCTATGGAATGGGAGAAGGTATCTGCTAATAACATATCTGATAAAGGGTTAGTATCCAAACTATATAAAGAACCCATACAACTCGATACAAAAAAAACCCCAAATAATCCAATGGAAAATAAGCAGAAGATATGAACAGACATCTCTCCAAAGAAGACATGAAGATAGCCAATAGACACATGAAAAGATGAGCAATATCGCTCATCATCATGGAAATGCAAATCAAAACCACAATGAGATATCATCTCACACCTGTCAAAAACAGCTACAATCAAAAAAACTCAAGAAGGGGTGTGGGAGGGATGGGGTGGCTGGATGATAGACATTGGGGAGGGCATGTGCTATGGTGAGCGCTGTGAATTGTGTAAGACTGATGAATCACAGACCTGTACCTCTGAAACAAATAATACATTATATGTTAAAAAAAAGAAGAAGAAGAAGATAGCAGGAAGGGAAGAATGAAGGGCGGGAAATCAGAGGGGGAGATGAACCATGAGAGGCTATGGACTCTGAGAAACAAACTGAGGGTTCTAGAGGGGAGGGGGATGGGGGGATGGGTTAGCCTGGTGATGGGTATTAAAGAGGGCATGTACTGCATGGAGCACTGGGTGTTATATGCAAACAATGAATCATGGAACATTACATCAAAAACTAATGTTGTAATGTACAGTGATTAACATAACATAATAATAAAAACAAACAAACAAACAAAAACAATAGGTGTTGGCAAGGATGTGGAGAAAGGGGAACCCTCGTGCATTGTTGGTGGGAATGCAAACTGGCACAGCCACTCTGGAAAACAGTATGGAGGTTCCTCAAAAGATTAAAAATGGAATGACCATATGACCCAGTAATTCCATTACTGGGTATTTACCCAAAGAAAATTAAAATAGTAAACTCCAAAAGATAATGTTTATTTGTAATGTTTATTGCTATGTTCATTGCAACATTATTTACAGTAGCCAGATTATGGAAGCAGCCCAAGTGTCCATTGATAGATGAATAGATAAAGAAGATGTGGTTTATAAATACAATGGAATATTACTCAGCCAAAAAAAGGAATGAAATCTTGCCATTTGCAACAACATGGTTGGATCTAGACAGTATAAAGCTAAGTGAAATAAGTCAGTCAGAGAAAGACAAATGCCATATGATTTCACTCGTATATGGAATTTAAGAAATGAAACAAAAGGTAAAAAAGACCAGAAAAGACTCTTAACTATAGAGAACAAACTGGCGGTTCCCAGAGGGGAGGGGGGTGGGGTGTCTGAAGTAGGTAAAGGCGATTAAGAGTACATGTATCATGATGAGCACTGAGTAATGTATAGAGTAACTGAATCACTATATTGTACACCTGAAACTAATACGACACTGTATGTTAACTATACTGGAAATAAATAAAATTATAAAATAAAATAAATAAATTAAAATATATTGGCCAGTTGCATCCTCTCCTGGAGGTCCCACTAGGGAAATATCCAATCCTAAGCTCCCTTGGGTTGTTGGCAGAATTCTTTTCCTTGTGGTTGTAGCACTGAGATACCCACTGTCTTGCTAGCTATTAGCCAAGGACCACTGTCAGTTCCTAGAGGCCACCCTGGTTCTCACGAATGTGTCCTCCATCGACTCTCTCATACGACCATTCACCCTTTTAAAATTCATCTGATTAGATCAGACCCACCCTAATAATCTCCTTTGTGAGTAACTCAAACTCCAATGATTAGGAACTGAATAATGGGAGTAATATCCCATCATATTCATAGGGAAGGAAATTATACAGGTGTCTTCACTTGAGTTGCTGTAACAAATACCATAGTCTGGGTGGCTTCAAAACAAAAACACATTTATTTCTCATAGTTCAGGAGGCTGGGAAGTCCGAGATCAAGGTGCTAGCTGATTCAGTTCCTAGTGAGAGCCCTTTTTCTGGTTTGTAGATGGATGCCTTTTTGTTGTATCCTCACATGGCAGAGAGAGGAAGATCATGCCTCTCCTGTCTCTTCTTCTAAGGGCTCCAATCCCATCAAGAGGGGCTCCAGCCTCATGACCTAACTATCTCCCAAATATTCCACCCCCTAATATCATCGTACTGAGGATTAGGGTTTCAACATGTGAATTTGGGGAGGACAGAAACACTTAGTCAATAGCCACAGAACATGCATACCACGGGATAGAAATCTTGTGGGTCACTTTAGAATTCTGCCTACCGCAGAAAAAAATAGAGGAAAATAAACCAAGAAAATATAAAGCTATAGAAATGTGCTAATTTACAGACATCAAATCCCTATCTAACATCACTACTGACTAAAGGCCAGGGGTACCTCCAGGGCCCAAGGGACCCCTCCTTCTATCCTGCCTCAAGCCCTCAGCCCTCTCCAACCTTTCCCTTCTGCTCTTCCACCCCTCTGCATGAGGAGGATTAAGAGCCAACACTGGAGGTGTTGGAAGGGTATTTACTGAGGGCCATAGGCAAGAAAGGCCACTGACATTCTTCCCATGGTGCCTCTGATTTGACAGCAAGGCAGCAATTAGAAGTGGACTGGGTGTTATATGCAACTAATGAATCATTGAACAATACATCAAAAACTTCTGACGTACTATATGCTAGCTAACTGAACATAATTTTAAAAAAAGAAAAAAATAAGTAGAAGGGTCAAGAAGGCATACCTGGGTTCTGAGCTCAGCTCTGCCACCTACTCACTTTGTAACTTTCAAGTCCAGTTACTGAATCTCTGTTTCTGTATCTATAAAATGAAAGTCATAAGATTTCCTGCAGAGTGGTGGTAAGCACTGGGTGAGATAATGTACATCAAGTGCTCCACACAGCATCCGCACAGTAAGAGAAAACAATGGGAAAAACATAAAACCTACCCAAGAAGCAGGTCGGAGAAAGAGGTGTTGCTATTTCCCAAAGCATCTATTGGGTGCTTGGAGCCATGGGATTTGCAGGCATCCATAAATCATGATTTTTTTTAAAGATTTTATTTATTTATTTGAGAGAGAGAGAGAATAAGAGAGAGAGCGCATGAAAGGGGGGAGGGTCAGAGGGAGAAACAAGACTCCCTGCTGAGCAGGGAGCCGGATGCAGGACTCGATCCCAGGACTCCAGGATCCTGACCCGAGCCGAAGGCAGTCCCTTAACCAACTGAGCCAGCAAGGCGCCCATAAATCATGATGTTTAACCTTGCGACATCTACAATCCAGCTGAAAGACAAGGCGACTTACCCAGCAAACAGGTGCACTGTCACAGAGAGACAGATTGTGAGCGCAAGTGTTCTCTTTCTCACAAATTTTCACCCAGAACCTGCAAGCACTTGGCCTCCCCAGGTATTAAAGCCAAGGCTTCACTGCAGCACATGGCCTTGCCATGACTAGCACCTTCCTGGTGGCTGCAGATAAGGTCCCTGAAGGCCACCCAGCAAGAGATCCACCCATGGGGCCCTCACTCAGGTACACTCAGCTGCTCGGCCAACGGTCGTTGATGGCTCCATTTACTCCTGCCACATAAAGGTAAACATCTAGAGGAACTGGTGGGACCAGAGGCTGCCACCAGAGCTGGATTATTTTCCTATGGCTGCTGTAACAAATTACACAAACTTCATGGCTTAAAACAATATACATTTATTCTCTTACAGTCCCAGAGGTCAGAAGTCTGAAATCAGTTTCACGGGGCTAAAATCATGGTGTCAGCAGGACAACATTTCTTCTGTGAGCTCAGGGGAAGAATCCCTTTCTTCAACTTTGCCAGCCTCTAAAGGCCGCCTGTATCGTTTGGTTCCTGGGTCCTCATCACTCCGACCTCTGCTTCCACCAGTCACATCTCCTTCTCACACTGACGTTCCTGCCTCCCTCGTCTGATGACCCTTGTGATTACACTGGTCCCACCTGGATAACCCAAGACACTCTTCCTGTCTCGTGCTCCTTCACTTAATCACACTTGCAAAATCCCTTTTGCCAGGTAACTTACCATCGTCACAGATTTGGGGGGATTGAGATGTGGCAATTCTGAGGAGCCATTATTTTGCTCACCACAGGTGCCTATTTCGCTGAGACAGATGCCTGTATACTTTCTACCTATCCCTTCCCCCAAATGACTCAGAAGAAAAAAGATTCATCTCTAGACATTTACTTGATCTAGCCTACAAACAACTTGGGGATGAAGCACATTGTCATAGAAGTAAGTTTGTTGAAGTTTGGTAAGAAAAAGATACTATGCTCTCAACATCACAAGAGAATAATCTGTTACAATCTGTTTTTAAATGCAATGGATAGGGCACATTTAAGAAGACATGAAAACAGAACCTACATTTTAGTAGCGTTCTAGTGTGTTCTTTACTTCCGTTTTTGCAAACTGGGATGATCACTAACACCTATGCTCCCCCTACCCTGTTTCTAATCGACTTGATACTGCATTTTTTTTTTGACAGTTCAGTGACAGGCACAAATTACTTGACTGTTACCATGGTAATGAAGGGACCTCCAAATAGAAAAAACATTAAGATTAAAAGAAAAGGGGGAAGGAATAGTCCAAATTGGCATTAATGAGTCACTGTCCAAATGCAACTGGGTGTCAACTGGTCAAGCTTTGGGATTTTTTCGAGTAAGGACCTTGGAATCAGTCAACCAGCAGGAGAAGTCACCTGTGTGAAGAGTGCTTGTCTCCTGCAAGAAGCAATGGTTCAAAGTTTATAGAACCTTCTACTCTCCCTTACTTATGCATCTCTTTTATTTGGATCGTCTCCTTTGTTCTTCATCTCCTCCTGCTTTTCCTTCTGAACACATTAGTTACTATGGAAACATTGTGTGAATGTCAGAAAGCTCGGCTCAGAAATGCTTCATAAAGTCAATTTATAGAATGGTCTGACATTTATCTCATGTTTGGGAAATTTAAAGAATTTGTGATATTCATGACCAGGGACAGGGTGGGTGGTAAACACTGTACTATGTATGGATTTTAAAATGTGTTTTATATACACTGTGAAAGTATCAGGTTTTGTCTTTTAGGGGAAGAATAGCAACAAAAACAGGAGACTGTTTTGGGATTTGAAATTGGATTCATTTTCCATCAGTTCAGGAAGGATTTCCACTTTCTAAGTTTGTAAGGCTGACTGGAATCTCTCGTGTCAAAATAAATGCTTTTTGAAAAAACTACGGTTGGCTTATTTTTTTTAACTTTAACCTGACAATAAGACAAATGGTATTATCCATAATAATGTACACATGGCAGCAGCAATATTAGTTAAAGGCACAGAAATGTTAAACCCATGCCGTAAAAATTCTTACTTCACTATGGGGAATTTCAGAGTTAGTGCAACCCTACGGAATATCAGTAATAGTAGCTAACATTTAAAGCACATTTGCTATGTGTCAGGGCCCATTCTGAGTACTTTCTATGTATTAATCCATGTGATCCTCCATCATTATACTTTTTTACACACAAGGAAACTTGAGGCACAAGGAATTTAAGTAATCCAAGGCAATCGGGCTCCAGAGTCTCTACATCCTTACCATCATGCAAAACTGTTTCTGTATGAGAAAGTAAAATAACACAACACCATATCCAGATAGAGAGCTTTGAGTTATCAGTTCTGGACTGAAAAGACGATCGAGGCATCCACCTGCAGTATCGCCTCTCTGATGTTATTGCCCAAAACTTTCAGGCTCGCCATGTTGTCACTGAAGATGCAATGAGTTCCTAATGATTACAGTTTGATGATGAAGGCAGTTTAGAGTTAAATTTGATTTCTGATATGCAGCCTCTTACAAATTTTGTTGCATATAAAAGAGTAACAATGTTTCACTATGTGATTAGCAGCAAAGCTGTAAACAACTGACATCAATTCCACTGCATTCCATCAGAAGAATTTAATTACAAAGAAAACCCAGTGTCGACCCATGGGGGGTGACGTTTATTCTTTGCCACCCTAACATTTCCCACACTCTCTAGCAACAGCTCCCAGTTTTTGTTTGAGAAAGCTGTACCTGCTTAATTAATGTACTTGACCCTCCTAAAATGGATCATGTGGCCCAGGTCCACGCCAATCAGCACATCTCAGCTCCATGACCTCAGTGATCAGTTCAAAGATCCCCATGGGACCAGATTAAAGCCAAAGAAATGCCAGAAGATTTTTGCTGGGAATGCTCGAACAGGAAGAAGACCTCTTTTTCTTCCCTGGAAGACTTGAGTGTGGAACAAGTTGCTCTAACTATCTTTGCCCCCACAAAACATTGGCCTGTAGGCAGAGAGACTGAAGCCTTTGGAACAAAAAGCATGTGGAAGATTAAGAAAAATCCAGCCAAATGGAAGCATTTGATCTGTGAATACAGTACTGCCCAACTATGTTTGCACTCTCGCCCCTCCACCTCCTTTTTAAAAAATCTAAACACATTTGCACTGGCTTACAACAGAAAAAGGCCTAACGGACAGAACATGAAGCATCTGTGTCCTCTGAGGGCAGACGCTACACCTTGTTCACCTTGTCCGTAAACAAGCAAACACAAAATCCACAAACCTCTGAACCCCCAAAGTCCTTTTCTAGCTTATTTGGTGACAAAACAGACATGACCTACATGGACATAAGGCTAGTCATAGGCCTTATTTATCCCACTTAATGTGAATATTCCTATGTTTTGCCAAAATGAACCGCTAATATGTGTGATTACAAATGCTGTTGCAGACCTGGCCGGGAGCATCAGACTGCATAAGGTACATAAATTCTTATCTTTATTAAATTTTTAAAAATTATAAATTCTTAAGCCCCAAGGGTTTCAGATGAAAGACCATGGACTTCTAGTAATAGGATAAATTGAATGAATAAATTTATTGAAAAAGTAAGTGCTTAACCTCTGAAGAGGATGGGATCGGAGTTAGCCAAAGATACTGTTGAAAACCACAGGATGAAAGCATCCATCATTCCAAAGTTGTATCAAAGGTAAAAGTATGCTTGCATGGCACACAACAGACAGACGTCAAGTCAAATATCACATTGGTAAACACTAAGACAAAGTGAAAATTCCTAAGTTCAGAGGAAAGGCAAAAGGAGCTGGGTGTCTCAAGGAAGAGTATCAATAGCTTTGAGAACAGAGTATTTGGAAGAAGAATAGAACCAGTTGTGTGACTTCACACCAAGTTACACTACAGTGTATGTACTATAAACAGTAATTCCAATATGTAAAAGGATTATGATAGTGACTACATGTGGTTATGACCTTGACTAAATATTGAAGTGCATATTCTATGTTCATGGGAACTTATACTAAACGCTTCTCCCTGAAACACACACACCCCCACACACACACACACACACACGCATCACTGTCCAAAATCTGTCTGCCAGACTTTTCAATTATTCAATCAATAAGGCCCTTCCATCCTGCTGCCTCTTTTTTAATCTAAACACACTTGAGCTGGCTTACAAAAAACAGAAAAGGGTCTAATGGACAAAGCGAGAAGCATCTGTGTCCTTTGAGGGCAGACACTACATCTTATTAACCTTATTCATAAACAAGCAAACATTTCCTTACCTAAGATTCCAAAATCCGCAAACCTTTGAGTTTTATGTTTTATATATACATATAAAATGTTATTTACTTTTTATTGGACTGCAGCCAAGAAAACTATCATGCTGTGTGATATCAAAAAGACTACTAGAAACTAATTAAACACCATCCTCAAAGTAGAAGACGATGGGGTCGTGACTAATCTGTTTTCTTCTTCATATCCAGGACCTAAGATAGTGACTCGTTCACGGTAGGTGCTTAAGGTGTACTTTATTAATAAATGAAATATGAACTACCTTCTGACATCTCTGCCATCTGACAACACAGACAAGCTATCAGTGGGACAACTGACAGGGGGAGGGGAAACCAAGCGTAGAAAAGCCCCTAAGGATGGTGACACCACAAATACATGGAGAAATACTGTCCATGGGCCTGACCTCTAGTTGTAGAAAAGCCAAATGAAGATCAGTGATCTCTAAGGTGACTGCCAGCCCTATGATTACATGGTTTTGCTGCAGGAAAAGAAAATCTAAAAGGGTACAGATAGAAGTCTATATAACTTAAAATACTAACTAATAAAGCATGGCGCATAATCTCTAAATATG
Organism: Callorhinus ursinus; assembly: GCF_003265705.2. Taxonomy (NCBI): domain Eukaryota; kingdom Metazoa; phylum Chordata; class Mammalia; order Carnivora; family Otariidae; genus Callorhinus; species Callorhinus ursinus. Next base: position 12,477,891 of record NW_027397076.1, read on the forward strand.
GGGGGGACTCTCTTAAAATTTGAAATTTCATATATATGAAAAAATTCTGCATCAAGCATTTTACTATGCCTGAAAATGGCACAAGTCTAAAAATTAGTCCAGCTCATAATGGCCCACACACTGGTCTGAGAAATATTAGACCCTTACCTTCCTGTTAATAAAACTTCTGATGTCCAAACCACCAATTTGTAGGAGCCCAGCCAAACCCAGCATGTTGTCAAATGTTTTGACCTCTAGGACCTTGTGTAAATCCAACCCATCTTTCCCATGAGAATAGTTAACTCCCTCCCTTCGTTCCAGGCTCTCCTCCAATCTTTCTTGCACCCAAATGCCAAATGAATTTTCCTAACGAAAAGCTTTGATCCCATCACTGTTTTAAAGCCTTCAACAGCTCGATGTTAACTTCAGCAGCATTTCACTACCTTCGTGATGATACCACATTGTCCTATTTTCTCTCCTACCTCTGGCTCCTGCTTTTCAGTCTCCAGTACCGAAGCATTCTCCCGTTACAACTCCTTAAATCTTGACCATAGCCCCTCCTCTCATTCTGTACCTACTCCTTAGATGACCCCAACCTTATAAGGCCTTCATTAACATCTAAATGTCAAGAAGTATCACTATTTATTTGTTTAATTGTGGTAAATACACATGTATCATTTTCACTACCTTAAAGGGTACAATTCAATGGCAGGGAATACATTCACAATATTGCACAACCGTCAACATCCTCTAGTTCCAGAACTTAATCATCATCTCAACTAGAAGCCCCAGACCTGTTTTCCCCCACTTCCTGACCCCCGGCAACCACTAATCTGCTTTCTGTCCCTATGGATTTGCCTATTCTGGATATTACATGTAAACGGAATCTTACAACATGAGGTCCTTTGAGTCTGGCTTCTTTCACTTAGCATAATGTTTTCAAGATTCATCCATGGCATGTGTCAGTTCTTCATTCTTTTGTACAGCTATAAAATATCCCACTGTATGGATATACCACCGTTTATTTACCCATTCATCTACTGATGGACATTTGGGTTGTTTTCATCTTTTAGCTATTATGACTAATGTTGTTATGAACATTAGTGTACAAATTGTTGCTTTTTCATTTCTTTTGGATACATACCTAGGAGTGGAATTGCTAGGTCATATGGTATTACTATCTGTCACTAACTGAAGAACTGCTAAAATGCTCTCCATAATGGCTGTACCATTTTATATTCCCACCAGCAATGTACTAGGGTTCTAATTTCTTTACATCCCTGTCAACACTTATTTTTGTTTTTTTCTTAAATTATGGCCATCTTACCTCTTTGTGGTTTTGATTTGTATTTGCCTAATGACTAATGATGTTGAGTACCTTTTCATATACTTTTTAACTGTTTATATATCTTCTCTGGAAAAAAAAAGTCTACTCCAATCCTTTGCCCATTTTTAAATCAGGTTGTCTTTTTTGTTGTTGAGTTGTAAGAGTTCTTTATATATTCTGAATATTAGACCCTTAACAGCTATACAATTTAAAAATATTTTCTCCCATTCTGTAGGTTGACTTTTTATTCTCTTGGTAGTGTTCTTTGATATACAAACATTTTTAAATTTGATGAAATCCAGATTATTTTTTTTTCTGTTATTGCTTTTGCTCTGGTGTCATATTTAAGACATCATTTTTTTAAAAAAAAAAAAGAAATTATTGCTAAATCCAAAGCTGTGAAGATTTTTCTCTGCATTTTCTTCTAGAGTTCTAAAATTTTAGCTCTTAAACTTAGGTCTTTTGAGTTTTCATTATGAGTTAATTTTGGTAAATGATGTGAGATAAGGATTCAACTTCATTCCTTTGCATGTAGATATCCAGTTGTCCCAGCACCATTTGTTGAAAAGATTGTTCTTTGCCCCATTGAATGGTCTTGGTACCTTTGTCAAAAATAACTTGACCGTAGACACATGGGAACTCTTATTATTTTTTACAGAGATTTCCCCTCTGAGCTCAAGACCCATATGTACCCATCAAGCCATTCAATGTATCTACCCTCACATTCCCAAAGCAGACCTCATGGTCTCCAATCTCTCCATGTCTGTTTATGTTCCACTGTTCTTTCTAGGCACAACCATTCATCTAAACATGGAAGCTAGAAACATTTCCTTCTCCTTAGTATCTATATCCAATTCTTGTCAACTGAGTCTCCATAGTAAATCTGGAATCTGTCCAGTTCTTTCAAGCTCCTCTGCCATTCCCTAGATGAGGTTAACTGTTGCTTAATCCCTGTACCATTAAAAGGTCTCCTAACTAGATTCAGATCCCTGCATCCATTCTTGTACTCCTTTAGTCTACTATTCAGGGATTGTTTTTAAAAAGACAAATCAAATCATGTCTCTCTCTCACTCTCCTACTCCCACTCCAAGCCTACCTTGTTGAAAATTTTTCAATTTCCTCCCATTATTCATAGGATAAAGACCAAAATGGTAACATGGCCTGCAAGGTTCTGCAAGACCTGATCCTGAATTTCCTCACCAGCCTGATTATATACCACTCTTGAACCTTCAAATAAGTAACACCTACTCAAACTTCAGGTCTCACCTCAAATATTACTTATTTAAGTGACCTCTGCTAGATCAGGTCTCCTTGTTAATTGTTATGATAGCATACTATACATTTCCTTCATAGAGCTTGTCACAATTTGAAATTATGCATCTGTGAGATTATTTAGGTCTCTTCCCTGCTAGATTTAAAGCTCCATGAAGTCCACATTTCCCAGACTGGAAATTTCAAGACCCTCCATCATCTGACCCTAGTAGACTTATTCACAACTGTTCTCCTTCACATTCCCATCCTCATATCTAATAAAACCCTGTAAAAATTCTGCCACCGTATTCTGCTCACACTGTTGGTTTCCCTATTTCTTCTTAATTTTTTTCTATAATTATTTTGTTACTACTGTAGCCCGTTTTCGTTCTTCACTCATTCTTTTAAGTTTAATTTGTGAAGTACATATTATGTATCAAGTCCTGCACTGGAAATGCAGGACTAAAGATACAAAACAGAGAAAGTCATGATTCCTGACTCAAAGAAAGCAAGGAGATAGGCCTATAAACGAATAGCTACCACCCCAGATAAAAGTTGATATGAAAAGGACTTCTAAAAATTATCATGGAGACAGAGAAAGCTTCTCTACCTGAGAAAATTATCAAAGTTCCACAATAGAATGTATAATTATAGCTAGGTCTTGAAAGATGAGTAAGAGTAGAAGAGAAAAGTTTTTAGGGAGAAGCACTTAGACAATGGTAAGTCATGATGAAAGAGAGTGGTATATTTGCAAATAGCAAGTGGTCCAAGTTGTCTGGACCACAGGGCTTACCCAAAGCTAACGTGTCCAAACTAAAAACCCATGCCTTTGTATTTCAGATACAGCTGACAAGCACAGTCTTAAGCAATTGTCCCTTTTCCCCACTTTAGGATGAGAAATGTATTGCAAGATAAAACTCTTTGGTAGAAAGATACTAGGGTAGCCCCAGTGAATCCTGCTCCCTGGTGTGTAATCTTGTATAATCCCTTGTCCTTGAGTGTGGGTGGAACTTGTGACTTACTTTGAGCCCAAACAATATGGTGAAGATGAAGAAATTTTGTCAATGAAATTAAGGTCCTTAATCGGTTTATTTTGACTAATTAAAAGAGAGATTATTCAGGTTGAGGGAGGAAGGGGCTGACTCACTCAGGTGAAATCCCACCAAAAAGAGACTGCATGCTCCCTGAAGCAAGAAACTCCACTTGTTAGAAGATGAAGTAACTGTCATGTTGGAGAAGCCAACAAGGAACTTTCAGCAGCCTGCAGAGTTGACAGCCAGCAAAAAGCTAGGGCCTATCATGCAACCACAAGGAAATGAATTCTACCAACAACCTTAATGATTTTGGGAATGAGTTCTTCCCCATTCAGGCCTTTGGATAAGAATGCAGCTCTAGCCGACACCTTGATGGCAGTCCTATGGGGACAGTGAGCACGGTTCTGTCATGCCAGACTCCAGAACTAGAAAAACTGTGTGATAATGTGATTGTTTGAAGCTGCTACACTGTGGTAATCTGTTACACAGAAATAGAAAACTAATATAAACTTTAACTTAGTAAAGATGTTGTTGTTGTTGTTGTTGTTGTCATGTTTTTACACTTTTGCCAAAACCACTTAAATATCTAAAGGGACAATTTAAAGAATACACTGGTTAGAACAAAATGGAATGTATTTCTAGCCAGTTCCCCAATAAAGGGAAATGATGAGTGAAGCTTCAATCCGACTTGCTCTACTTTACAAGAGGATGTGTAACTTGGCTGCTCCAACTTCATGCTTAGCAGTTTCTTTGACTTCTAATGAACCAGTTGCTCTCAGATAAAGAGAAAAACAAATGCAGAAACATAGCAGCTTTGAAGATCAAAGCACAACCATAAAGAAACAAATGGAAAAGCACACTTACTACACAATACACAGCAGCACATAAATAGTCCACAGACTGTTTCGCCTCTTTGCCTTCCTTTCCTCTGCTGTTTGAGTCGGTATCTTCCCACAGGACTAACTGTGTAATAGAGAGTTGATGACCCAGCATCAGATGAGTCATTACTATGACTGATATGGTCAATTTTTATATAATAAAAGCAAAAAAGGGATCTAGAGGCTCTATAATAATTTAAAATGAAAATATTATGCTTCAAGTGATAGAAAACGTCATAAGATGCTGTTCATCTTATAAAATAAATTCACAAGTAGCATAATAAACATTATGCTATAAAATATAACTTTATAGCATCATTTTAAAAATATAACTAATACACTAGACCTGATAAATGTATAGTGTTTCATTTTACATAATTTTGTTAAGAAAAACCTAGCAAGGATAATTAGAAACCTATATCATTTATGAAAATAGAACTAAAATTCTAAAATAAATTACCAGGGAAAAAGATGCAACCGTAAGTATATAAAGAAAGTAATCCTCCAGGGTGCCTGAGTGACTCAGTCATTAAGCGTCTGCCTTTGGTTCGGGTCATGGTCCCAGGGTCCTGGGATAGAGCCCCACATAGGGCTCCCTGCTCAGCGGGAAGCCTGCTTCTCCCTCTCCCACTCCCCCTGCCTGTGCTCTCTCTCTCGCTGTCTCTCTCTGTCAAATAAATAAAATCTTAAAAAAAAAGTAATCCTCCATAACCATGTAGAACCTACCCCCAAATAAGAGAGATATGTTAGTATTCAAAAATAAATCATAGTAACTCACATCTATAAGTTAACAAAGGGGAGAAATCTCACTAGATGTTGGGAACTATTCAATTTCTGTTCATACCTTTAATGTTTAAAACGCTTCAAAAACCAGGGCTGATGGGATAATTATTAAACATAAAAAGCCTTTTCAAACCAATAATGTTTAACAGGTAATTTCTAGATGCATTCCAGTTTAAATCCACTATCTTTGATTGAGCTTTGATTATTTCACCTTCTAAATAGTTCTCCAATTTTTGATGGTTCAGACCTTTAGTATTTCTCACCTGGATGACTTAGCAGTCTCCTAAATGACATCCACTATGGTCTGAAGGTTCATGTCCTCCCAAAATTCATATGTTGAAATCCTAAACCCCAAAGTAATAGTATTAGAAAGTAGGGCCTTTATAGGTAATTAGGTCTTGAGGGCAGAGCCCTCATGAACGGGATTAGCGTCCTTATTAAGAAAAAAAAAAAAGCCCCAAAGAAATCCCTCACTCCTCTGGCCATGGCTATGTGAGGACACAGAGAGTCCTCATCGAGAGCCATCTATGAGAAAGAGCCCCCCCATCAGATATCAAATCTGCCAGCACCTTGAGCTGAGACCTCTCAACTTGCAGAACTGTGAAAATGCATTTCAGTTGTTTATAAGCCTCCTAGTCATGGCATTCTTTCAAAATATTCCCCTTATTGTGGTCAGAATCATTAGTCTAAATTTGATCATGTCTATCCCTGATTAAAACCCTTTATTGGTTCGTCTTCATCCCCAAAAGAAAATCCTAGTGCTTGGCATGCACCCAAGGCCTTTGGTGATCGGACTGTGCTCACGTCTGCCCCCTACAACCTGCCTCCCTGTCTGGCCCTTGCAGGTCCTGTGCACACTCTTTCCAGCCTCCTGCCTCAGGAACTTCTCCCTCCCTCTTCACTAGAGGTATTTCCACTCACTTTTAATCCCCAGCTCAGGTCTTTTACCTCCTATGACTTGTAGGAAGCCTTCTCAGATACCACACTACCTCTTAGGTTACAGCCAATGCCCCCGTCTGCTGCCTCCACAGTGCTGTGTGCATATATCCATTTCCCAATCCTACCACATGATTCTCCAATTTAGGTGTGTTTGTTCTACTTGATGATGGTGCTCCTCAATATGATGCTCGGTGCTCAGCACACACAAGGTGACTACTGCTCACTGAAAGAAAGATTAAAAAATTGAGACAAAGGGGAGGCGCCTGGGTGGCTCAGTAGTTAAGTGTCTGCCTTTGGCTCAGGTCATGATCCCAGGGTCCTGGGATCAAGCCCCGCATCAGGCTCCCTGCTCAGCGGGAAGTCTGCTTCTCCCTCTCACACTCTCTCTGCTTGTGTTCCCTCTCTCGCTGTCTCTCTCTGTCAAATAAATAAATAAAATCTTTAAAAAAAAAAATGAGACATAGGAGCAAAAGTGAGCTATGTTGGTTGGAACACCTCTACTGAAACACAGGCTGGAGTGGAATCATCTGTGGGAGTTAGTTGCCCAGACCAGATGAAAATGCCCGAAAGTATTATCTACCACCAATCCTAAAAGAAACCGCCACAAAGTCAACCTTCCAGATCTGAAATATCCTAGAGACCAACCTAATATCACCTCACATCCACACTCCGAGGATATGCTTTTTCCCTTTTAAACTAAAAGACGAAACAAAACAAAACAAAAACAAAACAAAAAAATAAGTCTTATGTACGAAATGAAATGCTAACAAAGCTAAAGATGGTGGTCACATTTAAGTGTCTGCATGCAATCTAACAAGAAGAGTACAGGCAAAGTCACTCCCCTCATTCTGTAATCTATAGGCAAGAGTCTGTTTCTTGGAGGAGCTCTAAACTCTTAGCCACGTCTTACAAACCTTTCCTGACCTGCCCCCACCTACCTCTCCAGTCTTTGCTTTGCAGTCTCCCGGGTGTGGCTCAAGTTCCAGCAGTTCCTCCTATTAAACAACGTTTTTCTTTGCCAAAGTGGATAACTTTGTTATTTAAAGAGAGTTCAATAACTATGGCAATATTTAGACATCCAGATATTTTTCAGTTTCATTTTGGCAGATAAAGATTTAATGTGATGATCATTGTAAAAATGAGAAATAAAATGTTTTCTCATTTCACTAGTATTCAAATAATAGAGTAGGTGTCTTTTGACATAAGATGTGCTTCAAATAATTTTGAAAAGTTCAATTTGTCTGAATGCAAAATGAAGCATAATTGATTTTTGACATTTTAATTTTAAGTGAGCTGGTTGTCAGATTTCACTTGAAAAGGACCCACAATATCTACATCAAGGGCATGTCAACTATCTTCAACCATTATTGTCATTTTTCTATGTTCATAAATTTATCCTACTACTATAAATGCTATTATTTGACATGTGTGAGGAAGAAATATGGTTAATCATATCTCTAGTTTATTGCAAACATAAACACCACACAGAAATTAATAATTTAAAAGAATCCCTACATGGATTCCATTGTTCAACAATAAAATTAGAAATATTGAACCTCTATAGAGGTCAAAACATCATACTAGATGTTGCATCCACAGAGAGGAATAAGAAATGGCCTCTGCCCACGGGGGAGAGAAACCTGGAGACAAAATCATCCCCATTCTGTGTGAGACTTACAATAGTAGGAAATGAATTTTCAGGTGCACAGAAGAGAGTATGATTGCCTTTAGGTGATAGAAAAATATCACAAAAGAGGTGACACGTGAGAAGCATCCTGAAGGATCTGTAGGACCTTGCCAGGCAAAAGGAAATATGAAGGTAATGGCCCAGAGCCATGAAATGGCCTAGGACTCTCCGGATCCTGAGACAGGAATATCAGGGGCAGGTCTTCAAGGACCCAGGATGCCACATCAAAGACCATGGCTTTTCCCTATGGACAGTTAGATTTGACTTTTAGGTAGAAACAAATGTAGTAGAGGTGAATACAACACACAAGAAGGAATAGAGGAAGACAGAAAGCCCAGTTAGCTTTCTAAAGCCTTACAAAAATCTCAACAAGGCATGCTGAAGCTCTAAATCACAGCAGCTGGAATAGGGATGAGTCAGGAAGTTTATCAGTTACCTACTGCTGCATAATAATGCAAAAAAACTTAGTGGCATACAATAGTAAGTGTTTATGCTCATATATCTGGCAGTCAGTTGGGCTAGACGAAGCTGGGTTTGGTGAGCAGCTTGGCTGAGACAACTCTCCTTCACATGTCTCATCTTTCTCTTGGGACCAGCAGCTAGCTCAGTCATCTTGTGTGTGTGTGTGTGTTTAATGTCCACAATGGAAGTGCAAGAGTTGTACTTCAAGAAGTACAAGGCAGTAACATGCCACACCTCTTAAAGCTTAGGCTTGAAACTGGCACACCATCACTTCTGTTTTATCGGCCACATGGCCAAACCCAAAGTCAGATGGGGAAAAATACTCTATCATATTTTCACTAGTAGGAACTGCAAAGTCAAATGGCAAAGGGCGGGAAAACAGGTAGGAGAGAAGGACTAGTGTCGATAATGCAATATATCATACTCTGCCCTCTGGGCCACAGTCACTTGTGTTCCTCCCAAATGCAATACATGCTCACCCCCATCAATGGATTCTCAAAAGCCACATCCAATCACCGCATCATATTCCAAGTTGTGATCTACATTAGATCCAGATGAGTCTCATTTTGAAAAGAATGATTGCTCTTTGTTCAGAGAATACCAAACAAAAGAATGAGCTATCTGCCCCCTCCTGATCACACACACACACACACACACACACACACACACACACACACACACACACACACACATTACAATCAGTGGTGAAGTTGAGGCAGGATGCATGCAATACACACCCCCATTTAAGAACGGGGGGCTCTTAGCAGTCACTGGCCCACAGCAATTCTGAAATCCCACTGGACAAATGTTGCTCTGTGGATGGGGAATGTTTCTTGATTAGGCCTGGGTTCTGTTTCCTGGGAGTGCCTCCCCACCGTCCCTTGTTTTCTACTGGTTTTGACTCTGCTCTGTGAGATTTCATCCTCCTCCTCAACCACTTCGGAAAAGGGCTTTGGAAGAGCTGCCACTCTAACAACAGAGCAACTTTCTCAGGAGTTAAAAAATATTTTTGAAAAGCCTCGATTTCTTTTAGTCCTAGATGGCAGTGCTTTTGCTAATTCAACAGTCTGAAACAATTTGTGGATTTCTATGCATTTGATTCCACAGTCTACTTTGTGTGTCAAAAGCCAGAAGTCAACACTCACAATTCTTTTCTAGATCTGCTTTTCTCTCATTCTTCACTTAATTACTACTACTAAGCACATTTGACTAATAGGGGACCATGTCCTTAAGCTTTATAAATGTCCTTTTATTCAACTGAAAAGGTATAATCCAGGCTCTCAATTTTCTCAGTCTCTTTTACACTATTAAAAATTGAGGACTCCAAAGAGTGCACCTTAGAAAATTCTAGAAAGTACAAGAATACACAAGTACCCATTCCATTAAATATCAGGACATTAAATATTCACTTGTCATGTAACCTCGGGAAAACTCCACTGTGCCCATGAGAAAAATAAAAGTGAAAAAGACCATGTCTTAGTATTATTATGAAAATAATCTGATCTCACCAGACCCAAAAATGACCTTGGAAATTCCCAGGGATCACCAAACTACATTTTGAGAATCCTTGGTCTAGACACCTTTCTTCTTCTCAGAGGTTCAGGACTGTTTCTATAGCCACACCCTTTATTTTCCCACAAATAACATAAATCTACACATATTATTTCTTTATCTTTATGTCACTGTAGTCTTTAAGAGCTCTATTTTATCTAAGAATGTGGAACTTGCGAATTTGATACATAAAATAATTCTTTACTAGAAATATTTTAGGTAAGAAAAAGTGACTATCCACAGCACTAACTTGTCGGGCATTCTGTTAACTTCAGCTGTGAAATAGTCTATCTAAACATCAATAAGATAAGAAACAAAACTTTGAAAATCTCTACAGAGTTGGAGAGACAAAAATTAAGAGCTCATGACTCACTAAGATAGGACCTGATGGAACACTAATGGTTTGGTTTAAACTCTGAAGGATTAGGGCACCCTGGGTGGCTCAGTCCATTAAGTGTCTGACTCTTGATTTGATTTTGGCTCAGGTCATGATCTCAGGGTTGTGGGATTGAGCCCCATGTCAGGGTCTGTGCTCAGCCTGGAGTCTGCTTGTTTTCTCCCTCTGCCCCTCCCCCCACTGGCACACTCACTCTTTTGCTCTCTCTCAAATAACTGAATCTTAAAAAAATAAGACAAAAAAACCTCTTAAGTATTAAACCACAAAAACAAGAATAAACCAGGGACTTATACTCAACTTGGAATCAGCACACCCCTAGCTGCCTGCCACAGTGAAAAGAAAATCTCTGGGAGAAGACAGCAGCATTCAAAGACTCAAAGAGAGTTTCTACAATTTTTCATAACAATGTCAGTCCCTCAGTAAAGAAATATTCAAGAAGACGGGAAGACACTATGTGACCAAAACCTGAGAGAAATAATGTAAAATGGAAACAAATCCATAGGATAATCTGATATTAGTTATCAGCACAGACTTTAAAATAACTAAGATGAATACACTTAAGGAATTAAATTATAAGATTTCAACAGAGAATTAGAAACTATTAAAAAAAAAGAACCAAGTGGAAACTCTAAGCTGAAAAATGAAACAGGTGATATTAAATACTTAACCAGATTAGGTAAACAGTGAATTAGACATAGCTGAAGAGAAAAATAGTTTCTGCTAAAATTTTTATTGGGATTATACTGAATCTGTAAATCAATATGGGAAGAACTGACATTTGCCTTCCAACCAATGAACATGGCGTCTCTTCATTTATTTAGGTTTACCTTCTCCCTGGAATGTTTTGGAGAATTCAGTGTATAAGTCTTAGATAACTTCTATCGAATTTATACCTAAGTATAATGCTAGTATAAATAGTATTGACTTTTCAATTTTTTGTTAGTATATAGAAATGCAACTGATTTTGTGTGTGTGCAAAAAGGTGGTTTTATTAAAGCACGGGGACAAGACCTTCAGGCAGAAAGAGCTGCACTGGGGTTGTGAAGAGTGACTGATTATAAACTTTGGGGTTGGGGGACAACTGATTTTTGTATATTGACCATGTATACAGTAACCTTGTCACTCACATATTAACTTTAGAATGTTCATATATTCCATAGGTTTTTTGTAGAGTCCAATATGTCATGTGTGGGGAGACTTTTACCTCTTCCTTTATAATGTGAATGGTTTTTCTTTTGCTTGCCTGTCTTGGCTAGAAATTCGAGTACAGTATTTTATAGAAGATAGTGGACATCCTTGCTTTGTCTCTGATCTTAGGGGAAAAACATTCAGTCTTTCACCATTAAGTTATGAGGTTAGCTGCAGGTTTTTCTTAAGACGCCCTTTATCAAGATGAGCAAGTTCTTTTTTATTTTTACTTTACTGAGAGTTTTTATCAGAAATGAATGTTGTGGGGCGCCTGGGTGGCTCAGTCGTTAAGCGTCTGCCTTCGGCTCAGGTCATGATCCTGGGATCCTGGGATCAAGCCCCGCATCGGGCTCCCTGCTCCGCGGGAGGCCTGCTTCTCCCTCTCCCCCTCCCCCCTGCTTGTGTTCCCTCTCTCGCCATCTCTCTCTCTGTCAAATAAGTAAATAAAACTTAAAAAAAAAAAGTTGGGTTTTGTCAAATGCCCTTTTTGCATTTATTGAGACAATCATATGGTTTTCCTGTTAGTCTGTCAACAGAGTGAATTATTTAGTGAATTTTCTAATGTTAGCCCAAATTTGCATTAACATAAATCTCTAGTTCATATATTCTCCTTTTTATACATCGTTAAATTCAAATTGTTAAACTTCGTTTAGAACTTTTGCATCTGTGTTTGTGATAAATATTGGCTTGTCGTTTTCTTGTGATTTTGGTATCAGAGTAATGCTGGCCTCAAAGAAGGAGTTCGGAATTATCCCCTCTTCTATTTCATGGGTGTATTTGTTGAGAATTGAGTATTTTCCTCCTCAAATTTTTGAAAGAATTCACCAGTATAGTTAGGTTTGGCATATTCTGTCAGAAATATACATAGGGGCACCTGGGTGGCTCAGTCAGTTAAGAGTCTGAGTTTTGGTTACAGGTCACGTCGTGATCTCAGGGTGCTGAGATTGAGCGCTGCATGAGGCTCTGTGCTCAGCGTGGAGTTGACTTGAGATTCTCTCTCCCCCTCGGCCTCTTTCCCCACTCGCATGTGCTCTCTCAAATTAAAAAAAAAAAGAGTATCTGTAGAACCTGTAGTCATGTCATTTCTCATTCTTAATATTGATAATTTCTGTCTTCTTTCTCATCAGTCTGACTAAAGATTTATCAACCGTATTGATCTCAAACAGTTAGCTTTCAGTTTCACTGACTTTCTCAATGGATTTTATTTTCTATTGCATTGATTTCTTCCCTAATCCTTTTTCCTTAGAGTTTCACTTGCTATTATTTTTCTAGCTTAAGATGAAAGCTTCAGTCCTTGATTTGAATTCTTTTTTCTAATACAGACATCTGATGATATAAATTTCCCTGTAAAGTACTGCTTTATCTGATTCCCCCACAAATTTTGTTTTCATTTGCATTAAGTTCAATATACTTTTTATTTCTTCTTTTCATATTTAAACCACTTGTCTTTATATTTAAATAGGTTTAGTGGATTCAATAGATAGCTGGATTTTAAAAACTCGGTCTAATCAGGGTAACTGATGATTAACAGTTAATATAATTATTGACATTGCTGTTTAAATCTACCATCTTATTTTTTTTTCTATTTGTCCCATTTATTCTTTGTCTCCCTTTCTTCTTTTTCTTCCTTCTTTTGCATTATTTTTTATAACTACATTTTATCTTTGTTGGTTTATTAGTTATGACTTTTTACTGTTGCTTTAGGGATTACAGTAAACATTCTTAACTTATCACAGTCTACTTTCAAGTAATACTACACTATCTCACAGTTAGTGTTAGAACCTTAGAGTAGTATATTTCGTTTCCCTCCTCCCACCCTTGCTACTGTTGTCAGACATTTCACTTTATTTATATTAACCACACAACATCTTGTCATTATTTTTGCTTTAAATCATTAATTATCCTTTAAGGATAATTTAAAATGAAAAAAAAAAAAAAGCCTTACATTTGTTCACGTATTTACCATTTTTGGCGTCCTGGTTACTTTGCATGGAAACATATTTCTAACTGGTACCATATTCCTTCTGACTAAAGGCATTCTTTAACATTTCCTGTAGAGCAAGTCTGCTTGTGATAAATTCTTCCAGCCTTCCAAGGTCTGAAAAAGTTTTATTTTTCATTTTTGAAAGACATCTTTGCTGGATATAGAATTGAAAGTTGAGTATTTTTCTTTCAGTACTTTAAAGATGTTACTCCACTATCTCTGCACTCTTGTCTTTGTTCTTGTCTTTTAAATTTAGCTGCTTTAAGAATTTTCCTTTGACACAAGTTTTAAGGAATTTGATTATGATGTGTTTTGGTATAGTTTTATTTCTTGTACTTAAGAGGTTCATTGGGTTTCTTGGGTCTTATTTGTTTCCCTCTCTCAGGGAACACTGTCCTGTGCTGCCTAATATCTTATATTTGAAAACTGTCTCATATTTTGTGTTTTTAGAATTTCAAATAGGTAAATCCAATCTCTATTATTCCATTTTGGCCAGAGGCAAAAGTTCAATTTCAGGCATCTCATTTTTAGCATATAAAAATTTTATTTTTTGTACTTACGTAACTTTTAAATTCCGTGACAAAATGTTTCATCTATATGCATAAAGTTACTCAAATTGTTTTATTTATCCCACCTCTTTTAATACACATTATGTGCATTTATAGAAAAAAGGCAACAGGAAAATATTAATGGACTTAAATACAGCATGCAGGCAAAACACACTTTATGTTTTCTAAACCTGTTTGATAATGATATATAAGGAAACTTGTTACAAACCATAATGCTTCCAATAATCTGTCAGGAAAAAAAGATCACATTAGCACCCATTTATACTTTAACACAAACATATTCTCTGAGCCACACTGGGAAAAAGAAATATTTCTGTTTTTATTTTCTGAAGTAATTATTAGTAGGTTTACACTTATTAAATATATCCTTAAAATTTCCACCACTTTGGAAAACCATAAAGTTAGTAAGCTAGCTAGATTTCCTTTTTATTTTAGTAAATATTTTTATCTCAGAAGTCAAAATTGGGTAGGAGTGCTGTATACAAGGTACATAGTTTAAATCTTTGGGACAAGAGACTACAAGAAGGTAAATAAGCCAGTAGCCCTCCTAATCTTATATCACTAAGACTGTATATATATCATAGCAGGTAGATGTATACATCCACCCATACCAGAGAGGTATGTATTCTTTTGACAATTAACCTTTCTAAATTTTATGGTAAGGTCAATAAAAACATTATACACAGCACACAAAGAATTACAGAAAGTTAATGATATAAACCACAAAACAAAATAATCCATACTTCTCATTTGGAAGGGAAAAAAATGGGACTAATACTGAACTTAGCATCTAATATAAAATTTTCACTCATTGTAAGTTGTATCATACTGATTAAAACTTTACAGAATAACTTTGCATGTTATTAATTCATGAGACAATCAGCAGATATGCAGCTCTAGTCAAGTCTTATAAGCCCCTAAATGTTTTCATAGGTAAAGTGAAATTAGCTAAAAAATACCAAACAGGAGCAGAGATTTGTGAGAAGTACAAAACACATAAATGCAATAGATATATAATGTAATCTGTGCAATTCAAAACTCCCAAAATTTTCTTATGAAATGTACAATAAATAATAGTCATACTTGACTTTATCAAGTTAACAAAATAATCACTAACCAACCTTGTGTTTTACTAGTCAATTGCTTAGAAACACCAACTGCCATTTAAAATTTACTTTCATCATAAAAATAGAAGGCATATCAAACTCTTTAATCCTCAAATATCCAAAAAAAATTTGGAAGGCAACTGTCAATCAAAAATATTATCTGTTAAAAAAGGTGATTAAAAAACATACATAACCTATTTTTTTGCACAATTTTTTTTTCTTATGAAAAAGGGCACTTAGTATATAGCTAAAGCTTTCAGAAATTATAGATCCTGTTGACTTTCCTATTAGGCAGATGACATGTTGTACAGTTTTTAATATAAAAATATAAATATCTTTGACAGAGAAGGTGAAATAGTGGTTGGTATAAAATCCCATCACCATTTTACTTGAAAAAAACTTTTTTCCTAGAGACCATGAAAACAATACTGATTCCATGCAGTTCTGTGTTGCCAGAAGCTTCCCAAATTATAAAACACTAAGGTATTCACTGAAATTTCAAAAGTGGGCCCGTAGTCTTTTGTTTTCTTCTCGTAGTCTTTCAATTTCAGCCACTAAACCTTCATTCACTGAGTATCTTTCCAGCAAAGAGTGCATTTCATTCTAGAAAAGAGAAAAAATGTTTTTTAAAGCATTGGTATTTCACATTTATTTGGAAAGCTGTTTTACATAGTTTCAGCTATCATTTCTGTCATGTTCAATTACCTAGCTGAATGGTTACATCCTTACTACTTTGTTAATATAAATGAAAGATCACTGGTGAAAGTTACATACTTGGAAGGCTTATATTTGCACATGTGGGAAGCTTTTAGCTTACTTATTAAAATAAATAAATAAAAAGCTGTGAAAAAGTAGCTTTAACTATTATAGGTTTAAAAGAAGGGTGACTAAAGCAACGGAATACACATTCTTCTCTAGTGCCCATGGAACTTTCTCCAGAATTGATCACATCCTAGGTCACAAATCGGGTCTCAACCGGTACCAAGAGATTGGGATTATTCCCTGCATATTTTCAGACCACAATGCTTTGAAACTAGAACTCAATCACAAGAGGAAAGTCGGAAAGAACTCAAATACATGGAGGCTAAAGAGCATCCTACTAAAGAATGAATGGGTCAACCAGGAAATTAAAGAAGAATTAAAAAAATTCATGGAAACCAATGAAAATGAAAACACAACTGTTCAAAATCTTTGGGATACAGCAAAGGCAGTCCTAAGATGAAAGTATACAGCAATACAAGCCTTTCTGAAGAAACAAGAAAGGTCTCAAATACACAACCTAACCCTACACCTAAAGGAGCCAGAGAAAAAACAGCCAATAAAGCCTAAACCCAGCAGGAGAAGAGAAATCATAAAGATCAGAGCAGAAATCAATGAAACAGAAACCAAAAGAACAGCAGAACAGATCAATGAAACTAGGAGCTGGTTCTTTGAAAGAATTAACAAGATTGATAAACCCCTGGCCAGACTTACCAAAAAGAAAAGAGAAATGACCCAAATCAACAAAATCATGAATGAAAGAGGAGAGATCACAACCAACACCAAAGAAATACAAACAATTATAAGAACATATTATGAGCAACTCTATGCCAGCAATTTAGATAACCTGGAAGAAATGGATGCATTCCTAGAAATGTATCAACTACCAAAATTGAACCAGGAAGAAATAGAAAACCTGAACAGACCTATAACCACTAAGGACATTGAAGCAGTCATCAAAAATTTCCCAAGAAACAAAAGCCTGGGGCCAGATGGCTTCCCAGGGGAATTCTATCAGACATTTCAAGAAGAATTAATACCTATTCTCCTGAAACTGTTCCAAAAAATAGAAATGGAAGGAAAGCTTCCAAACTCATTTTATAAGGCCACCATTACCTTGATCCCAAAAACAGACAAAGAACCCATCAAAAAGGAGAATTACAGACCAATATCCTTGATGAACATGGATGCAAAAATTCTCACCAAAATACTAGCCAATAGGATCCAACAGTACATTAAAAGGATAATTCACCATGACCAAGTGGGATTTATCCCTGGGCTGCAAGGTTGGTTCAACATCCGCAAATCAATCAACGTGATACAATACATTAACAAAAGAAAGAACAAGAATCATATGATCCTCTCAACAGATGCAGAAAAAGCATTTGACAAAGTACAGCATCCTTTCTTGATCAAAACTCTTCAGAGTATAGGGATAGAGGGTACATATCTCAATATCATAAAAGCCATCTATGAAAAACCTACAGCGAATATCATTCTCAATGCGGCAAGGATGTCCACTATCACCACTGCTATTCAACATAGTATTAGAAGTCCTAGCCACAGCAATCAGACAACAGAAAGAAATCAAAGGCATCCAAATCGGCAAAGAGGAAGTCAAACTCGCACTCTTTGCAGATGATATGATACTGTATGTGGAAAACCCAAAAGACTCCACCCCAAAACTGCTAGAACTCATACAGGAATTCAGTAAAGTAGCAGGATATAAAATCAATGCACAGAAATCAGTGGCATTCCTATACACCAACAACAAGACAGAAGAAAGAGAAATTAAGGAGTCGATCCCATTCACAATTGCACCCAAAACCGTAAGATACCTAGGAATAAATTTAACCAAGGAGGCAAAGGATCTGTACTCCAAAAACTATAAAATACTCATGAAAGAAATTGAGGAAGACACAAAGAAATGGAAAAACGTTCCATGCTCATGGATTGGAAGAACAAACATTGTGAAGATGTCAATGCTAGAGCAATCTACACATTCAATGCAATCCCCATCAAAATACCATCC
>NW_027397076.1:12496216-12553604 GCF_003265705.2 Callorhinus ursinus
GCTCGGCATCAGGGAAATCCAAATCAAAACCTCAATGAGATACCACCTCACACCAGTCAGAATGGCTACAATTAACGTCAGGAAACGACAGGTGTTGGCGGGGATGCGGAGAAAGGGGAACCCTCCTACACTGTTTGTGGGAATGCAAGCTGGTGCAGCCACTCTGGAAAACACTATGGAGGTTCCTCAAACAGTTGAAAATAGAACTACCATACGATCCAGCAATTGCACTACTGGGTATTTACCCCAAAGATACAAATGTAGGGATCCGAAGGGGTACGTGCATCCCAATGTTTATAGCAGCAATGTCAAAAGCAGCAACAATAGCCAAACTGTGGAAAGAGTCAAGATGTCCATCAACAGATGAATGGATAAGGAAGATGTGGTATATATACACAATGGAATATTATGCAGCCATCAAAAGGAATGAGATCTTGCCATTTGCAACGACGTGGATGGAACTGGAGGGTGTTATGCTGAGTGAAATAAGTCAATCAGAGAAAGACATGTATCATATGACCTCACTGATATGAGGAATTCTTAATCTCAGGAAACAAACTGAGGGTTGCTGGAGTGGTGGGGGGTGGGAGGGATGGGTGGCTGGGTGATAGGCATTGGAGAGGGTACGTGCTATGGTGAGTGATGTGAATTGTGCAAGACTGTTGGATCAAAGATCTGTACCTCTGAAACAAATAATGCAATATATGTTAAGAAAAAAAAAAAGAAGAAGATAGCAGGAGGGGAAGAATGAAGGGGAGTAAGTTGGAGGGAGAGAGGATGGACTCTGAAAAACAAACTGAGGGTTCTAGAGGGGAGGGGGGTGGGGGGATGGGTATTAAAGAGGGCACATTCTGCGTGGAGCACTGGGTGTTATGCACAAACAATGAATCATGGAACACTACATCAAAAGCTAATGATGTAATGTATGGTGATTAACATAACAATAAAAAATTTTTAAAAAATCATACCCATTTAAAAAAAAGGGTGACTAGTTAAAATCTATTTTACTTTTTTTCTAAAGATTTTTATTTTATTATTTATTTTAAAGATTTTATTTATTTATTTGACAGAGACACAGCGAGAGAGAGAACACAAGCAGGGGGAGTGGAAGAGGGAGAAGCAGGCCTCCCACGGAGCAGGTAGCCCGATGCGGGGCTTGATCCCAGGATCCTGGGATCATGACCCGAGCCGAAGGCAGACATCTAACGACTGAGCCACCCAAGTGCCCCTTTACTTTTAAATTTCTAAAACTCCCTGTTTGTTTATTCTAGCAACTAGATATAATAAAGTAAAAATATATCACCCTTTAATGGACTTTTTAAATCCACAACTCTATACTCATTTAAAATAAAATGTCATACCTACCAATTGCATGTGAAACTGTTTAATCATCTCCACTTGCAAATTCACAATGTCCCTATGGCACGCTTCTCTAGGGAAGAATGTAAAATACCTGTTAGAATTATAATGGTTTTGCCAATTCCAGATCATTCAAGAAACTGCTAAACTTTTCTCATTGTTTCAAATTATTGGATGTTAGTAATAATAATAGTAGTAGTAATAATAATAAAAATACCAAGGCACCTAGAATTTATTTACTATGTACTAGGCACTGTTTCTTATACTTTGAATGGAAGAACTCATTTAACCTTTATATCAGGTGCAATTATTACCTCCATTTTACCAATGAAGTAACTAAGCCACAGAGCAGTTAAAACTTATCCAATCAAACAACCAGTCAATGGTGGAGCTAGTATATAAACCCCGGCTGTATATATCCAGAACTCTCATACTACACATCCCTTAATATAGAAATTATCATTAAGGAAAGACACAGGTTTATATTACAATGAAATACAGATCATTTACTAGGTTACAATGTTTTAACTATTATCAATGTTTTAGCTATTAAAAAAAATACTTCTAGGAGAATGGAAAGGGTTATTTGGGTGGTTATAATAAAGGTTACCTATAAAATGCAATTCAGTCATACCAGAAAAGAATACATGAAAATTATGTGGTATAATAATAAAAGGATCATTCAGTCACCCACCATACAACTTATGAGCTAGAACATTATCAAAATCATAGAAGTTTCCTATGTGCTCCTCTCTGATACCATTACCTAACTTAGGAGAAGCCCAAGAAAGAAGTCACTACTCTGATGAATTTTGTTTAAGCAATGTAAAAAAGGAAAAAAAAAAGTCTCACAAAGAAGCTGTAGTCAATATATTTTTTGCTGTGCCTGGTTTTGAGCATTATAAAACTACCACATCCCATGTAGTACTAAGTAGTGTACACTTCAAAAAATAACCCAATATCATGTTTTCAACATTCATATTCTATACATCTGTAACTCACTGATTTGTATCAGTGTACAGATTCTCCTATCAATTGACATTCAGATCGTTTTCAAGCTTTTACTATTACAATGTTGTTATAAACAATCATGTATGTATTTCCCAACTCACATGCACCCATAACGGCACCCATAGATCCAAGAGTAGATATGCTGAGTTAAAGGCCAGATGTATACTTGTCTAGTTTTACAAAATAATGCAAATTATTTGTTGAAGAGGTAGTATCAGTGGACATGCTTGTCATCAGTGTAACAGAATTCCTCTTGCTCTGTATCTACACCAAGACTTGGTCTTGACAGACTTTTCACATTTTCCCATCTAATGGGTGTGAAACAGTATCCCGTTGCATTTTCAGTTCTCTGATTAACCACAGAATTGAACACCTTTCCTTATGTTCATAGACTATTCCTCTTCTGTGAAATGCTTGTCCATGCCTTTTAAGCTTGTTTTTCTATTGAATGTCTTTTTTTTTTAAAGACTATTTATTTGAGGGGTGCCTGGGTGGCTCAGTTGGTTAAGCGACTGCCTTCGGCTCGGGTCATGATCCTGGAGTCCCGGGATCGAGTCCCGCGTTGGGCTGCCTGCTCAGCAGGGAGTCTGCTTCTCCCTCTGACCCTCTTCCCTCTCGTGCTATCTCTCATTCTCTCTCTCTCAAATAAATAAATAAAATCTTTAAAAAAAAAAAAAAGACGATTTATTTGAGAGAGAGAGCACAAGCAGGGGAAGGAGCAGGGGGACAAGCAGACTCCCTGCTGAGCAGGGAGCCCGAAGCAGGGGCTCGATCCCAGGACCCTGGGATCATGACCTGAGCTGAAGTTAGATGCTTAACTGATTGAGCCATCCAGGCGCCCCTCAAATGTCTTTTATTCTTATTTATTTCTAAGAGTTCTTCACATCATCCAAACCTTTGCTGGATCCTTTGTTGGAGTACTATAGATAGATTTTTGTCCTTTTACTTTGTTAATGGTGCCTTATGATGAGCAGTCCTTGTCAATGTTCTCTAATTACTGACCTAATAACACAATCAAATTTGCCAATCTGTTTTTATAGGTAGTGTATCCTCTTATGTTTGATAACTTCCCTACCCTGAAGTCATATATAAATTCCCTTACAATGCTTAAAATTTTACCCTTTAAATTTTTATATTGGGTAGAATTGATTTTTTTAATAGCAGGGAATAGGGATCTATACTTTTCCTCTGTCATGTATCACATTTCTATACATGCCCAGGTTTTTCTCTGGTCTATTTGATTCGTTTGGGCAATCTGTCCATCCTGTGCTAATGCTACACTATTTTAATTACAGCTTAATAATTAAGCTTACCCATCTGACAAACAAGTCACCTTCAACCTTGTTCTTCTCTAGAATGGAGGATAAAGTTTCAGGACCCACCAAGGTAAAAAGGCCTGGTGAATACTCCAGACATTCAGCTGACATCCTAGAAGGGCAGAGATTAACCCTAGGAATAAAGGCAAACCAGAAATAAACTAGCCCTAAGAAAACCTGAAAGCCAGCAAGTACAGGAACAAAATGATCTGCTTGCCAGAAGAAACTTAAAGCTTCTTGAAAGACAATAAAAATAGACCCATAGACTTCTGCTTAGGATATAATCTCTCCAGTGAGGACAAGCCAGATAACCTATAAAATCATACATTTTTAAATTCAACTTGAGAAAGCAAAGAAACCTAAATGAAAATCCAGAAAATGATGAGTCCCTTCTAGAAGAAGAGACCCATGATTGTTTTCATCCTCAACAAAGCAAAGGCAGGGAGTGGTGGTGAAAGGGGAAGGGGGGGCTGGAGAGGTAGGGTTGACACAGCTGCCATTGATAGGGTAAGGAGAACTAACTGAAATTTTTATAGATTTTTGTAGGCCAAGTAGGACTGGACCCAAGGAGTCCTAGCCACAAAGAAAATCTCCATTCATGCACCAACTATTTGCCACAGGCCTTCACTGAGTGCTTACGTAAACCATTAGGGGCAGGGCAGGAGGACTGAGAGAGACACCCTAAGGCAGAGAGGCACAGGGTGTGTGAAGACCGAGCACTATGACAACTGAGAGTAACCTGTCTGAAGCACTCCAGACCCTTGTGGAGAAAGCAGTCTCCACAGCTGACAGAGCCCCTCAACAGCCCCTCTGTCCCTCCACTGAAAGGTATAGCTCTTCAAGACTTACTGAAGGCTGAGGTCAGAGCAGCAAATTTACAGAAATTCTCTGAGCCATTCTCTGGGTCCTCCCTGAGTCCCAAGCAGAGGCTGCCTATGGTTACTGGAGGGGCAGAAGAATAGAGGGAGTCCCCTACTCACCGCCACTCCCCAGGTGCAGGCATGCATGGCAAGCTGAAAGCTGAAGGCAGGGCAGTGCTATCTCTCTCAATCTGCCCAGCATAAGAGCTTTCTTCCCTTCCAACACTGCTTTACTCACATCATATTAAAGTCAGACAATTCTGCTGTTTTGCCACATATATACATTCCTGAAAATAACAGGACCAGATTTTAAAAATGTAGTGTGTGTGTGTGTGTGTGTGTGTGTGTGTGTGTGTGTGTGAGATGGAATATTACTCAGCCATAGAAGAGGAACTCTCGCACTATGCAACCACATGGATGAACCTGGAAGATATTATGCTAAATGAAATAAGCCAGGCACGGAAGGACAAATACTGCATGATTCCACTTACATGAGATATCTAAAATAGTCAAACTCATGGAAGCAAAGAACAGAATTGTAGGTATCAGGGGTTCCGGAGAATGGGAAATAGGAAGTTGCCAAGTGACAAATACAAAATTTCAGTTAAACAAAATGAATAACTTGTAGAGATTTACTATACAACACTGTGCCTATGGTTAGCAATATCGGATTATACAGTTAAAATTTATTAAGAGGGTAGATCTCATTCTAAGTGTTCTCACCACAATAAAACTAAAAAAAAGGAAAAGAAAAAGTAAGTAAGAAGGTAACAGGATTTAAAGAAAAAGGATTGGGGCAGACTACTCAAAATTTATGCAACTTTGTAATCAGAGCACTAACAAAAACAATTAAACCCTAGTAAAAAATACTAGCATAGTTTAAATAGTGAATAATCAAAGAGTTTTACCTTAAAAAAAGTGATGGTCACTTGATAAGAAAAAGAAAAGAAAGGATTGGGGCTGTGAAGGACAGAGGCAAGGATAAAATAACCAAAGATGAGGCATAATCACAACATAAGTCCTCCCAAACACAGAGCAAAAAGCCAAACCAGGTGAAGAGGAAGGGAAGAGAAAGAGCTGGGTACTGATAGGTGGTTTGCTGCCTTCAGCTATGTTCATACATCTTGTTTTGGCAACTGTTACAGGAACCAACAATGACTTCCTTATCATGGTGTCATTACTGTCCTATTTACCAATCACAAACGAATTAATCCACATTAAAGAAACACATGTCATAACAGGACACATTGTACCTACCCGAATTAAACTAGAAAGCCTTTGTGGACAGATCATTCATATTTGCATCCTCAGTACCCAGTACCTATACTAGGCATGTTGTAAATGTCAAAAATGACCAAAAATGATGATTTTCCTTTAAAAATATATTTGTTAACATTTAAAAATATTTTTTCAAAACACTTTTTTTTAAAAAGTAGTTCCATCTCCAGCATCGAGCCCAATGTGGGGCTTGAACTCATGACTCTGAGATCAAGACCTGAGCTGAGATCAAGAGTCAGGTGCTCAACCAACTGCGCCATCCAGGAGCCCCCCCAAAACACTTTTAACATTAAAAAGAAACATGCACCAGGGCACCTGGGTGGCAGAGTTGGTTAGTGTCTGACTTGATCTAGTCTCAGGTCTCGATCTCAGGAGTGTGAAACTGAGCCCCGTGTCAGGCTCCACACTTAGTGGGGAATCTGCTTGAGATTCTCTCTCCCTCTCCCTCTGCCCCTCCCGCTTGTGCTCTAAAATAAATAAATCTTAAAAAAAAAAAAAAAAAACCTGTACCAACAAAAACCGTACATCTCTAGCATTCTTGCTCGCTATATTCCAAATCAGAGCTAGACTAATAAGTAACTACAGGTCAGAAAGGGAAAACACACATACGAAAGATTCTAATAATTGAAAATAGCTCCCATACATATCAAGATGATAGGTAAAGGAAGCAACAATGTCACACAATTCTTACAATGTTCAAAATTCAAAGGATGAGGAGATAAGGACAGATCCATGAAAAAAAATTTTTTAAATTCACTATTACATTCTGATACATTCTGTTTGAAAATATTCAGAATTCCTTTAAAAAATTATTTCTCTATTACATTATTACCCATAGCATACTTAACAAGTGATCCATAAATACTTCATGTAAGAATGCCACTGGACCTTACCAGAATGTGCCCAAATTTTGATTAAAAAAATCCCTGATGGCAGCCTGCCTGCTAGACTGCCCTGCCCAGTTATCTAATAATTGCCCTGGGTAAATGTACCTTTTCCTGGCTGATATTCGATAAATTCAATACAGCAAGATCAACAAAACTCATCACGTTTTCTATTGTTTTTATGGACCCCCAAACCTAGGCAAAAGTAGTAACCACCAATATTACTTATGGTTCCAGTCTTACACCTAATAAAAAAAAAGCCGGTTAATGTCTAGATAGAAAGAGCAATTTCTCAATTACTACCTAAAGTCATCCAATGTCTCCTGTATCATGTTCTGAATAAAACGGATTTGAACAGATGTCAGTGGTGCATTTGGCCGATTATTTCCGATGGTATCAGCTATTTTTTCTGATAGTGAACTGGCAACTCCAGCCATGACAGAGGATGCTATCTTTGGATCTAAAATAAAAAATGGAGAAAATATTAATAGTCAGCCTAGACTAAGAGACATCAAACATTTGTAAATAAGATTTGGCATGAGGAGACTTGAAAAACTGGTAAAGAACAGTGTTCCTGTGACATTTAGAAAAACTCACTGTCTGGAATACAAATCTTAGAAACTTTCTATGACATTATTTCTTTTTTTTTTTTTCTATGACATTATTTCTAATAGTCATTTATCTATATATATAAACTGCCAACTGTCTAATATAATAACATATGACAAAGGGATTAATCTTGAAGAATCCTGGAACCATTTCCTCTTATAAAAGATGAATGTGACATGCTATCCCATAAACTAGATAAACCAAGACTATTAAAAATAAACAGAAGGAATATAGGAGTAAAGTACCACTATAAGCAAAGCCCCAGAGTTTACACTAATACAGTATATCCACAGAAACCTTGAAGTAAAATATAAATATCTATATAGGAGACTTGCTTCTATACAAAGAGTTGTTTTCTATAGATAACTTGTACAACAACCCAATATCCCATTAAATGTGATCAAGTTTTTAGGATCTGTGGCATGAACTTTAGTATGGAGGAGGGAAAATAAGACAATTTCAGGTAGTTAATGACTCATTTTCAAAGGGTCCTACATTATATTCCTATTTGTACCATATTACATCAAGACCCTTACATATTGGATTGGCAATAAAATTCACACCAAAAGAGTATCAAATCAATGTCACTGAGTTTAACCATTCACATACATGTCACTGTCCTCTAGTAAGAGAGTCATAATAGATAAGCATTGTGAAGTTTCAACTCCTTTTAATTTTCTTAGTCTATGATCACTGTATTTACTTATCAAGTTAAACAGTGGGAGTTTTCAACTTAACAGTTTCAAATACCAGGAAGTTTTATGTACTTACTTGGAGTTGAGGATCCAATGAGGGGGGGTTCATATATGAACTGGGCTTCAATTTCTTTCTCTGGCCTTTCAAATTTCTCAGGACTTCTTGTTTGGTTAGATGACGGAGAGGTATTCAGATTTCCAGTTTCAGCACCAGAAATCAACTTTGCAAACTTCACATTTAAAATAAACAATATATCAATTCTGGTTTTATATATATAATTTGTACCTACTTTTCTTTTTCCAGTAGTTAGGATCAGAAAAATGAAGAATAAGAAGGGATATAGAAGAAAAAAAAATTGCAAGAACTAGTGGCAAAATAAATCAACTTTACTAATCAAAAACAGTTTCAATGGTAACATGATGAGGAAAAGCTCATTTACCAATAAGCATCTGCTATTGAGTGTCAGTGAAAATGGTAATCACAGGCCCAAAAAAAAAAAAAAAAATCCCCAAACTCTCAGGTGGTAACTAGCCAGAAATATTTGAAAAATATGTCAGAAGACATTTTTGTACTTCTTAAATATCTTTTCAATATCATTCTAAAAAATCAATATGAAAATATGACAGACTCTACCTTACTGGTAACATTTGATCATTTTAAGCCCTTATATAGAAAATTAACTTCTATTTTGGATACTGTGTAATAGCAGTAGATAATGAGGATATATTACATTCTCAGAACCATCAGTTAGCTCTAAGACTTGGGGTAAATGACTTGACCATCAACTTGGTGCTTTCTGCTGCAATGGAAATAAATTCTAAAAAACTCAGGTATAAACTAGTCAAGTATCTTGTCTTAGAAAAAACAGCATTAAGTTTACATCTGCTGTTACCTCCAACATTTCCAAAGACAGATTTCAAAAGTATCCTTTAATTTTCAACATGTGACATCAAGATTTAAGAATATTTTCTACCTGGTAAGGGTACAGCACTGTCGATAATTAGGACATATCCCCTGGCAGCCGCCTGCTTTCTGTCTCGTGATAAGCTTCATTATATCCTTGCTACTGACAAACACACACTGTGAGTGCAGTATCATTTTTAGGCAGATACCTGTTTGAGGGAGTCCTTAGGTTCCTGTTTTCCCAGATATATTTTCTTAGATTCAGCTGTCAGATCATGATTTTCATTTTCTTCTTTCCCTGGAGATCCCATAAAGACATTAAGAGGACTAGAATGCAATACTGAAGTGTTTGAAGCTACTGGATTTTTTCTTGGAGGAAGGACTGAATTCAATTGTGGTAGAAAGTCAAGGCCTGAAAAAGAGGAGAAAAAAACTATTTGCATATGATTTTCCTCAATCTTGGATATTTAAGAAAAGCACTTAACACAATAAACAGGTTAATATGGTAGAAAGACATGTGATTTGGATTCAGAACGCAGGTTCATTTGTCAGCTCTACCCCTTACTTGATGTATACAAAATCTTGGGCAAAATTTGCAAAACTCTGTTTCCTGATCAGGAAATGTGAATAATGATATCCATCTCCGAGTGGTGAGACTAAAAAGAGATATTATATGTAAAACTACTTTGAAAATTGTAAAGCCCAATGAATGCTTTAGTCAATATTATTAGTTTTTGATAACTGAAAATTGTTAATTTGGTATATATCTGTAGTATATCTTGGTAGCCTCTAAGATGGCTCCGAATGATCCCTGTCTCCTGGCATGGATCCATGCCCTCAGGTAATGTGGGCAGGACCTAGCAACTTGCTTCCAACAAAGAGAACACAGCAAAAGTGGTGGGATGTCACTTCCAAGATTAGGTTACAAACATGCAGCGGCTTCCATTTTGAGTGCCATCTCTGACTATCTTGCTCACCAACTCTGAGGGAAGCCAGCTGCCATGTTGTTAGTTACCCTGCAGAAGGGCCCACATGGGAAGGGACGGGCATCTTCTGCTAAAAGCCACATAAATGAGCTTAGAAGTAGATCCTTGCCCAGTCAAGCCTTGATAGGACTGCAGCCCTGCTGACATCCTGATTAAAGCATCAAGAGAGACCTTAAGCCAAAGGCACCAGCTAGGCCATGCTCAGATTCGGAACCCACAATTATGAGATGATAAATGTTCTTTTAAGTTTCAAAATGTTGGGGTAATTTGGGGGTGCCTGGGTGGTGCATTCGGTTAAGCAACTGACCCTTGCTTTTGGGTCAGGTCATGATTTCAGAGTCGTAAGATCAAGCCCTGTGTCCAGCTCCACGCTCAGTGCGGAGTCTGCTTGAAATTCTTTCCCTCTTTTTCTCTCTCTCTCTCTCTCTCAAATTAATAAATAAATCTTTAAAAAAAATGTTGGGGTAATCTGTTACTTATCAATAGATAGCACAATATCACTTTTAATTTTCCTAAAAATACTTCTCAATAGTTCTTACCATCTTTGCCTACGGACTCATCACCTCCCTTGTTAACCACAGCATCTATAATAAAATTAGAAAATCAAATTTTTAAAATTGTGAAAAAGAAGCCATAGCAACTTAAGCTTCCTATTCATTCCCCAAAGAGTTCGATTTTAAAAAGGAAAATCTGGGTGAAGTTACAGCTGGGACTCATATAAACTTCCCTTTTTATTCTTTTCACTTCATGCATAGCAACAAGTATGAAGAGTAATTCTATGGTATAGGGTCATTTAATGAGACAGGCAGGTATACTAGAAAAGCACTGCAGTAGGCTCCAGAAATCTATAATCCAACTCTGCCTATACCACTTAATAGCCTTAGACAACAAGCCTTTAATACAATTAAGCTTCAGTTTCTGCATCTATATAATGGGAATAACGTCCTGACCATCTCACAAGATTGTTTTGAGGATCAACTGAAACAACGTCAAAATAGTTTGTGAGCATTACAATGATATACAAAATATAAGATATTATTAATATTTATTTTAATGGCAGAATACGTATAAGAATATTCCAATACTATAATACTATTAATTTACCAATTAACAACCAAAAATTGCCTAACTTCATTTTAGCAAATTAATAGAAAAATGGGCACAAGTCATAAAAAAATCCGTCAGAAATTCAAATGGCCAATGAATTATCATACATGATTATCATAGTAGTAGAAGGATCAACCATACATCTGCATGTGTGTATAGACACCTAGTAATTACACAACACACATACACTTTTATTTTTTTAATTTAATTTTATATATTGTTATGTTAGTCATCATACAATACATCCTTAGTTTTTGATGTAGTGATCCACGATTCATTGTTTTCGTATAACACCCAGTGCTCCGTGCCGTATGTGCCCTCCTTAATACCCATCACCAGGCTAACCCATCCCCTCTAAAACGCTGTTGGTTTCTCAGAGTCCATAGTCTCTCATGGTTCGTCTCTCCCTCTGATTTCCCCCACTTCGTTTTTCCCTTCCTTCTCCTAATGTCCTCCATGCTGTTCCTTATGTTTCACAAATAAGTGAAACCATATGATAATTGACTTTCTCTGCTTGACTTATTTCACTGAGCATAATCTCCTCCAGTCCCATCCATGTGGATGTAAAAGTTGGGTAGTCATCCCTTCTGATGGCTGAGTAATATTCCATTGTATATATGGACCACATCTTCTTTATCCATTCATCTGTTGAAGGGCATCTCGGCTCTTTCCACAGTTTGGCTATTGTGGACATTGCTGCTATGAACACTGGGTGCATATGGCCCTTTTTTCACTACATCTGTGTCTTTGGGGTAAATACCCAGGAGTGCAATTGCTGGGTCATAGGGTAGCTCTATTTTTAATTTTTTGAGGCACCCCCACACTGTTTTCCAAAGTGGCTGTACCAACTTGCATCCCCACCAACAGTGTAAGAGGGTACCCCTTTCTCCACAACCTCTCCAACATTTGTTGTTTCCTTCCCTGTCCATTTTTGCCATTCTAACTGGTGTAAGGTGTTATCTCAGTGTGGTTTTGATTTGAATTTCCCTGATGGCTAATGATGATGAACATTTTTTCATGTGTCTGTAAGTCATTTGTATGTCTTCTTCAGAGAAATGTCTTTTCATGCCTTCTGCCCATTTTTTGACTTGATTATTTGTTTTGTGGGTGTTGAGTTTGAGAAGTTCTTTTTTTTATTATTATTATGTTATGTTAATCACCATACATACTTTTAGAAGTTATTAGTTTTCTCTTAACAAAAGCAGAAGTATTCTTATTTAAAAGATGAAGAAATTGAAGTGCAAACAGATTCAGCCTTTTACCTAAGGAGAGTTGCATTCTTGAAATCAAAACATAAATTTCTTGATGATGAAAACCAGTACTATATTTAGTATACATGTTCTTTTATTAATAATATGAAATGCTAATAAATGAAGGGCATACAGCTCAAATTCTAATCATATTTTAAAAAAGTAAAGAGGAATTTCT
Source organism: Callorhinus ursinus (assembly GCF_003265705.2). Lineage (NCBI taxonomy): Eukaryota > Metazoa > Chordata > Mammalia > Carnivora > Otariidae > Callorhinus > Callorhinus ursinus. Next base: position 12,508,654 of record NW_027397076.1, read on the forward strand.
ATCCTTTATTCATTTCTTTTAAAAACCATTAAAGAGAATTTCATTTATAACTCAAACACTTTCAGAAAGCCCCTTCCTACATTCTCCAATTCAAAAGTTACCCCAGGGGTTCTCATAAGCCAAAGCTCCCAGATGGTTACTAACCTCCAAAACCTTTCTCAACTCCAGCTCAAGCCACTTTTCCCTCTTTTGCCCACATCTTTCCCCTCTTTATTCTTTAACTATGTAGTCTGACCCCTCTTCATCCTGAAAGAAAGGAATGCTTCCTCTTTCATTAGGTGGAAGATACGGAAATCTGACCTGGCAATTAAAGTAGTCATTTTCAGGCCAGGATAAGGCAGAATACACTAAGTAATTCTGTGCCATCACATATGTGATTATTCTTTCTGATTACGAAACTAATTATAGAAAATTTGGAAAACAGACAATTTAAAGTAAAAAATGAAATTTTATAAGATCATGAGTGGATGTAACAATTTAAACATCCTGCTACTGCTGACATTTAGATATGCTCCAGAGTTCCACTATTATAAAACAAACAGTACATACAAATCTTTGTGGGATTCTCTGAACAAGTTATTAGGTAAATTTATAGAAATGGAATTAACAGTCCAAAGAGTATGAATATTTAACCTGCCAAATCATGCTCTAGAAATTTACCCATATTGTTAATAATACTATTAGCAGTGAGACTACCCAATTAATGAAAACAGTATGAACATCAGTATCAAAAAAACTCAGCCAAACAATGTGCCTAGTTCATACAGTATGAACAATGATACATAATGTTTCTATTTATCAAAATGGTAAAGTTTTTTTTTGTTTTTATTTTCTTTTTAGTAGCAACATCTCTTAGCAATAGGGAGAGTGTGTATGTGTGTGTGTTACTTTCACACATAGTTAGTGTAAAAGATGAGGCAATCTATCCCCCTGCCATATTTCTCCATGAAAACAGTGAATAAGTATACCAATTAGATATTAATAATCAAAAAACAAAATTTTTTTAGGTTAGAAGATATTTTTTGCCTATCAAAATAGCCAAGATTTTAAGATTTATTTAGTAGATACAACTAAAAAACTGCCTATGGAGGCAAAACTTTAAGAAACTTCTGTGGAAATTAAAATGCTAACTTGAGAGCTATTTGCATAGTTCCCATGTGAAAATGACAAGCATATACTTCAGAATGATAACATCTGAAATATCAGGGCAAAGGAAAAGATACTACCCCGGGGACTGAGAAAATTAGCAACTGTCATGAATGGAGTCAGACTGAAGCTATTACCCACATCTTTTAGCTAGAATTAAAAAAGTAATGACTGCCAGCAAAAGAATATGATCCTCTGATCTGAACAGACTTACCATCTCTGATAGGTGAGAACATGTCACCTAAACTACTTTTTCTGGTATCATCAAAGCTGAAGAAATCCTGATTTTTGCCACTGTCCGTTTCCTTAGATATAGTATCAGTGTTTATGCTTCGAGGCAAACCTTATAGGAAAATTGGATATAAAAATAATTGTTATTACATCTACATGAATTTACCATCAGAAGCTACGTTCTAAAAATTAATGTATTTTGCATATATTGGTAATATTACAACAGTGAGCACCAGGAAAAGAAAACAATGTAACAACAGCTCAGTTAACCATGATTTTCATGGAATGAAGGGCTTCCCAAAAGCAAATAATCTATTTATTTATATGATACCACTTTATTTTAGCCACTTTGATGAAATTTTCCCAAAATGATTTATATACTTTGCTGCCCTCTTAAACAAAGTACACTGAACACAACCAACTTCTGTTATAATGGGCTCACTTTTATGAACATCTACAAATGATTAAAAAAGTCTGTAAAGCATATAGCACGATGCCTAACATAGAGCAGGATTCAAGTAATGTTAGTTCCTTTTCACAACTGCAGTAAATGGATCTCCTTTTTTCTCTCTTCTGTCTTTTCCTTCACTAACTGTGGAAGCTTAACACTGCTCTCAGTATTATCGATCTCAAATGATTTTACTAGCCTCAGGATAGTTTACTAAGAGGAAAGAAACCAGAATACTAAACTCATAAAGAATAGCATAGTAGACAACAATGAAAAGATGTGCAGCAGTTTATTTTCCCTGCCAGTATATAATGCAAGGAATTAGAGCAGGGACTTTGTAAGACTGAACTCTGTGGGCTCAGTAGCTTCTTGCTCATTTTTGGGTTGAAGAATGAGTTCTAGTGATTCAAGAGCTGTGATGAAAGTCTGGTACTTTAATTGGTAGCATGTTACTGTATTACATTTTTTTTAAAGATTTATTTATTTTTTCCAGAGAGAGAGAGAAGGGAAGAGCAGAAGGAGAGGGAGAGAATCTTAAGCTGACTCCCCACTGAGCAAGGAGCCTGACGTGGGGCTTGAATTCAGGAACTCACAACCCTGAGATCACGACCTGAGCGGAAACAAAGAGTCAGAGGCTCAATGGACTGTACCACCTAGGTGCCCCCTGTATTACATTTTAAATAGTGTTTTATTTGCCATCTTGGTCCCAAATGAAAATTGAAAAGCTGGGATAAAAACAAAGAACAGTCAGCATATCCAAAAATGTCCAAACCTGGCAAATAAACTTTTCTAGTAACACCTGATAAAAAGTTAAAATATTACTGAACATTTGTACATCACTGTCATTGAAGTGTTTACACCAAGAGTTAAACTGTTATAAAGAAGAAATTTTCTCTCCTTCTTCTAGGTCTTTAAACATGTATGAATGCATAACGTTAGCCTCTGGAACTTTAGGAGAAAGAAGTTTGGTATCATTTGAAGGTAGTGCTAAAGACATTTTTTACTTCTTAAACTGCTGTTTTCCTCTGAAAATAAGCACTAGGAACAAGTCTGCAGAGGTTCTCTATTTTAAGTTTTTATTTACATTCCGGGTGGTTAACATAATAATAATTTCAGGTGTACAATACAGTGATTCACCACTTCCATAGACCACCAGGTGCTCATCACAAGTGCAGTCCTTCATCCCCATCACCTGTTTCACCCAACCCCCCCCCACTCACTTCCCCTCTGGTAACCATCAGTTTGTTCTCTATATTTAAGAAAAAGCAAATGATGCATCACAATTCCAGACTTCACGTTGTATTACAAAGCTATAGTGATCAAAACAGTATGGTACCAGCACAAAAACACACATAGATCAGTGGAACAGAAAACCCAGAATGGAACCCACAACTATATGGTCAATTAATCTTTGACAAAGCAGGAAAGAATATCCAGTGGGAAAAAGTCTCTTCAGCAAATGGTGTTGGGAAAACTGGACAAGAACATGCAAAAGAATGAAATGAGACCACTCTCTTACACCACACACAAAAATAAATTCAAAATGGATTAAAGACCTAAATGTGAGACATGAAACCATTAAAATCTTAGAGGAAAACATAAGCAGTAACCTCTCTGACATCAGCCACAGCAACTCCTTTGTAGATATGTCTCCTGAGGCAAGGGAAAACAAAAGCAAAAACTACTGGGACTTCATCAAAATAAAAAGCTCCTGCACAGCAAAGGAAAACAACAAAACTAAAAGGCAACCTACAGAATGGGAGAAGATATTTACAAGTGACATATCTGATAAAGGGTTAGTATTCAAAATATATAAAGAACTTATAAAACTCAACACCCAAAAAATGAATAGTCTAATTTAAAAATTGGCAGAAGACATGAACAAAACATTTCTCCAAACAAGACATCCAGATGGCCAGCAGACACATGAAAAGATGCTCAGTATCACTCATCATCAGAAAAATGCAAATCAAAACCATAATGAGATATCATCCCACACCTGTCAGAATGGCTAAATCAACAACACAAGAAACAACTGGTGTTGGCAAGGATGTGGAGAAAGGGGAACCCTCTACACTGTTGGTGGGAATGCAATGGTTGGCACCTTTAGTAGAAGCAACGTGAACTTCTTTCAAATTTCAGATTCATTTTACAGGAAGTTGAAAATAATAGTGATGATAACCGTGATGACAATATTTGCGAAACCATAATTTACTAAGTGGCTATCATGTGCCAGGCACTTTTGATACATCTTCTCTGGTTTTCACAATAACCCTAAAAGTTAAATATTATCTATGGAAGAGAAAATAAGACTCAGAGTGGTTAAGAAAACTGCCCAAAGTCATGCTGGTAGAAGTCACAGACCCAAGACTTACACCTAACATACTCTCAATATTTCAGAGTGGGGAAAATGTACGTACCTACGTACGTGTGTGTGTGTGTGTGTGTGTGTGTGTGTGTGTGTATGAGAGAGAGAGAAAGAGAGTGCTAATGATGAAGCAAATGTGGCAAAATTTATAAAACAGTGAATCTGCTAAAGGGTATACTAGAGCTCAGGAGTTCTTTGTACATTTTTGAAATGTTTCTATAAGTTGGCAATTATTTCAAAATAAAATTAATAAACAAAAGTTTCTAACTCTGTGGGTACAGAGAAAACATTCATTTTGTCAGAAACTTTGTTAATCAGCCAACAGTTATCATTAATCAGTGACCCTGCAGACCCAACTCTTGCATTTCCTAATTAATGCTGTCATCGTTACACATGAATTTCCTTATTAAAAACTAAATGAATAACAGTAAGACTCCAGAAAGCTCAGAGTAAATGAGAGAAACTTTATTTTGTTTAATTTTGGAAATTATGAATAGAATAATAATAAAATGACAATTTTTATAATATAGTTAATTCAACATCTTGGTGAACATTACCCAATGTTCTATTTCCAAAATGAATTTCTTCTTCTAAGTATATAGGAATAATATTTGTTTCTGGGAGTTCTTAAATAAGAAATTATTTTTCTATATAATATGTAATGACTTTTATGTAAGGATAATGTAGATATTAACAGAAAATTTATAATGAAGATATATACTTATTATATTTTTTTAAAAACCATTCCATACTATCAAGGCTAACAAATTAAAGTTTTGCTTCTACTTGACATTGTAAACTCATGCTGAGAAGGTACAACAAATATTTTTGTCCAAGTTAAGTACTTGTCCTGAAACCTTAAAAGACATGGATACATGCATTTCTAATGAGGCTAGTTTGGAAACACAGTGGTATATCATGCAGACTTTTTTAAATTATTTTAAAGATTTATTTATTTATTTGAGAGTGCATGCGAGTGGGGGTAGGGGAAGAGGCGGGGGGAGAGAGAGAGAGAGAATCCCAAGCTGACTCCTTATTGAGTGCAGAGCCCAACACGTGGGGCTTGATCTCACAACCCCAAGATCACTACCCGAGTCAAAACTGAGTCTGATACTCAACCAACTGAGCCACCCAGGTGCCCCTACCATGCAGTCTTAAAAATCCGTTGCAAGTTGACAGTATAGTGTAACTTCTTAAAATTTAAAAGGAAAAAAATGTTTTCAGGGATTTAGAGAAAAAGAATATTCTCTACAGTAAATACAGGGAAGCTTATATTACACCTTCACAAAGTCTAAATGAATTCTTTAAGAACCATTTCATCAATACAATTATCAGAGTAAAAGAAATTATTTAAAAATTGCAAAATTTTTATTTTTCTTTAATAAACTATTAATATACTGCTTAATATGTGCCAGGCACTATTCTGCACTTAAATACATTTATCACCTGACTTACTTTACATTCTGAAATATGAAATAAAAGAAGCCATTAATAGCTTTTTTTGTGACTCAGAGATCAAATCAAAATGACAGCATCAAAGAATCAGATTCTCCACTGATTAATCTGAAGACACAATGGACAGTCGTCCAGTCTGGAGTGGTATTAAGGATAATTTCTGGATTGGAATTATTCTGTTTTTAAGATAATCAATATTTCTTACAACAAAAGTTCAGCTAAATAGAATAGATGCCTTTCATTACTTTTTTAAAAATTTATAGCTCAAGTTAAAATGGTCACTTCTTCCATTTTCACTAACTATTAATAATTTTACCTAAATACACAAGTGAATTTGAGTTCCAGGTGCTTGAAGAAAGCGCTAATAATATATACCGGGGTGGGGTGCTGGGTGGAGACTCCACATAAGCAGCATTTACCTGCTTTGTCTTGAACAGCAACTGCTCCTTTCCCCCCGGCTGTTGTCATGGGCTGTGGTAGAGCTGTGCCAATGGGAGTGGTGGCTGCTTCTCTGACGATTCCAGAATTCTGAACTCCTCCACTGATAGCACTCACATTAATGGCTCGTTTGTTCACAGCTGTGGGCTTATTTGAACAGCCTTTATTTAAACTTGACTGAAATGCAATGGAATATTTAAAAGCTCAGGTTTCTAATGCTCCATACTATACATTAATATTTTATCAATTCCCTGTTAGGTTAAAAATATAATTTCCCTTACAAATCTTAAGCCTGCTGGTGGATCTGAGAGCTTCCCTCTGAACCAAAAAGCCTTTTAAAATATTTTTTGAAGAGAGAAATATGAGAATTAAGTACAAAAAAATAGTTTGAAAACCAAGTATCAAATGGCTTTGTACCAGTCATTTAAAATGCTTTCATATAAAAATGATTATAAAGTAAAACTACACTGTGTTTAATGGACAAAATATGATTTCCATATTCTGAGCTACACTTATTTAATAAAATCAAAAATAATGAAAAGAAATACCTTACCTTAGAAAGAGCGGTGGAGTACTGAAATGCTATACACCGCACAGATGTCTTGTGAGCACTGATGGTTTTAACTGGTGATTTCAACATTCTTAAATCATATTGATATATTTTCCCACGGGAAGATCCAATAGCCAAAGTGGCTCCATCAGGCATGAAGTCTACTGCAGTTAGAGGGGTTTCTGCCACTAAAGTTTTCACTAGCCTTTGGAAAGGGTAACAAAGTATATCTAGATATGTGAGCCTATACAGGTATATAAGTATATGTGACATATAGATAGCTATCTACCAAAACCAAAGTCACTTAGCATTTGGCAAAGTTACTTAGAATATGCATCCCCAATATTTGTGTAAAGCATAAATTCAGAACTAGACTTACGAGACCTTTCTAATATAATGGCATATATAGGAACTGCTGCATACTCTGTTCTATTTTTTCTATTCACTTCCAATAGGTACATTCTACATCGTGTAGAAGCAGCAACTATTTCTTTGAATAATTACTACTTCAACAGTGAACATGACAGACTTCCTGGGTGTTACTCCACAAACAAAGGCTCTAGTCTCAGGGTTAAGGAGGCCCTAACCATCCCCTTTCCATTTATTGACCTGCTCAGGTCTCAAGAGGACTATGACCTTGCACAGGGGAGCAGCTGCTACTTTGCTCTTTTAGCTGTGCATTTCTTGACCAGAAAGCTAACAGAATCCATGTGGCTTGATCCTCATGAAGCTAATATAGAAATATGGATACTGAATTGCTGAAGCTGAGCTCTTTGCCACAGTTATCTGGTATAAGAGAGAAATGCTTACTGACTCTTAAGGTTCTCAGTAAAGTTCAAAAAGAAAGAATAAAAAAGAAAAATTTTTTTAAAAAGAAAAAAGTAAAACAAGTAACAGTAAATTTTAACAAGGACTGACAGAAGGTCCTTCCCTAGTTGTAACATTACCATTTTCTTCCATACAATCTTTAGATATTGTCAGGTGTCTTGAATACACCTGTAGCATTCTTGTACCATTTTTTTTTTATAGCTAACCAAGCACACCTATAACTGTGAAGAAAGCCAGAAGGCACAATGGACCCAGATAGTTAGAAGATTATGTACCCTTTAGCTCTAGATGAGTGGTTCACAACTGGGGGCAATTTTGCTACTTTTTCTAATATGGGGAGTGCTACTAACCTCTGGTGGATAGAGATCAGGGATGCTGCTGAATATTCTACAATGCCCAGGATAGCCCCCCACAAACGAGAATTATCCAGCCCAAAATGTCAATAGTTTAGAAACCCTGCTCTTGATAATGAGTTAATTTTAAAGCAAATTAATCACATTGCTTTTAAAATATACATATTTAGTTGTATTTCTGAAAAAGAATACTATGCCTATATGCTAAAATAAAGATGTGCAATCATTAACATGCTATCCTCAACATTCAACATCAGATGTACTCTAAAGAATATCCACATCTCATGTATTTTTTTCTGCATGGGAAGAAAGAGAAAATTCTATCCTTCTAGATAACAAGTACACAAACTTTAGATCTTCCAAACATTAATCAGAGGTCTATGAAAATCACAAATGTCTGCTAATGAGATAATAGTTATTTGTTACTAAATTAAGAAATGATCGTGTCACACTTACTTCTTACTTGAAGTGTCATAGAGAATAATTCTTTTATCCAAGCCTATAGTCACAAATAGCAATTCATTGACAGGAGAAAAACAGATGCCTGAAGCTGGAGCTTTATGTGTACTGTCAAAGTTATGGTATGGACTCTGACTATTCACATCCCAGAGAGTTACTATTCCGTTATCCGAAACACTGCCCAGTAGTGATTTCTTAAACAAGGAGTACTTCAAGTGCCGAACAGACTATAAAAATAAGAACAAATTTTATGCAATTGTAAGCATTCATAAGAACATTTTATATAAACTATATAAATAATGGCAACAGTCAACCACACTATTCACAGGGGATTTAGGACTTCTCTTGTTCATAGAGTAACAGATTTCAACTATGACAACCATAAAAATCACTTAGTGGACTATAAGATGATCCTAATACATAACAATATTCTAGTAATTAAATATTTGTCATGATTTTATTATCTTGGAATAGAGCTACCTCAACCTCCCCTTTTGTAGAGGAAAAATAGAATATGTTTAGATTAACTACATTAACTCATCAGGGTTAGGAATACCTACCATAATAAAAGGCCTAGCTAATCACAGCCAAATCACGATTTGTAAGTATCAGAGAACACTGGCAGAGAATAAGCAATATTTCAAATTTATTTTCTCTACATATTTTAGATACTTGGATATATTTGTTTGAATCTGGGCATTTGATGCACTGGCAGTTTAGCAGTTGAAGCATAATAAAAAAATTAACTAAATCACAAAGAACTGACAACACCCTAGACTGGGGATGGACTATATCCTTCTTTCAAAAGCATCAGCCTGAGGGCAATACTGGCCTTTCTCTAAACACTCATCCCTAGGGGCAGTGGAGACATTCTCTCTTTCTAGCTTCCGCTGGATCAGAATAAACAAATATCCAGTTTCAGTAAACAGATCTTGAATTAAAACTAGATGAATTTTATCTACTTTTACTAAAATGTTGCTTTCAAACTTGTGTCGATATTATCATTTACTGAGCTGAGGATTAAGTATCTTACATTTAAACTAATTTTTCCCTGCACAGAAACAGCAATATAAGTATAGAAATTAATAGTAGAATCTGCAAGAGGGGGAAACTGGTTTTCAAAGAGTTAAGTTAGAGTTCCAAATAAAGCAAAGAATCAGGCTCTAGTAGGCTGATAGTAGCTATACATATAGGTCCCAGATAAATCTGGCACAAAACATTAAGTCAAATCTGAAGGTTTTTTGTTTGTTCTATCTAGTTTAATCTATTATACTCCAAAAGCTTCTATATACCACTAGAAACCACACAGAAACCACTAGCTTCTATATATATATAATAAAAACTCATATACTACCTACTTCTAAGATGTTTCAAAATAATATATATCAGCCCTCAACAACAAAAATATTTATGATTAATACAAAACAAATTCTAAGGAAACAAAAGGAGTATTTGTTACCAGACACCCTAACATAAGATAATTACTATGGTCATGCATTAAATATGGCTCCTCATTTTCAGACGGTTAGACTACAAAGTACATCGGCTTGTGTTTTGTATTTTTGTTGAGGAAAAGTATATCCATTCCAACAGACAAAACTTTCCTCTGGTCTACACTCAAGGAAAAATAAACTACTTGGGACTTGACTATATAAAAGACATAGAGGGCGCCTGGGTGGCTTTGTCGGTTAAGTGTCCGACTCTTAATTTTGGCTCAGATCATGATCTCAGGGTCACAAAATCAAGCCCTGCATCGGCCTCCATGCTGAGTACGGAGGCTGCTTGAGGTTCTCTCTCTCCCTCTGCCCCTCCCTCCATCCCCAAGCTCTCTCTCTCTCTAAAAAGGAGAAAAAAAACAAAAAGACGCAGAGATCCTTACTGAATCACGATGTTTACAGAGTCACATATCAACCTAGCAAAACATTAATTTTTTAAAAACTTCTGCAACACATTAAGAGTTTATATAGTATGGTCCTTCATATAATCTAAATTTAGATTAAATACACAAGCAGAACTTAAAAAAAAAACTAACACCATTAACGTCATAAAACATAGACCTCATAGATCCTCGATGTACATAAAATTCAGCCTCAGCCACAGGATTCCTACTGGAAGGTGGTCATCCAGAATCTACTCGAATATAGCAAGGAACAAGGACCTCACCACTTCATATAATGAAACTTTATAAATAGTTAAAAATGCATCTCTTGATTAAGTCAAAACCTAAATTCCAAATACTGCTTCATACATGTTCTGTGGACCTATATGGCAACCATTTAAGAAAAGAAAAAAGGCTAACAATAACCATATATCTTCATTCAAGCAGGGTCTTGGCCAAACTCTGCAGGGTCTTGGGTAAATTACTTAAACTCTCCAAGCCTCAGTGTTCTCATCCACAAAACAGAAAATGCTCTTATTTTCCAGTCAAAGTTGTTCTAAGAATTAAACAGAATCTCTGCCCAGAGCTGTGTTCACAGCAGTAGCCGCCACTATTCTCATGGGCTCATGACTCATTCTTCATTGTCCACGTACCCATTTGACCATCTTTTACACATACTTTTTTAAAAGACCCTTAAGTAGCCAAACCGATTTCTTTAAATGGCTCCCCTCTATCTCTCTGATACATTTCTGACCTTTCTACAGCTATTAAATCATCATGTCTTTAGAGTATCATTAAAAGACTATCCAATGACCTGGATAAGTGAAGTATTAATCTACTAAATTATATTTAAAATAAGTACTAATAATACAAGTTAGTACCAGCAGCACTTATTAAGCCCCTACACCTGGTTCCAGATTCAAACCATTTCTAAGGAAAAAAAAAACATTGCCAAGAACCTTATGAAAAACATCCCTATAAGCAGCAATGCCATTTTTTCCTACATTATTATGTAAGAGTGTATGTGCTTGTGGATAAATATATGTTTCTAAATATAAAAAGTACATCACTCACTATAGATCAAGGGTTGGCAAACTTTTTCTTGAAGGGCCAGGCAGTAAATATTTTATGCTGTTGTACAGCAAAAGCAGTATGAATGAGCATGGCTGTGTTCCAATAAAACTTTATTTACAAAAATAATGGTCAGCTACTGGGTCATAGTTTGTTGGTCCCATAGTTTTCAAACATAAATGTTTGAAATAAAAAAACAAAACATGGGGCACTCGGGTGGCTTAGTCGGTTAAGTGTCTGCCTTCGGCTTAGGTCATGATCCCTCCCAGAGTCCCGAGATCCAGGCCCACGTAGGGCTCCTCGCTCAGTGGGGAGCCTGCTTCTCCCTCTCCTTCCCACTTGTGCTCTCTCTCGCTATCACTGTCACTATCTCTTTCTCTCTCTCAAATAAATTAATAAAACCTTAAATACACACACACAAAAAAGAAGAGAAAAAAAATCTATAATCCTACCACCCACAAAAAAACTGGTTAACATTTAGTTTTGTTGTAAATAAGTCTTAGTTTTATTGTTTAAATATTTTTCTGTGTGAATGTATGTTTGTGTGTATTCAGTAAGTATAAACAGAAAACCCGGGATCATACTTTATTATTATAAAGTCAGCACTGTCACTAATACTTTCTACTACATGATTTCAACAGCTGGATAATACATGAATGTATGAGTATATCAACTTATCTAAATAATCTAACGTTGGACACTTAGATTATTTCCAATTTCCAAGTACCCCAACTACTATCATTTTTAAAAACTGCTAATTTATGAAAGAATTTGTATTTCACTGTTGCTCATGCTTTAAAGGTTCTTGGTTGAAAAATGCTAAGTGACCATGTGTTTTCCTTCTTTTGTGAATTACACATTAATCTACTTTGCTTATTTTCCATTGGGCTATTAAGATTTTTTTAAATCCTAATTTGCAATTGATCTTACTATAATAAGGACATTAAAGCTCTCATTAAGTATAAATATTTCCCCATTTTTCTTTCAATTTTGTTAATTTTTTAAAAGATTGCTATTTGTCAGATTTTAAGTTTTTATGCACTTAAATTTATCATATCTGTCTCCCTAACTTATAACTTTGTTCTTATACTTAGAAAAGCCTTATCTTCACAGAGGTAAGAATATCCATTCATATTTTATTGTAGCTTTATAATCTGTAATATATATGTATCTAAATACATATATATGTATACATACATATATATACTAAACACTACTTATATATACAAGATACTATACATGTGTGTATATAGACATACATACACACACACACACATGCATAAACATATACAATATCCCTTCAACTCCATCCCCTCCCTCTTCTTTTTTTTTTTTTTTTAAGGTTTTTATTTATTCATTTGAGACACAGAGATACAGAGAGAGAGAGCATGAGCAGGGAGAGAGGCAGAGGGAGAGGGAGAAGCAGGCTCCCTGCTGAGCCAGGAGTACAATGTGGGGCTTGATCCCAGGACCCTGGGATCATGACCTAAGCCAAAGGCAGATGCTTAACCATCTGAGCCACCCAGGTACCCCCATCCCCTCCCTCTTTTTAAGTCCCAGTGTCTTGTCTCAAGCACTAATCAACTGTCACTGGAGGTACTGCCCACTTCCATTCTCAGTGGCTTACTATCCATCCTTCACATTGCTACAACAGTAACCTCTTCAAAACTGGAAATCTGAACATATTTGTCCTGCTTAAAATCCTTTTAACTCGAAGACTTTGAAAAGTTAGTTGTTACAGCGGTGGCAGAGTTTCTGAATCTCTCTGAATAACCCCGTGTGTGTGTGTGTGTGTGTGTGCGTGTGTGCGTGCGCGCACCCATGTGCGCAGGCCTGGACTTCCTATCCTTAGAAAGTCCTATTTCTCAAGGTTGGCCCTTGGCTGGTATCTGGGATTTTGGGAGGGTTTCCACTACCCTAACTGATAAGAGCGACTCACTGACTGATAAAAGTGGCTCATTGTGCCGAAACTGTTTGTGTATAAGATATGGTTTATGGCTGAACAGCTGCTTTCCTTCTAGGAGTTTGGAATTTCAATATATGCTACATAGAGGGTGCCCAGGTAACTAGCCTCCACTAAAATCTCTGGGCAATGAATCTCTAATGAGCTTCCCTGGTAGACAGCGCTTCATATATGTCACAGTTTGATGCTGGGGAAATTAAGTACCTCCTCTCCACTGAGAGAGGATGCTTTGGAGCTTATACCTGGTTTCCTCAGGACTTCACCCCATGCACCTTTTCTCTTTACTGATTCTGCTTTGTACCCTTTCACTGTAATAAATCACAGCCATATGTATGATTATATGTTGAGTTCTGTGAGTACTCTTAGTGAATCATTAAACCTGGTCTTGGGGATCCCTAGTGCAGTGAGTTTAAATGACTGAGTGTGTGTGCATGTATGTTTTACAGACAGACAGCAAACCCCAGACAGCAAAAGTAAAATCCCATGAACATTTACAACAAAACTAGATGATCAGGGATCCTCATGAGCCCCAAAATGCATGCTAGAAAGTCAAACAATTAGCAGCCACAAGTCCCTCATAATATTAGTATCTGTGCAAAGGAAGCAGAAGGAAATAACAGGGAGTCTGAGACAGAGCTGAGAACAGGCAAAGCCCCAAACAGCCAATAGGTATTCAAAAAAAAAGCATGGTGACCAATTTGACAAGCTCAGCTGAAACCAGGACTATCTGCTGCATTGGTGGGACTATACAGAGGTCTACAGAAAGGTCTGAAGAGCTAGAGAAGTTTAGCTGCAATGAATTCCCCAAATTGACCAGATGAGATGCCTACCTCCCAGGTCAGGGCACCACACTAAGGAGACACTGTTAGTAGTAGAGGCAAACCTGAATAGGATGGAGTCAACAGAGCTGAAGGAGAGCAAAAGTTCACATACAAGTAAGTGAGTGGAACAAAGCTAGGCAACCTCAGAAAACAAGTCACCATTAAAACAAAAACAAAACTAACTGAAAACAAGAGGGAGCTTGTAAAGCTAGAAAAGACACCCTGAACTCCATCTCTGTGTAGAAGTTTGGGAAACTAACTCCACAGATAAATCCCAAATGAAGTTATTATGAGAATAAGATGAAAGGAACTCTCAGGAGATGACCAAGAAGAAAATAAAATGATACAAGACATTAAAAAACAATTAAATCAGAATTAGAAAACTTAGAAATGAGATGTTAGAACTTAGCAAAGAATTAGAAATTTCAAAAGTCTCTTCAAAAATGAAGGCTAATTTAAAAGGAATATAAGAATGAATAAACACAACAGGTAACACCTTAGAGACAGGCAAAAAATAAAGAAGTTTTGAAAATTAAAAATAAGGAAAAAGTTAAAATGGTTTGAAAGTAATAAATCAGTGAAGACAAGATCTAATAAAGAAAAAAAGAAAACATAAGGAAAATAACAAATACTAAAAGCACTAATTCAAGAAAACTTCCCTGAAAGAAAAGATCTGAAACTGCATATTAAAGAAGCACACCATGTCCCTATGAATAGCAATACAGAGTGACCAACACCAAGACTGAGTCTAACAAAATTACTGGACTTTAAAGAAAAAAAAATATTCTTTGGACATCTAGGAAAAAAGAAACAAGTGACATCTAAGGAAAAAAATACTTAAATTATCATCAGACATTTGAGACCAACAATAATGGGAGTAACACACTGAAGTCCTCAAGGAAAAAAACATGTGAGCCTGCTACTGAGTTACATCAAAAGAGAATTTGTCAGAGAATAAGTCAAAAAGCAGAAAACACATACTTATGGAAACAATATTAATATATGGTGCTCACTGTGATTATAAAATTTTGGAAAATACCTAAAATATAGGAATCTTTAAACTGTGGCATTTGAACAATGGAATATTATGGAGCCATTAAAAAATTATGGTCATGGGGGCACCTGGGTGGCTCAGTAGGTTGAGCATCCAACTCTTGATTTCGGCTCAGGTCATGATCTCAGGTCATGGGATCCAGCTCTGTGTCTTGGTCTCCACACTCAGCAGGGAGTCTGCTTGAGATTCTCCTTCTCCCTCTAGCCCTCCCCACCGCTCATGTGCACTCTCTCTCCTTAAAATAAATAAATAAGTCTTTTTAAAAATATGGTTATGAAGACTAGTAAAATGAGAATACCTGGGATGGAACACTACTGTGAAAAAGACAGAAAACAAGACTGGACCAACAGAATGATTATAATTGTATGGAAGGAAGATAGAGCTATACACAGAAACACTGCAAGAAAACATTCTTCCCGTTACAGAAAATTTGGAAGAGAGATATAGAAGGAAAAAAAAAGAGCCTTTGAAAAGTATCTACAGGGCGCCTGGGTGGCTCAGATGGTTAAGCGTCTGCCTTCGGCTCAGGTCATGATCCCAGGGTCCTGGGATCAAGTCCCGCATCAGGCTCCCTGCTCCTTGGGAGCCTGCTTCTCCCTCTGCTTCTCTCTCTCTCTCTCTCCCCCTCTGTCTCTCATGAATAAATAAATAAAATCTTTAAAAAAAAAAATAAAAAAATAAAAAGTATCTACATTAAAAATAGAGATTAGAAGTTTATTTTATGCCAACATGTCAATTATAAAACCGCTCAAAGAACATACTAGATAGGCTAGACAAATATACACAAATACTAAGAAAAAACATGGAGCATACTGCATGGAGCACTGGGTGTTATACGAAAACAATGAATCGTGGATCACCACATCAAAAACTAATGATGTATTGTATGGTGACTAACATAAGATAATAAAATAAAATTTAAAAAAAAGAAAGAAAAAACATGGAGGACATATTATCATGCAAACATTGTATATCAATGTTCCTATATAACATCAAGGAGATCATTATTCTAGAAATAAAGATTTGTAGTCAAACTCTCTGAGTGGTAAAATTCAGGTATAAATATAACCAGACAAACAAGTTAACCCAATTAAAATTAAACTCATTCTTGATAAAATAATTATTATTTTTAAGTGTAACTAATAATTATTTACATTTTTGGACTCTGTCCCCAAACATGGTTACTAATACTTACAAAATCTATACCTAAAATGTCAAAAATTACATTGAATAAAATTAACTTATTTAACATACCAAAATACATTATATTTATTTATTTTTTTAAATACATTATATTTAAAATCTCACAAATAGCCTGCTGCATTTAAAGATCATTTTTAAGTCTAAGGAATCATTAAATAGATCCACTTTGTAACTGCTTTGAAAAGGGCTGCAGTTTGGGAAAGGCAAAACAGGTTAACCTATTTGTGAGCCTACGCTGCTGAGCCTGCCAAACAGCAACATGCAGTTGTAATCTAGAAAGTCTGTCAGCCCTGGAAGTTCTGCAGAGGCCGCAAGCCTCCCCCCACACCTGCCCCCTCACTCCTGCAGAAAGACATTGTGATCCACATAAAACTAATAGCTTCAATTCAGCTCAGATACTTCAAAGTTAGGATCTAAGTATATCCAGGCAATCTCATTTATGATATGAGATTCAGTATAATGCAGATTCAATGGCACTCCAGGTTTTTGTCACTTTTGCTAAGAAACCAATCTGATGACTTTTAAATATTTTAAATTCTTGATTGTTCATAGAAACAAAAATTAAAATTTTTATTTTAGGGTGCCTGGGTGGCTCAGTTAAGCATCTGTTCGACTCAGGCCATGATCTCAGCGTCCAGGATCAATCGAGTTGTCCCCCACACCCCCATCAGGCTCCCTGCTCAGCTCAGTGGGGAGCCTGCTTCTCCCGCTGCCCCTCCCCCTGCTCCTGTGCACATGTGCGTGCGTGCGCTCTCTCTCTCTCGCCAAAATAAATTAAAAAATCTTTTAAAAAAATAAAATTTTTATTTTTATCATTAGATGTGTCCTATCTACTATTTTTCTCAATACCCAGACCCTACCTATAGTAACTGATCAACATAAAAACTGGGCTGGCTAACAGTATATTTGAGTTGAATTATGTCAATCTTCTGACAGACTTAAAATTTTTATGAACATGTTTAAATTTAAGAAAAGAATATTTAGTATATTTGAAATCTTAAATGAATTTTGAGAAATCTAAATGAATGCTCAAGTAGCAATTCTATGCCTCTAGTCACCAACAGATACAATACACCATAACAAAATCATTTGTAGGGAAAAAACAAAACGACACTCCGAAGATTTCAATTACAATGCTCATAAAAAGGAAATATAAGTATGCAGAATCATGAAAATTGTGACTTTCTTCACTAAAAAAACTGAAACTGCATAGTTACACAGCGACCAAATGGTATTTCCTAGCCCACGTACTCTGTGTTAAAGGTACAGAGGAAAAGTGAAATAATAACAGTACACAAAACATAACAAACATTTGTTCCAAGGACGGGGGAAAAATTAAAATACTCCAGTTCAATTACTGAGGTCAAGTTACAACTGGCAAATTAGCAGGGCTTTAGAGGGAATACATTAAACCTAAAGATGCGCAAACCAGTTTGGGAAAGTAAATCACAAAAGTTATTTTAATGATTTAATATGATTATTCATTAAAAGCTCACTGAAGTTCACTGATCTCTTACCAAATGTTGAAAACAATGCTAAACACACTCAGCATCTCATTTAGCCCTCAAAACAAACAAAAAAACAAGACTGTACTGAAAGCATATTCTCATTCTCACTTACAGATAAAGAAAAGGAGGCTTGAGAGTTAAGTAACTTGCCCAGGTTCACACTAGCTAGCTCTCCAAATAAACGTGGGACCTGCGATACAGAACTATACCAACGATCCTAAGGAGATGCCGACTTGTGCTAGCAGGAGGCAACAGACACATGAAAATCTCATGTGACCTTACTCAAGAGATAAGCCTACAGCAATACTGTTTTCCTCAACTAGAAAATAATTTAAATTGAGTTTTGCTATGCAAATAATCAATGAAAATCCTTTGAAAACCAACCATACAGCAACCTATCACCTAGAATTTTAAAATATCTTTAAAGTGGCAAGAGAATACCGCAAAGTTTCCAGAAGCTTTGGATTCTCAAATCTTTATACATTCAGCCACCTCTGAGCTAGAAAGAGATCCCAAAGAAAACAGTGCTACCACTCTTAAAGAACAGATCTTCAAAATAGTCAGTTAAAAGTGTTGCAATCTAAAAGTCCTCATTTGTAAAATGAAAAATTTAAAAATGAAAAAAATTTGTAATGTGCATCTCACAAGTAGCAAAGATTAAACAAGAAAATGTAATACAAAGCAATAATCACAGTGCTTGAAACACAGGAAATGGTAGTAAGGATTCTATGAAGGTGATAACCTCTACCTGGAATGCTCTCCATACCCTCTCACCACCTAGTCACCCCAGTAGCAATAGGATGGTCTTTGCAATGAATCATACTGACGTAATTATACATCTGTCTGGAAAGCTGAGCCCTATATCTCACACCATACACAGAAATTAATTCGAAGTGGATGATAACAGACATAAATGGGAAAGGTAAAAAAATAAAACTTTATCTAAAGGTAAAACAATAAAGCTTTACTCTTAAAGAAAACAAAAGGACACTATTTTTAAGACCTTGGGGCGAGCAAGATTTTCTCAAGAGGACACAAAAAACAGCATCTATAAGTGAAAGTGATATACTAGACTAGGTTTCATTAAATTTAAGAACTTCTGTTCATTTTTTAAAAAGGCATTAGAGTTAAAAGGCCAGCTGTAGACTAAAAGAAGATATATGCAGCATGCATACCCAAAAAATTGCTCAATCTGGAATATATAATAAACTATAAATCTATCAGAAAAAAACACAACATAATACAAAGAGGAACAGACTTGAACAGTCCCTTCACAAAAGAAGGCATATGAAAATACACTCAACACATCCGACATGCAGAAATGCAAATTAAAATGAGGTACCACTACACAATCATCAAAATTGTTATAACTAATAAGATAAACAATACTTGGTATTAGCAAAAATGTGGAGCAACTGAATCTCACAAACATTGCTGGTAGAAGTGTAAAATGGCACAAGCACTTTAGAAAGCTTTTTGGCATTTTTTAATAAAGTAAAACATGATGCCTACACTAAGACCTACGCAAGTCCATTTCTGAGTATTTACTCAAGACAAATGAAAACACAGACATACACAAAGAATATTCACAGAAGCTTTATTGTAATAGCTAAAAACTAGAAACAATGCAAATGTCCATCAACAGACTGTGACATATTCATATAATGGAAAACGACACAGCAGTAAAACAGTAACGAACTACTATTCTATGCAACAAGGCAAACAGTGAAGACTAGAAGAAACCAGACATAGCCAATTCTTTCAAGAAATATGAGGTAGTGCCTGGGAAGGGTTAAGAGGGAGTCCCCTGGTATGCCAGAAATGTTCTATACCTTCTGGTAGTTATGCAAGTAGATACATATATAAAAATTCATCAAGCTATATACTTAAGATGTATGCCCCTTATTATTTAAATTATATCTCAATTTTAGAAATTTAAATTCTTTGCACATAATAAAGCCAAGAGCAATAACTAAAACTAATGTTTCAGAACTATTTCTTCATGTCTGGTTTTAATAAAAAACAAACAGACAAAAAAACCTCTCTAGCAAGATAAAATAAAAACTGAAATATAAGAATTCACATGGTAGGTATCTGACCTAATGTTTATGTTACTAAAAAGTCAGCCCAGAATTTTTAATCTAAATGTGTCATGCTTCTAATATATCAAAAATCTTAAAAAAAAAAAAATGGGAAAGGAAGAAAGAAAATTAATTTCCTTAAAAAGCAAGACATGTGAAATTAGATAAAGATTTTTCCAATGTTTATGGGCTTAGGCTTTATGCCTCATTATCAAAATACAAATAACCAAAAAAAGAATGACAAAAAAAAATATTACTTTCTGCTTTTATGACAGTATTAATACATTCTCTGTGGCAAATCACTTATCCACATCCATAAAATGCAGAAAGTGAAATTATCTGTAAACACTTTCTTTTAGTTCAAGGTTTCTAGGATGCGGACATTGAACTAATCAAAAACTCTGATTCGCTCCTCAAATGCCTTCCAAAATAAAAGCTGAATCTTTGGTCTGGCATTCAAAGTTCCACATTAACACTATGCTCATACTTATCTTTCCAATCTATGTGCCTTCCTTAGTGTTTTTGATTTCCTACATACAAAATAGCCTTCTCCCAAAGTTCTGTATTAGCCTATTTAGATCTTTGTTATCTCTATATCCACTCACATATTTATTAAGGATCCTTTCCATATAAAGTACAAAGCTGGATAATGATTGAGGACAAAGAAACAAGACATGGTTCCAACTATAAAGTGCGAATGTAAAGAGCTAACCCTAATATGAATTAGAATCAATTAGCAAAGAAGCCAATATATACTGTAGTAAAAGCAAAATAAAAATCATTTAAGCATTAGACTCAGATGAAATCCTCCCTCCTTCACTTTTCCCTGTTTTATTCCCAGATAGTTCTCCCACTGCTCTGAAACACCCTAAGATTGTTTTATATCAATCATCTATATCATTTTTACATTTATCTCTTTTATTCCCCCAACATATAGGAACTTAAGACTTTTTTGTTTTTAATATCCATTAAATTTTCCTCAAACACTAAATATATACTATTCAAATCATGATTTCAAAAACTGCTTTTCAAAAGTGAATAGCTCCCATATTTTATCTAATAATAGTTAAGGCCAAAGTCATTATAATAAAAAGTAAGGCTTGAAAGAGATTGCACCTCATTGGAAATTTCTGTAGAGAATTTCACAGAAAGCTGGCTAAGACTTAGATTTCTTGAGTAACTGAATTTATTCTTTTACAAATTTTACAGATGAATATTTTATAAAGAAAAAAATTACTTGACTAATTTTCCTTCATAAAGTTTCCCTCACTACTCCTGTATTAACCTCAAAGTCCATAAATAAGCTTTGGGACTTTGACTATCATATACTTACACAAAAATTAAAGCTCAATTAACCCTGTGCCTAAACACACTCAACCATCTATGTCCACCAAAAAGCATTTATGAACAGAAGTATCTATCTTGTAGCTAACATAATTTTGAGCTATGATAACTATGATGTCATAGAAAGATTAATATCCATATTTCAGATTTAACCTACCCAACAACTGTTTATATTTTGCCATATACAGTTATATTCTAGGAATATGTGATTATTCAATGGCACAACTAAACTCATATAGGCAACATAATCCGGTATGAATTACCTTGTTATTTGAACATTTTTAAACAATACGACTAAAAAACAGCTAGCTCTAAGTTTTTTAAGCAAGCTAAATGCAAATTTAAAATACTTAATTTTGAAAACTTAAAATTCACTGTCTTATATGTAAGACAATTCAAAATCTACCTTATCAACTCTGATGTGAATAAATGCATACTGTACCTGGTTACTGCCATGGCCAAAAGGAGTACTAGATAAATTAGTTGTTACACTGTGCAAAATAATTTCACCACTGAGAGATCCAGAAGCAATGTAGCAGTCGTTCCAATTATATGTGACACAAGTTACTTCATCTTTATGATCCTGAAAGAAAGAAATGAAAGTAAGTACACTACCACATAACCTTCACACCACACATTTTCATGTTTTTGTAAACTTCATTCTTGGTAAATATTATGTATTTGTGAATTTAATATCTGCTTTAACATTTTCCTCAAATAGCCTAAAAAAATTACTCAAATGAGTAGAAAACTATTTGATCAACACCAAGTCTTCTCAGGGGACAGAGACTTAGTTTTTATAACTGTAATAATGATCAGGCACTCTGAAACAAGAGACAAAAGGGAAAGGTAATTTTCTAGATGGCAATATGTCTAACTTCCACTGACAAGTAACATTCACTGCAAGTTGACTATTATGAGAGTCCCTGGCCTTGAAAGTATCACCGTTCAATGGAAAAGACAGGACATTTAAATTAACATGAAAATGGTAGAAAGAATGTTAGATGAGTAGTAGAGGCAAACTGTCCTAGGAAAGAGAAAGAGGCATGACTGTGACCTGAGTTGACAGAAGAAGCTGTGGGGAAGACATAAAGTTTGAGTTCGACCTTAGAGAAAAAATAAACAATAAGTAGGGGAAGGGGAAAGAAACCAGACACACAAAATGGAAGAGAGCAAAAACAAAAGCCCAAAGCCAGAAGCAGCAAGGCATGGCTGAGAGACAACAGCAGCTGTTTTCATTTGCTGAGAACATTAAGAATTCTTATTAATCCTTAGAAGAATCCTGGGAGGCAAGATCACTTTTCTCATTTTATGGATGAGTTCACTACATGAGGCACAGAAAGGTTAAGAAACCTGTGCAAGCTCACATAACTACTAAGTGGCAGATCCAAGATTCAATTCCAGGTCAAAGCCCAAAGCCTGTTTTCCTCTCTATACTAGGCTGCCTCCGAATCCAAAGGGGAATCCACTTTGAGGAAAACAAAACTGGTTTTAAACAAACTGGATTCACAAGCACTGTATTTTCCAACATCAAATTAGAGATATCTAGCAAGAGCAAAGAAAAATGATCAGGGGGGCGCCTAGGTGGCTCAGTCATTAAGTGTCTGCCTTCGGCTCAGGTCAGGATCCCAGGGTCCTGGGATCGAGCCCTGCATCAGGCTCTCTGCTCTGCAAGAAGCCTGCTTCTCTCTCTCCCACTCCCCCTGCTTGTGTTCCCTCTCTCGCTGTGTCTCTCTCTGTCAAATAAATAAATAAAATCTTTAAAAAAAAAAAGGAAAGAAAAGTGATCAGCGTTAGTATAGTTTTTAACAGTTTGCTGTTGTATCTTAATATAAACTAACTTTTGTATCTAATAGATTAATGTAATATCATAAATAGTAGTTATAATATTCCACTTATAATCCAATGTCTTCAAATGGCCCTTTGAGCATGTCTGAAGGTATCTTTACACTTTATTCCTTACCTAAATCAAAGAAAAAAATTGCTATCCCAAGGAAAAAATGTCTGATGAGAAGAAAAAAAGAGTGGACATTTACTGCATTGTTCCCAGTAGGAAAATTACGAACATGGGGTCCAATACAATTTCTATGACTTTATAAAGAATCAAGTGTCTTCCTTATCCTAACTGTGGAAAATAAGTCATTCAGAGAAATATTCAGTAAGCACCTACCAAGTGCCAGAAATTGTGTTTCCAGGGAGAGCACCACAGAGAAGAGACCCAAAGGTGAAAGATTAGATTTCCCACTATCACAACTAGTCAGTCAAATACTTGTTAACTGAATGAATAAAATAAGAGTTGCAAACAATGAGAAGAGATAAAACTATCTGGAGTAATTGGGAAAACTGAGGATGGAAAAATAAGAAGCATTTTGCCATGCCATAAGAGTTATAGGGTAAGTGACGCTCCTAAAATGAATGAGAGTATGTGACGAAAGTGGCCACAGACTTCAAATCTCTTCTCAATTCTGTAAAATAATCTCTTTCATAGTAGGTATACCCCTCTAAATAGCTTTAATTCAATTTCATAATTTAAAAAATTAAACAATGGATAATATCTGAGTTTGCATCTCATCTTTGTCATTACTAGCTGTTTGACACTGAACAAGGTCTTTAACATCCCTGAGCCAGAGTTCCTCCATGGGTTCACAGGAATAGTACTACCTGCTTTGCAGAATTCTTGTGACACAAAGAATAAACATAGTTAAGCACAGTGGCTGGCATATCAAAGAACTCAATAAAAGTTAACTATTCTCATTATTGGCAACTCTTCAATTTTCCTTAAGACTCTTCAAAGTTTAGCTAATATCTAAAATAATGAACTTCCAAAGGTAATATTTTAAGCAGCAATTACAGGAATACATTTGTTTAAAACAAAATCATTCTTCTATATACAATTTCCCTAGCAAGAATTAACCCAATGACATTTGACATTAACAAAATGATAATGTGTCTAGCATCTGCTTCAAAATAATCCGAGGGTGAGATTATATAATAATCTGATTAGAGAGTAGATAGGGCATATATAAAATAATATTGGCCATGAGTTGACCATCATCAAAGTCAGATGAATGTATGTGTGTGTGTATGCGTATTAATATGTTTAGAATTTTCATATTACAAGTTTTTTAAAGACATATGAAAATGAAAAATAACTTTAAAGATGAGTTTCCAAATATTAAAAGTACATAACAGTGAAAAGTAGAATTTCAAAAAAATCATAACCCAGAAGCTTTCATGTGATGAA
The DNA here is from genome assembly GCF_003265705.2 of Callorhinus ursinus. Classification (NCBI taxonomy): domain Eukaryota; kingdom Metazoa; phylum Chordata; class Mammalia; order Carnivora; family Otariidae; genus Callorhinus; species Callorhinus ursinus. The sequence continues at coordinate 12,533,098 of NW_027397076.1, forward strand.
TACTTTTATTTTCTAAAACTACAAAAAGCTAATTATTTAAAGAACGTTAATTGTAAATAGTAAATTATTTTAGAAAATATTTCATTACCAAGATGAAAACACATACACACAAAAATAACACAAACAGCTATAACCATATATGTTAGAGAACTAAGAAGTCAAATCCCCAAACTTTGATTAGTAGGTCGATTATGGCCATCCCAAAACCAGTCTCATTTTTCTCAAAGAGACTTAAAAAAAGATTTCTGATGAAAACTCATACTTTAGAAAAAATGAAGGAAGTGGTTCACTGAAAAAAGAGTGGAACTAAGTGAAAAGAATAAAGGAAAGTTTTAAACACCAACAATATGCATTAGTGACATACATGGAGGTAAAAATAGACCAAAAAAAAATTTTCTGACTTAAACAGCATCTTTATTTTCCCTAACAAATCTCCCTTCAATTCTGAAGCATATTTTTATTTTTATCATAAAAGCTCAAAATTAAAAGTTTGGCAAATACTCTAAACATCATAAGATACTCATTACTACAGGGATTTAAAAAAAAACAAAAACAAGTTGCTTACCTTAAGAGATCGATGAACTCTTTTTGATTTTAAATCCCAAATGTTAACAATGTGATTTAGTCCTCCACTTACCAAATACATAGATGTGGAATTTAAACTGACACATGTCTGCTTTTGCTATTAAAGAAAGAAAAAAAGTTACCTTAATTTAATAGAGCCCAGAGCTGACTTTCAAGTCCCATCCAACACTTAGTGAGCACTTTGTAAACATTTGTTGAATTAAATGCTATCAACATGCTAAGACTCAGACTGACCTCTCATCATCCTCCACCCGCATCCAACAGCTTGAAAGGACTTCGAAAAGGCTTCAAGGAACTCAACCAGAGCAGTGTTCTCCTCCATAGAACAGAGCTGACAGAGGAAGCTTAGGGAACACCAGCAAGTCTTGGCCTCCCATCATGGCTTACTTGCCCTTAATATTGCCCCTTAGTAAAACCTACTCTTGCACTTTCATAGAATATCTTGAATTAGAATCAACCCACAGCTCAGAAAACACTAAACGTAGAAGAGACTTTAAAGAATGTTTAGACCCCTTCTTTTGCAGATGGGGAAAGTTCATAAAGAGGACAAGATACTTGCCCAAAGTCTCACAACAAAGTCTCCCCCAAAAGAGCGCAAGTCTCAAATATCAGATCTTCAGAACCTAACTCTACACTCTTCCTCCCATCTGAAAGGCTCATCACGATTAAGTGTACTTTCAATCCCCTAGGAGAGCACTGCATTCTTATAAGAAACCCATCCCTCCCCCGAGGTTTCTTCCAGCTCTGAAATTTTGACCAAGAGTCAAAATTACTAATACATATAAAAATATCAGGAACACATTACATCCACTCAGTTTCTCAAGATAAAAGTCCAGAATTACCCTTGATTCCACGTCTCCTTCCCTGCCACCTACCATAAGTTCTTTAAACTCCAACACTAACATAAACCCCACAGGGGCTCCCCTTTATCTACTGAGGCTACCAACACACTAATCCAGACCCTACAGAACCACATGAACAGCAGCCTCCTAACTGGTTGTCCCACTTCCAACCCGACTCCCCTGCATTCTATGCTCCACAAGTAGGATGACCTTTAAAAAATGCAAATCAGATCACGACTCTCCCATTTAAAACATTTTGATGGCTCCCAATCAGCCCTAGAATAAATTCCAAACTCATTAACCTGGCTTTCAAACCCTACCTCATCTCTCACCATTCTCCTCCTCACCCACTAACTCTCCAGCCACAATGGCCTTCTTCCGTTCCTTAAACGTTATCAGCCCTGTATTTGCCTCAAGGTTTCTATACTTGCCTGGAAACCTCAATTCCCTGAGCCCTGGCTGAATGACTTCTGGTTGATAGACAGCAACTTCAAAGCCACCCTTTCTGGGGACCTCCCTTGGCCACCTAATGTAACTTGCTATCTCAATGTCTTATTTTAATTCTCTGTGTAGCAACTTAATCACTATCTGGGTATTCTGTTTAGTAGTTTACTGCTAAACTACTTCCACCAGAATGTCAGTTTCATTAGTGCAAAGACCATATCCATGCTCGATAAATATTTATGGAATAAATGGCTAAAAATACAGAGGTTTTCAAGTTTTTCTCACAATGAGCATCTGTGAGCGTCATCTATCTGGAGGCATCATCAGTAACTATGCTCCACAGTAAAACACAATGTTGCATGTGTTTTCTATTTAACCTTCAGATACACTCTGTAGTTACATTAATTGTTCTCACCTCTAGTTGAAAGCAATGGGGAGAAAAAAGAGAGAAATGAATTCCAAGGGGCACATTTTATGACTTAGCTAGAAGTTAAAAGGTAAACTACGTAGGTTTAGGCAAGTCATCTCACTTTCTAAGCCTATGTTTATCTGAGAAGTGAAAAATCAGGACTAGATCTATTGTTCTTACCTCGAGAGTCCATGCATCTGAAAAACACCCTGTGCTCAAAAGAGCACTTTTCTTAAAAATTTTAATTCCAGTATAATTAACATACAGTGTTATGTTAGTTCCAGATGTACAGTATATTGACTACTTCATGCTCATCACGATTAAGTGTACTCTCAATCCCCTAGGAGAGCACTGGATTCTTATAAGAAACCTAACCCTCCCGCAAGGTTTCTACCAGCTCTGAAATTTTGACCAAGAGTCAAAATTACTAACACATACAAAAATATCAGGAACACATTACATCAATGTTTCAGTAGAGCTGCTACAATTCCCTATAGACACCATTCTAGGAACTGACTTTGGTCTAAAGAGACTAGTATTGACTTAGAATCTGGAGGCGCCTGGGTGGCTCAGTTGGTTGAGGTCATGATCTCAGGGTCCTGGGATTGAGCCCCACATCGGGCTCCCTGCTCAGTGCAGGGTCTGCTTCTCCGTCTGCCCCTCCACCCGCCCCCCACCCCGTGCTTTCTCTCCTACCTGTGCTCTCCCTCTCAAATAAATAAAATCTTAAAAAAAAAGAATCTAGTTACCACCACAAATCAGGACAGTTTACTAAGAGCTATCAAAATAACCTTTAAGGAAAATAAGAATGGTGTCCATCAAAGATCAATATATTAGTATTCTAATCATCAAAAACAACTCAAATTATTAAGGACTCAGAACAAAACCTATGTTTTCAACTGGCCTACCCTGATGTTAGAAGATCTTTTTTATGTTGATGTATTATTAATGTAGCTAATGAACTTAAATAATTGATGAAAACTGTGTGTTTATTATAGGAATCCTGTACCCTAAAACACAAGCAATGGGTGAAGTTTTTAAAATCTAAAAATAAAAGCTGGCCAAATGTCTAGGTTATACAGTAGCCTAAGATATTCATTATATTACTGTTAATATCAATTTGCCTAAAGAGCTAAAAGCAAAATCAAAGAAAATAAATATAAACTTAAAAATTCTGCTCTAAAAATGGTGTTAAAGTGATAGAATCTTTTTTTCCCCAAGGAGTAATGGTCTCATATCTCAAATGGCACACAAATAATAGTACTTGGATCCTACAAAGCAAAGGTGATCAACACACTAATATGTTATAAGAAATTACTAACAAAGGCTAAGGAACCAACGTTTGCAAAATATTCTTTTAAGCAAATTAAATTAAGGCAGATTCAAATTATAAGTAATAACCTCACTTTCATCCACCTGTATACTTTTTTTTTTAATTAAAGATTTTATTTATTTGGGAGAGAGCATGAGCGGGGGGAGGGGCAGATGGAGAGGGAGAAGTGGACTCCCTGCTGAGCACAGGACTCCACGAGGGGCTACATCCCAGGACGCTGAGATTATGACCTGAGCCAAAGGCAGATGCTTAACCAACTGAGCCACCCAGGTGCCCCCCATCCACCTGTATTCTGATGTGATTTCTTAACTGTAGGAAAGAGAACTAACTATAGCAACTGATGTGGAATATTCACAAAATCCTTAGAATTGTGTCACATTTGTGAATATCATCTGCTATTTTCATAATTTAACAACACAAAGTTCCCAAACTGCTCTAAGGCATAATGCATAAAAGGAGCACAATATTGTGCTGGAAGTGGAAATCGAAATTGTTTTGATATTGATATTCAATTCAACAAATGCTTGTTGACACCTCTGATGGTACCTAAAGATCCAAAAATGACTAAGATGTTCTGCCTGCTCTTGAGGAGTACAGTTTACCTTTTATCAACCAGGGATACTCTCTGCCTCAATTTTACTTAACTGAGTTTGAATAGGCAGTGTGTCTCCAATTCTGTATCTGCCCTTAGCAGACAGTCTCTGCCCCAGCCTCTAGCATTTGTGGGCTGGATTTGATGCTTGTGTCAATTCCACCTGCTTTTAGGAAAGGATGGATAGAAATCAAAAGTCCTTTTTAAATTAGATGAGCTCATATTCCACTGTCCTGTGTTCTTTCTAAGTGAGCTACCTTACCTATTCCAGTGTGTAAAATTATGACAATTGATAATGGTTTAGGGCCTGCTATGAAAATTTTGAACCTTAAATTAAGAACAAGCTACCAACTACTTTTACCTTTTTAAACCTTATTAACAAAAAAATAGATTTCAAGGAGTGTGTGTGACTAAAAATGAGGACACCATCATTATCCTCAATCAGAGGGATTAACATATAAAACAAAAAGATGAGAAAAAAATATGCAGTGAGAACTTCATTTAAATGTTCTGGGACCAAGGCTCAGTTTGACAAAGCCATTCTGTTCCAGGAGAGCTTGGGGAGACTCAGGCAGGCCCCTCAGTAACCAGAAGGACAGAAGCTAAAGCAGAAGCTACCATCACATAGGGGTCTTTAGCTGATCGTCCTGAACTCAACATCAGTAAGGACAGGACTATATCATTAGGACATTTGAATGGTCAAATCAACCTGGTGACTGCAGTAGGACTTGGGCTTTAAAAAGGCAGTAATACCAGGGAATCTTCCACAGAGAGATGGAGAAAGCAAGTGATTAGCTGACATAATCTAAGTCCTTGACTGCTCCCCTAAAATCCACTATTATTTTACCTGAAGATGTTTCAGTACCTATCTCCTCCTTAAGTGTTACTATATTATTTTGAGTTTTGGTTAAGAATAATAGTTTTAAACACCTTTATATTTAGTTGCAAGCACCATAAGAAGCAGTTACCACCCAAGTAGAACTAAGATTTTTAAAATTTTTTTTTAAAAAATCACTTACCCCTTCACCAAGCTCGAAAAGTAGAAAAGGTTTATTTTTGTAATGCGAAACAACAATTTTGTCGCCACTGGAAGATGCTGTCACTAGAAAGTTATCTAAATGAAGAGTTATGGAGCATCAAACAATTCATGAGCATCTCTAGCACTAGACTATTATTGCAAGAGTTGTGATGATAAAAGCAAGTGCACTAACCTAAGAAGACAAGCAAATGAATATAGCTTATACATCAGCTTTCAAAAACGGCTCAGGTTACTAATTACTAAGACTAATTCTCTTTACTACTACCGCAGGGAAGAACTATCCTCTCTGGCTCTGCTATTACTTGAAAGCTATTTTACCCAAGTGAAATACTACTCCATTTTCAAAGAATAGGCCAGAAGGTCTAATTTTGTCCTTCAGGAATGAGATCATGATAAAAGCAACATCAGCAAATATCAATCAGCCTTTTCATCTATAAACACCGCTCAAGATAGTTATTTATTAACACAGTGCTTGGTACCAATTTAAGCTATAAAGCAAATAACCACATTAGTCTCCTGTTCATCCATTAAAAATATAAAGCCTGATATAGGCTTTATAGAATTTTTATGATAGAATGTTTCAATCTTAAATAAATTAAGAATAAATATTACAATAAATATAGCAAATATAAATATATGTGGTTAAATAGCAACTATTCATGCTCTGGAAGAGTTTTATTTTAAATTAAGTTAAATTTATTAAAAACTTAATTTAACTTAATTTAAAATTATTTTACCTTGTTTTACAGAAATTATAAGCAGAACAGTCAGTAAACACAAAACACTGTAAATTTTTTAAATTAAAAAGATTAAATACAATATAATCAAGAATAAGAGCCTAATTTTGAGAGTCATAATGAATTAAAATATCACAAGTTTAAATCTTTGATTTTTAACAAGTGAAATCTTGACTGCATTATTTTGGGTGGTTTCTATAACATTTGTATATTTCATGAATAGACCACGGACTGTGATTTTATTATGATACATGATTCAAATAAAATCATTCCCACCTAGATACTATAGCACTGAAAAGAACAAATCATCTCCCTTCCCTTGGCTTCATCCTCTGTTTACTACTTTTTCTCCTTAGAATACAGAAAAGGACTGAACAAAGATAATATGAGAGGGTAACCTAGTTACTCCTTTTATTTCTCTTGTAGTTTTAGAAATCATGAGAAAGTGAGGAACACTACCTAACAGGGCCAAAAATCTGGTACTTCACTCTTAATCCTGTTCCTGGAATCCATGCTAAGTGGACCCCAAGTAGCTGAGTCTGGGAGGTCCTTATTCTTTGGTAACTAACCTCTATGGAAGAGATCAAAGCCTCATTAAAAATAAGACCATATGCAAAAGTTTCCAGTGCATATCTACTTGTACAAGAAAACTATATAGAAATAAGACCAGTTTCCAAAAGTCATCCCACACTACCTCATAGTCACATCAGTTTTGTTGATAGACCATTAAGTGGTTTATCAGCAAATGCCAACTCCTAATAAAACTCCTTGGAATAAAAATAAACCCAAACTAATAAATCTTACAAGAATTGTTACTTTTTTCTTATACAGTAACAGGGAAATTAAGCTCTACACATAATAAAAACCTAATAATAGAAAGAAGCAACCTCACGTATTTGTCACTCTCTTTAAAACATTTTTCCCTCACTACCCATCTGGAGAGTCCTTCAAAAATGTACTCCCTTCCTTCACCAGGAGTGTGATTAATAAGAGCACCAAAGTAATTTATTTTGCTACTTTAACACAAAATCAAGGAATGATAAAGAAGTAAATTTAATTCAGTAAGAAAATTCATCATTTTTGTTACATATTTGCAAGAATAATTAGGTTGGGCATGAAAACTTGTTTTTTTTCATAAATTGGTCATATTTTAAAGCTTTGATACTTCTACTTTCATCAGGAAACAGAATATTCATAATCTGATACTGATAAGATCAGACATATGTTAAAACTTAATTTGTTGTTTAAGTAATAGTCTATACGTCTAAGTTATACAAAAGAATGATAATTTCTAGCATACCAAGTTTATAGAACATATTCAGAATATTTTGTTTGCAGCAATGGTTCTACTGAGAGCTACTGGCTTCTGGTGGGTAAAGGCCAGGAACATTTCTAAACATCCTACAGTGCACACGACAGCCCCCGTAACAGAGAATTATCTAGTCCAAAATGTCAATAGTGCAAGGTTGAGAAATTCTGATTTCTAAGCTTCATCCCCTCATTTATTTTACCCACATTTAGGAGCTTACTAAGACAGGGAGTGTGTAAATCAGAAACACAAAAAGCTTGGAAAATTCAATCTAGACAATTTCTCTGAGAAATCAGGCTATTTTTATCACAGAGAAATACAGAGAGTACATCAGTAAGATGAAGATGTTGAGGAATTTTAATTTTTATCTCCTCCCCCGTTGCTTCTGCCTTTGAGTTGTCTTTAATTTGCATACCAGACCTATGAATAGCCAAATGTAGATGCAAGAACTCATTCCAAAACCTTTCAGAAGTTTCCCACCATTACCTACCTTATTCCATTTGGGTTAAACGACAAACTGTTGGTAATAAAACTAATTCTGTGGTCTCGATCTAGTAGTTTATACATATATATGCATACATATACGTGTGTGTGTATTTATATACATATGCATTCATATGATGTACTTATTAAACCCCTATTTCACTTTATCTACCAAGCTTTCATAGCTATGGAAAATTTCTTATTGGTCACATGCAAAAGTTTCATTGATACTGTTATTTAACCTAACAAAAAGTGGTTATTAAAAAAAAAAAAAGGATACTATTACTGCTCCAACACATTGAGCTGATTCCATGTGGTGATGTGTGTGGGCTGAATTTATCCACCAATGTCATAGAGGAAGCATCCCATATTTTAATATCATCTCCGGATGAAGCAAATCTGAGGTTTTCCTGCATGACTGCACCTACAAATAGTTTAAAACAATATATTTAAAAAACAATTAAGGATAGGTCAAAATGAAGGATCTAATCTAAATCAGGTGGTTCTACCTGTCCACTTTTGTTCCAGAGGGGGGTGCTCACCACGAAGTAGCTGGAGTGATCCTTCTAAAATCACATTCTCTCAGTTGACCCTTCCAATAGCTTTCCATAGCAATTATAAAGAAATCCAACTTCCTTGGCATGCCTCGCATGACCTGGCCCCAGTGTAACTGTCCTACCTCTCTTCCCCAGGGCCACCAGACTCACAGGCCTTCTTTCTTGCCTCAATCTTTCCAGTTGCTGCCCCCTCTGTCTGGAATGCTCTTTCCCCAGATTTCCCACGGTCATCTCCTTCACCCTACTCTAGTTTCAGCTCAAATGTGTCCTCAGAAAAGCTTTCCCTGACCACCATGGCGAAAGCAGCCCCACACCAGTTGCCCATTATGCAGTTTCATTTTTCCCCCCACAGCACTTTCTGCTATTTGCAACTTTTATTTGTTCTCGTAATAATGTCTGCTTCTCCTGACTTGAACAAAGCAAAGATCCTGAAAACAGATTTTGTCTCTACTATCAGTCTTCAAATGTTCCTGGCACTCAGTAGGTGCTCAACAAATAAGTACTGGCTAGAAAACTTCCTAAATCTTTTTAAAATGTATAATAAACTGTAGCATCCCTGCAGGTCAGAATCCAGTGACTCCAGTTTTTCCAAATAACTCCAAAATTAGCAAATATAGCCAAAGGAGATGTCACTAAGTCCACGTACCAATACTTGGTCTAGGATGGCTTCACTCGTATTGTTTATTCACAGTATATAATTCGTGTACATAATTCTGACAAGTGATTTAACAAACCAAGGCAGTCTAAAAACAGAAGGCAAGGGAGCTGCTTTAGGCAGATACTCTAAGAGCAGCAAGTGGTAATGTATGATGAGTCAGAAAAAAAATGCTCAAAAATACATGGAAGAAAAGGAAAGGAGCCTAGAAATATACCCTCCACACCTTCCCGGTGTGGACAGTGTAAGAGGCCAGCACAATACTAGTGATGTCACAGACAGAGTCCCAAGTCACCAACAAAGCATCACATTCATGTCCAGTATATCTTATTTCAGAGGCCATGTTAAAAGTATAATAAATACAAGGCCCTTTGATTCTCAAGAGACAAAAAAAAAATTTTTTTTTAATGTGCTTATAAAAAGACTAAAACTTTTGTTAACTAGAAAAGTCACTTATGTGGTGACTTATTATGCTTCATTCATCGGATAAAAACAGTGTTACCAAAAGCCTTGAAAGGTGGATATGCAGTGTTTGGATATGACGCCTTGACATGTGGTACCATGTATTGGTTCCCTACTCACCAGACAATTAAGTGCTGGAAAGGAAATCTCTTAACCCCAGGAAACAACTGAAAAATGCCTTTACTATAATCTCACACCATTCCCGTTGAGCGGTGTGGGGCAGTGTGGAAAGATCACTTAAGTAAGGGCTCAGAAAACAGGAGTTTGCCCCAAAGTTAGGTGGCAGTGACTTCGGCAGAGTCACTTAATGTCTGTTTCCTTCTCTTCAAGTGGAGCGGGGAAGGGGTCCATCTGCCCATCTACATCGCTCTTCTGAGAACTGAGCACCTTTAAGGGAGAGTCATTACATGAGTCTCTCAAAGAAGGTCCCATTAAAGTGAGTTGTCAGGACACAAGGCGGCAAAAGACAGCCAACCCCGAATTTAGGGACAGCGCCTACAGGGAAAAAAAAAAATTCACTACAATATTTAGTTTAAACGGAAGTTCTTCAACTTTTACTTGCAGAAGAACTGCTCAACTGGGGTTACCTTATAAAATGCATTCGAGCCGTAGAGGAGAGGTTTACAAAAGGGGAGGCGGCCGGTGGAGAAGCGGCAAACTTTCCGGGGGACAGCACACCCCCCAGAGCCGCCACCAACCCACCCACCCCAGCTGCCCGGGCCACCTCTAAGGCCGAGCCGGTGACTGTCGCAGAGGGAGGTGCGCGACCCCGGCCCCGCGGCTGCCGTGCACTTCCGCGCCAAACTCGCTGACGCGCCCCTGCCCGACAACTGTCCGGAGCACCGGACCGGCCCAGGCGCGCGGGGCTCGGGGACCTCCGACCCACCCCCGGGGTGGCCGGAAGGCGGGCGGGGTTCGGAAGTCTGCAAGGACGCGACGGGCGGCGGTCCGCCGACCCCCGACCCCCCGGCTCCCCGGAACCTCACCTCTCAGCCGCGGCACACCGGGGGCCACGGCGCGGCCCGCTTCGGCGCTGGGCTTCCGGCTCCCGCCCGGATTGTTAAACTTAGACGGCCGGAAGTCCCGCCCGCAAGTGGCATCATGGGGAGAGGCACTGCATGGAGCGGGTGGCTAGGGTTGGCTGGCCAGGGGCAGGGGCGGGGCCGGGGGCAGGGGCAGGCCCTCCGCGGGGATCCCTGTCCCACCGCCAGGGCGGGAACTGGGGGCTTGGGCGCCTCCCTCCACGCCCCAGGTGTCTGGGCACAGTTAGATAGATGCCCCTTTGTTGTTCATTTGTGTGCTGACTGCCCGCTGGGTGCCAGGTTCTAGGATAGACTCGGTGCGCGATGATGGCCTTAGCCTGGGAGTACAGGGGTACTGTGAACGTTCGTTGTCCCTGGCCTCGTGGAGCTTACAGTTCACTATAGGAGGCAGACGTTCATAAATAATTACATACTTAAAAGAGAAGTGAAGCTGACAGTTGCTTCAAAGGAAAGCTAACAGGTGAATGAAACATACATGAAAGGGAAATGAACATGTATATGGGTTTAGGAAAGGCTTCCTTGAAGAGGAAACCATGGAGAGCAGATAATACCCCATGCAATTTACAAACCAGAAGGCATGCTCGGAAAAGCTAAGAAATAACCAAAAGTGTAAGTGTCTGAGGTATCTGACTTCAAAATCCATGATCTTCCTAATCATTGATCGTTCTTCTTGATCATGCTGCAGGGTCAGGAACCTCAAACACCATCTGGTTGGGAATTCTGAAAGGGAGGTTTCCCAGAGTGGAAAAAAGAGGAGCTGAACTGAGTTTTCAATACCAAGGCCTTTTTTTTTTTTTTTAGCTTTACTGACAATTTTTGCTGAGAATACTGACAATAAATATACGGCACTTCTTCTGCAAACAGTACTATTATTCTTTCGTCACAAGTGTGTGAAAGAACTAGGAGTGGGTTTCTGAACTAGGTACATAAGCCCCAATTATTTGTACCCATGTTGCAAATAAACTTGAAAACTCTGAGTGCAATTTTTTCAGAGCAGAAACTGAAATCCTAACCAAGTTGTAAAGATTGATGGGGAGCCTCAAAAGGAGAAAGATAGCAAGCAGCAACTGCCTTAATTGTGTAGTTTACAGTTCTTGAGTTATTAAATCCAATTTTGGCAGGGATGGGGGCCAAAAAGTTGGAAAATATTAAATAGAGTTAAGGGAATAGAGGCAGTGGGAATTGCAAATGGGGAAGAAAAGACGACTAAATCTCTGAAAAGTTAAAGCCAGAAAGAAAATTGAGACTAGAGGCTTCCTGCTCAGCAGGGAGTGTGCTTCTCCCTCTGACCCTCCCCCCTCTCATGCTCTCTCTCTATCTCATTCTCTCTCTCAAATAAATAAAATCTTTAGGAAAAAAAGAAAATTGAGACTAGAAAATGTGAAACAAAATATAATACATGTCATATAATACATATTATATACTGTATAATAACAAATATATATGACAATGCATATTATTTATAATGCATACTTTACTAAACATTATATATGTATGAATGTATAGATATAATGTGTGTATGTATGCTATAAGTCATCCTTCCAAAAACATACACTATTATATGTCCCCCACTTTACATTTGAAGAAACAGAGGTTAAGTAACTCGCCCAAGGTCACACAGTTTAGAAATGGTATGGACAGGATTTAAACCCAGAACCATAAGTCTACAAAGACTGTGCTATATAGTCATTATGCTCTATAGTCAAGAGCTAAAACTTTTGGCATAAAGAGCCACTGACCCTCCTTACTGGTTAAAAGTTACATGGTCTTGACAGTTCTGTCATTCTTGTTCCTACCGTTGCGTCTATGTGCATACTTTCCTCAGATCTATAAAATATAAGCAATAGAAGCCAAATGTTGGAAACCTCACTAATATATAAATTGTATAAATATATATACCTTTCCAAAAGTAGACATCATTACAAGGAATATTTCTAGAGACAACGAGGGATACTTTGTAACAATGAAAGTGTCAGTAAAACCAGAAGCAATATAAATTATATATGTGACTACAGAAACTCAAAGTGTATGAAGAATAAATGTCATAATTAAAGGGGAAAAAGGCATATCTAGAATCATTGTTTGAGACTTTAAAAGAATTCTCTCAATAATTGATAGAATATCCAAATAAGAAAAACATTAAGTAAAGATGTGGAAGATCTGAACATTATTAACTATTCTATATGAAAGAAAGAAAGAGTTCCAAAGTCAATGATCTATGCACTCTCTTAAGGAATCTAGAAAAAGAGGAGCAAATTACACAAAGAAAACAATGAAATTGAAAACAAATTAACAGTAGAAAAAATTTGATGAAATCAGAAGGTGAATCTTTGTAATGATTAATAAAATTGATAAACCTCTATCTAGACTTTTCAAGAAGAAAGAGAAAACATAGGTTACCAATAGGAGAGGTGAAAGAGAGGCCATCAATATAGAGCCAAAAGATATTTCAAAAGATAGTAAGGGAAAAATATGAACAACCTTACAACAATAAATTTGGTAATTTGAAATAAAATGGACAAATATCTTGGAAGACATGAATATTAAAACTGACACAAAAAGAAATAATATGAGTAGTCCCTATATATACTACAGAATTTGCATTCATAATTAAGGAAAGAAAATACCAGGATCAAATGGCTTCACTATTGAATTCTAACAAACACATAAGAAAGAAATAATAACAATCCAATACAAAATTTTTCTGAAAACAGAAGAGGAGGGAATATCTCCTACACTTATTTTTTTAAGGATAGTATTAGTCTAATACTAAAACCAAAGACATTACAAGAAATAACTATAGACTCATATCTCTCATACATAGAAAAATTATACATGCATGCAAATTAAATATATATGCAAATTAATTCCAATAACATATAAAAAGGTTTATACACCATGACCAAATGGAGTTTATTCCAGAAATGGAAGGTTAGTTTAACATCCCCAAATCAGTGTATATAATTCACCATATTAACAAAATAAATAATACCCATATAATTACATCAATAGGTGAAGCAAAAGCATTTGAAAAAATCAGCATTCACTCACGATTAATAAGTCTCAGCAAACTAGGCAAAAAACAGGGAGGAAATACCTCACCTGGGTCAAGAACATCTATAAAAACCCCATAGACAGCACCATACTTCATGGTAAAAAACCGAATGCTTTTCTCCTGAGATCAAGAACAAGACAATCATGGATCACTACATCAAAAACTAATGATGTACTGTATAGTGACTAACATAACATAACAAGGTGAAATAAAATTTAAAAATAAATAAAAAATAAATAAAATGATGAAGATGGGGAAAAAAAAAAAAAACAACAAGACAAGATGCCCCAGTCTCACAACTACCATTCAAATCCTTCTGGAGGCCCTTGCTGGTGCAATAAGAGACAGACAGAAAGAAAGAAAAGCATACAGATTGTACAGGAAGAATCAAAACTCTATTTGCAGACAATATTATTGTGTACTGGAAAATCATAAGAAATATGTTAAAAGGCTCCTAGAACCAATAAGCAAATTTAGCAAGGCTTATGCAAAATCGTATACAAAAATAGAGTAGTATCTCTAAATACTAGCAATAAGCAACTGGAAAATGAAATAAAAATTATAATTCCATTTCCAATGGCATCCAAAAGCATAATACAGTTAATTTAATAAAATATATTTAATAACTACACAAACTATAAAACAATGCTGAGAGAAGTTAAATATAGATATAGATATCACATTAATGAGATGGAAAATATTGCTAGAATGTCAATTTTTTAAAAAAGACAAATTCAAAAGACCTATACCTGCTGTCTATCTAGATTTAATACAAATTAGTCCATAGTGACAGAAAGCAGTGTAGCATTTGCCTGGGTAGTGAGAGGAATGGACTCTAAAGAAGTCAAGGAAGCAATTGGTGGTAATGTAAAGTTCTTTACCTTGATTTTTGTGGTGGTTTCAACACATCTATCGAAGTTCACAGAAGGGTTTGTTTTAAACTATGCAGTTTAACATTTGTATATTCTACCTAAATAAATCTTATTTTAAAGAATTTCAGGGACTAAAAGCTCCAGATCCTTAAGAAATAAAGTGATGTCCTTGACTTAGAAGAGAAAAACAAAATTAATTATTTCTTAAAAAGACATACCAAAATATATAACTGTCAAATTTCAGAATATTGGTTTGAGAGAAATTTTAAACATTCCCCAAAATGAAAAAAAAAAAAACAAAGTTACTACACAAGTTTCAAGGATTCAAATGGCTTCCATCTTCTTAATAGGAATACTAGAATTTATAAGACAATGGAACAATCCCTTTATATTTTTGAGCAAAACAAAAAAGAAAGATTATTAACCAAAAATTATCTAGTCCTATTACTATTCAAGTGTGAGGGAGGAATAAAAACATTTTCAGTCATGTAACATCTTAACCAATTTACCTCCCGTGCACCTTGTGAGGAAGCTATTTGAGGGGTTGCTCCACCAAAACAAAGGAGCAAACCTAGAGAGAGGAAGCATGGGTACCCACCCTGAGAAAGGTAAAGGGAATCCCCAGGATGTCACTGAAGGAAAATCCCAGGATAACAGCCAGACACTGGGGTTAAAGAGCAATCAGTCCAGACAGCAGGTCAAAAGGCTCCAGGAGTGCTATTGTCAAAAATAAATACACACACACACACACACACACACACACACACACACACACACCCATATTTGACATGCTTAATTGTGTTATGAAGAGATTTGCAGAACTGGGAGAGAGTTACCTCTTATTACCTCTTATTTCCTAACTGAATACATAAAAAACTGGAAAACCAACAAACCAGCCAAACAATAAGAGAAAACTAACACTAGGGAAACAAAAAGTTGTGCAAGAAAGGAAAAATGGTAGGGGCACCTGGGTGGCTCAGTCGTTAAGCGTCTGCCCTCGGCTCAGGTTGTGATCCCAGGGTCCTGGGATCGAGCCCCACATCGGGCTCCCTGCTCGGCGGGAAGCCTGCTTCTCCCTCTCGCACTCCCCCTGCTTGTGTTCCCTCTCTCACTGTCTCTCTCTCTGTCAAGTAAATAAATAAAATCTTTAAAAAAAAAAAGGAAAAATGGAAATAGTAACGACAATATACCATATAATTCTGTGATGAGTAATATTAATGTAATCATAAAACATGAACATGGAATGTTAATTTAACCAAAATTATGATACAGCTATCTTGAGTTGGTAGGGAGATGGGAAGTATACATTTGCATGTGGTTGGGTCCTGTGAGAACTGATTCCCTGACTTCTATGGTGGAAAGTTAATAGTAAATCCTAAAATTAAAAGAATATTTATCATGAATAAGCTTATTTATTCAGAGAGATGGAGATGAAATCCAAAAGACACAACAAAAAAAGTTGCCCCAGGGAGAGTAGTAAGTGGGTGATGATGAATAAAAGCAAGGGACTGCCTTGTTTTTTTTCTGTTTTGTTTTGGTTTGGTTTTTTAGCCTTGTGGTTTTATGTTCCTCTTTTTAACTTATTCCAATATGTCTGATTCTTTTAAGTAAAGTAAACTTAAAAAGAAAAAAAGTAAGTACAAAATATTGACCCATTCATATTTTAAGGCACCAAGATTTAGAAAGGATAGAGCAGCTAGATAATATATTTTATAGTGGTTTTTCAGGGAAATGCCAAAAAGCCACATTGTTTGTTATTATTGCAATGTCAATGAACATTTGTGAGTCCTCCCAACTTCTCAGGAAGCTGTGCGGGTCAGGTGATTTCGGTCACCAAGATGAACAATATCCCTACCGTGGGATAGATTATACCAAGGTAACACATACTAGTGATACAAAGTGATAAATGCTATAATATTTATCAAGTGCTGGGGAGCCTCAGTGGACAAAAGAATTAGTACTGCCTAAGGAGATAGGATTGGTTTCAAAAGGAAGCAGGATGACATATACTTAACAACTTACATTTTCCAGGTACTGATAGGGTCCTCTGACATGGAGATCTGCACCCCTTCTCTCTCCATCCCTTCCCCACAACTGCCACCACCCATTCCTTTGGGACCCTGCTGCCCTACATGGTTCTTCTCTGCACACTCTTCCCTAGGACTTTCCTGGGACTCCTTCTGGCACTTTAATCAGGTTTGGGCTCAATTCTTACCTCTTCTTTTCTCCAGACTACGTTATCTAAAATATCCCCACACCTCATCATGCTCCGTCTTCTTACCTGAATTTGTCTTCAAATCACGTAACTACCTGACATTTTACAATATCATACATTTATTTGCCTTTGGTTTATTTAGTTTCTTTATTGGAATGAAAGCGCCACATGAATAAGAATTTTGACCCCTTTTTTCCTTGCTACTGTACTCCCAGTGCTTAGAGCAGTGCCTGGCATCCAGTAGGCCTTTAGTAGTTATTTGTTGAATGTGTAAATGGATGAAGACTGAATATCTCCAGTCTAAATCACCTAAGTGCAGACCCATATATACTCAACTGCTACTGTCTCCACCAAATCATACTACTGCCTCTCTGCCAGGCCGTCCCCTCTTCCATAGCCCCTCAGAGCATCCCAAGGGCTCAAACCAGACATTTGCAAGTCAATACTGACTTTCCCTGTTCCTTCCCTCCTTCCCACAAACATCCAAGTAGGTCATCACTAAACCCAGTTTATTCTGTTGATGAATAACTCTCAAATCTGTCCAGTTCTCCCCATCCCCAGTAGCTATTTTCTTGTTTTAAAGTATCCTGGACTCTTGGCTGGATTGTTGAAAGAGTCTCCTCCTCATTTGTTTTCCTGGTACCAGGTTTTGATCCCTCCAACAATCTTCCAAACTCCTACCACATTGCTTTTCACAAAAAGCAAATCTGATCACATGACTGCTCTGCTTAAAATCCAGGTTCTTAGAATAAAATCTAACTCCTTTGTCCGGCCCCCTAAGCCCTTCACCACTGCCTCAGGCTGATGTCCCCTGCTTTTCTCTGGCTACCTGTTCAGCCTTACTGGCCAGATATACCCTATACCAGTTTGTCTAGCCTTTGTCTTTGCGGCTTCCTCTGTTTAGAACATGTCCTGCCCCTCTCCAATTTGATCAGACGGCAGAGACTGAGAAACTGTCCCCCCTGCTGGGTGCTGCCACAGCATCCTTGGCCTACCCCACTGGACTGTAAATCATGCATCTACTCATTGGCGCCCTGCACTAGACCTAAAGCTCAGGGGCATAGCGCCTGCCTATGAAAAATATGTCTTTACGTCCCCAGTACCTAGCATGTTGCCTGACACAAAGGAGATACTTAATAAATGTTTGGAGAATGAATGAATGAATGAATGCATGAATCTGTTTTTCAGAATCTCTTCTTAGAATCTAGCAGTAAAGTGGAAAATGGATTGCTGGTAGGGAGTCTCAAAGCATGCAGGCTAGTTAAGAGCTAATTGACATATTCCGGACAAGATGAAGAGAGCCTGGACTCAAGCAGAGGCAACAGGAATGGAAATAAGGAGTCAGAATAAGAGACTTTTGTTCAAAAAAACAAAAGGTATTTTATGAGCAAATGCAATTGAGCACTGTGTGTTTTCTGAAGGATGGGTCTAGTGTTTTAAATTTAGACACAAGCTGGAAAGCCAGACGTACCCCGTGAGAAGCAATCAATCAACAAACTTCATGAAAGTAAGAGGAGGTGATTGAAGTAGACAAAGAGGTTAGCAAGGCACATAGGGTTTGTGATACAGAAATAAAAGAGAGTGTTTTAACTGCCGAAGAATCTAGAAGCTGACAAGGAGAGTGAAGAGTTGAGTGCAGAGGATGTAATAACTGGAAAAGTTTGCCTCAGTCCTTAATATGGTAATAAAATTTGCAGACAGCCTATAGTAGTATACTGACTGCAAAGTTATACATTATACAAGCTGCCTTCCATTTTGATCAGAGAGGTATAAAAGTAAGCTAGCAGGTTTCTGGGATTTATTGGGGAGAAATAACTAACTTCCAGGGCATGCCACAGGAGCCGTGTAGCCTCACCTCATTTACAAATAATTGACATCTCTAGAGTCATAATGTGATGTAACGCTGAAGGTATCCCCAAAACACGGAAAGATTCTGTGATGACATCTGTGCTATTAGCCTAAGTGTGGGGAAGGGAAAGGAATGGATATTTCCTAGGAACCTACTATGGGGAGGACACCATGGTTTACATGTGTCTGTCACCCATCTTTACTTTTTAAAAATGAACATGAATCATTATCTATCATAACTGATTTGGGGAAATTCTTTTTGGGAAATTCTTCAAAAACAATGAAGACTGGGGCACCTGGCTGGCTGTCAGTCAAGCATCTGCCTTCGGCTCAGGTCATGATCTCAGGGTCCTGGGATCGGGTCCCATGTCAGGCTCCTTGATCAGAAGGGAGTCTACTTCTCCCTCTCCCCCTGCTCATGCTCTCTCTCTTGCTATCTCTCTCTCTCAAATAAACAAATAAAATCTTTAAAAAAAATGAAGATGTGCAAATACTTTTTCTTCTGAATAGATAGTAAATACATATTATAACACATTTAATCAGTAGAAAAAGGTAGAGTTAAAAATAAATCTTCTCCCATCCCAGATACTGAGCCACATTTTTTCACCTCTGTGATAATAACTAAAAATAATTTCTTATGCCCCTTTCCAATAATATTCTATACATATGTACACTTTTACATACATCATACAAAAATCCATTCACTATTCACTGAACACAAACATTAGCTTACTATACATCTGTTCTGCGCTCTTCTCTTTTTCATTTAACAATCTAGCTTGGAGAGTTCCCCACCTTAGTACATATTGATCTCATTCCTTTTTCTCATCACATAATATTCCACTTTGTGGATGTATCATGTTTTATTTAACAAAGTCTCTATTAGCGAAAATCGAAGATGTTTCCAAATATTCTTTACACACGCATATTTCTCATACACACAATTAAAACTGTATTTGCTAGCACTGTCAAATAGTGATATGATGTAAACAACTTACTCAAATTTAAATGTCTTCGTAGCCACATTAAAAAAAAGTAAAAGAGGGGCACGTGGGGGGCTCAGTCGGTTAAGCATCTGCCTTCAGCTCAGGTTGTAACCTTGGGGTCCTGGGATCAAGCTCCACAGCAGGCTCCCTGCTCAGCAGGGAGTCTGCTTCTCCCTCTCCCTCTGCCCCTTCCCCCAACTTGTGTGCTCTCTCTCTCTCTCAAATAAATAAATAAATAAATAAAATCTTCAAAAAAAATAAAAAAGCAAAAAGTAAAACAAGTAAAATTAATTTTTAAAATATATTATATTTAACCCATTATATCCCAAATATTTCAACTTGTAAATCAAAGTAAAAAATCAGCAAGAGGGGCACCTGGGTGGCTTAGTTGGTTAAGCATCCAACTCTTGATTTCAGCTCAGGTCATGATCTCAGGGTCCATGGGATGAGCCCTGCATCAGGCTCTGTGCTCAGTGTGGAGTCTGCTTGTCCCTCTCCCTCTGTTCCTCTCTACTCTTGCGCATGCTCTCTCTCAATCTAAAATAAATAAATAGGTGGATAGATAGATAGATAAATATAATCTTTAAAAAAATGATCAGTGAGATATTTTACATCCTTTTACTTGGACTGAGTCTCTGAAATCCAGTGTATATTTTATAGTGTACAACCCAATTCAGACAAGCCACACTTCAAGGGCTTAGCGACTGGTTAGGTGTGGTCATGGCTACCCTACTGGATGGCATAGGTATATGCATTCCTAGAAGAATTGCTCAGAAGAGTATGAGGTAAGTTGCCTTTCAAAGAAGTTGTACTTATTTACGTTACTTTCAGTTCAGTTAAAAATAGCATATCACTGAGTTTTGATTTGCAGCTACTTCATTATAAGTGAGGTTGAAAAGTTATTTGTATTTCCTTTTCTGTGGATTATTTTTTCTTAGTTTCTTTCTTCCTTCCTTTCTTTCTCTTTCTTTTCTTTCTTTCTTTCTTTCTTTCTTTCTTTCTTTCTTTCTTTCTTTCTTTCTTTCTTTCTTTCTTTCTTTC
>NW_027397076.1:12553614-12571117 GCF_003265705.2 Callorhinus ursinus
TTCTTTCTTTCTTTCTTTCTTTCTTTCTTTCTTTCTTTCTTTCTTTCCTTTCTTTCCTTTCTTTCCTTCTTTCTTCTTTCTTTTTACTAGATTGGTTTTCTTCCTCTCTGTAGATCAGAGAATGAAACTACTCCCTTTTTTTGTCATAAATGTTGCAAACATTTTTTTCTAGTTTACCACTCTTTTGGCTTTGGTTATAGCATTATTTTGCCATGCAAAAATGTTTACATTTTAAGCAGTCAGAATATCAATCCTTTATGGCTTCTTGATTTTATCATACTTGTAGAGGTTGTCGTCTCTCTAAGATCATTTAAAAAATCTTTTCCATGACTCTTCTAATCCTCATAAAGTTACAAAACTGATGTCATCATTTCCATTTTACAAATTAGAGAATAGATGCTTAGAGAAATATTAAATAAACTGCTTAAAAACACCCAGCTGATAAGTGGAAGTGCTAGGATTCAAACCCAGTCTGTCTAGTAACACTAAAGACTATGTTGCTTTTTTGACTACACTGCAATGATCAATGTAATCTGTGTTAGGTGTCTCCCTATTGTCTGCTTCTTTTAAATCCTAGTGCTGTATTAAATATATCATTATTATTGATAGCTGAAACATTCCATCAGTGCTAATACCATCTTCCCACAAAATTCTAGATAAACAGAAATAAGAACTCTGGGCAATCCCATGGTGTAAGGATGACAGTTGTACCCCAGGTGGAGGAAACCAAGGATAATCAACTGGAGTGCAACAGTCAGGGAAGGCTAACACATGGGAATGATGACATTTGATTGGTGTCATAAAGGAGATGCAGAAATTAGACATACAGAACAGAAAGACAAAAAGTCATAGAGAACGAACATAAAATATTCAAGAGTTCTGTTCATTGAGTGAAAAGAACAAATAACAAGTTTCAGCAAGACAGCAAAGAGCTTTGACTTCTAGACTGAAGGGTTTGGACATATTTATGTGAGTAGCCAGAAGTCACTGATAGATTTTGGAAAAAGTAGTGACATGATTGGAATTCTGCTTCGGAAGATTAATCTGGCTGGTGTGTGTAAGAGTTACTGGAGAGAGAAGAATGAAGGAGAGGGAGAGAGGGAGTGAGTGGGAGGGGGAGAGAGAGAGAGAGAGAGAGAGAGAGAGAGAGAGAGAGAGATAGGTGTGAGGAAGGGAAAGGGGGGAAAAGGAGCAGTTCATTTAGGGTCCTGGAGATGAAAATTAATCCATCTCATTATTGTACTACATGATTGTGTTGTATTCCTATTACTTACCTTTTCCACTTAATTTTACTCCAAATAACAACTTACATTGTTTTAAAAACTCAAATCTGTCTTTTAAAGAAATAGATTTTTACCCCTTCAAGCTTTGAGACAAATTCAAAAGAGAAGTTTCAGGAATATCTTGTGCAGTGATTTCACTGCTAGATAAATGTACAGCTTCTCGAAGTGAATACCTTGGAAAAATGTTCCAGTGTTTTCATCTGATGTTTAAAAAAAATCACTTTATAGTTTTATCTTGTGGCAAAAACAAATTTCAACCACCATGACGGAGAAGAAAGTCTGCCTTTCTTATGTGCAATTTTCTGAGAGTACATATATCTTAAATTCACATGTTTAGTTAACAGGAAAGCTTCCTCAAAATGAAGACGAGTCTATGGGGGTTTGTCTTCGTTTTTAAATCAATATCTGTCAGAGCTGAGTCTAAAAGGCTGACTGGGTTTCAACTGCAAGCTGGCTTCCACCATCATCATTCAACAGATTGTAGACATCTGTTGTTTTTGGTTGCCCTCCATTTTCCCCACATATTCTGGAAACAGCAACTCTTCTTTCCTTTGGATTTATTCCTCCCCTCTTTGGATTTTTTCCTCTTCTTTCCTTTGGATTTATTCCTCCCCTCTCAAACCATGTGATTCTGATCATGTGGCCATTCACAGTACCTACTCCCTGGCCTAGAAATGGGCCCATGACCCTGGCCTGACTAATCAGAGTCCTTCTGAGAAAGTTGTATATTCTAAAGTGGAGAAAGGGTTGTTCCTTCTTTTCTCTGGAGTTACAAGGCTGAGGAAATGTCAGCCTGGAGCTGCCCCCTGTCTTATATCCCTGCATGGACAGGGACACTGTATGCAGTAGAAGAGAATGAGACCAAAATGTAGAAGGACAGGGATGTGTGGATGAGCGGCTATGGTGAGAAATGGAGAGAAAAATGGTAATATCATTCAAAACCTGCTTCCTCCCTTCTCATTCTCATCAACGAAAACCAATAAATTCCTTAAACTGATTTGACTTGAGCTTCCAGTAATTGCAACAAAAAGAGACCTAATTGCTTCACCTACAAATTAGTTCCAATGTACCCAATATGACGTCACAGCCTTTAGCTCATCCAATCTTTTTGATGTCCACATCTCTGTTAGCTATGTTCTCTTTCTTACTCTATTCTCTTAGCTTTAATCCCATCTCTCTGGCCACTCCATCTTGGTCTCCTTCTGGTACTTTGCCCCCTGGATTTCCATGCTGTCTTTCTTCCTGTGAAATAGTATCAAAACCCACAGCTTCAAAACCCACTTCTATTCTGTTGACTCTAAATCCGACATCGCACAGGCCCCTCCAGTCCAAGGGGCTATAATAAATTTATTGTCTTTGACACCAAACCTGCTCCTTCTACCTACTATATTCTGTATCTCAACTGATTAACCCATCACTCAACCATAAGCTCAATCCAGAATCCCAAGAATCATTGTTAGAGTCTCCTCTCCTATCTTCTCTTTCACACCATTCTATCAATCATTAGATCATACACATGTTATTTTCTAAGTATCCTTCAAATCAGCCCCTACTTTTCACCTTAACATGCCCTACCCTAGTTCAAACTATCTAGTCTGGAATACTACTGTAACTTCCTAGTGACTCATCCTACCTCTAGGTCAGTTCCTTTATAGTGTATGTTCCATCCTATTATCAGAAGGATCTTCCTACAAAACAAATATGACCATTTCACTCCTCTCCTGAACATGTTTCAGGAGATGGCTCCCCATCACTTTTGGGATAAAGTTCTAACTCCTTAGCTTAGTACAAACAGCCATTCTTGAGTCACCAAACATGTATTAAACACTCACCATGTCCCAAGTTCTGTAGTAGATGTTGTAGTTGCAGAAAATAAAACAAAAACATAACTTCTGCATAAAAGAGCTGCTAGTTTTGGAGGAAAGTCAATGAACAACAGCAACTTGGTTGAAATGTACAACACGAATGCTGTGATTCATGTCTTTTCTAATTCCATGAAAAAACAACATCAAATACATGATCCAAGAGACCTCAACCTGAGTTATTTGCCTACTAGAGACCCACTCTTACTTTTAGACATTTTGTTTGAACTGAGTTGAGGCTGTTCTAGAAAAGATTAAAGGAAGATTCATCCCAAAGAGTGACTTTTTGCATTTCTTGTAGCTATTGATAGGTATTAGCACTCAAGAAGATTTGAACACTAAAGGCTTGCACTCCTATACCTTGATGGAGAATGCTTTGTCTGCCTATGGCCACATAGGTTCACCTTTGGGTCAGATGGCCATCCCGTGCCTTCTAAACACAAAATAAAGCATGCTTTATATCACTTGGTTTCTAATAGCATGCCATAGACTTTAATGCAACATTATGGGGTTATAGTATTTAATTGATTTGGTGCTTGCTTCCTGTCTACTCCTATAATAAAGGGTACATTATGTGTGCTTTATGTGTATGGCTTGACTTTGAATAAAACAGCTGCTCTCATTTTAAACTAGAGAAAAAACTAGGAATTATATCAGAGGGAACAATCCTTCACCTGATGACCTAATGTATTTTTTTCCCCTTCTAATTTCCATGAGTCTAGACGCATCTTTTGTGAGGAAAAAAATGCTCTCTGGCTGTTAATTTGACAACTGGAAATTTTTTGCTCTTTTTCACCTGGACTTTCATCACTGATTTCAGCTTGTGGGGGACAGGGGAGCTGTCTCAGAGAAACTATTTTTGAAAGCTGACTAACAATGGTCCAAGGGTGACTTGTGATGCAGGAAAGTAAGCATTAAACAGATTGTTGAATAGGAAAAAATGTTGTTTGATATATTTCCTTCCTCCTGCTGAAGTATTGACCAGAAAAGGGCTTCTTGGGTGCTAGTGAAATTCTATTTCTTTATCCCCTGTGGTTACTAGCTGTGCTCAATTTGAATAAATTCACTGAGCTATATTCTTTGGACTCATGCAACTTTCTATATGTATGTTATACTTCAACAAAAAAGAAAGAAAAAAAAAGATTGGAGGATAAATACACACACACACACACACACACACAC
Source organism: Callorhinus ursinus (assembly GCF_003265705.2). NCBI lineage: Eukaryota > Metazoa > Chordata > Mammalia > Carnivora > Otariidae > Callorhinus > Callorhinus ursinus. The sequence continues at coordinate 12,557,942 of NW_027397076.1, forward strand.
ACCCACACACACATGCTCCCTCTTAATGCAAAGTGATTATTTTCCTAAAATAATCTTTCTCCTTCTGTTAGACTATAAATTCTCTTCCTTCTTTATTAGACTTTAAATTCCTTGAGAGTAGGGCAAATGTCTTACATAGTTTACTCTCCTTGGAGCTAGTACATAGGAGATACTTAGATATATGCTGAACAAATGAGTGAGTGAAGCAATGAATAAATGACCAAAGTAAAGATATTAGAAACAGGTTTTAATGACTCAGAATAGGAATATAGTAAATTAGTATTCTCTACATTGCAAAAGGCAATTATGTTCATGATAATCTTGGACATTGGCCAGGTTCTCCAGGCAGCTCGAATCTCATAATTGTGGTAAATATTAATATAATGTTTGACCAATCAAACCAGCCTTATTCTCAGTATTACCAGATAGGCATCAGGAAGAGTAAGGTCTCTGTGACTTAGTGATTGTCTTTAAAGAGTGTTTTAACTACAGTACTGCAGGGTGAGATGGGCTTAGTGTTGGAGCAGGGGACAGGGCACCGCCTCCATCTCCCATGTGATAAAATCTTCATTCAGGTCATGAGAACAGTCATTGATATCATAGGGACCTGACTTAACATGTACAGTTTTATTTTGTTATTGTATTCTTAAGCCTTCATCTTGAAAAATTCCATGCTTAGACTGTGGAAGAACAAATAGAATAGAACAAGGTAGAAAGAATATGAGCTGATACCGTAGCCTCACTGCATGAAGCTTTTGGTTTTGCTAACATAAGGGTGTAGGTTTTAACAGCTGTGATGTCTGGGACTGCACAGAGTGGCATGTTATAACTAAGATCCTTGCACAAACCTGAGATCTTTAAAACATCATGTGGCCCACAGAAAAGTGGCTCCCTAAAAATACTCACATCCTGATGCCAGGAACCTGTGAATGTTACTACACACGGCAAAAGAGAATTAAGGTTGTGAATGAACTGACCTTATAATAACAAGATTATCCTGAGTTATCTGAGCGGTTCCAATGTCATTACAAGAGTCGTTAGAAGTGGAAGAGGAAGACAGAGGAAGAGATCAGAGCCATGCCACGTGAGAAAGACCTAACTCAGCACTGTTGGCTTTGAAAATGGAAGGAGGACCACCAGCGGAGGAATATGGGCAGCTTTTGGAAGCTTCAGAAGAAAGAAATGGATTCTCCCCTAGAGCCTCCAGACACCTTGGAATCCTTTTAGCTGACAATCTTGATTTTAGCTCAATGAGATACATTTTGGACTTCCAATCTACAAAATTAGAGTTTATGATAATTTACTACAGCAGCAATATGAAACTAATGCAGACTTCAGCCTCCATAAATGTTGGACTAGAAAAAAAATCTGCTCATTAACACAGGTAAAGAACAAGGGATTATATTTAATCTCCTGGCACTTTAGGTTAAAACGTGTCCCCTGAGATTTTGTTACCATGGCCTTGCCCTTCACTAGGTGTAGGATCTGGGATTCCCAAACTGAGAAATCATGCAAATAATTTTTCTTAGGGAGCAGCTCCTGGCAAAATGCTCTTAGAAAGACCCAACCTTAGTCCAGGACCTGCACGATTTACACAGATAACGTTCTGAGAATACCCTACCTAAAATGACAATCCAAATTTTTTTTAAAGAGAGAAAAAATAATCCAGCATAAACCAAGTAAGCAGATACAGCAAAGAGTAAAATCAATATCACAGGAGTATCATATAGTAGAAAAATGACAGAGAAAGGAAAACAAGTATGTTTTAAATGGTTGACAACAGAAAAGAGAGAATCAGAATAATAAAACAAGACACTATAAAAAAGATCAGACAGATTTGATAAAGAACAAAGTGGAAATTCTAAAACTGAAGAAGATAGCCTTTGTAATTAAAATTTTTATGAACAGAATAAACAGCAGGTTTCGTAAAATCAAAAAGAGAATTAGCAAACTGAAAGATAAATCTAGAGACACTGTCTAGAACAATGACAGAGAAGGTAGAAAGAGAATATCGAAAATATGTGTACTAAGGATACCTAAAGAAGAGAATCAAGTGAATGGGAGAGAAGCAATATTTAGAAAATGTACTATATATATTTACTATATATATATATGTTTAAAACCAGTATGAAGTAGGTACCGATGAAGAAAGTAAAATGGTTATTAAGTACCTCTCTCTTGACTCATGCTTCTGGCATAAAGTAAATAATAACCCTACACATTGAATAATGAGTCATTCTTTTCTATATTATATGTCATAGGTTTCTCCTTTGCCAAAATATAATTTGCAAAATTTAAAAACTTTATATTTACAAAAATATAAAATGAATATAAGATGAAGACATCATTCAACTCATTCACTTGGGAGGGAAGTTTTAAATTGGTAAGGCTTATTCAAAAAATATTTTTTTCTTGTGTTATGTTAATCACCATACATTATATCATTAGTTTTTGATGTAGTGTTCCATGATTCATTGTTTATGCATAACACCCAGGGCTCCAGACAGAACGTGCCCTCTTTAATACCCATCACCAGGCTAACCCATCCTCCCACCCCCCTCGCCTCTAGAACCCTCAGTTTGTTTTTCAGAGTCCATCATCTCTCATGGTTCGTCTCCCCCTCCGATTTCCCCCCCTTCATTCTTCCCCTCCTGCTATCTTTTTTTTTTTTAAACATATAATGTATTATTTGCCTCAGAGGTACAGATCTGTGATTCAACAGTCTTGCACGCTTCACAGCGCTCACCATAGCACATACCCTCCCCAATGTCTATCACCCAGCCACCCCATCCCTCCCATCTGCCCCACTCCAGCAACCCTCAGTTTGTTTCCTGAGATTAAGAATTCCTCATATCAGTGAGGTCATATGATACATGTCTTTCTCTGATTGACTTATTTCGCACAGCATAACCACCCTCCAGTTCCATCCACGTCGTTGCAAATGGCAAGCTCTCATTCCTTTTGATGGCTGCATAATATTCCCTTGTGTGTGTGTGTGTATATATATGTATATATACACACATATACATATATATACCACTTCTTCCTTATCCATTCATCTGTTGATGGACATCTTGGCTCTTTCCACAGTTTGGCAATTGTGGACATTGCTGCTATAAACATCAGGGTGCACGTACCCCTTCGGATCCCTACATTTGTATCTTTGGGGTAAATACCCAGTAGTGCAATTGCTGGATCGTATGGTAGCTCTATTTTCAACTTTTTGAGGAACCTCTGTGCTGTTTTCCAGAGTGGTTGCACCGGCTTGCATTCCCACCAACAGTGTAGGAGGGTTCTCCTTTCTCCGCATCCCCGCCAACACCTGTCGTTTCCTGACGTTAATTTTAGCCATTCTGACTGGTGTGAGGTGGTATCTCATTGAGGTTTTGATTTGGATTTCCCTGATGCCGAGCGATGTGGAGCACTTTTTCATGTGTCTGTTGGCCATTTGGATGTCTTCTTTGGAAAAATGTCTGTTCATGTCTTCTGCCCATTTCTTGATTGGATTATTTGTTCTTTGGGTGTTGAGTTTGATGAGTTCTTTATAGATTTTGGATACTAGCCCTTTATCTGATATGTCATTTGCAAATATCTTCTCCCATTCTGTCGGTTGTCTTTTGGTTTTGTGGACTGTTTCTTTTGCTGTGCAAAAGCTTTTTATCTCGACGAAGTCCCAATAGTTCATTTTTGCCCTTGCTTCCCTTGCCTTTGGCGATGTTTCTAGGAAGAAGTTGCTGCGGCTGAGGTCGAAGAGGTTGCTGCCTGTGTTCTCCTTTAGGATTTTGATGGACTCCTGTCTCACGTTTAGGTCTTTCAACCATTTGGAGGCTATTTTTGTGTGTGGTGTAAGGAAATGGTCCAGTTTCATTCTTCTGCACGTGGCTGTCCAATGTTCCCAACACCATTTGTTGAAGAGACTGTCTCTTCTCCATGGGACATTTTTTCCTGCTTTGTCAAAGATGAGTTGACCATAGAGTTGAGGGTCCATTTCTGGGCTCTCTATTCTGTTCCACTGATCTATGTGTCTGTTTTTGTGCCAGTACCATACTGTCTTGATGATGACAGCTTTGTAATAGAGCTGGAAGTCCGGAATTGTGATGCCGCCAGCTTTGCTTTTCTTTTTCAACATTCCTCTGGCTATTCGGGGTCTTTTCTCGTTCCATACAAATTTTAGGATTATTTGTTCCATTTCTTTGAAAAAAGTGGATGGTATTTTGATGGGGATTGCATTGAATGTGTAGATTGTTCTAGGTAGCATTGACATCTTCACAATATTTGTTCTTCCAATCCATGAGCATGGAACGTTTTTCCATTTCTTTGTGTCTTCCTCAATTTCTTTCATGAGTATTTTATAGTTTTCTGAGTACAGATCCTTTGCCTCTTTGGTTAGATTTATTCCTAGGTATCCTATGGTTTGGGGTGCAGTTGTAAATGGGATCGACTCCTTAATTTCTCTTTCTTCTGTCTCGTTGTTGGTGTATAGGAATGCCACTGATTTCTGTGCATTGATTTTATATCCTGCCACTTTACTGAATTCCTGTATGAGTTCTAGCAGTTTTGGGGTGGAGTCTTCTGGGTTTTCCACATAAAGTATCGTATCATCGGCAAAGAGTGAGAGTTTGTCTTCTTCTTTGCCACTTTGGGTGCCTTTTATTTCTTTTTGTTGTCTGATTGCTGTGGCTAGGACTTCTAGTACTATGTTGAATAGCAGTGGTGATAGTGGACATCCCTGCCATGTTCCTGACCTTGGGGGGGGGGGGCTAGGTTTTTCATAGATGGCTTTTATGATATTGAGGTATGTGCCCTCTATCCCTATACTCTGAAGAGTTTTGATCAAGAAAGGATGCTGTACTTTGTCAAATGCTTTTTCTGCATCTATTGAGAGGATCATATGGTTCTTATTCTTTCTTTTGTTAATGTATTGTGTCACGTTGATTGATTTGTGGATGTCGAACCACCTTGCAGCCCAGGGATAAATCCCACTTGGTCGTGGTGAATAATCCTTTTAATGTACTGTTGGATCCTATTGGCTAGTATTTTGGTGAGAATTTTTGCATCCGTGTTCATCAAGGATAGTGGTCTGTAATTCTCCTTTTTGATGGGGTCTTTGTCTGGTTTGGGGATCAAGGTAATGGTGGCCTCATAAAACGAGTTTGGAAGTTTTCCTTCCATTTCTATTTTTTGGAAGAGCTTCAGGAGAATAAGTATTAATTCTTCTTGAAATGGTTGGTAGAATTCCCCTGGGAAGCCATCTGGCCCTGGGCTTCTGTTTCTTGGGAAATTTTTGATGACTGCTTCAATGTCCTTAGTGGTTATGGGTCTGTTCAGGTTTTCTATTTCTTCCTGGTTCAGTTTTGGTAGTTGATAACATCTCTAGGAATGCACCCATTTCTTCCAGGTTATCTAATTTGCTGGCATATAGTTGCTCATAATATGTTCTTATAATTGTTTGTAATTCTTTGGTGTTGGTTGTGATCTCTCCTCTTTCATTCATGATTTTGTTGATTTGGGTCATTTCTCTTTTCTTTTGGTAAGTCTGGCCAGGGGTTTATCAATCTTGTTAATTCTTTCAAAGAACCAGCTCCTGGTTTCGTTGATCTGTTCTACTGTTCTTTTGGTTTCAATTTCATTGATTTCTGCTCTGATCTTTATTATTTCTCTTCTCCTGCTGGGTTTAGGCTTTATTGGCTGTTTTTTCTCTAGCTCCTTTAGGTGTAGGGTTAGGTTGTGTATTTGAGACCTTTTTTGTTTCTTGAGAAAGGCTTGTATTGCTATATACTTTCCTCTTAGGACCGCCTTTGCTGCATCCCAAAGACTTTGAACCGTTGTGTTTTCATTTTCATTGGTTTCCATGAATTTCTTTAATTCTCCTTTAATTTCCTGGTTGACCCATTCATTCTGTAGTAGGATGCTCTTTAGCCTCCATGTATTTGAGTTCTTTCTGACTTTCCTCTTGTGATTGAGTTCTAGTTTCAAAGCACTGTGGTCTGAAAATATGCAAGGAATGATCGCAATCTTTTGGCACCGGTTGAGACCTGATTTGTGACCTAGGATGTGATCTATTCTGGAGAATGTTCCATGGGCACTAAAGAAGAATGTGTATTCCGTTGCTTTGGGATGGAATGTTCTGAATATGTCTGTGAAGTCCATTTGGTCCAGTGTGTCATTTAAAGTCTTTATTTCCTTGTTGATCTTTTGCTTAGATGATCTGTCCATTTCAGTGGGGGGGGGTGTTAAAGTCCCCCACTATTATTGTATTGCTGTCGATGTGTTTCTTTGCTTTTGTTGTTAATTGCCTTATATAGTTGGCTGCTCCCATGCTAAGGGCATAGATATTTACAATTGTAGATCTTCTTGTTGGATAGACCTTTTAAGTAGGATATAGTGTCCTTCCTCATCTCTTATTACAGTCTTTGGTTTAAAATCGAATTTGTCTGTTATAAGGATTGCCACGCCAGCTTTCTCTTGGTGTCCATTAGCATGGTAAATGGTTTTCCACCCCCTCACTTTCAATCTGAGGGTGTCTTTGGGTCTAAAATGAGTCTCTTGCAGACAGCATATCGATGGGTCTTGGTTTTGGATCCAATCTGATAGCCTGTGTCTTTTGGTTGGGGCATTTAGTCCATTTACATTCAGGGTAACTATTGAAAGATATGAATTTAGTGCCATCGTATTGCCTGTAAGGTGACTGTGTTCCTTTCTGGTCTATGTTGCTTTCAGGCTCTCTCTTTGCTTAGAGGACCCCTTTCAATATTTCCTGTAGGGCTGGTTTCGTGTTTGCAAATTCCTTTAGTTTTTGTTTGTCCTGGAAGCTTTTTATCTCTCCTTCTACTTTCAATGACAGCCTAGCTGGATATAGTATTCTTGGCTGCATATTTTTCTCATTTAGTGCTCTGAAGATATCATGCCAGTCCTTTCTGGCCTGCCAGGTCTCTGTGGATAGGTCTGTTGCCAATCTAATGTTTCTACCGTTGTAGGTTACAGGTCTCTTCTCCCGAGCTGCTTTCGGGATGTTCTCTTTGTCTCTGAGACTCGTAAGTTTTACTATTAGATGTCGGGGTGTTGACCTATTTTTTTGATTTTGAGAGGGGTTCTCTGTGCCTCCTGGACTTTGATGCCTCTTTCCTTCCCCAAATTAGGGAAGTTCTCTGCTATAATTTGCTCCAATATACCTTCTGCCCCTCTCTCTCTTTCTTCTTCTTCTGGGATCCCAATTATTCTAATGTTGTTTCGTCTTATGGTATCGCTTATCTCTCGAATTCTGCCCTCGTGATCCAGTAGTTGTTTATCTCTCTTTTTCTCAGCTTCTTTATTTTCCATCATTTGGTCTTCTATATCACTGGTTCTCTCTTCTGCCTCATTTACCCTAACAGTTAGCGCCCCCATTTTTTATTGCACCTCATTTATAGCCTTTTTGATTTTGACTTGGTTAGATCTTAGTTCTTTTATTTCTCCAGAAAGGGTTCTAATAACTTCCATGCTTTTTTCAAGCCCAGCTAGTATCTTTAAAATCATCATTCTGAACTCTAGTTCCGACATTGTACTAATGTCCGTATTGAGTACGTCCCTGGCAGTCGGTACTGCCTCTTGTTCTTTTTGTTGAGATGATTTTTTTCCATCTTGTCATTTTGTCCAGAGTAGAATAGATGAATGAGAACAAAATGCTAACAGGGTAACAACGTCCCCAGAAAATATACTCTAGACAAATCAGAAAGGACCTGAAACCGGGGGGAAGGAAAGGGAAAGAAAGAAAAAAGAAAAGGAAAAAAAAAAGAAAAAGAAAAAGATAAAAACAGAACAAAACAAAACAAAACAATATGATCAAATATGATCAGGCTGGTGCATAGATCAGTGCCACACAGTAGAGTTTGAGTGTATTTTGGTCTGTTAGAAGAAAGTGCCTCCCAAAATTTTAAAGAAAGAAACCCTTATATATGTACAAAAATAAGGGTTAATACGTTGAAGGGATGGAATATGACTGTAAAGATGAAAACTATAAAAGATTTTATAAAAGGAATTGATTAGATAAGAAGTTATTTGAAAAAAGAAAGAAAAAAAAAGGGAGAGAATGTGATCAGGCAGGAGACTAGAACAAAGCCATACACTAGAGATTTAGGGTATATTTTGATCTGTTAGAAGAAACTGTATCTCAAAATTTTAAAGAGAGAACAACTTATATACGTATGCCAAAAATAAGGGTAACTACTACGAAGGGATAGAATATGACTCTAAAAATGAAAAATAAAAATATTTTTTACAAAAGGGATTGATAAGATGTTGGTTGAAAAAGGGAAAAAGAAAAATTCCAAAAAAGAAAAAAAAAGACAGTTAAAAAAATTAACTTTGAAAGACTAAAGAATCCCGGTAAAAAAGCCATGAATTCTACATGCAGTATTCCCCTAGTGCTGGAGTTCTGCCGTTCTCATTGATCCGTAAACTTGGTCTCGGCTGGTGGTTCTTGCTGATCTTCTCGGGGAGGGGCCTGTTGCCGTGGTTCCCAAATGTCTTTGCTGGAGGTGGAATTGCCCCGCCCTTGCCGGTCCGGGCTAAGCAATCTGCTCGGGTTTGCCCGCGGGAGCTTTTGTTCCCTGCAAGCTTTCCGGACAGCTTTGGAGGATGAGAGTGAAAATGGCGGCCTCCCAATCTCCGCCCGGAGGAGCCGAGAACTCGGGGCCCCGCTCCTCAGTGCGCCCCAGAGAAAAGCAGTCATTCACTCCCGTGTCCCCGGTCTCCGGCCGCACTCCGTGCTCACCCGGCCTGTGACCCAGCGTTTCTATCTCTGGCACCCGACCCCGAGTGGAGTCTCCAAACCCAGCAGATCCCTGCGATGCACTCCCGCGCCGCTCCTCCCCGGGAAGGAAGGGGAGTCTCCCCGGATCTGCCGCTTCTTGGGTCCCTGCGGGAGGAGCAGTGGCCCGATGGGGCCGCGGATCAGTTTATGGCAACCCCGAGCTGAGAGCCCGCGCCTCGGCTCCGTCTCTGCTGCCGGCTTCCCTGTTCCGGTACCTGGGAGCTCTGCCACACTCAGGATCCCCCGGTCTTTCTGTGACCCCGAGGGTCCTGAGACCACACTGTCCCGCGAGGGTGCCATCCCCTGCTTGGCCACTGCAGCGACGTCCCTCTGCGGAGCCGACTTCTCAAAGTTCCGATTTTGTGCTCCGCGGCTCTAGCACTTGCCAGAAGCGGCCGACGGAGGCCCCCTCCCCCGCCGTCTATCCTCCCGAATATCGCCTCGGATTCACTTCTCCGCACGTCCTACCTTCCAGTAAGTGGTCGCTTTTCTGTTCAGAGAGTTGTTGCTATTTTTTTCTTCGATCTCCTGTTGAGTTCGTAGGTGTTCAGAATGGTTTGATCCCTATTCAGCTGAATTCCTGAGACCAGACGAAATTCAGGCCTGCTACTCCTCTGCCATCTTGCTCCTCCCCCGCCAACATTCTCTTTCTAAATGAAGTCTCATTTGTTTACATAACACAGATGGGGGAGGGGAAGAGTGTGTGTGTGTGTGTGTGTGTGTGTGTGTGTGTGTGGTGGGAGGGAAGGGGGAGGAATGCAAGGGTCTGTTTTGCATCTCTTCCACGCAAGTCCTGGAAAGGGGTGGCTGGAAGCTTCCTCAGCAATATTTAGAATGTGAATGGGCTTATTAACCACTGGCCTCAACTTTAGGGTTTAGGAAAATTCTTAGAATATAAAAAAAGTTCCATTCCACATCTTTTTATAAAGTTATCCTTCACAACCTCTAAAAGAGGCTTTGTGTATATATTTATGTATGTTTTTAATTGAGAATTGTTTTAAAGATAGAGAATCTTAGGTATAAAAGAATCCACAGATCATTAATAGCCTTGAAAGTATTACTGGCAGACAGCAAGTGTTCTGTTTCTCATCCGTTCAACTCTCTTTGTTGTGCCCCTTCTGAGGACCATGAACAAGACAGATATGGTCTCTGCCTTCTTAGAGCTTATACTATCAGGAAAGATTACTAATAAATATGCAATTACAATAAAGTATAATCATGCTTTGATAAAGGAATCACAGAGCAAAGACTAGGAGCCCCTAACATAGGATGAAAGACCAGTATGCTTTTGAAGGCAGCTTTCCTGGTAGAATTGCCCTGACTCTTGTGTCAAACACAGATCTTATCTGCCACTTCAGATTTTCTCAGCCCCCTACACTGGGCTGTGCTGCCAACACCAGGGACCCAACACCCAGTGGTCCTGACTTCCATCTTGGTCTCTGCCACTCAGCTAGAGATTTTCACTCCTTGTGCACCACTCAGATTTGCTGAGAGGGACAGAAGCAATGGATGACTCCAGCTTCTGTGTTCTGAATCCACTACTGTGTTGGTGCTGATGCCCCACTTCTCCAGGTTCTTTCTGCCAGAGACCAAGTCACAGAGGGATCCTAAATTTGGCCCATTCCCGTGCAACACAGGATTCCTATGACAGGCAGCTTTGGCTCTAGGATTCCCCATCAGTCTGACTAAAACTTTCTTAGTAAGAACTTCCTTCGGGAAGCCTCCTTCTCCCTCTCTCACTCCCCCTGCTTGTGTTCCCTCTCTCGCTATGTCTCTCTCTGTCAAATAAATAAATAAAATATTTAAAAAAAACCTTCCTTCCCTGCCTCCATTATGCTTTGACATCATTCTTTACTTTTTCTACCTTTTTCCCCTCCCTCTATTTCCTCATAGTTGTTTCACACAATCAATATCTTGCACACTTAACACAGTTTTGACATCTGCTTCTCAGAAGATCTAAACTAGCACATTTTACTCCTTATTCTGGAAATACTTGTAGGTAAGGGAAAAAGATTTTTCCTCTACTTTTCTAGGTTTGCTGACTGGGGCCCTGTGAAGTAGACTGACAAAGGCTGATTGATTAGCACAAGAAAAACAGTAACGTGAATACATGTGGGAGAAACTCAGTGATGAGTAACTGAAAGAGGTGGTTAGAACTTGGGCTTATATAGGGCCACCTGGGTGGCTCAGTCAGGTAAATGTCAACTCTTGATTTTGGCTCAGTTCATGATCTCAGGGTTGTAAGATCGAGCCCTGTGTCAGGCTCTGTGCTGAGTGTGGAGCCTGCTTGGGATTCTCTCTCTCCCTCTGCCCCGCCCCATTTCTCTCTCTCCCTCTCGAAACAAAAACAAAAAAATTTAGGCTTATATGGCATCTTAACAAAGGACAGTAAATTTGTAGAGAGGTGCAAAACAAAGAAAAAGGTTTTAGGATTCCAAGGAGGACAAACTATGAGAAGGTAAATATATGGGAGAAACCAATGAGTATATTTTCTTTGTGCAGATCCACTCGGTGCTGAATTTCCATCTTCTCTGTGACCATAAACCTTCCGTAGGAGAGGGGATTTCTGGCAGTATTGATTTCTCAGAAGTTTTTGCTTTTGATCAGAAAAGGGAAGCTCCAGAAATGCTTCTTTCTGTATCTCTTGAATCCCAAATGCTTTCAGCTCAAAATAATTCTTATCCCAAGTGGCATATCATGGCACATATAAGTAGCATATATTGATTCCCTGCATACATCATTGGCTACGGGATCTGGTATTCTGAGAGGCTGCAGAAAAGCCTAGATGTCATGACCTAGGAGGATGAGGTGGTTCACCCCACTTGGGGTTTTAATGGCTATGAGGCCAGGGAATACACAGTGTGGCAAGTTAGAACTAAGATCTTGGCATAAAGCTGAGATCCTCTAAAGACCAGCCTAGTGGGAATCAAAAGATACATGGGATTGGGACAGATTCCCCTTCTTACTTTCTCCCCTTTTGAGGCATTGTTGTCTGTACAGTCAACTTGAGAAATCTTGAATACTCAACAATTACATCTGCTGAGCAAAGTGCTGTACTTCTTAAGGCTTGTCCTGAAGGGGTGGTCAGAGTGCTAACACATTTCAAGTTGCTTCACATCCTATCTTGCTTCACCTGTTTTTCTCATGCTTGTTTGCCCTGATTACACATCCCTGTCCTCCCCACAAAGCACTAGCACTGATTTCTTGCTTTAGGCTCTGTCATCTAGGAAATCTGAGCTAAGACAAATTTTAAACTAATATATTTATAAAAGGAAGAATTAGTTTCTGAACATGGAGGAAAATAGTCCAGACTTAGAGAATAGCATTTTGGGACACCTAAAGGCAAACTGGAGAGTGGCTTATCAAGAATTGGAAAGAAGCTCAGTTTGGCTGGATCACGAGCCTGCGGTGGTAACACAGGGATAGTGAGAGGAAGGGCTAGAGGGATATGCGTGCTCACTAAATGCTGCAGGGACCACAGTGTGGTGTGAAAGCTCCTGAAGGATTCACAGCCAGGGAACGACAAGGTCAGATTTGCACTGCAGGTCACTCTGGCAGCAAGAGGGGGACTGGATCGCAAATGGGCAGGAAAGACATTTACCTTTGCAAACCCTAAATAGGTTGTGGTATTAGTGTTGTTTTTATGATAAAATGAAAGTAGCCTGCCCTACATTAGCTGTCCCAATTGTATTTGAGTAGTCCAATTGTATCATTTCCTACCACCCACTGAAGTACAGTTCTCTTTTAAAGTTATTCTGAGAAAAACTGATGAAGCACGATGAAGGGCCAATTTTGGTGTTAATGAATGTTCAAATCTATGAAATCTTTCCAAATCAATGGAATGTTAAGAAAAACTATCCCCAATTTGGAAATAGGCAGAAAGGATCACTGGGTGTCCCGTCCATGGAACACTGGGCATTGCCTAACGTGCCTGAAGTAGGTATCTGATTCTCTAGGGTTGTAAACTTTTTAGGTATTTTATTTACTACTGATTGGAACATTTCACATCTCTGAAAGAGTGGAGGTTAACTTGTAAAAAACTGATAGTAAAAATTGAAATGAATCTTGTCCCAAAGGAATGCCAGTGATGGGAATATAATACAAAGGTGATCATTCACTGTCCTATAGGACAAACCCAGGTTTGTGTCTAACCTAGCAATCTTATTCTAACATTTAAAAAGTGTTCTTTGAGGGGCCAGAGCAAGATGGCGGAGGAGTAGAAGACCTGGCTTTCGTCTGGGCTCAGGAATTCAGCTGGATAGGGATCAAACCATTCTGAACACCTATGAACTCAACAGGAGATCGAAGAAAAGAATAGCAACAACTCTCTGAACAGAGAAGCGACCACTTACTGGAAGGTAGGACGTGCGGAGAAGTGAATCCGA
>NW_027397076.1:12576117-12922504 GCF_003265705.2 Callorhinus ursinus
TTTTTCATTTTTAGAGTCATATTCTATCCCTTCGTAGTAGTTACCCTTATTTTTGGCATACGTATATAAGTTGTTCTCTCTTTAAAATTTTGAGATACAGTTTCTTCTAACAGATCAAAATATACCCTAAATCTCTAGTGTATGGGTTTGTTCTAGTCTCCTGCCTGATCACATTCTCTCCCTTTTTTTTTCTTTCTTTTTTCAAATAACTTCTTATCTAATCAATTCCTTTTATAAAATCTTTTATAGTTTTCATCTTTACAGTCATATTCCATCCCTTCACCGTATTAACCCTTATTTTTGTACATATATAAGGGTTTCTTTCTTTAAAATTTTGGGAGGCACTTTCTTCTAACAGACCAAAATACACTCAAACTCTACTGTGTGGCACTGATCTATGCACCAGCCTGATCATATTTGATCATATTGTTTTGTTTTGTTTTGTTCTGTTTTTGTTTGTTTTTATCTTTTTCTTTTTCTTTTTTTTTTCCTTTTCTTTTTTCTTTCTTTCCCTTTCCTTCCCCCCGGTTTCAGGTCTTTTCTGATTTGTCTAGAGTATATTTTCTGGGGACGTTGTTACCCTGTTAGCATTTTGTTCTCTCATTCATCTATTCTACTCTGGACAAAATGACAAGACGGAAAAAAATCATCTCAACAAAAAGAACAAGAGGCAGTACCGACTACCAGGGACCTACTCAATACGGACGTTAGTATGATGTCGGAACTAGAGTTCAGAATGATGATTTTAAAGATACTAGCTGGGCTTGAAAAAAACATGGAAGTTATTAGAACCCTTTCTGGAGAAATAAAAGAACTAAGATCTAACCAAGTCAAAATCAAAAAGGCTATAAATGAGGTGCAATAAAAAATGGGGGCGCTAACTGTTAGGGTAAATGAGGCAGAAGAGAGAACCAGTGATATAGAAGACCAAATGATGGAAAATAAAGAAGCTGAGAAAAAGAGAGATAAACAACTACTGGATCACGAGGGCAGAATTCGAGAGATAAGCGATACCATAAGACGAAACAACATTAGAATAATTGGGATCCCAGAAGAAGAAGAAAGAGAGAGAGGGGCAGAAGGTATATTGGAGCAAATTATAGCAGAGAACTTCCCTAATTTGGGGAAGGAAAGAGGCATCAAAGTCCAGGAGGCACAGAGAACCCCTCTCAAAATAAAAAAAAATAGGTCAACACCCCGACATCTAATAGTAAAACTTACGAGTCTCAGAGACAAAGAGAACATCCCGAAAGCAGCTCGGGAGAAGAGACCTGTAACCTACAACGGTAGAAACATTAGATTGGCAACAGACCTATCCACAGAGACCTGGCAGGCCAGAAAGGACTGGCATGATATCTTCAGAGCACTAAATGAGAAAAATATGCAGCCAAGAATACTATATCCAGCTAGGCTGTCATTGAAAGTAGAAGGAGAGATAAAAAGCTTCCAGGACAAACAAAAACTAAAGGAATTTGCAAACACGAAACCAGCCCTACAGGAAATATTGAAAGGGGTCCTCTAAGCAAAGAGAGAGCCTGAAAGCAACATAGACCAGAAAGGAACACAGTCACCTTACAGGCAATACGATGGCACTAAATTCATATCTTTCAATAGTTACCCTGAATGTAAATGGACTAAATGCCCCAACCAAAAGACACAGGCTATCAGATTGGATCCAAAACCAAGACCCATCGATATGCTGTCTGCAAGAGACTCATTTTAGACCCAAAGACACCCCCAGATTGAAAGTGAGGGGGTGGAAAACCATTTACCATGCTAATGGACACCAAGAGAAAGCTGGCGTGGCAATCCTTATAACAGACAAATTCGATTTTAAACCAAAGACTGTAATAAGAGATGAGGAAGGACACTATATCCTACTTAAAAGGTCTATCCAACAAGAAGATCTACAATTGTAAATATCTATGCCCCTAGCATGGGAGCAGCCAACTATATAAGGCAATTAACAACAAAAGCAAAGAAACACATCGACAGCAATACAATAATAGTGGGGGACTTTAACACCCCCCCCCACTGAAATGGACAGATCATCTAAGCAAAAGATCAACAAGGAAATAAAGACTTTAAATGACACACTGTACCAAATGGACTTCACAGACATATTCAGAACATTCCATCCCACAGCAACGGAATACACATTCTTCTTTAGTGCCCATGGAACATTCTCCAGAATAGATCACATCCTAGGTCACAAATCAGGTCTCAACCGGTGCCAAAAGATTGCGATCATCCCTTGCATATTTTCAGACCACAGTGCTTTGAAACTAGAACTCAATCACAAGAGGAAAGTCAGAAAGAACTCAAATACATGGAGGCTAAAGAGCATCCTACTACAGAATGAATGGGTCAACCAGGAAATTAAAGGAGAATTAAAGAAATTCATGGAAACCAATGAAAATGAAAACACAACGGTTCAAAGTCTTTGGGATGCAGCAAAGGCGGTCCTAAGAGGAAAGTATATAGCAATACAAGCCTTTCTCAAGAAACAAGAAAGGTCTCAAATACACAACCTAACCCTACACCTAAAGGAGCTAGAGAAAAAACAGCCAATAAAGCCTAAACCCAGCAGGAGAAGAGAAATAATAAAGATCAGAGCAGAAATCAATGAAATTGAAACCAAAAGAACAGTAGAACAGATCAACGAAACCAGGAGCTGGTTCTTTGAAAGAATTAACAAGATTGATAAACCCCTGGCCAGACTTACCAAAAGAAAAGAGAAATGACCCAAATCAACAAAATCATGAATGAAAGAGGAGAGATCACAACCAACACCAAAGAATTACAAACAATTATAAGAACATATTATGAGCAACTATATGCCAGCAAATTAGATAACCTGGAAGAAATGGGTGCATTCCTAGAGATGTTATCAACTACCAAAACTGAACCAGGAAGAAATAGAAAACCTGAACAGACCCATAACCACTAAGGACATTGAAGCAGTCATCAAAAATTTCCCAAGAAACAGAAGCCCAGGGCCAGATGGCTTCCCAGGGGAATTCTACCAACCATTTCAAGAAGAATTAATACTTATTCTCCTGAAGCTCTTCCAAAAAATAGAAATGGAAGGAAAACTTCCAAACTCGTTTTATGAGGCCACCATTACCTTGATCCCCAAACCAGACAAAGACCCCATCAAAAAGGAGAATTACAGACCACTATCCTTGATGAACACGGATGCAAAAATTCTCACCAAAATACTAGCCAATAGGATCCAACAGTACATTAAAAGGATTATTCACCACGACCAAGTGGGATTTATCCCTGGGCTGCAAGGTGGTTCGACATCCACAAATCAATCAACGTGACACAATACATTAACAAAAGAAAGAATAAGAACCATATGATCCTCTCAATAGATGCAGAAAAAGCATTTGACAAAGTACAGCATCCTTTCTTGATCAAAACTCTTCAGAGTATAGGGATAGAGGGCACATACCTCAATATCATAAAAGCCATCTATGAAAAACCTAGCCCCCCCCCCCAAGGTCAGGAACATGGCAGGGATGTCCACTATCACCACTGCTATTCAACATAGTACTAGAAGTCCTAGCCACAGCAATCAGACAACAAAAAGAAATAAAAGGCACCCAAAGTGGCAAAGAAGAAGTCAAACTCTCACTCTTTGCCGATGATACGATACTTTATGTGGAAAACCCAGAAGACTCCACCCCAAAACTGCTAGAACTCATACAGGAATTCAGTAAAGTGGCAGGATATAAAATCAATGCACAGAAATCAGTGGCATTCCTATACACCAACAACGAGACAGAAGAAAGAGAAATTAAGGAGTCGATCCCATTTACAACTGCACCCCAAACCATAGGATACCTAGGAATAAATCTAACCAAAGAGGCAAAGGATCTGTACTCAGAAAACTATAAAATACTCATGAAAGAAATTGAGGAAGACACAAAGAAATGGAAAAACGTTCCATGCTCATGGATTGGAAGAACAAATATTGTGAAGATGTCAATGCTACCTAGAACAATCTACACATTCAATGCAATCCCCATCAAAATACCATCCACTTTTTTCAAAGAAATGGAACAAATAATCCTAAAATTTGTATGGAACGAGAAAAGACCCCGAATAGCCAGAGGAATGTTGAAAAAGAAAAGCAAAGCTGGCGGCATCACAATTCCGGACTTCCAGCTCTATTACAAAGCTGTCATCATCAAGACAGTATGGTACTGGCACAAAAACAGACACATAGATCAGTGGAACAGAATAGAGAGCCCAGAAATGGACCCTCAACTCTATGGTCAACTCATCTTTGACAAAGCAGGAAAAAATGTCCCATGGAGAAGAGACAGTCTCTTCAACAAATGGTGTTGGGAACATTGGACAGCCACGTGCAGAAGAATGAAACTGGACCATTTCCTTACACCACACACAAAAATAGCCTCCAAATGGTTGAAAGACCTAAACGTGAGACAGGAGTCCATCAAAATCCTAAAGGAGAACACAGGCAGCAACCTCTTCGACCTCAGCCGCAGCAACTTCTTCCTAGAAACATCGCCAAAGGCAAGGGAAGCAAGGGCAAAAATGAACTATTGGGACTTCGTCGAGATAAAAAGCTTTTGCACAGCAAAAGAAACAGTCCACAAAACCAAAAGACAACCGACAGAATGGGAGAAGATATTTGCAAATGACATATCAGATAAAGGGCTAGTATCCAAAATCTATAAAGAACTCATCAAACTCAACACCCAAAGAACAAATAATCCAATCAAGAAATGGGCAGAAGACATGAACAGACCTTTTTCCAAAGAAGACATCCAAATGGCCAACAGACACATGAAAAAGTGCTCCACATCGCTCGGCATCAGGGAAATCCAAATCAAAACCTCAATGAGATACCACCTCACACCAGTCAGAATGGCTAAAATTAACGTCAGGAAACGACAGGTGTTGGCGGGGATGCGGAGAAAGGAGAACCCTCCTACACTGTTGGTGGGAATGCAAGCCGGTGCAACCACTCTGGAAAACAGCACAGAGGTTCCTCAAAAAGTTGAAAATAGAGCTACCATACGATCCAGCAATTGCACTACTGGGTATTTACCACAAAGATACAAATGTAGGGATCCGAAGGGGTACGTGCACCCCAATGTTTATAGCAGCAATGTCCACAATAGCCAAACTGTGGAAAGAGCCAAGATGTCCATCGACAGATGAATGGATAAAGAAGATGTGGTATATATACACAATGGAATATTATGCAGCCATCAAAAGGAATGAGATCTTGCCATTTGCAACGACGTGGATGGAACTGGAGGGTGTTATGCTGAGTGAAATAAGTCAATCAGAGAAAGACATGTATCATATGACCTCACTGATATGAGGAATTCTTAATCTCAGGAAACAAACTGAGGGTTGCTGGAGTGGGGCAGATGGGAGGGATGGGGTGGCTGGTGATGGACATTGGGGAGGGTATGTGCTATGGTGAGCGCTGTGAAGCGTGCAAGACTGTTGAATCACAGATCTGTACCTCTGAGGCAAATAATACATTATATGTTTAAAAAAAAAAAGATAGCAGGAGGGGAAGAATGAAGGGGGGGAAATCGGAGGGGGAGACGAACCATGAGAGACAATGGACTCTGAAAAACAAACTGAGGGTTCTAGAGGCGAGGGGGGTGGGAGGATGGGTTAGCCTGGTGATGGGTATTAAAGAGGGCACGTTCTGTCTGGAGCCCTGGGTGTTATGCATAAACAATGAATCATGGAACACTGCCTCAAAAACTAATGATGTAATGTATGGTGATTAACATAACAATAAAAAATTTAAAAAAAACTAATGATGTAATGTATGGTGATTAACATAACATAATAATGAAAAAAAGGAAAGAATGTTTGGGGCAAGGAGAGTGCTATGGCTTTTCTCCTCTCTTGATGGAACTTGAAGTTACTGCATGCTTCATGCTCCATCATGAAGATGATGGGGTAATGAAGAAGTGTTCTTTGCTGCCAAGTGGAGTTGGGGTGGGGTGGTTCTAGAGAGAAGCATGGTAGAGATCTACACGCCTGCCGTAGAAGACTGCAGTCATCTGGCAACTTAGTCTGGGGCCACCAGGAGCAGGCAGAGCTTTTAGGAAGAATGATTTATGTCCCTTGAACTTGGGGCTGTAATTGTACACGCAGTGTGTGCCTCCTGCCTGCAGAATTCTGAAGATGGGAGGCTGTAATTCCACCCTACCACATACCCTCACCCCAGACTATGTAGGTTGGTTTCTGCAAGCTCTGTATAATTCTGACACTCTGGGATTGGAATGTGGTTTACATTTTTATGTCACCTTTGACTCTGAATTCCTACATCTCTGAGTTAGTTCAGTCTGTGGATCGTCTTCCCTCATGCACCCTAGACAAGGACCAGCCTTTTTTTGATTTCCCCTTTGATGTCTGTCTCCCACAGGAGGCATCTGTGTGTAGAGCAGAGGAAAGGGTTTTATGTCACCCTGTTGTTTTCACCCTTTTCCCCTCAGGACTGTTCTTTTCTCATTTCTCCTTTCCACTGGGGTCCCTAAGAAATTAATTTCCCCTTACCTTTTCCTGTAAAACAACTTAGACCACTGCATCCTACTTGCTCAGGGACCTATATTTACCTATACTTAACATGCTCTGTAAGCAATGGACCATTTTCTCCAAAGCTTCCATCTTAAGCAGCACTAAACTCTGTTACCAGTCTCTGAAATTATATAGCTGAAGTAAGAGAACTGATTCAGAAGTGACTGAAAAGTAATTGATACGCTACCACTGTCCACCCCCTTCCCTAGTCCCCTAGAGAGTTAGGAAGAGAGCATGGTGCCCTCCATCATGCCTGGGATGGGTCTCAAGGCAATTTTGAAGGTGGGAGAGAACAATATGTTTCTCTGCTAGATAAACTATGACTACCCCCACTTTTGAAAGCAGATGCTGCGAAAGTCAATTTTGGTTTTAAATAACACATTTGTGTCCTCTTCATTTCACATCTGTCACATGAACTGCACCAGAATACATTTAATAAAGAAGTCCATGCTAATCATTAATTATGATACAATATACCAGTTGTATTGTATTCTAATGTAACTCACACTTGTGGATTTCAAAAAGCTTCCCCAGATTTAATTAATACTCAGCTTTGCTAATGAAAAGCATGGCTTCTACCCGGTGTGAGTTTGGGTTTCTAATCTGTTCCTTAAGGTCACCTCATTTTTCTTGAAAATGCACATTTATAGTTTAACACTGCAGATCTTTCACATTCCCTATTAAGCAATTATTTTGATTACTTCATTATCTTTCTTTTTTTTCTAGACTATTTAGGTTGGTTTCTGCCTACCGCTAGCCAAGTGTAATTCCAACATTCTCTCTCACTCCCTTTTTTAGCATGATTTGCATTAGCAAGGGATTCATTTTCATTCTGAAGACTCAAAACAATTTCATTATCTGATAAAAATTATCTCCTCATATGCTGTAAGAAACAATTCTCCTCATTTATGGTCTCATTAGGCATTTCATATACCTAATACATCTTCTCAATTCTTCCTCTTTCTGGAAGTAATCATTCTTGTGGCTCAACTAACAATATCTTGGGCTTGGAATTCTCATTTTTGCCTTCCTTCCCTCTTTTGTTCTTTCTTTTCCTGATGTCGTAACTGCATCATCTCTTTGAACACTGGCTATTTCCT
The DNA here is from genome assembly GCF_003265705.2 of Callorhinus ursinus. Lineage (NCBI taxonomy): Eukaryota > Metazoa > Chordata > Mammalia > Carnivora > Otariidae > Callorhinus > Callorhinus ursinus. The sequence goes on from NW_027397076.1 coordinate 12,583,803, forward strand.
TCTCTTCCTACACAGTTTGTTCAGGTTTCGCTCCAACACCTACACTGCTGTGTCATGAGTTGTAAGTTTACATTTCTGTTGTCCTTAGTGGACTATGAACATCTGAGGGGTGGGCCACAGCTTCCAGATATTTATATTTTCAGAGCCTGGAACTGTGTCCAGTGTATAGCAATAATCAAAAGATGTGTATTGAATAGATGAAGGACTAAGGACACATGCACAATCATTTTTATTTTAAAAATTAGTACTTTTCAAGACACAGGAGAAAGTGGAGAAGGCAGAGCAACTTGATAAGAAAACAAATCAGTTGGACAAACCAAGGCAAGCTAAAGAGGTACATAGATCTATAAGTAATAGGAAAGTGCTTTAACTGCCCCAGTGGGAGCAAGAGCAAAATCCAAAACAATATCTGGAGAGGGTGCCTGGGTGGCTCAGTTGTTAAGTGTCTACCTTCGGCTCAGGTCATGATCCCAGGGTCCTGGGATCGAGTCCCGCATCGGGCTTTCTGCTCCGCGGAGAGCCTGCTTCTCCCTCTCCCACTCCCCCTGCTTGTGTTCCCTCTCTCACTGTCTCTCTCTCTCTCTGTCAAATAAATAAATAAATAAATAAATAAATAAAACAATATCTGGAGAATATGGATACATCACAATGATCACATGGGGCAAGTTCTAAGTCAGACCTAGTGCCTTCTGTGCAAATAAGATACTTAATCATGACTGTTTCTTCTCACCAAATCTCCAAAATGTGACAGATATTGCTGAAAACATTCCTCTGTCTGATGTCACATTCTTGATTTATTTCTCAGTTTTATTCATCCCTCAAGGAGGAAAAAAGTAATCAGAATACCTCCTTTTCACCATAAGCATGTCAGAAATATAAGGAATCCTGAAGAATCATCCTGTGGCATTGGGGTCAGTCCCATAGAAATGCCAAGGTAGCTCAGCCTGCCACTTGGAGCTGAGCCTATTTTAATGGAAGCAGAGTTCCCTAGCAGGTTTAGATTACATTAAATTTAAAATGCTATTAAACCTTTAAATGGAGAGGTCAGGCAGACAGGTGGCTATAGGACTTTGGAGATAGGGGAGCTATCTAGGTTGGAGATTAAAATTTGGAAGGTTTTAACACATAAATGGTACAGATATGGTCATCCTGAGTGAGAGTAATGGAAAAAAGGGAGCACGTACAAGGAAGGAGAGTTTTTTGCTTAAAACTGGTCAATCTTTTAAGTAAAGGGTTAGTGAACTATGATCTGTAGTGAAAGGCCCTCTGCTGAGTTTTGCTCAGTCTTTGAGCTAAAAGTGGTTTTACATTTTTAAGTGGTTAGGAAAAACTAATCCAAAGGAGAAGAGTATTTCATAACACATGAAAATTACATGAAATTCACATTGATAATTAAAGTTCTATTGGAACACAGCCATGCACATTTGTTCACATATTGTCTATGATTGCTTTTGCTCTACAGTAGCAGAGTTGCCTGGTTGCAACAGAGACACACAGCCTAAAATATTTACCATCTTGCTCTTTACAGACCAAGTCTGCTGGCTTACAGTGTCACGTGAGAACACAAGTCCTGGAGGTGCTCCGCTATTGTTGCCACTGTGAGGGAAACCAGTCTGACTAGGAAAGGTGGCAGGGAGGAAGGCTCCTGAGATACTTGCCAAGAAACGGAACCAGAGCCCAGAAGTGACTGTGACACTCCCAGACTGACTCAAACCTGAAGCTCTCTTCACCAATGCCCTTCACAGTTAATGAGTGAATAAACGCCCTTTATTGTCTGATCTAGTTGGATAAATTTCCTATTATCCAAAATAAAAAAAAATTTAACTACTACAGTTATGAGATCCAGAGGTAAAGCATAGTCCTTTCTGCCCTTAATATATGCCAACTTGATTCAAATCTCCCATTTCATAGCCTGTACAAGTCCAAGGTTGTCCTCATGATTTCTACAAACTCCTGAAGACTTATCTCAGTTGCTAAAACAGAATACCATAGATTGGGTGGCCTAAACAACAAGTATTTATTTCTCACAGTTCTGGAGGTTGGGAAGTCCAAAATCAAGGTGCCAGCCAATTCAGTGGCTGGTGAGAGCTTCTCTTCCCGGTTTAAAGATGACTGCCTTCTTGCTATATCCTCACACAGCAGAGAGTTAGCTCTCTGGTATCTTCTTATAAGGGCATTAATCAGGCATGAGGACTCCACCCTCAAGACCTCATCTAAACCTAATTACATCCCAAAGACCTCACTTCCAAATGCCATCAAATTGGGGGGTTAGGATTTCAACATACGATTTTGCAGGGGGACACAAACATTCAGGCCATAGCACTCATGGTCCTTGCTCCATGAAGTCCATGTCCATGACACATGCTGTCTATTTTTCACCCATTCTACCTCATCACAAGTTTCCCAAACCTACACACATTCTCTGAACCTATCATTTTATGAATTTAGCAATTTTACTTAGGGCTTGAGGGATCATTAAAGGGGTCACTTTAACTATTATACAATCTCCTACATCTCCTGGCTATCCATTCTGTTCTCCTCTCTTTACTCTCTTATTCCTCTATTTCCAGAAAAAAAATTAATTCTTTCTTTGTAGGATGAGCAACAATCCTAGCTTGCCTAGGACTGTCTTAATTTGGGGACCATCCTGCTTTTTGCACTGAAAGTCCTGGGTGAAGTGGGAAGATCTGTGACTCTATCTCCTTGTCTCAAGTAGAGTCTTTTTACCTGCTTTTCCGAAGCATCAAAGCCAGCCCACATTTGTGGCTCACAGACACCACCTGCTCCAAAAGACTGACACATCTTCCTAATCAAGGCAAGTCTCCTTAAAGGGAACTGTACCAGATGTTTTGAAAATAAACATTTCTTATCATTAGATGCATATATACTTAGGGTTGTTATGTCATCTTATTGAATTGATGCTTTTATCATTATGAAATGTTTCATTTTACCTCTGACAGCAGTTCCTATCTTGAAATCTATCTTGATATTAATATAATCACACAGGATCTCTTATGTTCACTGTTCATATGGTATACATTTCTCCATCCTTTTATTTTCAACCTGTCGGTGTTTTTATTTAAAATGCACACAATCTCTGCCTTTTAACTAGAAGTGTGGATCCATTTAGAATTAGTGTAATTAATGATATGGTTCAATGTAAGTCAAATATAAGTCATCGAGACTTTTAGGTCAGTCCATTATCCTTTGCCTTCCATGTTTCTGATGAGACATCAGTCTTTATTTTTATCATTGTTCCTTTCCTTACTATGTTACATCTTTTTCTTCTAGATGACTTAATATTTTTTCCTATCTTTGGTTTTCAGAAGTTTGAATATGATTAGCTTGGGTATGGGTTCTTTTTAAAAGGCAGAGATCATTTCTGTGAGCCAGAGACATGGGCTGGCCTTGATGGTTTCCATTCCACAAGTTTACTGTCTATTTTTTCTTCTGTGGTGCCTGATTTGATATTAAGTTCATCTAGTGAATTTTTTAAATGTCAGATATTATAGTTTTCAGTTCTAGGATTTCCATTTGGTTCTTTTTTTATAGTTTCCATATCTTTCTTGATATTCCCCATCACTTTACCCATTATACCAATCTTCCTAACAAATTCCTTTACATGTGTAACATAGTTATTTTAAAGTCTTCATCTGCAATTTCTAACATCTGGGACTTTCACGGATCTGTTTGACTATTTTCCCCCTTGATTGGGGGCACATTTTCCTGCTTTTTGCATATATAGTAATTTTTAAATTATATAGTACATGTGGACAATATATTGTAGATGATACATCATCTTCCTCTGAAGATTATTGGTTTTTGTTCTAGTATACCATTAAACTACTGACAAATTACCTTCATCTTGTGGGGGTTTGATAGGTTGAACTTGTTTTGCCCTGAGGCCTCAGTTGTCATTCTTAGTCCTGGGATTCACCTTCTTAAGGATGGTCCTCTAAGGGTTTCAATGAAAAGAACAAAGAATTTAATAAGCCCCTTTTACCTGGCTGGACTTGAATTCCAAAACTTGTCTCTCCAGCACCAGGCACCTGCTGAAACCTCTGTTTGGCTCATTTAAACTTCCAGCTGTTACTTTCCACTGGATTCCCTGGGGTCTGATTACATGCAGGTGGGAGCCAACAATTTGAGGAGAATTTGTGCAGATTTGGGGGCTCCCCACTCTGCCTCCCAATTTTCTGAAATATCCTTCCTTAATCTCAAGCTACTATGACAACTCCCCACTCTGCCTTGTGAATCCTCAGTCCTATTCATCTGCCTCTTCCTGACTGAGCTCTATCCCTCATGTACTTTATAAGATGAGGAGTACCCTCAAGGAAAGAGCTATTCAAATGTGGATCTTGGGTGCCTGGGTGGGTCAGCCGATTGAGCACCCAACTCTTGATTTCAGCTCAGGTCATGATCTCAGGGTCTTGAAATCGAGCCCTCCGCCGGGCTCTGCACTCAGCAGGGAGTCTGCTTGAGATATTCTCTCTCCCTCCACCCCTCCCTGCTACTCATGCTTTCTGTCTCTTCCTCTCTGCCTCTAAAATAAATAAATAGATCTTAAAAAATAAATAAATGTAGATCTTATGTAGTTTTTTCCCCTTTATTTCAAGGATCATGTCCCCCTCAATTTCTGCATATTTTCAGCCATTCCCCAGGGCTTCAAATTGTTATTTGATTTTTGATTTTATAATTATTTACACTTCTTTTTTAGTCCGAAGTTCAAAATTGTTATGACCAGATGATAGTTCAATGAAAGCTACTCTGCTAGTAACCAGAAGTGAATACCGCTTATTACTAAAACTCAATCAATCCATCAGTCAACCAATCAATCGATCTCTGGTCTTTCTAGGCAGAACTGAACTTTCCTGAAAGGTGCATGTGATAATATAAGATGTAATTAAAGTAAGAGATAACTGTACTGTGGATCCACGACCTGCTAGTCATTGTTCCATGTGCTTTACCCCTCCCCAACTTATGGACAAGAAAGCTGAAGTGCAGAGAGGTTAAGAAACTTACCCAAGTTTATGTAGGTGGTCAGTAGGAAAGCCGGGACTCCAGCCCACATGGCCTGATGTGATTGCTGGCTGCCTTAGCCACTGCAGAGTGGTGCTGTTTAGGTGTGGGCTGCTCTTCAGTGTGGCCTTTCCTTGATGGAGACAGTTTAGATGGGATTTAAGCTTGTAGCAGAGGACTGAACCGAATACACTTTATGGTTCTTTTAAACCAATGAATCCATTATCCTATAAAAATTAGAATCTCCAGTCAACCAAAAACATTTTCACATCAGAAAAATTATTTTCCTTCAGTCAGAAATCCAGAAAATGTCCACATAAAATCGTATTGCCATGTATACTCAGCTCCCGCAGAATCGTTTCTCTTTTCTCGACTTCAGAATTTGACTTACAGCACCTCGAGCAGAACTGTATATTGTGGTTTTGCCCAAACTTCCGCGGTGCTGATTGTATATTGTGTTCATTTCCAATGCAGTGTTGACTTGATAAACCAACTTACTTCAAGCAATTCAAAGCATCAACCTTTGAAGTTTTGAAAAATAGCCGTTTGCGTATGTTTTTCCATGCCACCCCAAATGCATTGGAAAAGTATTTTTTAGCAATAAAATTGCTCTAAAAGGAAAAGCCACATTTAAGGTTTTTTTTTCCCTGAGACTGTTTCTAAGAGCAATAGAAAAGGTCTCGGGGAATATGAGATACTGATACCTGTCTTTTGCCATATGCCTCCCAAATTGTTTTAAATGGACAAATCAGAAGTGGATATTGTTTTGCAAAAAGCAAACAAATGAACAAAAAAACAAACAAAAGAAAAGAAAAATCCTTGAAAGCCTGCAAAATACAACCCCTGGAAGTCTACAGTCCTTGAGACCATCTGTGAAATGGGCTGCATTTCACCGTAGGCTGCTGTCGAAGAAACAGTTCATTTAGAATATAATCTCACGAGGCCCCACAGGAAAAACTGTTCTCTGGAATTAGTACTGGGAATAGCAGCGCTCCTAAGCACAAGGTCTGCTTTGCCCTCACAACTCTAGTGATGTAAGGCGTTGCATTTTCCTGTGAACGCTTGCTGCCAGAAAACACGCAGCAGCATCTCTGGCTGACCTCTAGTGAGTGTTACACAGTTGTAACACCATCTTTTTTTTTTTTTTTCAAGAAATTAAGTCAACTCCTGGCTCCATCATAAGTAAGATGATATTTGTGTTCTACCTTTACTTGTTTTCTTTGCCTCCTTTCTCTCATCTGGCTTTAACTAATCTTAGCTTTGTATTGAATCCATACTTGTAGCTCTCTTGCATCCTTTTTGAGCAGATTTGAAGATAACTGACTAAATGATCAGGATTTGATGACCATAGTTTTCAAAATAAAAACCACTGAACTGTAAATGAAAGTTGAGAGAGGCAGATGAAAACCTGAAAACGATGTCACAAATTATATGGAAAGGGTTAATAGCCTGGACATCGAGGATCTTGGAAATCGACAGTAACAACAACAAAAATAGATGGATGTACAAGTAAAAAGTTGAGTAAAGGACTTAAAGAGACATGAAAATGTGATGAGCAAATAACAAATGTAAGAACGATTCAACTTCAGTTGTCATCAAAGAAATGCAAATTAAAATTTAATGAGAAACTTCCATTAAAAAAAATGGGGAAGTAAATTCATTGGTTTCCTTGAATCTACCTTCCTCCCTGACCTCGAGGACAGGGTAGGGGTCAGACATGCCAATACGCGTGTGTAAAATAGAATGGATCCCATGTACGTGGAGGCACGGGGTGGGGGCGGGGGGAGTGTACAGCAGGAAAGACAGGTTGGAGGTAGTGGAGATGCCTGGGCTGAATCTAGGATGAAGAGCTGCTATCATTGGATGTGACTCTTTTTTTAAAAAAAGATTTTATTTATTTATTTGAGAGAGAGAGAAAGAGAGCGAGAGAGAGAGCACAAGAGGGGGGAGGGTCAGAGGGGGAAGCAGACTCCCTGATGAGCAGGGAGACCCATGTGGGACTAGATCCCGGGACGCCAGGATCATGACCTGAGCCAAAGGCAGTCACTTAACCAACTGAGCCACCCAGACACCCAAAACGTGACTCTTTTCGAAGGAAAGGAGTAAGTGGTATTCTTCATGTATAGTCTCTGGCACATAATGGGCAATAAATATCTTCTAAATGAAAAGAGTGAGAAAAGACATTCTTGCCAAAACGCAAAGGTACAAAGTAATGAATAAAATCCATCAAATGAACAAATATGTGCATGAACAAATGAGCTAAGTTTTTCAGAAAAATCTAGTGTATCTATGAAGGAGACTTTTTTTTTAAAGATTTCATTTATTTGATAGAGAGAGAGAGAGCACATAAGCAGGGGGAGCAGCAGAGGGAGAGGGAGAAGGAGGCTTGCCACTGAGGGGCTCAATCCCAGGACCCTGGGATCATGACCAGGGCCCAAGGCAGACGCTTAATTGACTGAGCCACTCAGGTGCCCCTAAGAAGGAGATTTAAATGACCAGCCTCCAAAGGACAAAACAAATATTTGATATATTTTTTTCCTTCCTGTGGATCATTACCATATATTTCATTATTAAGAAGTAGAACTCTAGACAATACCTTTGGATCTAATTACATTCTGGTTTTTCAAACTGAATCTCATCCAGACCACCAGGTCTAAACACTCCCAATTCGGGCATTTTCCCAACCATTATGCTCTGGAAAGGCATCTGGGCTGCACCTCAGGAAATATGGATAGTTGCCTCAAATCTCAGTACTTTTCAGTCTAAGATTGTGTTTTACTGTCTATTAGGGAAGAAAATTAGATATGCTGTAGGACATATATTTAAACATTAACGTTGATTGTTTCATAGCAGTGGATTTCTGGGTAACTTTTATTTTCTACTTTGTACCTTTCAATATTTCACAAATTCTCTATATTAGTTCTGAATTGTTTTTGCAATGACGAGAAGAGAAATCGGTTCACGTTATCCTTGCGAATCTCGTGGGGGAGAATTAGGGCAGTTGTGAAACTCTTAGAAAATCTTCGAATTATTTAGAAATCTGCTGAGTTTCCTTTCACATTTGTACAGTTTTAAGGGAGGGTTCAAGCTGATTTGCACTCGGGCAGAATGTGGTTTTTAGATCTGTTTTATTCTATGTTATTAAATACAAAATGTATAAATGTTTCATCACTATAAAACAGGACCAAAGGCAATTTAATAGGAATTTTGTGTTGTTTCCAAAGCTCCAGCTGAAGATGTCCTTGTTGTAATAAAATCCCTATGCCTTTTAACCCAGCGTTTTAAGTAATGAATTTAATTATGAAAAAAACTGCTGTCACTAAAGTCTGCCTCTTAATCATGCCTGCATTTATGACAAAAAAAAATCTGTTGCTATGGAAATTTTAGAGTCAGAGTTGCATCCCACAAAGCTCTACTGAAGTGTAAAGCAAAAATAGGAAATGAATCTTCAGTAAAGAGAAACTTAATATATTTTTAAAAACATTGAAATTATGGAATGTAGATGGATTTTACAAATGAACCTCATTTTGCATAACAAGTAGTCATGTAAAAAGTTCTGCATATATCTAATTTTGGAAAATCAAATAATTTAAAGTATAACTAGGGAACTTACCATTGACAGGCATTGCACAGGGGATCTGCCTCAATTTAATTAAACATATGTTGAGGCTTTACTATCTTATATTAAAAATTAATATTTTCATAGACTGAGTTTTTCAAAATTGAACACATATATAATTTGACATTAGTTTCAAAATGATTTTTAGTTGTCATTAAAACCCCAAATAACAGAACCAGCTGTGAATTACAGCTGTATAATGAGACCAGAGCCACAACTCACATTTAATAGTTATTTACCAATAGATGAGCCAATAACCACACAAAACAAGCTGGCAAACAGGATGAAGAAGGTAAATGATGGACTTGCTTTTAACTTATGAACTATCTCATGTATGCAAAAAGCAGAGACCAATATAACAAACCCCTGCTTAAAAAAGATAATTTTACAAGTACAAATGAAACTTCTTGGGCCTTCTTGTTAGATCTCATTCCCTCTCTTCCATGACTCCAAACTTGAACTTGGGCTTGCCCATGAACCTGCATTGAAAAATGCTTTTGGTACATACTTTTACACATCCATAAATACTCTACATTAGGTCATTCCCCCTGTTTTAATAACTTTTATAAAAATGGTGTCTTTGTATATGTTTTCTGCAACACTTCACTTTTCTCTTTTACTCAACCTACTTTTGAAGCGTATCCAGATAAATATGTCTCTGATTCATTTACAGTATTCTGCAGTAATCTGTTCCACATTCATTTCTAACTTCTGTTTACTATTCTACTGCATGATGACATGGTCATTTATTTATCTGTCCTCCACCTGAGAGATATTAGGTAGGTTTGTTTCTTTGTGTTTTGAGGGTTTTGTTTTTTGCTATTGTAATCAATGCATCAGTGAACAGTTTTTCATGAGTTTCCTTGGGCACATGAGCGAAGCTTCTTTGGGGGATATACCACAAACACTTCAAGTATGGGAAAATGAGAAAAGGTGCTTCAACAGTGGGCTTTCTGGTCTACTGTTTTCTCCCCTAATCAACAGCTATGGGCTTGTCCAATCCTGTCTACACATAGATAATATTGAATTATTAAAATTTATGTTTCCATAGATTGAAGATAGCCTTGATGACATCATATATATTTCACCTAGGTTTCCAGGCTTTATGGACACCTTCCAAGATACCTTAGCAAACAATGAAGTATCCAGTCTCAAGCTAAATGAAAGCCGAAGGAATGTGGGGCAGGCTCACACACTTATGCCATCCTTTGAGTTAAGGTTGTAAGACTGCACGGTGAAAATATAACAACGCAAACCTCTGCACTGAAGGGCGCTATTAAGAGCCAAATGAGCAGCGCAAGAGCCAGTGCCCAAGGAGTTCTGGGAGCTCGAGGCTCTGCCATTTGAATTAGGATGGAAAGATTCATATAATGCGCAGAAGGAGAAGGAAGAGCGATGCAGACTAGAGGCAGAAACCAAGTTTCTAGTACTCTCCAGAAATGTGCCATTTTCCCCCTGCAATTCAATGAAGGAGAACAAGTCAGCTGGGGTGGGGAATGCGTAAAGCACCTACACATGAAGTGAACCGAGACTACTGTGTTTAAGCCTCTGAATAGCTGGCAGGTGGTCAATTTCTAAAGCAATTTCTTGGAGATTGATATGGAGAAAGATATGGGGAGCTCTGGGGTTTTATTACCCATCACTTAGCTGCTGGTCTTGGCTCCTATTCTCTCGCTGCCTGCTTGCCTCCCCTCTCTTTCTGCTTCCCTTCTTCTTCCGCTTTCTGTTTGCGTCCTGTCATTCTCTGTTATAATTAAAATAGAAAACATTGCAGGTGTCTGCTGTAAAGCATTTGCAGACCCTGGGTATTACATGAAAAAAAATAAGCAGCTGCAAATTGTGTAATTTGGTCTTAAAAAAAAAAAAAAAACCTGAAAGACATTTCTGGAAATAAACACATCTTTCATCCTGGTAGGTCTGAATTTATTTTTTGTTTGTACTTCAGCCCCTTTGCTCGCCATTTCCTCTCCTCACTGCCTTGTACAGAAAGTTTCAGCTTTAACCAGTGAGTGTTCCTATTTTAGAAGAGATGGGGGAATTTCTGGAATCATGGCTTAAAATGGGGCAACTGTGTCTGTAGGGTGTGGTGCAGTGTTTCAGTCAAAACAACGCCTAAGAATAACAGCGGCTGTAAGTGACTAAAAATGGAGAAAAAGTAAAAATGTGCTGAAATATTATCTGTGATAGTTGGAAGGGATCTGCCATCCCCAGAGGAAACCAGTATATTGGCATGGATGACAACGGGGACTCCAGCCCACTCCCACTCTGGCCACCATGTTTTCTTGGGGGCATCCACTCAGGTCCTCAAGTCATTTAAAAAAATCTGCTCCTACAGCAGACAATAGGTGTTCCAATTTTAGCTTGAGGCTCAGCTATGTCCTCCTTTTCCTTGACTTTCAGATTTCCCAGAGCAGTGGGATGGGTGCAAGAGAGAGGAAGCCGGTGTAGCAATGAAGAGTTTTAAGTTCTCCAGTCAGACAGAACCAAACTTAAATCTTGGTTCTACCTCTAACTGTGATCATTAGGCAAATTATTTAATTGCCTTATGCTTTTGTTTCCTTATCAGTAACATGGGGTCAGTCATTCTATGTGCATCATGGTCATAATTCTTGTGAGGACAGAAGGAGACGATGTATATGAAGTATATAATAATATAGTGTCTAGCATGGTAAATGCTCCAGAAAGGTCAGGCAGTGATGGTAGTGGTAGAGATGGTGGAGGTGGTGGTGATACCTTCCCTTCCCCTCCTTTTATCCCCCCATAGTGCCATCTCACCTGGTCACATCCATCTACCCACCCATCCATCCTTCCACCCATCCATCCATCCATCCATCCAAGAAGTGTTATAGACCTCTACTATGTGCCAGGCATTATTCTAGGGTTCTATAAAACAGTATATGACTTTATATCCATTAATATTTTAAACAAAGAAAAATGAAAAGCACCCAGTTAGTAAAAACTTACTAGTGGAAGGCATGCATATACACTCCTTGGAAATTAATATTAGGTTGAAGTGAATGGCCTTGGTTAGGAGTGATGCTATATTTCCACACCTACATTAAATGTGTAGGTAATTTGTTGTGCCTTTTTGCCCCTGATGGCTAAACTTCCCATAAGTTAAACTTTCTCTGTGAGAAACACAAAACCCTTGAAAGCATCCTCTCTCCCACAAGAGAAATTATAAACTCCAGTCTCTTGCCAGAGGATTCGGAAGCCCTCACCACATAAGAGCCGTCACTATCCTAACGGTTTTCTGCAAGACCCAAACTTTATTGCATATGAAGTTATGGTCATCAGACAATTTCTTTTTCTGAATTCAATGGAAAATATTTTGTTCTTTTCTCTTTCTCTTTCACTGCAGTATAGTTTCCTACTGAAGGCCACTAGCGCCATCCTCCCAGTTATAGAAATCAAAGTTCTTTCGACATTGCCTCATGTGCCCTGGGGACAAAATTGCCCCCAGTTGAGAACCACCATTTTCATCCAATCTTGTTCTATGGACGCATCTAGAGACAACCTACACGTGAGCTATATAAACATGGGAATAGGGCACACTGTTCATACTTCTATGCATAGTTCTGTGAGATGGTTTTAATAAGCTACAGCAGCATTGTCATTTAATTCAGATACAATTTAAGACATCACTCAGAACTACAATTTTTGAGGAAATTTAGCTTATGTAAGAAGACATTTTATTTTGCTTGTTACAAGAACACAGTTCCAGAAATGTTTTCAAACCAAGAAAAACAGCATCAGTTAAATCCTTTATAAGGTTAACATGTAAAGAACGTTTAGGGAATAATTGACACCATCCAGTTGAAAAGGCTTCCTCCTGATACAATACAACCATTAGCAAGGTCAAAAAGTCTCTCAAGATTGAATATAGATGGCAGCGAGATATCAAATGGGACCTGAGAAAAAGCAGAAAGTGTTCATGAAATGCATTGTTTCAAACTGTTGGCTGAAGGAAAGTTCTCAAACATACAAATACCAATTCCATATAATGGTTTTATGTGAAAGATATTTAACTCTTGCCCAAGGCAAAATGACAAGTTTCATATCTCTGCATGGCTAAAATGTCACACGCATCATTTTAGACCCTATTAAGATTCATAGATTAGCCTATAAAACAGTAGATATTTGAGAAATATAGACTATTTGCATCCTTATAATCACTGTATATGATTCTAAAGGTAGGATTTGGGCCCCATTCCTAACAAAATGCTTTCCTCCATAACAGGCTGCCCAGTGGACAAATCTCCCTGTCTGTCTTTGAACTTAAGTCTTGCCACAGTGAAGCAAGCACGTTTGACGCTCACTCTCTCCGAAAGAGGCACTGGGTTACCATGCTGAGAACGAGCACAGTCTCAGTCACCTGAACAGAATGAAAGATTGAAAATAAGACTGCCTTTGTGACCACAGCACTGGTCATTTCAGAGAGAAGCAGGAAGGAGAGAATGATAAATAGGAAGGAACTTTAACGTTTCCTGGGGACCTACTTTATGCAGATCTAGATACTTTGGAAGATGAGTGAGCAAATGTCATGTAGAATGACCACAACAGATTAGATGCTTGTGGCCCTAAATTCTGGTAAGAAATTAGAAGACAAGTTTTATTAATTTCTTCTCAAATTGTTAAACGAATCTTTCATTCTTAAGAAAACACAGTGAACCTAAAAGTGGAAGCTGGTTTTTATTTCTTTTTCTTGACTTCATTGGATTAAAACAGGACCAAAGTATTCCAGTGCCTTCTATAACTTAACATAATAAAGAGGTGAAAAAAAATTAATAATGTCCTCCTTTCTCACTCAATCCTGAAGTAATAAGTATTACCAGTTTGGGGAGTACCTTTCCAAGACCTTTAAAATCCTCTGACAAATGTATATTCATGTGGGTTTCTTATTTTACCTTTTTTCTTTCCTTTGTTTTTTGAAATAGGATAACTAGGTTTCCATTATTTGCTTTTTCAATTACCAGTATGTAAGAGAAATCCCTCTTTAATCAATTCAAGGAGGCAGAATAACTACATGGAGTTTAAGAGTGTGTTCTGGAGTTAAGACTGCTTTGGTTCAAATTCAGACCTCACCACATACCAGCTGTGTGAGCTTGAGTAAAATATTTGATCTGTTTGAATTTTAACTTGGTCATCCATAAAACAGAAATAATATTGTTATTACAATTATTACAATGTATTGTTGTTACAAGATGGAATAAGTTTATACATATAAAATACTCAGAATGATGCCTAGCACACAATAAACACACAGTAAAGGCTACACATTACTATCATTGTCAAGCATATTCTTTTTAATGGCTACATAACAATGCATGGGATGGCTGCATCCTATTGTTCAATCAATCACCATAAAGGTTGTTTCTAGTTTTTGTACATGTTTGTTTATTCATATACATCCCTGGGTAGAGATGCTTCTATTTCTGTACTACTGATTCCCCAAGATGGTTTGGTTTAGTCAAAGGTATTTACATTTTACATTTTAACATTTCTTGCCAGATTACTTTCCAAATAGGTTATGATAATTAACACTTCAACCAGAAATATACAGATGTATAGATACCCAATTGACCCAGATCTATTTGTTGAAAAGACTGTTCTTTCCTCACTGAGCTGCAAAGTCATCTTTGACATAAACCATTGGGCCAAATATGCATGGATCTCTTTCTGGACTGTATTCTGTTCCATCAGACTATATACTTACTCCAATCCCACACTGTTATTACAGCTCTTTCATAAGACTCGACAACTAGAAGTGTAATTCCATTAGCTTTGTTCTTTTTTTGCATGGTTTTGGCTATTCCAGGTCCTTTGCATTTCTGTGTAAATTCCCTGATACTACAGTAAATGATAGCTTTTCAAATCTTTCATTTATAATTTTTGCCTGCTATGTAGAAATTGCAAACATTCATATGCATATAGCAACTTTGCTAAATTCACTTATTCATTCTAAGAGTTTATCTGAAGACTACTTTGGACTTTCTATGTCTATAAATAATAAGAATTGTATTCCTTCCTTTCTCACGCTTACACCTTTCTGTTTTCTTCCTTTACTTCACTGGCTGAGAATCCCCATGCCATATTAATTAGAAATGATGACAGGATGTCATCAACATATGATTAATTGACTTTTCAATTCAGGAAAAAGGGAAAGGTTTATTTAATGAATGGCATTGTGAAAGTATCTACTACTAAAATTCATTCTTTTCTTTACTTACATCCTCTACTACTTTTGTTAAATTTATTCCTAGGCATTTTATAGTTTTGTTATTATTGTGAATGTTTTAAAGTTTTAAAAGTTCTGTTTAAAGTGATTGTCCTTGGGGCACCTGGCTGGCTTGGTTGGTGGAGTATGTGAGTCTTGATCTCAGGGTTGTGAGTTTGAACATCATGTTGGGTATACAGATTACTTAAAAATAAAATCTTTTTAAAAAACGGTTATTCTTAGGGTGCCTGGGTGGCCCAGTTGTTAAGCGTCTGCCTTCAGCTCAGGTCATGATCCCAGGGCCCTGGGATCGAGCCCCACATCGGGCTCCCTGCTCCGCAGGAAGCCTGCTTCTCCCTCTCCACTCCCCCTGCTTGTGTTCCCTCTCTCGCTGTGTCTCTTTCTGTCAAATAAATAAATAAAATCTTTTTAAAAAAATGGTTATTCTTAGTAGAAAGAAAGTTATTAATTTTTATATCAGCCACTTTATCAGATTCTCTTAATCTAATCATTTTAAAAACGCTTACAGTTTGGTTTTGCAGTTATATCCTTTACAAATAAATACAACTTTGTTATTTCTTAGTATTTATGTTACTGATGTTATTCTCTTGTCTCATTGCAATAGCTAAAAATTTCAAAGTAATATTGATTCTTAGAAGTGCTATGGAGTCCTGTTACTCCTAAAAATTCTACCACCTAAACATGTTCCAGGTAATTTATGAAAGTTTATTTTGTTAAACAGTAAAATTAAAAAGCCACTATCATCAAAAACATGGAGTCCAGTTTTAAAAAACGTTGAGTTAGGTGAAAATGTGAACTTTATCTCACACCCAAAGTACATCAGTGCTATAAACATTAAGGGAATCTGAATGTGCTTTAGGAAGTCAGAGTTATATCTTTTCCCAGAGAATTCAAGATTTTACAAATTAGGATTTATAAGATTTCAAATAAAATGATAGAGTTAAAAGGTAAAGCATTTCTTTAAACATGTTTCTTGATTTGTATCTACTCAATCTTGATACCAGGACATTTAAAGTAAGCCCACATAATGTTTTATAATGTGAACACCCCATGAGGCTCAGAGACTTTTTTTTAAAGATTGATTTCTTTATTTGAGGGTGGGGAGGGGCAGAGAGCGAAGGAGAGAATCTCAAGCAGACTCCCCGTTGAGCAGAGCCTGACCTGGGGCTCAATCTCTCCACCCTGAGATCATGACCTGAGCCAGTCAAGAGTTGGTTGCTTAATCCACTGGGCCACCCAGGTGCCCCAGAGGCTCAGAGTCTTCCAGTGACTTACCCAAGCTCCCTCAGCTAGTACGTATCAGAGCCAGGATCTATATTCCTGGCTGCTCAGAACACATTCCTAACCACCCTGCAGCACGGCCTCTCCCCTGCTGCCCAGCTGTCCTCGGAGCCCCCCTGCCCCAGCCATGTGTGGCCACCCCAGAAAGCCCCTGCTCCTTGCAGACTCTCCCGCTCACACCTGACTGCACTCTCCTGCTCCCTCCCACGGGCTGTGGCACTCTGGACCCTTTTCCAGTTTTGAATTTTGGAGATTTTATGGAAGGTTCTAGGGCTTCCATATGAAATTTCTCAAGTAAAGTTAAGCTTAGGTGGAATTACTGAATTTTTTTTTGTTTGTTTTGGCCATTCAATGGAGACTGGATTGGCAATCGTATAATCATGGGGGAATCTTTTCTGTCTTTTGTAAGTAGCTTTCAGTCTGAATTATCCTGGATAAGATACCAAGGAGTTCCGGTTCCTTTTCATGAATCAAGAAAGGCTTTGTGGAGAGAAAGGAAGAAAACAGCCTGGCAGGTAAACAGACTGTAAATTAGTTCAAGTAGGTTCTGCTTTAAGGGGCAATATTAGAGAAACGGTGATGGTTCTGCCTGAAAAGGACAGAAGTTGGAAATAACAAGAGGAAAGGACAAAAGGTAATCAAGTTGGGGTGCACTGAAGGGGTTCATTGCCAGGACTTGAGCTTGTCTGGGGGAGTTCCGAAAGTCACTGGAGAGTTAAAGGTTATTTGCCAATGCTATATTTTATATGAGTTTCTGCATGAAAACTAGATTCTATCATAATGAAAGATTTTATTACTTCTGTTCTTTTGTTCCAATAACTTTCCTTGACTGAAAGAGAAATCGTATAGTCTTCAAAGTACCTATGGTTTTTCTCAATCCAGTGAGTTTTTATTGAGCACCTATGTTGAGAACTCTTCTTGCTTCTCTCTCAGCACAGTGTCAGTTGCCTTTTCGTTGCTTCTATGTGACCAAGAAGACCAAGAAGAAAGGGGAGGGGGAACGCCGAATTCCCACTACCCAATGAGGTTTGCCTACTCTTTTAATTGGTAAGTGGGTTATCAAAAACTGTGAGCCTTGTGATATGGATGGATTTAACTTTGCCTCCTTTCTAGGACTTTCAAACACAGAGAGCCAGAGCCACGGCGGGGGGGGGGGGGGGGGGGGGGGGGGAGGTTTAAAAGCCTCAGGGCAGGAAAACAAATGCTGTTTTCATCCAGCCTTCTTACATGTAAGTTTCTGGACCATGTGATAGTTCTATCTCAGTATATCCCCTGAGTCTTCGAAGTTAATAATTTATTGGGTTTTTTTTTCAGACTGGGGAAAAACATGCATTCCACAGTAGGAAGGATTATATGATACTAGTTTACTTAAGAATCAATATCATGAATGACTGGTGACCCATCGGATAGCAGTTCTAGATGAGAGGGAACTACAGAGATTTGGTTTCACTGTACTTTATATGATCAAGAGAACCCCACCACCGACAGTAATAGGTATTATCTCCCCAGAAATAGCACCCAACTCTTAAGAAGGCAAGAAGGGCTTGTGTACAACTCTACCAGACCACGGGAAATTTCAAACTTTGCTGAACAAGATTATCTTTTCCATCACTCTAATTTTGTGTTAATAAAACTTTAAATATGACCAAAAAAAGGGTTCTTTTTTAAACATAATATGAGATCAAAGGGTCATTCTGGTAAGACGGTAGAAATCTTTTAAAATTAAATTTTAAAGAAATAACATTATTATAAAGACATCTTGCAGAGAACAAGAAAATTAGAAATTAAAGATGGGATATGGGACAGAAAGCATTTGTACAGAGAACTGGTTCAAATGTTATATTATCTAAAAATAGGATTGATTCTTCTTAAATCATCATCACCACCACTGCTATTGTCACTGTGCCACCACGGAGACCTTGCTGTGCATGGCATTTCCTTCAGCTCTTGAGGAGAGTTCACCTTTTAAGAAAGGACAATTCATGCTCAGACACATTGTCCCACATGCGCAGGAAACCAAATGTTTCAGTCAGGCCAGAAACTGTTCGGCAACATTCAAGGGCCCTGTCTCTCTTCTTATATCTAAGTAGATGCCAAAAATGTTTTGAACAGTGGCCTCTTTATTGGACTACATGAAGAATGCCTCCCTAAGGGAAGATATATTGAGGGGGACTACATCCACTGGGTGTACATTGAAAAATCAATCTTAGGATATGCTCATAGTTTAGAGTCGTGGTATAAGAAAAACTAATTAATTGGTCTTTGTCCCAGGTTCCTGGCATAAAGCTCCTAAAACCATTGGGAATTTTCCTTTGTCTGCTAATAAGATGACTATGGCAGGAAAGGGGCCTGATAGCTTCAGGATGGAGCTGGTCACCAGGAAAACCAACCATGTGATTGGAGGGTTGGAATTTTCAGCCGTAGGCCCTGATTTCTGGGGAAAGGAGCAGGGCTGGAGATTGAGTTTGATCATAATGGCCAACCATTTAATCAACCGGACCCATGTAATGAAACCTTCATAGAAACCCCATAACCACAGGTTTCAAGGAACTCCTTGGTTGGTGAACACCATGATGTGCTGGGAGGATGGGGCACCCCGAGAGGGCATGGAAGCTCTGCCCCTCTCCACTCCCCATATCTTGCCCTATACATCTCTTCAATTTGACTGTTCCTCAGTTGTATCCTTTATAATAAACTGATAATTGCAAGCAAAGCGCTTTCCTGAGTTCCGTGATTCATTCTAGTGAATTATCGAATTGGAGGGGATATCATGGGAACTCTCAAATTTGTAGTCTGCAGAGCAGAAGTGTGGATAGCCTGGGCACTTCATTTGTAGCTGGCATCAGAAGTGGGGGCAGTCTTGGATTAAGCCTTTCATCTGTGGAGTCTAGGCTAATTGAATTGAATGGTTAGACACCCAGTTGGTGTCAGCAAATCGCAGAATCGGTTAGTGTCAGGAAAAACCACCTAGCAGTCATATCTGGCATTATGTAAATTAGGGCTGTGCTCAGCTATGAGTGTCTCTGGGCCTTTGGGGCCTTCTACACTCCCCTCCTCCTTGGCAGCTCTTAGGCATATACTGCCCTTCACACCCCTTCCCAGGCCAAGCAGAGGCACTCCTTGATGAAAAGCGACAGAGCTGACAGTGACATCTCCATTATGGGTATATGCTTTTTAGAGGGAACTATTTAAGAAAACAGATCCTGTAAGAAAACAATCCTGTAAGGCCAAAAGAGATCTTTAAGAAAAAAAGTAAAAGTTTAGGCTGTACATATCAGGCTTATTCTAACTGCTCAAGAGTCTAAGGCCCAGGGAAAAGAGTCTTTGAAATGTGACACCCTACTGTGCAGAAAGAGCAGCTGCTCCCTCCCTCTCTCCAGGAAAGTATTTCTCACCAGATAAAGAACTAATAAAGGGTCTCAAACAGGGCAAATCCCCTTTAAAATATCAAAAGCTCTAATCAGAACAGGAAGGATGAGTTATGCAACCAACAATAAAGTGCATGGGGCATAAAGACTAGATCCAAGTTCATGGCCAGTGGTTCAGTGCTTATAATCAGGGCCTTGGGGGAAGAGTGAAAGTTTCTTGGAGGGAGGATTTAACGGAAATGCCTGTATTCAATGTGTTACAAAACTGAATGCCTATTTCTCATTCCCGGTGGAGACGCAAGAGCATAAATTTTGATATAGTACTTATGTGTGATTACATCACTTTACATCATTGCCTTTATTTTCAGAAGATAGTTTTTTTATTTTTTTATTAACATATAATGTATTATTTGTACAGGTCTGTGGTTCAACAGTCTTACACAATTCACAGCGCTCACCATAGCACATACCCTCCCCAGTATCTATCACCCAGCCACCCCATCCCTCCCACCCCCCTCCACTCCAGCAACCTTCAGTTTGTTTCCTGAGATTGAGTCTCTTATGGTTTGTCTCCTGCTCTGGTTTCGTCTTGTATCATTTTTCCCTCCCTTCCCCTATACTTTCAGAATATAGTTTTAAGGCTTTACTGAGTCCTTGTTTTTTTTAGCCTGAAAATATACATTTTCTAAGAAAGGAAGTCTGTATTTATTGAGGATTGCAAATGGGCTGGAGTCTTCGTTTTACAGAGTTTATTTCATCTGTAAATTAACTGCTAAATGGAGGTCAAGAGAAAATGTGATTGAGCTATGGGTCAATTGTAGAATGTAGTTTTAATCATGATTGGGTGACATGTGTATGATGTTTTCTCCCTACTTCTCTGTTGGAAAATGAGCTTCAAGCCAGAGTATGCTTCCTAGTTCCTTTGGAACTCTTCTAATTCCAATAAATAAGGATAATTGAGCATTCATGTATTCATAACCAATCAGGGATTTTATTTTTATATTTTAACTCACTGCTGAGGTTCAGGATCCTGGGAGACAGACTCTAAGATGGAACTCAGCTTCCAGGAGGCTTATCAGGAAATACTCTTGGGATCAACACCCATGGTGAAAGGGAAGACAGCAGGACTGGCAGAGAGAGAAGATGGGCTGCAATGCAGTCATGAGGAAGGGCTCAGCCAACACCATAGGGCTCTGAAGCTGGGATGGCCCTTCAGAGGTGCTCTGAACTGTGGTAGGGGTCAGGTCTCTGTACCCCATATCAACCAGTAACCAGATGCTGACTCCCCCAAGAAAGAGGCCAGCTCCTTTCCCTGTGGGCGATTCCTGGAGAGAGTTGAGAACCGAGGGCTGTCAGCTGGCACATTGGGAAAAGGAGCTCTTCAGTCCTGAAGGGGAGCTCTGGGTGGCTCAGTGAAGGGGCCATGACAGGCACAAATATTTAATTCAATAGTTAACTATAAAACCATTAAACAACTAGCAATATGGCAAAAAGCATACTAGTATATAACTAATACAAGCCAAAGGGAGATTTAAAGTAATAACTAAGTAAGAATTCTTATACCAAATTTCCAGATGCTGCTTTTCTGGGTCACAGTAAGACGAGCTTAATACATTTTCAGTGTAACTCTTATTAATCACTTTATTTGATTACCCTGAGGAATGGTCCCCCTTCTGAAGTATGAGGAGAAGAATCAGGAAACAAAGAGGAGGAGGAAGATTCAGAAACAATTTCTTCCCTCAAATAATACCTTTCCATAAACTTAAATATGAAGAAATTCAGTAATTTCACCTCAGCTTAACTTTACTTGAGGAATTCCATATGGAAGCCCTAGAACTTTCCATAAAATCTCCCAAAGTCAAAACTGGAAAAGGGTCCAGAGCGCCACAGAGCCCGTGGGAGGGAGCAGGAGAGTGCAGTCAGGCGGGAGCGGGAGGAGAGGCTGCAGAGAGCAGGGGCTCTCTGGGGTGGCTGCACGTGGTGGGGGGGGGGCTCAGAGGACAGCTGGGCAGCAGGGGAGAGGCCGTGCCACAGGGTGGTTAGGAACGTGTTCTGAGGAGCCGGTCTGCCTGGGTGTAGATCCTCTAACACTAACTAGCTGAGGGAACCTGGGCAAGTCACTTAAATTTCTCACATGTAATATATGGATAATAACAGTCTCTACCTCAACTAGAAACAGAAATCTGAGGTCAGACGCTGACCTTTACAAGGTATGTGCATATTCATGTCTGATTGCTGCTGCGACAGCCTATGACAAACGCAGGGGCTTACAACAACACAAATCTGCTCTCCCACAATCCCGGAGAAAAGAAATTGGAATTTGGTTTCACCGGCCGAAAATCAAGGTGTCAGCAGGGCTGGTTCTTTTTGGGGGCTGCAGAGGGAGAATCTGTGTCTTTGCCTTTTGTCGCTTTTATAGGCCACCTGTTGCCCTTGATTTGTAGCCCCCACAGCATTCACGCCAGTCCTGCTTCTGTCACCACATGCCTTCTCCTGTCGTTGTCAAATCTCCCTCCACCTACCTTTTATAAGGATACTGTGACTACATTTAGGGCCCACCTGGATAAGCCAGAATAATCTCCCCATCTCAATACCCTTAACTTAATCATATCTGCAAAGCCCTTTTCGTCATACAAGGTAAAACGTTTTGGGGATTAGGGCATGACTCAGCCTACTGCATGGGTGATTAAATGATATGGCTTAGTTCATAAGAATATCATATTTATATCCTATCTGCTCAACAAAGTCTTCGTAGCTGCAGTTATTGCATTGTTTCTATTTAAAAATTCATGGCATTATTTGCAACAACATGGATGGAGCTGGAGAGTGTAATGCCAACTGAGGTCAGTCAGTCAGAGAGAGACAAATACCGTATGATCTCACTCATATGTGGAATTTAAGAAACAAAACAAATGAACCAAAAGAAAAGACAGAGAGAGACAAACCAAGAAAAAGACTCTTAACTATAGAGAACTGATGGTTCCCAGAGGGGAGGTGGGGGTGTGGGTGAAATAGGTGATGGGGAGCAAGAGTACATGTAACCATGACGAGCACTGCGTAATGTATAGGGCTGTCGAATTACCATACTGTACATCTGAAACTAATGTAACACTGCAGGTTATCTATACTGGAATTAAAATAAAAAATAAAATAAATATATATATAAAAATTCATGGCATTCCTGTAAAATGCCTATTGTGCCAGAAGTTATTAGTGTTCACTAAAATACATACTCATCCCTCTATAATTCTCTATGTCCTTGCATATCAGGTTGAAGCCAATACGATATGAACAGAAATTATGACAGTCATTCCATGCTGGCTCTTGGAAATGGTCACCCTAATTTATTGCCTACACTGGGACACTTTCTGAGAGTAAAAAGGAAGTATAGTAAGCATCTCTCCAAATCAACAGGTGTATGTTATGAGTGTCGCAGGCAAACTGAGATGCATGGTCGCCCTACTTAAAATTGTCCAGTGAAGTCCTCTAGCTCCTCTCCTGCAGTGGTGACCTCCAAGGCCACGTGGTCCAGACAGCATGGCTACAAGTAGAAGGAGAACTATCCCACCCTCACTGAACTTTGCATGAGAAAGAAAGGAACCTTTATTGCCACCAAGAGTTGGGGTTTGTGGGCCCAGCATAACCTACCCCATCCTGTCTAGAACACATATGCTCTGGCAAGTCTGGCAAGCTTGTCCTCCCCTTATCATATTGGCGGGGGGTGGGGGGAATGCCATCAGAGTGAGGGTTTAACTCCACTGAAAGATCAGAACTTTGAATCTCAGCAGGAAACTTAGAGGAAGAAATGCTGTAAGTGGGTACACTGAAGCTGGGCTCCCTCCTGAAGGGCTGTGTCAAGTCTGCCTTGGGCTTTTGTCCTAAGATGTAGAAATGGAAACCCCAGAGTTCGAACAATACCTGCCATTTCTTGATGGTTATAGTCTGGCAACTAGAAACAGGAAGGTTTTATTTTTTATTTTTTTTAATTTTTATTTATTTATTTAAGGGGCAGAAGGAGAAGAAGAAGCAGGATCCCCACTGAGCAGGGAGCCTGACACCGGGCTCCATCCCGGGACCCTGGGATCATGACCTGAGCCGAAGGCAGGCACTTAACCGCTTAACCAACTGAGCCACCCAGGCACCACAGGAGGAAACTCTTTTCTAGAACAAAGGCTTGATAAAGAACACGAACTGAAGTTTGCATTTTGTTCATGGGACTTTGTCGCTTAGAATCAAAGCATGACAGCCTTTGTTCATAGCTTCCACTTGCAGCACCAAACTGGAGGGCAGACCTCCTGTGCAGAGCATGGAAAGAAAAACTGCTCACGCTGACTTCTTTATTCATCTCAGCAAAAACTGCAAGCTGCCTGCAAACCGCTCTCACAACATGGCCAACGCTGCCCGGTAAGGTCTGATAGAAAGTCTAACAAAGTGTGCAATTTACAGAGGAATTTCACATAAATCCTTTCATGGAACTCTTTTTAGAATTTCTAACTTGAGCAATCAACCTTTGTCTGTCAATATTAATAAAAGGATGCGCACAAGAAGGGGGCAAGGGAAGAGGGAAAGGCTAGACGGGAGGAGGAGGAAGGACAGAAAGAGGTGGAGTAGAAATC
Source organism: Callorhinus ursinus (assembly GCF_003265705.2). NCBI lineage: Eukaryota > Metazoa > Chordata > Mammalia > Carnivora > Otariidae > Callorhinus > Callorhinus ursinus. Next base: position 12,607,944 of record NW_027397076.1, read on the forward strand.
CACCACGGAGCTTCCCTGAACATCTGCGGGCGCTATGACCCAGGTTCTGCATCGGGCACTTTGGGCTACGGACAATTCTGTGGCCACAATAAAATGTGCCGATGTTCGTAAATATTTTTTGGGTCATCCAGAAGTGTAGTCTAATAGCTCTCTGGGGAATTACACTGAGTGAAAAAAATGACCATCCCCAAAGGGTTACATAGTGAATGGTTCCTTTTGTATAACATTCTTAAAATGACAAAATTATAGAAATAGAGAATAGATTAGTAATTGTCAGAAATCAGGGCTAGCAGTGGGGTGGGTAGTGAGGTGTCTATAAAAGGACAATGAAAGGGGTCCTTGTAGTGACAAAATTGTTCTGTATCCTGACTATTAATGTCAGCACCTTGGTTGTGATACCCTATGGTTCTGCAAGATGTTACCAATGGGAACAACTGGGTAAGGAGTACACAGAATCTCTCTAGATTATTTCTTATAATTGCAAGTGAATCTATAATGATCTCAAAACAAAAAGTTTAATTTAAAAAAGGATAGTTGAAAAATAATACATCTATTAAATGCCCATTTACTCTTTTGAAAATCAGCAAATATTTAGATAGGCCAAAAGCCACTAATGAAGGAAGTTTCTAAGGGTCAGATGAACAAAGACTCATTTCACATTATTAAGGCAGGAAAAAATAAGGATGACTACAATGTATCGAATGCTTACCACTGGCACTATACTGGCCGGATACGAAATGCGTTGCATGCTTTTTCGAACGTAATTCTCCATGAGGAGAATGAATGTACAGACAAGGAATTGAAGCTCAGAGAAGTAAAGTAACTTGCTCACAGTCATGCAATCAATAGATGGTGGAACCAAGAATTAAATCATGTTTTTATCCACTAAGATACATTGTTTCCAAGACCTTCAACAGAATCTAATAGCCCCGAGGTCTTTAAGGATTAATGACTTGTCCACAAGGGCAAAACTGGACAAGAACTCATGCTAAGCGCTTTTCCTACCATACTGGGCTCTCACAGGTGGTTGAGAAAAGAACATAATGGCATTAGCTGCCTGAGATACAGGCAGAAGAAGAGCAAAAATCTAGAATGGCTAGTGTTCTAAGTATTAACAAGGAGAATGGGTAAATTTAGACCTGCTCCTTCTTTGTGGATTTATTTTAATATGAAAACATTTGTGCAGAGAACTTCCAAAGCTTACCAACTGACTCAGCTATGTGAGGCAAAAGTCAATATTTTCCAAAAATGAAAATATAATCCCAGTGTTAAGGGTACAGTTTTTTTAACCAAGACAAAAGCATTCAGCAAAATGAATGAGATAAATGAAGCTAAATGTTTACCTCAGTTTTTAGCAAAATGGAAAGCAGTAAACAGATTTGCTAATGATACCCCTGCCTTTCACCTCCTTTGAAGTTACCCAAAGTGACTAAACTTCAGGAAGTCGTCTCTTTGGTTCTAAAATGCAGATTTATCCTGAATGAAGCCAGGCTTGCTTGATCCGGCAGTACACACACTTCTTGCCACTTAGTAAATACACAATATCGGTTCATGTTATCTTTTGGTTTAAATTACGTCCAAGTATCATTACACCAGCACATTGCACGTCTCACAAAAGTAGGACCAGTACTTGGAGCACAGACAGCACAAAGGCTCTGGTTCCATGATGAGCGAGAGTGTATTTCACCTTGACACCATTGCTGGTGAATCTCTGAGAGATGAGCATTTTGAAAACGCTATAAACAGCTTAGCCTTTTCTTAGCATTATGAAGAGCACATTAATAGCCTGGCCTTTTCTTAAGGGCTTTCTTTTTCCCTTAGCCAAATTTGACAGCTAGAAGTGAAGAGTGAGAGGATGGAATCAAAGTCGGGGCTATGTTTTAAAAGCAGCATGGAACTGATGTCATCCGGCATTGTCTTCAAAAGAATATAAGAATATTAAGTGGATGTCTCATGAACTTACACACAAAGGATACTCTTCACTTGAGGACAGAATGATAATGTCTCAGAGAAGAAAGATGTAATTCTAGATGCCCATAAAATCTATTCAGACAGCTCTTGGCTGGTACAAAAAAAAAAAAAAAAAAAAAAGCAGAAGAAGAAGAAGAAAAAGAAAGAAAGAAAATCTGCAACTCTTAACTAAAAGAAGTTATAGTTATTAGTAAAATTAATTTTTAAATACTTATTAAACACCTACTGTAGAATATGTGAAACCTTAAACCCAATGCTATTAAATGACAGTTTAAAAGACAATATGGTTATTGTCACCATTTGGAAAGTTTTGTTGAAAAAAAAACCAAGAGGCATACGGTAATGTAATAAAATTAGCCAAAGGAAATTGAATAGCTTAGCATCACTCTCTAAAATTTAACAGCCTAAAAAAAAAGTGAAGTGGGAGCTGTCCCACATAAATAGGGACATGTGCAACCCCATCCACCACCCAGAAAACCTGCATCGGTCATTTCAAAGGGTGCTTTGAGAACCCACCTAGTTTATCTTCTACCCTCTCAGCAGAAACACACTGAGCAACTTTAGGACAGTTACTGAGCATATTTGGGGAGAGTTGCTAACTAATTTTAAAAACTGCCTAAGCAGGTTGCCAGAAGTGGCCTCTGCTCGGAGTAGGAAGAGACCAACAGATTGGGAGTGCTTCCCTGGATGTTGGGGCAGATTGCATTTTCCCAAAATGGCTGCAGTAGCTCCCGACCCTATGCCTTTCCTGCAGTTTGACACCGACACTCTGCCCATCAAGAGGTGAATCTATGTTCAGCCTTTAATGTGGGTGGATTTGGGACTAGCAGGGAGAAGTCATTAGGTAGCTTAAAAAGCTGGGGCATAAAGAGTGACAGAGCTTCTGCCTAGTTCTCTTGAGAGGCTCATTCCTGAAACCCAGACGCCACCCTGTGCTGAGGCTCAACCAGCCCCACAGAGGTCACATGTCACGTTCTGGCCCACAGCCCACTCTGCGTGCCCAGCCCTCAGCCCCTGGCCAACAGCCAGCATCAAGCACCAAACCAAACTAGCCTTTGAGCCTTCAGGGATCTCAGCCCTTAGAAGCTGAATCATCCCCAAATTTCGAGTCTTCCCAGCTGATGCTCCAGATACCATAGAGCAGAAACAGATCCTTCCCAAATATTCGTTAAAATGTGGGTCATTTTATGCCACTAAGCTTGGGGTGCTTTGTTATATAATAATAGTAACTGGAACAGAAGAAAATGGGACATATATGTGGCTAAAAATGATGCACACAGTCATTCCTAGTACTGGAATTACTGTGGCCTCTCTTTTGGGAAGGTACTCAGGAGCTTTATGCTACACATGTCTTTCTACTACAGCCACTCCTCTCCTTACAAGGGTCTAACTCCAAGTGAATTCACATGGCTCTGAGATGATCATAATGTTTTGCTTAGGATGGTGCCAGGCACTAGTCTAAGAGTTTATGTGGATTACTCATTTAATCCACAAAACAAACCCATGAGCTATTTTTTTTTTTTTTTAAGTAGACTCCACGCCCAGCGCAGAGCCCAACTAGGGGCCTGAACTCACAACCCGAGATCGAGACCTGAGCTGAGGCCAAGTAGTCGAACGCTCAACCAACTGAGACACCCAGGTGCCCCGAGGTTAAGTAGGATTTTTATTCCCATTTTATAAATAGGGAAATGGAAGCATGGAGGCTTGCCCAAGGTCACACAACTAGCAGTATCAGAGCTGGGCTGGAATTTGGAGCCAGGCAGTTTGGCTCCCAAGCCTGTCCACTAACGACCACACCCCGACTCTCATGTTCCCTCAGCCACCTATGGCTGAGTCCAGCCCCTCCCCCGCCAAGAGGGCCCAAACTGAAAAGGGAGGAGGACACTGCTGGCTTCAGCGTGATGGTCATGGTGAGAGCCCAGGCTCTGGAGTCTGCCAGCCCCAATGACTTTGGGCAGGTCTTTTAACCTCTGTTAACCTCTTTCTTCCTACTTTTATGCGACACAGTCACCCATTTGAAAACCACAACCATCATCTTCGTTAAGCACGAGCCACATTCCCTCCTTCTAGACTGTCAGCCTCTTCAGGGCAAGGACTCTTGTCTTTCTCACTTCGGATTCCTCCTTTGGGGCCAGCACGGTGCCATGCACTCAGCTGCAGCTTGTAACTGAGCTGATGTTGGCTTCTTCTTTTCTTTTCTTTTTTTTTTTTTTTTAAACCTCTGTCCTTATTTTTGCATCCAGGGCCTTTGGGATTTGCTCTGTTCTTTACATCCCCATGAACAAAGCCATAAATCATGCCTTTACCACTGAGCCTGCTGCCAAAACTAAGACTCGGGTTTTCTGCCTCGTCTTTCAAAGGTCTTCCTAATCAGAGGAATAGGCGTTCACGGGCCCCCTTGATCATATTTATATCTCCTAAGGATTCTCTACTGCCTCCCGATCATTTTCCAAAGTAATGAAAACTCTGAACCGTGGGCCACAGGAGCTTCTACTAACTTGATTTCTTATAGGGAACTATTAAACCCTTCTTAAAAGATATCACAGGGAATTTCTTACCTTCAGAATTATGTCAAGATAATACCAGAATATTAACTGAGATTATTCCTGAGGAGGGGTGTCTGGCCTCCAGGCCTCTGTTTTACCCTGTACTGTAATTACTTCTGTATTTGCCTGTCTCCCCCACTAAACCGAAGGCTCGGACTCTGGCTTTTACTTCTGTATCCCAATGTCCAGTCCAATGGCTGGCAAAGAGGATGCACTAGCCAAATGTTTACTATTCAAATGCATGGAGTTGATGGGCCCAAAATCACTGATAATGTCTGGACTAGAACTGCAATCCAGGGGGATCTCTGGAAAATGCATCAAGGGCATTCGTTCATTTCACAAACATTTATTAAAAACCTCTGTGGGAGCCAGCAGTGGGCAAGGCAATGAGCATAAAAATGTAGTAAGATCCAGTCTTATTATATAAAACCCAATCGGCTCCAGTAGGGGAGACCAATATGGAAGCACATCATTAGAACACATTTTGATAAGAACTAAGTACAAGGATCTAAACCATGGGCCTGAGAGGCAGTGATAACAAGAAGGCAGTCTGGGTTAGGTTAACAGACTAGACGTGTCATTTCCCATTTTTACAGGGTAACCTAGCAAAAGATAAGATGCTAGCACTGTGGAGCAATCCTCCAGCTGACACCCAGGGTCATAAGGTCAAAAGAGGTCATAAGGTATAGGTGGTCACATGATAGAATCAATACATCAGACATAAAATGCTAATGACTAAACTAAGATAGGTTAATATATCTGTGACTCTGTGTCTCCCTCTACCTGTTCTTCTACCCTCTCCATACTTCTTACCCAAAACTTCTTAAAGATAATAATTATTCTAGTGACCAGCATGCGGTTGATGTCAATATCTGAACATAAATACATCAAAATATGATCATTTTAGGAATCAGAAATAAGAGAACATGTGTGCACTAAATTCAGCCATGTGAAAAGGAATGGATAATGTACATAATGTCATGGAAGTCCTTAGAACTCACCTGTCATTAGGATTTTTTATGTTAAATTAAATTATTTTTAAGAAAATATATTGTATAATAAACTTTTCATGTACAACTGGGGCTTGAGAAACAATGGCAGACATCAGACCATCTTGGTGCTTTCTCAGAATAGAAGGGAGGAGTTTTTGGATCTATTATGAGGGAAATTCATGGCTGTGAAGCCTCTCGCATGCTGTCAGCTGCCTTGCTAGTATTCTCCTCCCACATTGGCCTCTGTTGGCATTTTCCTCTCCTTTGTCCAGGAAGGCAAGGGGGCTGGATAAAACCCACAAGCCAAGCCACCTGGTACCCCAACAAATGTATGATCTCTAAATCTCAGTGTGGCCTTTGATCCTCATATTTGTCCTTGCTCAGCTTCCTCCCTCACCACACCCAACGCCTGTGAATCCTCAAGCCCTTCCTCTTTCCCTTGGAAGACCATGCCCTCAACCCCCCACCTTCTCCACAGCAGGTAAACTTGCCTCCGCTTCACAGAGTAAGTGAAAACCTCTGGGTGTGAGCTGCCCCAGCTTCTCCCACCCTTTCCTTCCACACTCACTCACGCCCCGACTCACCTTCAGCTGCCACCCCAAGACCTAGAGAAAGAGGTCTCTCCTCTGTTCCCAGTCAGCTCTCTTGCTCGTGCTGTCATGTCTTTCTGTTCCCACCCCCTCTCCAAAGGCCCTCCTCCATTGTTTGTCCTTGTCTCTTCTAGAGAGGCAACCTCTGCCCCTCTTGGCTCTTTTCCCTCATCACAGCTCCCATCCTAGCGCCCTCCTGATGCGTTCCCTCCAGCCGTTCCTCTACCGCGGCAGACTTCTCACCCAAACCTTCCCGAAGATTCATCTACACCTGCAACTTTTACCCTCTCACTCCTCAATTCCCTGTAGCATCTGCTCCCTATTCTAATGAAATATTTGCTGGGTATAATTTAGTGAAAGATGCAGATCCCAGACGGAAGCAGAACTGGCTTTGACTCCTGCCTCCTCCACTTACAAGGTGTGAGATCCCAAACATGCTGCTTAATTTCTTCATTTCTAATGTGGGGATAATAATAGTAACCAACTTCACAGAGTTCTTGCAATATGCAATGAGATACCATATTTAAAACACTGAGTAGTGTCTGCACATGCCATTGCCCAATAAAAATTATTACTAGCAGTAGCATTTGCATTAATGATTATTATCATTATTATCTGTCAGGCACCATGCTAGGTCTAGCTAGAGATCCTAACTAAAAGAAATCCTACCAAATTCATGCAGCCAAGAAGAACTAGTTTGCAATCTTCTTATACAGTGGGGCTTATCTCTTGGCTTAGAATCATCTTCTCCACCTTTGAACCAGGATCTGTTCCTAGGAATTTCCTTCCATAGTGATTCTGTATGACTGCAGTCAGTTTGGTTCACACACACACACACACACACACACACACACACACAAACACACACACATAAACAGTAAATTTGTTTCATGTGAACCAATAGGAAAATATTTAATTTAACTGAACACAGGACCTTTAATCTCTGCTGCTTTTGCAGCAACAAAAGTATCTACACACCAATGTTCTGTGTGCAGTTGGAAGTCAATAATTACTGATGAGCAGACATATAATGACTTAGTCCTCCTCATGGTCAGTCACCACAAGAACAGAAAGCATATTTTTAGCATCATGTTTGACTCCTATCTGACAACCTGGAAACTGCAGTAACTTGAAGCTATGTAGTCAAGGAAAGGATTACTTTGTTGCTGGTACACCAGAAAAGAAACCTAACGGTCGTTTATTTCCTGTGATTACTCACTAAGAAGGTTAGCACAGAGAGCTCATTTCCTTCCTCCACCTTCTTGCTATTCTTAATTTTCTTTTTTTGTCACAGGCTGTGTGTGGCAATATTTGTTTTAATTAGGAATACAGTACAGGCGAAGGCAACTGTAACGGGTATGTTCAGTAAGGAACCAAATTGTACAGCGAGATCCCATCTCAGTGACAAAAACAGCTTCACTAAGGCATGTCATTTTGTCTAACAGTTTGCTTTTTGGAACAGGCTTAGAAATTCCCATGCCCTACCCCAGCACTAGTAGGTAAGTCTTGCTTTCAGGGGAGGTATTGGCATGGGGTTCAAGTGGGGGGCCCCTTCTCTTGGACTAGTGGATCTTTTCACTGCGGGGGATCTCAAGTCAGGATCCCGCACACTGACCTCATGCCTCTAGGATTCAACAGTGATTTACATCACACAAAAAATGGTTCCTGGTTCTTTCTCTCTTTGTTTAAGATTTTTTTTTAAAGTAATCTCTAGACCCAGTGTGGGGCTAGAACTCACAACCCTGAGATCAAGAATCACACACTCCACCTACTTAGTCAGCCAGGTGCCCCATCTTTCTCTATCTTTAACACTGTTCCTCTCCTTTTCTATCAATGTATCAAAACAAATCTGGATCCTAAAAATCTCTTTGAAATTAGTTGACTAGGGGATAAAGAATTCACACGTGGAAGGCAGGACCATAGTAGGTGTAATGATGATGCCTAAACAGCTAATAATTACCAAATGTTTATTTGTGTGAGGCCGTATTCCACATACTTAACGTGCATTGTTTCCTTTAGTCCTCACAGCTGTGAAGGGTTGGCATTACTACCCCCACTTTACATATGAGAAAGCTGAAGCTTAGGGAAATTAAATAACTTGCCTGTGGTCGTACAACTAGTAAGATTCAAGGCTGGGATTCCAACCCAGTTCTGTCAGATGCCCAAGCCCATTAGTGCTATAAATCATGTGTCTTAAAATAGCAACTCCTTCTTCTGTGACCTATTTTCAACCATAGTTTGTATCAAATTAGATTAAACTTGATTTTTATTATAATGTCTTCCATGGTAAATCTATGTATTTCCATAATACAAAAATTAGGTTCCCCACTTAAAAAATAGGAAAAGGACATGAATGGCCAAATGAAAAGAAATTAAGTCAAATATTAAATTTCAGATATTTAAAACTAAAGGGAATTTAATTCAATTCAAGAAAGAGTAACCAAGTGATACGCTGTACTAGGCACTTTAAAGTATTCAAAAATTAAGATAGTACTGCTCCTGATCCAAGAAGCTAATGATCTAGTGGGAGAAACATAGTGTAATATTTCAGTTCTTACTTCAAATGTCATCTCCTAAGAGATCTTCCCGGACCTCCCTATCTAAACTGTTGCCCCATTCCCTGTTACCTTCTATCACAGGGGCTAGCAAACTTTTTGTTTCCTGTAAAGGGCCAGAAAATAAATAATTTAGCCTTTCTGGGCTATATGGTCTCTCTCAAAACTACCCAACTCTGCTGCTATAGCTCACAGCAGCTAGAGATCACAAATAAACAAACGAGCCTCCTGTGTTCCAATAAAATGTTATTTACGACACGGGCAGTGGGCCAGATAGAGTTCACAGGCTGTAGTTCGCTGACCTGACCCTACTCTAACATATCACTCTGTTTTTTCTTTCATATCTCTTAACAAAATCTGAAATTATCCTGCTTACTGATTTATTACTATTATTTACTATTTCCCTCCACAAAAATGGCAGCTCCAAGAGTGCAAGGTCCTTGCTGCTCATTCGCAGCTGGCTCTCCAGGGTCTTAGAAAGGGGTTCCTGACACATGCACAGCTCGCTCTAAAGGTCTGTTGATTGACTGAATGAGTACTATTTCACAAAAGGAGAAACACTGATTGCCAACAAACATATAAACTATATTTGGCCAGATTATTAATGAATATGAAATAACTGAAAAGGTCATTTTTTTTCACTTAGCATGCCTGGAATGGTTAGGAAACGGGAAGGACAAAGACAAGGAAGAGAGGGAAAAGAAGAGGAAAGGGAAGAGAGAGGGGAAGTAGGTGGGGAGAGCCTGTGTAGATGAATATGTGGGGAAACCGGCCCTCCCATCTTCTGCCAATGAGAGAATGTAGATCCCAGAAGAATTGAAAGCAAACTCTTGCACACCCATGTTCATAGCAGCGTTATTTACAATAGCCAAAAGGGAGAAATGACTCAAGTGACAACCTACAAAAGAATGCATAAACAAACATGATACATCCACAGAGTGGAATATTATCAAGCCTTAAGAAGGGATGAAGTGACACATGCTACAAGGATGAGCTTTGAAAACACTGTGCTAAGTGGAATAAGCCCGCCACACAGGATCCTATGTATGACTCCACTTATGTGCAGGTACCTAGAATGGGCAAATAGTACAACAGAAGCAGAAAGTAGAATGGAGGTTACCAGGAGCTGGGAGAAGATGGAATGGGGAGTTATTATTTAATGGGCACAAAGTTTCTGTTTAGAACGGTGATAAATTCTGGAGATGGATGGTGGAGACGGTTGCACAGCATTGTGAATGGACTTAATGCCATTGAAGTGTATACGCAGAAATGGTTAAAAGTATAAATTTTATATTATGTATAATAAAAAAGTATATAAAAAAGTAATTATATTTAAAAAGTATATACACTTTTTTTACTCCAAAAATATACTCCTAAGAAATAACTCTGAGGAGATAATACAGAAGGATGAAATATGTATATGCTAGAATCCATCAACCTCAAGATTCATGAATAAAAATCTAGTGTGTAAATAGAGCCTGACAAAAAATATACAAAAGAGACTATTATGCAGGCATTAAACATGACAAAGTAGACTTCACATAAAAGTATCTCCATAACACTATTGCTAAATTAAAAAAAACAAGCTACAGAATGCATGTACAGTACAATCCCATTGATGTAAAAATTCTAAGGTTTATTTGTACATGGAAAAAATTTGAGATATTCTCCAAAATGCCTGTAGTTGATTATTCTCTGAATAGTAGATTTGAGATGATTTTAAAATTATCCTCTTCATAATTCTCTGTAGTTGATTTTTTAACAAAGAATATTTTTAACCAAAATAACATGCTATTATAAACTCCTGTTTATCACTTCTTCACATTAATTAAGGAGAGTTAGGCCCTTGATACTTTCATAATAGATGTTTTCTGTATTTCTGTTTCCATAGCAACAATAATACTTGTGAGAGGCTCAGATACATTTTCAAAAAGATACGTACCTCCGACAATGGTATTACATCTCCATCAGTCAAAAACAGATTTATTATTTCAGAGCAACATTCAATAATCATGTTCTAGAAATAAGAAGACAATAAAGTGAGGTTGAACTTACTGGTAAACTACTAGATATTTTAGTTATAAACTATTCCATTTGTCTTTTCTTGCATCACCACCTAACCCTCATTCCCAGGAGAAAATTTAGAGGGACTCGTAGGTCACAATCCCTCATATAATTAAGGTTATTTGAAAAGACACAGGATGGCCACAGAAGATAAGATTTACTTATGAATCATACATTATTTCATTGTTAAAATTCATATGTTACAGAATTCACACCAAAATGAGGTTTTGGAAAATCACTTTTCTTCTGCGATGAGAACCTGGGGATAAAGAGATTCAGACCCCAGGAAGCAGAGAAGAATGGTTGAGAACTGAAAAAGAAATGGAGAGAGTAAATGAAAAGGAACCAAAAGTCCATATCATACGTTGTCCATTGCTGATGACACTGGCATAGCCCCTACTGTGTGGACACAGCCGTGTTTATGTGTGGACCTCTGACCCCAGATGGATCTACCGCGGGAAGGAGTGAGTCAGTCAGATTCTCTATCATCGTAATTTCATATAAGGAAAGGCAAGAGAAGAGAGCTATAGTGAGTACTGACTATAGGAGCTGAAGGTCCTGATACAAACGTGGAAAAGGCAGCCATTGGGCTAGATATAAGATGAGTAAGAGAAGGAAACAGATGTGTGAGAACTTACACCCCGCCACCCCCCTCCCCGTAATTAAGCACCGTCCTGGCTCCCGACTCACCAGTTCCATTTTTCTGTGAGGCCCATTGTGTCTGGTTTCCAGTTCTTATGTATGAGCTTATCATACCCTGTCACATACTGCCTTCCCCCACACCTACTTTACTTGAACCAGTGTAAGCAGCCTTTCTTTACTTACAGCTAAAGGAGTCATGACTATAAGACTGTCAGAAACTCTGCCTACTTTGTGATGTTGCCAGGTCCAGCAACAATTCACTTTTATGGTTGTTTAATACACACGTGTACCAGCACTCAGAAATATGAAAATGATAACGTTACACTAATTTTTAAAACTTTTTAAAAAAAGAAACAAACAATAGAATTCACAGCCCCCAAACCATATTATATTTAAGTTTTTATAAATACATGAATACAGAAAAGATCACATTTTAAAGTTCCAAAGCTATTGCTAATTCAGTTCAATTTAACAAATATATTCAAGATGCTGTGGAACACAAAGATGAAGAAACAGACCCTTATCCTCACAAAGTGTACAATAGCTGAGAAGAATAGATTCGTACACTCCTAAATAAAATACCAAGTAGAATGTGGTCAGAACATGGATAGGAAACTAGAGGTGGGACAGAGGACGTGTAAGGAACAGGGAAGACTTCTTGGAGGAAGGGTCATGTGAAATGAGACTTGAATGAATAGTAGGATTTCACTGGCAGAGAATGGGGACAAGGGCATTCCAGATGGAGGGAGAACAGTGGATATTCAAGGAACATAAAGCATCTGATATGGTCATTACTGTGGGTGTGTACAGGAAGCATGGCAGTGAGAGTGATGAGAAATAAGGCTGGAGAGGTCAACTTATAACGGGACATGTAAAAGTAAGGAAATTGAGAGGCACTGGTCTGAGGAAATAATGATCCAATTGCTTTAAAAAAGATACTTCTGGCCACAGTTTTAAGGTGAACTGGGCTCAGAAAGAGACAAGAGAAAGATAAATTAGCTAGGAGGCTGCTCAAACTGTTTGGGCAGGAAGTGATCATGGCGAGAAGTGGGCCAGCTTCAGTGGGACAAAGAAGGTGGAGGGCAAGCAGGGTCTCCAGCACTGATCAGGGTATACCACTTTGCCATGATGAACCTCCCAGGCTCTTGGTCCACTTTAAGACAGAAAGGATACTCCTCTGTCTGAACACTGATACTCCTCTTATTTATCTATATTTCTATATTTCTAATTGAGTTCTCAGGACTGGTTGCACTCTGATACTCCTCTTATTTACCTATATTTCTATATTTCTAATTGAGCTCTCAGGACTGGTTTAAGTATATTTCCTCCCTATAGGAAAGATTTCAATAACAGCCATGATGCGTTACTGTCATGATTTCATCAAGAGCTATCAAGCAAAATGAGATTGTCTATATCATTAATCATTTCACATAACAGATGAAGACAGCAATGTTACCTGATAAATAAATGCCTTCTGCTCCCTGTCTCAACATTTATCAAGCAGAAATTTCACCTCAACAACATCCTATTTCTTTGGCATTATTTGCAGTAAACCATTACAAATAGCAGACGTTGGCTGACTGGATGCTTGGCTACCATAGAAATGTAGCCTTGAGCTCATCACACCAGGCAGAAAGCTGCCAGAGGTATACTATGCACGACTGGCAAGGGGCTGGGAGGGCACAGAATAATCCTTGTTCAATCTTTGCCATTTTTCCCTTAAAAAGGAGCATCTGATGATTCGATGATGGTTTTCTGAGTTACTTCAAAAATAACCATGCCGACTCTTTGACTTAGTTGAAATCCTCATCTTCTTTCACCTGTGGAAAAAACTTCCTAAATTGTTTTCCATCCTCCAAACTCTTGCTTCCCTCATCCCTCCTTCACATGCCACCAGGCCATGCCACCACATGTCTCAGCAAATCACAGGATGGGTCATGAGAAGTCCTTCCAGGTGCTGCCCCCTCCCTCTCCTACCACCCGTACCCAGCCCTGCCTTCTTCTGTCCCTTGCCTACAGAACAAAGTTCACTCACCATTTTTTCGTTCAATGCCTACTGTATGCATCCTAAGTGCCATAAATTGGTAATGAAAAGACAGAGAGTCCTTAAGCAGCTAATTGATGGTCTAGTGGGAAGAAAAGTAGAAATGGACTCTTAACAGTACCATGTGGTGACTCAGAGAGGAGGAAGCACTTCGTTCCACCTACCTCTTCAGCCCCATCTCCCACTGCATTCCCCCTGTTCTCCCACCACAACAGATAAGCCCATTGTCCCGAGTAGAACATTCAGTCCCTGACTTCACATCCCTTCTCTTGCTGTATCCTCAGTCCTCTATGAGTGCCCTCCAACTAGAAGCTTCCCAAACAAGTAATCGAGAGGCACTGTGTGTCAGGCGCTGGGCTAGATACTGGAGATAAGATGATGAATAAGACACCCAGCAAAGGAATTTGCAGTAAACAAAGAGGAAGAGACACATAACTGCCAAAGCAATACGGTAAGGGTACAGGGTGTTTGGAGGTATTTTGTCAGAGGGCCACATGTGGATGTCAGAGAGATACTAAACATGACAGTTGGAGAAAAGATTTAAGAGAAGTTTTCCTATGTATTATGAAAGGATTCCCTCTCGAATGTTCTTATGAGAGACTCCATAAAGACTTAGATTATTTTCAATGTTTTTTTTTTTTAAGATTTTATTTATTTATTTGACAGAGAGAGAGAGAGAGACAGCAAGAGAGGGAACACAAGCAGGAGGAGTCGGGGAGGGAGAAGCAGGCTTCCCGCTGAGCAGGGCGCCCGATGCGGGGCTGGATCCCAGGACCCTGGGATCAGGATCTGAGCTGAAGGCAGACGCTCAACCGACTGAGCCACCCAGGTGCCCCTATGGGTTTTGAACATCAGATTGATGTTTCTTTGAATGCCACATTTTGCTAAAAGAGGACCACCAGGTGGCTGGGCTCATTATGAATGACATCTGGGTACTTACGGCCAGACGCATACAATGATTAAGCTCCTCCATGACAAAGACCTAATAGTACTGATTTCTGTTATGTCCTTATCTCCTTCCCAAGCCTGGAAAATTTTTGCACATAATAGTTCCTCAGAAAGAATTTGTTAATTGATGCTAATGTCCAATTGTATTTTTTTCTGTTTTCATAGTACTTTGATATTTGGGATATGCTGACTATATACTAATCTCTTTTAAGATTTTATTTTGGGGAATGTGGCAGAGGGGGAGAGAGAGAGAATCTTAAGCAGGATCCATGCCCACTGCAGAGCCCAACGTGGGGCTTGATCTCACAACCCTGAGATCATGACCTGAGCCGAAATCAATTAACCAGTGGAGCCACTCAGGCACCCCGACTATATACAAATTTTAATTGCCTTGGTACAATCCAGGCATCCCATAAATGTTTGCTGAACTAACCTTAGGTGACTTGGTAAACATATTTTTAGGCTTTTCATATCAGTATGCTATCGTTCCAAACAAGGTGTTTGTCTCAAAGTCAGGATCGTTTACATCTTTCATACGCTTTAAGCTCTGAAGATACTCCTAAAGCTATGAATGACAGGTTAAAATAACTCAGTCATTCTGAGCCAGTGTTGTTCATGTTAGAAGGACATACATAGTTTTCAAGCCAGAAGTGATTAGAACACCTGTTCTGTAACCCTCTCAATACATCTTAAATTAATATCTGTGTTCTGATTTTCTTAGCTTATTCCAGACTATAGGCTTTTGGGGAGGGGGGAAGGGTAAAAAAGGGAAGGGAATAAGAAAGAGAATAAGATTCATTATCCCCCATATCAACCAAAGGCACATTTTCTGGGCCCTTCTACTTAATAACCCACCAAAAATCTATACTGTGATAGAAATAAATATAATAGATTATAGAGGTTATGAAATCCTGTCCAATTCCAGACCAGAATCGATCTCTTCAAGTGCCCTAGTTAACTTCTTATTAGCGCCAAGTGAAGGTTGTCATGACAACGAACCGGCAGATTTAGTCAATGAGATGGGTTACAACACAGAATCTAGCTGCCCTTTTTTAAGTTCCAGTTGGCATACTGGAAAAAAAGAAAACTTTATATGTTCCTTCTATTTCTCAACTTTTCAAATGTTCTGAACTACTCTGTTTGCCAATTCACCTAAACAAATATCAATTTGTCTTCCATTTGATGACATTCTCTCATACATAGAACCAACAGAACTGAAACATAGCTGAAAATGCCCTACTTAAAGCTGAAGAAACATTTTCTAAATTGAAGAATAAGACAAATTCAAAGACAGAGCAGAGAACATCAGGAATGAAAGCAGTTTGTTTTACTCAAGGACTGATCCACTCACATATACCATTCCAGTTAGGACATGAAAGCAAGCCACCAACCGTGGTTAAGGCAAGGTAGGGCCTCTGGATTCCTCCCTCTGCTTACATTCAAATGCTCCCCCATACCCCTGTTTATTTGATATTTGTTTATATTCATAGTCAACCCCTTAACTGAGACACTGGGGTCATTGTGATAAATTTGATACCCACATCAGACACACAGGGAAATTCTGATGACTCACATTCCAACCAAGCGGCACAACTCTCCATCTCAGAACACTATTTTAATGAAATGATCATTTTTAGAGATGAGAAGAAAATTAATCCCAGAAAAGGTTAAGTGACTGACCCTAGGTAGTAAAACTGAGTGGCAGAGCACAACCTAGACTCCCTGCTTTTATGGATGCTCACTCTCCTGCCTCAGACAATCTAAGCTGGAAAAACAAATGGGTTCAGGAGAAAATAACCATTTTCCATATATGAACTATATAGAAGTGGATTCAGGGACAATTTCAGCAAAGAATATTCTAGACTGTGGCTCAAAAACAGCAATCTGATATGTTTGGTCTACAACTGAAAAACTGTGATTATTAAGTGATCTACAAAAGAAGTGCAAAAATGACACCAGAGCTGAGTTCTTCTTGAAAATAGATGTAAAACAGTAACCATACACTTTATGAAAATATGTATGTTAAAGTATTATTTTATAATATATATAATCTCATGGGTTTGAGATATCTGATCTATTAGGAGATTATAAGTACTCTATATCAGTAATACCATGAAACATCTGGTAATTCATATAGCAACATACAAAGACACTGAAAAGATTTTTGGGATGTACAACCCAAAATCTAAGACATCAGTTCTATGATAAATCCAAGCACACAGCAGAGGAGATTAAGTATGGGAAAGTGGCGTTCCACAAAGGCTAACTGTTCTTGCCTGATGCATCCTCTTATAGCTGGGCTTGTTGCTTTCACAATAATGAAAAATGCATTCACTCACCCTACTGGTAAATTCAGGCTCAAAATGCAAACAAGTGTACTCTGAAAATCAGGAGAGTTGCCAACTTTTATGCTTTCACATGAGTGCACAGATGAGGAAAACAGTAAAAAAGGGCTAAAGCTACACTGAAACTAACATAACATTGTGTGTCAACTATACTTCAATAAAAAGAAAAGGTTAAAATGGTAAAAAAAAAAAATAGAAAAAAGACAAAAAAAGAGCTATACCAATACTATTCTTTAGGAATTAAAAATGTTTTACTATTGGTAATTGAATATTAACCTAGCAAAAAGTGATTCAAGGTAAAAATACAGCAGACCATATATGAAGGGAGGATCCTAAAAGCTTACAGAGAGGATAAACAGAGCCAGGCCCCAACCGGCTAGGAGTTCAACCAGAAAAGCAGCAAAGGGAGGCCCCAGAATTAGAGCTGTGTGGCAGGCACTGTTGGGTAGGCAATCCTCAGCTAAAGCAGAAGAAATAAAGGAACTGAGACATTATTTGATAAGCATGAATACTTGGGTAAAAATCTATGGGTGAAGGGGTGCCTGGGTGGCTCAGTTGGTTAAGCGACTGCCTTCAGCTCAGGTCATGATCCTGGAGTCCCGGGATCGAGTCCCACATCGGGCTCCCTGCTCAGCAGGGAGTCTGCTTCTCCCTCTGACCCTCTTCCCTCTCGTGCTCTCTATCTCTCATTCTCTCTCTCTCAAATAAATAAATAAAATCTTTAAAAAAAAAATCTATGGGTGAACATGTGAAAATTCTGATGTAATGGTCAGAAGAAAGTTAAGGAAAAAAGACAAGTCAAGAAGAATCAAAGCATATACAGGAAAGAGAAATAACCTTAGTACACTATTCGACTTGGCTGTAATAATGTAAATACTGAATATCGATTTAACCAAACTCTGTGATATAACAATACCCGGGAAAGGGGAAAGGAGAAGTTGGGGAGAAGTATAAGTGAATTAAATCCTTATATATCATAATAAAATCAACAGATATTATCTCAAATTGATACATCCAAGAAAAAGAGAATAATTATTTGTAGCTTTTAGCACTGTTGATCAATATTTCTGGCTTTTCTTCTTCCAAGCCGTAGCATGTGACTTATTTGGCCAATGAAATATAGTAGAAGTGATATGACGGAAACCTTAAGAGCCAGTGTAATTTGCCCCCTTTCTTCCCTCCTGCTACTGTGACTGGTGATATTTCATATGATGGATGTGCCACCAGCCTGGTTGCTGGCCTGAGGAGATATGGAGCAGGGCCTCAGTTGTCCCACTTGGATTTGAAGGCTATTACCTCGTTTTTCATGACTGATACTACATTATTACTCTACACCTGGAAGTAAATAATGAGAAACAGTGGAAAGAGTTGAAAACAGCTGCCTCTGCAGAGCAGGACTGCAGAGTGAGGAGAGATTGGGTCGGAGATTGTCCCTTTTCAATAAGTCTTGTAGAGCTATTTAATTTTAAAAATGGCCACAATAACTACAGAATCTATAACTCAAGAAATTGGATTAATGTGCAAATGGAAATTCAAAAAGCAAATGATTAGGGGAGAACAAATATTTCTCTGTTCCCCTCATTTCCAAAGAGGGTAAGGAATTGCCACTCCACTCCAGTAGAAGGAGACTTCAGGCTTCTTTCAGACTTGCAGCTAATTTACTGCCAGAAAAGTGGAGTGACTTATCTGATTGGTGAGTTTGGAAAAAGCAAAAGAACGTGGTAGGTTTAGTTCCTTCTGGGCAATCTTTGCTTATATTTTTGGAGGCACCCTGCCTGCAGAACTGTTGGTCTCGGCTCCTGTGTGCAGTGAGCCTGGTGGGGACGGAAGGGTAGTGGGCAGTCCTATAGTTATACATGTGGGTAGGTGGGCAAGTCTGGCTCATTTAGGGGTGAGATACTACTAAGCTCATTTGGTAACAGACCTAAAGCCATGTTCGCTAATCAGCTTTATCAGTTAATGATGCTGATATTTTGATCTCCACTATCCATCTCCTACATCCCATTCCTCAACCGGGTTCAGAACTTAGGAAGGGTAAAAGAGAAATTACCAAACACATTCTATCAATCACCACAGAAACCACTCACCTGTGTGATCAAAATAATAATACACCATTAAGATGTATAACCTTTTTTGTTGGTGTTCGAAAAATACATATGCATAGAAAAGGTCTGAAAGATATATGCTTCTCTGTACTTTCTAGTTTTTCTTCACACATTTCTTAAGTAATAAAAATGTTCAAACAATAGATTTAAGAATGAAGAGTAAAATAATAATATAAAGTCACAGAGCATTGTTTCTTGGGATTCACAGTGATATCTGGATGATTTCTCTAGATTGCCTTTGTATTCATTCATATCAGATTCTTATAATTGGTAAGCTTAGAAGAGCTTTGAAGGAAACACTACCTATGTGTCCAAAAAAGTTGGATCATATCTGGTACTCTAAAGAGAGAAAATAGAGAACAAAAGAACCACAACGTTCAAGTTTAGTTCCATAGCTATGCTTTGATGAAGTAAAAAAAATCACATAAATAATTATGTAAAATGACAGCCACGCCGCAAGAGCAATACAATTTTCCATTATTTAATAACTTACTTCCATTTCCTTATCAATTGATTTCTCTTCCATTTCTTGCATTTCAGATACATTTTCATCTGAAGTGATTTCAGGAGCTGTTGGCAATGATATTTCAGCTATTTGCTTAAGATTAGATAGTTTCTCATGAATTGAAATAACTCTAAAAATAACAGATAAATATGTATTTTACTTGAAAAGGTAAGAAAGGCATTCGTTTATTCCCAGAATCAATAATATGTGTAAAGTAAGTCCTCAGTTACTTAACACTTGGATTTCTGGCATTCCCAAACATTATTCATTCAGTCATTTGTTCATTCAAGAAACACGAGCAAAGAGACACAATTCTAACCTGTATAATGTTTATGATCTAGTTATATACTCAGATATAAAATGACTGGCAAAGGCACAATGACAGAAAGGCACACATCCAAAATATTGCTTAAGATGAAAATAAAGAAAATAAAACATCTATGTGGGCAAAGAAAGTCCAGGCAATGACAAAGTTTGCTCCTGTGTAAATCTTAACGCCATGTGATGACTACCTTGCTGACCTGAAGGTAAGAATTATGGCAAGATAGGCATGGTTCAAAAAGGCCAGTCACTGAACCCACAACAGTGAAGTGTACTGTAGGGGGGAGAGGTGAAAGGGTAGGGAGAAGAATCAAGAAAGAAGGAAAATCAAAATCAAAAGCCATGAAGGAAGGCAGAGTACACAGTGGCAATTATATTGAAGAGGGAAAGCTTCTGGAGCCCTAGGCCAGTGAACATGGGATACTATGAAGGCAGAGGTAAACCAACGGATGAGTGGAGTCAGGAGATGGAAAAGCATTTGCAGCAGCTGAAGGAGGCAAAGAGCCACCTGCATGGCCTTCCGTGATTCTATGCTACAGGCATAGCACACATGTGCATGCCTGTGTGTTTGCATCCATGTGGGTGTCACCATCCAGGGAAAGAGGGAAACTTCTATGAGAAAGAAACAAATGATCTGTGAAAGCAAACTGACATCAGGAATGTATGCAGGAATGTCATCTCCAGTGTTCCACAGGGTCCTCATCTGCAGTATGGCATGATACTCAAAATTATCATAATGATGGTTCTCAGCAAAAGAAGGTTAAAAAATATACCTTTAGTTAAATAAGAGGATCTGAAATTGTATTAAGAAATGCTTCTATTAAAAATGTAATGATTAAAATGTAAAGATCTGTTATTAAAAGTTTACTTGGAATACATCCATTAAAAAAAAAAATGGGTCATCTCCAATAGTGATAGAAAAGCTGCCTGATGCATTGGAGAAAAAATAGGACTCAAAGGACCTGGGTGAGTCATGCTTGGGTCCACCACACACCAGCATGGGACCCTGGACAAGTCACCTAACCTCTCTGGCCCTGACATTCCTCCTACTGCAAGACTGAATGATAAAACCCACGTCATCTACTTCACAGCATTTTGTAAGGACAAAATGAGGTATCTACATACATTCTTAATCATAAGAAACCCCATGAAGGAAAGATGATATTCTAAACCACTATTCTTGATTCTAATACCCAGAGAAAGAATTCGTAGAATTCTTACTTCTCTTTCAAAAATAATATAGCTTTCCTTTCTAACATGTGGAACTGCAGGAAGGATAAACTATTCTTTGATGTTTGCATTTCAGGTGGTCAATAAATGTCCAGAGCTGTATTATTTGCTTCAAAAATAAATGGCCTGGTCCAACTCTGTAAAACCAGGCTGGGACCAAGCAGAGCAGGCTGGGCACCTGTGCAAGGAGCAACATCAGAGGACCGAGCATCTCTCCTTCAGGCCCTGAGCCTCATGACCCCATTTGCCCCAACAACTTGCCCATATACATCTTCACCTCTCTGTCCACATCAGTGCTGGGTCCAGCCTTTGAACTCCCATGTTGGCCCACAAACAAATATCCATCTGGGCTAGACCAGCTCCCCGCAGCCTCTGCTTTCATTCATTGATTCATGGGCACTCACTCTCCCGGGCTGCCGGGGCCTGGAGGCAGGACCCAGCCAGAAGTAGAAATGTGTGGATGGCAGGATACTTGAAGGCAGAGACAGTAGGTAGGGAACTAGATCTTGGTTAGAAGAGCGTAATTAGATAAAACTACACAGAAACCTTTATGCATGTTTAATGAGAACATTCTCTTTTCCTTTGTTGCTGTAAGAAAAATGCAACGAATTAAAATATGTTTTCCTTGTAGTATTTAATTTGGAGATCAGGAAGTGAAATGAACAACTGAAGGAGGACTGCCCAATTTGAAGGTTGTTCAGGTTCCTTCTCGGGCCTATTTTTTTCTGACCTGTTGTACTCTTTTATTTTAAGATTTTATTTATTTATTTGAGAGAGAGAATGAGATAGAGAGAGAGAGAGAGAGAGAGAGAGCATGAGAGGGGGTAGGGTCAGAGGGAGAAGCAGACTCCCCACTGAGCAAGGAGCCTGACGCGGGACTCGATCCCGGGACTCCAGGGTCATGACCTGAGCCGAAGGCAGTCGCTTAACCAACTGAGCCACCCAGGTGCCCCAGACCTGTTGTACTCTTACTTTGCCTTCTGAAAGATGGTCAACAGGAAGCAAGTCCCCACATGCTGATCTCACCTTGACCCTCCTAAGAACACAAGGAGTGTCAGCCTCAGTGAGAGAAACAGGCAGCCTTCCCCGTGCCACCGAGGGACGGGTTAGATGAGAAACTATCAGGCACCTCCCTCTGTGTTGGTTCAGTGACTGGTGCACGTCCCTAATTTTAGTAAACCTACCACTGCTCATAAACACATCTAAATTAAGGACTTTTTGGAATAAAAAAGAATTCTGTCAGTTTGATTACATTCTACTCTGCAGAATTTATAATCATTTTCATTATGTGATTCTAAAAAATAAATCCTGCCATGTTTCTGGATACAAAGCAAGTGTATAATTTCCTAACTTTCTTGCTTAGCTGTGCTGGTATATGTCCTGTGCCTAGACTTTCTGCCATTTCACTGAAAAAGAAAAAAGAAAAGGAAAATAGACTGAATAATTGAAAATATGCCAGCTCTTGAAACATCTCTTCTTTTATTCTCTTTTATGGCGAGGCCAAGAAGTCCTTCAAAATGAAAATCATGGCGCATGAACAAGGCTCGTCAGGGAAGAACAGAGAAGCACCAAGTCTCTGTTCACTAAGCACTTACGAGGTGCCTAGCAGGGCAAAAAGCTAACACTGACAGATACAGGAGCTCGTAATGAGACTTGACATCTGCCCAGTGCTTTTGGCCTTTCAGAGTATGTGCATACATTGTCCAGTTTGATCTTAACGACAATCCCAAGAGGCAGGCAGAGTAGATATTATTTCCATTTTACAACTAAGGAAATGGAGGCTGAGATCACAAGGGCAATGAACAATGGAATCAAAACCAAATTAACTAAGCAATGAAAAAATTTAAAAAATGAACTGGGAATCTGGTAAAGTGAAATGGAAAAGAGAGAAACCAGGCATGAGCAAAAGTTAGAGATATGCCCCGTTTGATGGAGAGGAAGGAAGACAACCTGGCTGAGGCAGAGACGTTTGATGTGGTGAACAATAAAAAATAGGCTCAGACACAGGGGAAGGGGGGGATAAGACAGGTGGTGGAGTTTGCCCTTAATACTGCAACCCAATACAGAGCCGCACGTTACTTGTTAAACACACCCCAAGTTACAGGCAGAATACAGCACAGACGATATCTTTGTACTCTTTATAATCTTTATGAAGTGTCAGGAACTGTTTCTCCAACAACTCTAAGTACTATTATTGTTATACCCACTTCATTATAGGGAGACTGAGGCACACAGATGTTAAGTCACCTGCTCAAGTTTGTCAAGTTAGTAAGGGGCACCACTGGCATTTTAACCAAAGTGGGCTGGATTCAGAGTTCATGCTCTTAACCACTGCAATATCATACTCCTCTAAATAAAAGGAAGATTCTTCTAAAAAAGTCTTCTAAAAGTTCTTCTGTGATTTACCTTGTACATTACTAAAACAGCCTGTTCCAATGAAAATATCAGCAGAGTTGTGGAAAATCATTCATTACTTGCCTGTTCAGTGGAACCCAGAAAGAGCCAGTATAGACATTGCAATAAGTGCTATTAGGTACAGCATCTGAAATATTCTGGGGCTTCATGTTGTATGCATACAACAATAAAACCTATAAAAAATTAAAATACATAAAATGTGACATCAAAATTACATTTTGCCTCAAAATAATATCATTAAATTTTAAGAAGTTTTTCTTTGAAAGAGAAAACAACTTTTTTATCAATTCACTTTAAACAATTCTTTTTAAGTAGGCTTCATGCCCAACGTGGGGCTTGAACTCACAACCCTGAGATCAAGAGTCGCATGCTTTACCAACTGAGCCAGGCAGGTGCCCCTCAATTCACTTTAAAGAGGAATGATATGGGGTGCCTGGGTGGCTCAGTCGGTTAAGCCTCTGCCTTCTGCTCAGGTCATGATCCCGGGGTCCTGGGATCGCGTCTTGCCCCTGCTTCTCCCTCTGCCTCTGCCTCTCTCTCTGTCTCTCATAAATAAATAAAATAAAATCTTAAGAAAAAGAGGAATGATATGAATGAGAACTGTACGAAGTTTGAGGTGAAAATAAATGTCATTTGATAATAATATTATATTATTTTCAAAGAGTGCCATTTCTTACTGCAATTAAGTTTAAATCTCAGCCTTTGAAGGCCCTCTATAAGTTGGAAATATGTACCTAGTGAATATCCAACCTTGTTTCTAGTTACTTCTCAACATGCCCCTTTCCCATCGGTGGTCATAGCTGCTTCTGCGCCTCACTTATGCTGTTTGCTTCCTCCTTCCATTTATTCAACCTACACCCAACTTTCTGGTCCCCACCTCTACTGTAGAACTTCTCCTAATGACTCATGCTCTGGTAATTTCCCTGTTGTTTCCATTTTGGCAATCCTTAAAGTCAATTCCATAACTATAGCACCTATTTACGGTCATAGTCACAGAATTTGAGATTCATAGAACCTTAGAGAGGATCTGGTCTAAGCCCCTCATTTTAGATATAAGAAAGCTGAGGCCCAGAGCTGCCCATCAAAACTGACTAATTAAGTGCATGCATTTATCTCTGCTTCCTTGATAATCAAACTAAAATAAGAGTAAAGTATGCCTTTAAAAAGGCATAAATCTACAAAGACAGATAAGAAGAGAGGAGGTAAAGCAGACAGGAGATGTTAGCCACCCTTTGAAGGACAGAAAGTACTCAGAAGAGCACTGGGTGACTCAGAAAACAGGAAAGGCTGTGTCCTAACTGCCTTCAGAGGGGGGGGGGTTGCCAACAACAAACGTGACTGAGAGCCCTGGAAAGGCTTGGGAACTGGAGATGTCAGGTATCTTAGACAACCTCCCTCCCATCCCTTTGATGAACCCGTGCAACCAGATTTCCCCACTTCCCTTGCCTCCTCTCTGGCCAGACCTCTCCCATTTTCCTCTCTGCTGAGGCTAAATCAGAGATCTATTCTCAGGAATATTAGGTACAGGGGTGAGATGCTGAACTAAAAACACTGGAGGGGGCGCCTGGGTGGCTCAGTTGATTAAGCATCCAATTCTTGGTTTCAGCTCAGGTCATGATCTCACAGTTGTGGGATTGAGCCCCACATCAGGCTCCACACTCAGCAGGAAGTCTGCTTGAGGATTTTCTCCCTCTACCCCTCCCCCCACTCATGCACACTCTCTCAAATAAATTTTAAAGTATCTTAAATTAAAAAAAAAGAAAACATTGGAATTAAGTGAAAGTCTGTGTTCTGAACAAGAGACATCTCCTACCCCACTGCAGGCCCTGCCCAGGATGTAGGAAACCAGACAGAAGTTGAAAAGGATCCTCTTTGAGGAAACCGACCAGACAAAGAGAAAAGACCTATGGGTACTGACATTTCAGCATCCTGCAACGAAACCGTTGGCTCCTGCAGTTACCCTACAATGAGGTCTATAAATCAATAAGTCTAACCTGATACACTTTTTAGCACCTTCAAACATGAATGAATAGCCAAGGGTCACTAGACATGAAATGAAAGATAGAGGCCAAAAAAACTAATATAAGAAAGGAACCTGAAGAGTCAGGTATAAGACAGAGAGCAGAAGAGAACTTCAATGAAACCATAATTGAGATCTTCAAACAGAATAAAGACAATATTTCATCCATGAATCAAGAACACAGTGCTGTTAAAATGAATAGAGAAAAAGAGCTCTTAAAAACAAAAACATGATCACAACTAAATAATCAACAAGAGTTGAAATATAAAGTTGAATATATATCTCCCCAGAAGCAAACCTAAATTTTAAAACATAGCTAATAGGGGAGAAAAGATGAGAAAAATACTCAATCTAATAAATTTGATATCTGAATAATAATTCTAGAAGGTACAGAAATAATCAGATTTGGGAAATCATCAAAGAAAAAAATTCTTCTTGAACCAAAGGCTATACTTTCCAGATTGAAAGGGGCACAATGGATGAAAGAGCTAAACCAAGGCTCATGATGGAATTTGAGAACACAAGGGACAGAAGGAAAATCCCCAGAGCTTCCAGAGGAAAAAAATCAAAAGAAAGAACTAGGAATCAGAATAGGACCAGACTTAACGGCAATGCAGGATTGCCAGAGATAATGGAGCAATGTCTCCCATGTTTTGAGGGAAAATAATTTTCAACCTAGAATAGTATGCCTAGAGAACAATGAAGTCAGCATTAAAATGATGACTTTTTGTCAGACACTCAAGGTCTTTTTATATTCTGTGTAAGCACAGGGTCAATCTCAGTCAATCTGTTGCAACCTGTTAGCCTCTCAGGGGACTGTAGTCAAGGTATTGGCCCTTGGCCAAACCTGAATGAAATGTGCTACCTACTGACTAATGCAGTCCTGTCCTTGGTTCTGAAACACACCAGGAGGCAGCCTGTGCCATCTTGTTAGCATTTTTTTTTTGTAGAAAATATACATATTGATGATTTGCATCTGGATTCTATTGTTCTCTTCATTTCTATCACTGAATCTGGTCCCACACATGGTTTTGACTACATGAAGAGAGAGGTATGAAAGACTCCTCCTCGGATGAGACATCAGCTTTCTGGAGACCAAGATAGCATAACATATTTTGGTGGGTCATGACCTGTAGAGGAAGTGTGTCCTGTGCAACTGAGCAAGGACCCCAGCAACTGTTCCTGAGCATCTTGGATCTCTCTAATGGTTATCTGTGCTTACTTTACCTGCCATGCCTTATCCTTTACCAAACTCTTCCTCGAATTACTTTGTGGAATATATTATATGGTGTGTCCTTTGAATAATAAGAACCTCTAACACATCCTTTGTTGGGAAGCTGGAAATGTGGTCATTCAACATTAGAGAGCAAGTCAAGATAGAAACATGAGACCCAGGGAACCCATCTCAGAAAGAGATGAAGGAATTCTAAGGAGGATGGTGAATGGGCTCTTAAGAAGTTATTTGAGTCAGGAGAACAATCAGTCCCGTTTGGAGCGTGTCTCTGAAGAAGAGGAAAACAATAAAAGAATGAGAAATAAACTGATGAGTTTGACCATATGGAGAACTGTATAGTTCTTTGAAAGTTTAGGAAGAATGAGATTCTAGAATACAGAGAACACCAAGTTAAACAAAAATAAAGCAGTTTTTTTTTTCTTTAGGATAGAAGTCAGGAAGGAAGGAAATAGTACCTTATTTGGCTCAGCTGTGAGTGATATTTACATAGTTGTAAACACTGGCTATGGGTTTAAGAATTGTGATAGGACTCATTGAAGAGAATGTGTGGAAGAGAAGAATGTATGTAAGGGGGAGAAAAACAGGTTGATATTAGCCTTCATCCTCCACAGTAGTGTGTGAGGTTCATTACTCAAAGAATTATCATGTGAGCATGTAATTTAGATATATGGGGGGTGGAACCCAACCAAACAGAGACAGTAAGAGTTAAAAGTAATTGTATCTGATGGTGAAATTTAGGGATGCGGACAGCTAGACAGAGGAATGTTCTTTTTATTCATTAAAAGTCTTTTAAATTTGGTTTTTCAAACTATGATAAATTTTTGATGAAACATTTCTGAAAGGAAAATGAAATGAGTCCCAGAGAGGTTAGTCTGTTTTATGGTGTTTGCTCTTATTTTGTGTTTGTTAACCTTGACTCCCAGGCTAGCATACAAAATCCCCGTGGACAGGAGTGACATCTTGTACTTTTTTAGTAGTGCTTGCAGCACTTGCTACATGTTAATTAATATCTTCATATCTCTGAAATTTTCATTACATCTCTTAAGAGCTAATGAAGCTCCCCAAAGCGTGTTAGTGGAAAAATTTAAATAGATAACATACTTTATATTTAACCCCTTTTAATGAAAATGACTTTCTCCCTCCTCAGGCTGACACTTGTCAATGGCTTTGCAATACAATTTTAAAGTCTTTTCTAACTGAGCATGGCACAACTGAATTCAAAGTATAAAAGTCGGAAATCAAACTGGACTTGGATAAAATACAGCAGTAGATAAACAACAAAATACTAAACTCACTTGCATATTTGTTATGAGCCTGGGCTTTGGAGCCAGAGTGCCCGGGTTTGCCTCCATCACTTACTGGCTGTATGATCTGGGCAAATTATGAAAACGCTGTGCCTTCACTTCCCATTTGTAAAATGGAGATGTGGTAATCCCCATGGGGATAGTGTGAGGATTCAATGAGTCAGTGTGAAGTGCTTAGAGCATCACTGCTGTGCTTGTGAGACTCATGACCACTCCTGGCTCCTCACCCTACCTTGCTTGATACCTCACTCTCCATATTCTTTTAGACTCACTGCTAACCCCAAGCCAGCTTTCTGTCTGACCTCTCAGGTTGTCCTCATTGAATCCATGTGCTTAGTTCTATTCCCAACTTGTCCTCACTCCTCAGGGATAAGTGTCACCCTATAACACCTTGCATACTCAGGATTGGATTCTGCAGGAGACAATACACCCATGATGAAATTTCCAATGCTCTCTTATTCACTTATGCAAAGACTTGTTTTTCAATGGCAAAGAAGTGATGTGCTTTTGACAAAAGTTGAGCAATACTGGCTCAAGCAATACTGGCTAAAATTGGCTTGAATGGGGAATCCCTTACAGCCTAGCAATGGGTGAAAAAAAGAGCCCCTCCTCTACTAGATGGAGTTGATTCATTACTTCCTCACCTCGGTACCTTAATCACCTAACAAAATGCCTGGCATATTGTATGCACTCAATCAATATTTTATTAATTAGTTAGTAAGCAGTTAAGGTATATGCACGTTATAAAGAAATCCACATGAAGAACTAGAAGACTCAGGTCCCCATTTTCATTTTTGTCACTAGTAAGGTGTGGCATTGGTCAAGTCACTTTACCCATATGGGACTTGACTGCCTCATCTGTAAAATGAGAGCATCAAATAGACGTTTTCCTAGTTTCTTTTCAGTTCTGAAATTTGATTTGGGTGGTACCAAGAGAAGCCAGAGAAGCTTTCCTGTGGAGCCTACGGTTTAAGTCACAATGCAGTAGCTTCTTGGAGAATCATTATTAGAGCTGTGGGGTGCTTTGGAAGCACTGGTCTAGCCCAGCACTTCTCAGAGTTAAATGTGTATACATTATTTGGGAGATATTTTGATTCAGTGGGTCTGGAGTGAGACCTGAGATTCTGCATTTCTAGTGAGTTTCCAGGGGATGCCAGTGCTGCTGGTTCTTGACTCTCAGAGGCCAGTCCCTGCCTTCTTTGCAGCCTTTGTCTTCCCCAGCTCCCAGAAGCAGGGTGTAATTTTGGGCCTCATCTGCAGCACCAGGTTCTCACTAGTCACTTGGCTAACAAGACCTAGAATCCAGGGCACCTCAGAGGGAAACCCTGGGCATCTGTATGATCTCTTGAGTTACAGCACTCCTGACATCGGCACTGACAATATTGAGCTTCTGCCTTTACTACGACTTGGTAGTTTTCTACCTTAGTTAACTCTACCTAGTTAACTCTTCCTTCAGGATGTAGGACTGAGCTTGTCTTGAATGCACAGCCTGCTTATTTGGGACCATGAAATACAGTCTGGCTCTAGCCAGGGCTATAAAGATCTCCAGAAAAGATCACCAGCTCCCTAACTCTTATTCCCAGACTGGCTGGATTTCTACAGTGAATAGACTTTTCTCCAAGAACTTTTCCAGTTCTATCCAACTCTGTGTTTTCACTTGACACATGGAGTCCTACTTTTCAGTGCTTTGCTTGATCAGACTTCTTGCACTTGATTATGTTTGTCTGCCTAAATCTTCTGTGGCCTCTGAATACCGTGCCTTGGATAGTCTAGCTGCACTCAAAACAGTAGCCTTTGCAGCAGTTTGATTCCCTCCAAATTAGGTCTCATAGACCAAAAGGAAGGTCCCACTACTGCTTCTTTATTGCCCCTCCTCCCTGCTAGCTCCAAGTTGCATTTCTTTGAGTCTGATAAGTAATAAACATAATTCAAGTCTTACTCTAAACCTTGGCTGGCTTGCGATCCAGAGCATCCTACTTGGAACTCTGGATGCTAAAAATAGCAAGAAGATGAGGTAGAATTAAGCTAAAGGTCATAAGAAGACAAATTTGAGCCATCAAACCTCTGGCTGTAGTTACACCTTTGTAAGCTAAGCTGTAGTTATGCATCTTTGAGCCATTCTTCACAACTATTTTTAAAGCCTTTGTCTGGGAGGTTCATTAAAATGATTGCCCCTTGAAACCTCTTTAGTGTCTGCCTCTAGAAGATACTGAAATTGTTCAAAAGATGCTTAGTTTGTAATAAAATTCCAGGGAAGAGCTTATAATGTGGTTCTACTATATTCTTCTAAAGAAAATTTTGTTAAATAGGATAATACAATTTCTACCCCCATACTTAAGAAGTTAAACTTTTCCAAGTTATAAACTTAACTCTAAAAAGTATTGTGACATTGAAATATTTAGCCCTCTGAATTATCTAAAAATTTTATGTCAAAGTCCCTAGTTCCAGGTTTTCTACTTTGCTGCCACCAGCATCCTTAGTTCCTACCAGTATTTCTGCTTCAGATACTAGATTAACTGAAGAGGACTGAGCAGGTGAATCAAGTGATGTTAACCTGCATTGTTAATCCTCTAAATCCTGGGAAACTCCAACACCCTAGGTCAGATATTAATTTTCATCACCATCCCACCCAGAAGCTAGAAGTGCTTGCAGCCAGGCCCACTCTTGAGGACTCAACAAAGCACCATGTTAGGAGTGCAGACTTGGAATCAGATTGTTCTATCCTGATTCCTTGCTGACTAGCATTCCTCTATCCTGTGTCTCAGTTTCCACTTCTGTAAAGTGGGGCTGATGATAGTACCCACCTCACAGAGTTGTTGTGAAATTAATATAAGCAAAGCGTCTAGAATATACTAAGCTCTACATTCACTATTGCTATTATCTTGTAGTTTCATGAGCTTTAGCCAGTTATTCAACATGAAACTCTACACTAAGATAATGAGTAGATAAATGTTCAAATACACCAATATTTAAATCATCAAACAAATTTCAGTGTTATCTTCTGAAAAGATACAATCTTAGGTCTGAGGAGATCTAGTCCATCCAAGTCAGTGTTTCCCAATTTTTTTACTGCAATTTATGTGAGCAACTACATCTTTCATCATGACCCAATATTTATTACCAAAAAGGGGGAAAATGCCCCCAAACTAAGAAATGGGAAAACTGTGTGTTCTTGTGGCTTTGCTTGTGGCATAAGAAAACCACTCTAGCAACCTGTTTAAATCAGAATTAGTTAGCTGGTATTCTCCTTCTAATCTCTGCCTCACACCAGTTCATGCTTCCATGTTCATTATCAGACACAATTGTTGATGGATAAAACCCTGTTACTCTAATTATCAGCCACAGATAGAGTCATAGCATTAACTTCTCAGATCACTCTGTCTCAGACTGATATGGATGTGATATTTCTATGAGCTTGCAAAATGAACTTTATAGTTTATACTTTCTTCCTCATCTTTTAAAATTAGCTCCTTCGGTAAACATTCTATTTCCCAAATATGTAATCCTTCTGCATCCATACCCTCCCTGAATGAATATACTCTTTTATCACTTGGTTGTTTCTCTTGCCAGCAAGTAAATAAATTCTGACATATGCTGAAGATCAATCAATCTGAGAAATTTTGTTTTTAACAACATCATGAAACAAATTTCAGAAAATGTTTTTTCTCTTAATTTATTTAAAAAAATATGACTCAAGACCCACACAATATCGACTCCATGGTCAATTAGTATTCTTGGATCCAGATATTGAAAACTACATTACTAAATTCCCCAAAAGAGACTATGCAGATTTATTATTTTTAAAAGTATATGGAATATCTGGCAAGGATTTGACGTGGAAAGTGTGGGAAAGAGTATACTTTCATAACGTGAGAAATAGGTTTAAATGTTCCTGGGGAGTGATATGTTAAAGTTCCTTTTTTTTGTATGAGTAGAAAGAGATATAATTGACCAAGAGTTAGCAGCAGGTTGCTAGCCTAAGGAGGCAGAATGAAGAGGCCAATGGGAGAAGTGTGTTCAAGAGTAAAGAAAGGTAGGCCCAGGAGGTTTCACAATCTGACAGGGTCACATGGGTCAAGGAGCAGCAGAAGCTACCAGAGGCACAGCTAGAGGGGACAGCACTCAAGAGCTGGAAAATGCAAGAGTAGGCCAATGCAGGAGGCAAAAAGTAAATGAAATGCTGAACAGGGCAAAACTATATGTCAACTGCTTAATGGGGAAAAGCCTGGGGCTCTTCTTAGAGAGAGCAGCAATCAAAGGAATGCTATGGTGGAAGGTCCCTCTGCAAATGGCTGTAGTGACCAACTGTTCCATTTTTAAAAGCTTGACCTCTCATCGAGATTCTCCTAGAATGTGAATCACTGTTCTTTCTCCAATTGTTCAGGGATTGATATTAAACTGATTCTAAATACTTGCCCCCATCTCCACCTGCTCCCCAATAAGCCCTAGTGCAAATGTCTTTCCATGCATATGGACATAGATGTGGATAAAGGTAAAGATGCAGAGTTAGATAAAAATAAAAATAATGAACATTAAAACAAGGAGTGATATGTGTGATATAAATTTATGAAGGGCACTTAAAGGCAAACTAAGGTTTTTTTTTTCCTTATATCCTATGTACTTTAATTTTGTTTTAAGGCAGTTTACTCTCTTTTCTATACAATGTTGGCAGCTAAAGTATCTATAAGAAGATATTGTTGCTAAACTTTAAAAGAAGCTTTTCAATAATGTTTAACAAGTATATTACATGTATATTTGAAGTTATTAACCTTTAAGACAGCATAATAATTTTAAAATAGTTTCAGATAATAATAAATGACAACTACTATTTATTGAGGTTAGGCATTTACCCAATTATCTCCAGTTACAGAAAAGGATAACTATGATACAGAAAAGGTAACCAATCTACTGAAGATCACAAAATTATTAAGTGAGAGCTGGGATTCCAACCCAGGTAATTTGGCTTCAGAGTCTGTGTTCTTAACCACTACACTAATATAAGCAAAGTAAATAAAAAGTAAACCATTCCCAATAAAATTCTGCAAAGTCAAAGAGAAAATTCAAAAGCAGTTAGTGAAAAAATTCACTACTTTAAAGCAATAAAAGTTTATCTCTCAACAACAACAATGGAAATAAGGAGATGACATTTTCAATGTACTGAAATAAAATAATTTCCGATCTTAAATTACCTACTCCATAAAATTTATTTCATAAATTAATGTAAAATAATGACATTTGTCAGCCAAACAAAAATTGAGAGTTTGCCTCTAGAAGATCCTCACCAAAGGAAATTCCAAAGTATATACTTCAACAGAAAGAAGTGTTCCTAGATAAAATGTCTAAAATGCAAGATGAAGTAAAAAAAAAAAAGTAGTAAATACAGAGAAAATTCTAAAGGAAATAACTCTTGCATAAAGCAATTAAAAATAATATTATTTTGGGTTAAAAAAGAAAATGTACAGTAATATAAAAGTCAGAGGGAAAAAGATATTTATTAACTTTAGATGTTGATAAGTATGTATGCTGTCCTGCAGGTAACCAATAAAAGCATTGAAAAAAAGCACATAATTTCAAAACTCATAGAGGAAAATGATAAAAATAATCCAAAAGAAGGGAAAAGAGAAAAACAGAAGAGCTCAGACAAGTAAAAACACAAAAGAACATGATAGATTTCAAACCAAATATATTAGCATTTACATTAAATGTAAATGTATTAAATTCCCCAGTCAAAATACAATGTTGTCAGACTATATTTGAAAATATCCAAATGCATGCCTTTGATAAAAACATAAAATACACGTACACAAAAGGGTTGAAAGCAAAAGGTTGGAAAAAGATACACTGTGAAAATAGCCACAAGAAAGTCATTTTCCTCTAGTAATATCAAACAAAGCAGACTTTATGAGGAGAAAAACATTATTACAAAAAGGCCACGAGTCATTTCAAAATGATAAAATGCTCAGTTCACCAAGAAGATACAACAGTTAATTTGCACCTAAGAACACAGTCTCAAATTATATAAAGCAAAATTTGACAGACTAAACAATGACAATCATTGCGAGAGATTTAAATATACTTCTTTTAATAACTGATTTTAAAAAATTAGAGGCAAACAAACAAGAATAAAGATTTGAACAAGACTAACCAAACTGACCTATTGGGTATATATATGAATACTGCCTTAGCAACTGAGGACTACACATTTCTTTTAAGAGCAATGGAATATTTACACAATAAATCCTTTCCTGGAGAAAATATGCAGGTTTCAACAATATCAATCATACAGAGCATTTTTTTATTATCACAGAACAACATAATCTAAGAATAAATAACAAAAGATACTTTTCTAATACAATGTATAAAATATATATAAGTTCTATGTAGTTTGGAATGTAAAAAACACATGTTGAAATGGCCCATGAGTCAAAGAATAAATTGTAACAAAAACTTTAAAATTATTTTTAACTGAATGATAATGATAATACTATAATAAAAACTTGTGGGATGAAACCAAAGCAATGTTTAGTGAAACTCAGAGTCTTCAAATGCATACATTAGGAAAGAAAGGACTAAATATTAAGCCAAACATGTATCTCAAGAAGTCAGCAGTAAGAAAAAGAATACAAAACAAAACAAAAACAAAGTAGAAGAAAGATATATGGATTAGTGAAATAAAACTGATTAGAAACCTCTGGTGACAATGATCAAGAAAAAATACACAAACAACCAATGTAAGAAATGAAAAGGGACACTTCAATACCAATACAATGGAGAGATTAAAAGTATGAGAGAAGTTTTAAATAAAATGAAAAAACTCCTAGGTAAAGCAACTTAAACAAACCTGACTCAAGAAGAAACAGTAAACTCCAATGTTCTATAAATAGGGGTGATAGTCAAAATATTTAAAACTTGGCTTGACATGGGTACTAACCATATTAGAACAGATACTGACCCAATCAGAACTGATACCAACTCTGGCATCTAGTAAATGAGTACTACTGCTTAATGACTGCCTCAAACTATTGAGAATTATATTACTAATTTTTTATTTTTTCACAAAGAAAACACTAGGGTCAGACGGCTTTACTGATGAATTCTTACCAAATATTTGAGAAGAAAAGTTTACTCTAAACTTACAGAAATGTCACCAGAAAATAGAAAAACAGGGTTATATTTATCAACTCACTTTCTAAGTCTAACAAAATCTTAATACAAAATATATCTGACAAAGATAGTAAAAAAATGAAAATTTGTAACTCAATATTACCCTTAAACAGTGGCAAAAATCCAACACAAAACCTTAATAAACTGAAACCAATAAAATATATGATCAATTTGAGTTTATCTCAGGAACAGACGACTGATTAATATTTAAAAAATCAATTACTATATTTTTAAAAAATTATAAAATAATCTTAATAGACACAACAAAAGATTTTGATAAAAATTCTTAGTAAAGTGGACAGTAGAAAAAAACTTCCTTAATGTGATAAGGAATGGCTTCAAAAAAAAGTTGAACATCCTATATTATGGTGACACATTGGAAAGTTTCCCTTGAAGATCAGGAAAAAGGAAAAATTATCAACTCAAGTCAGACTTTACCTGATTTCTTAGTTATTTTCAGACTCATTCTACTAGACAATATAGATTCTATATTGCTGTGTATTTTCATCTATTTGACAAGGGGTTGTTCTCTATTTTCAAGTTATAATGGTCAAGTTAAACTTTACATCTAAATATAAGATTTAGCTTTGTGATTATATTACATACCATAGGTTCTGTGTCCTTTGGAGGTCTTTCTAGAGGAGGAATGTACCACTGAAAGCAAAGTTCTTTGTTTAAATCTTGTATCTTCATAACTGATGACACATCTCCAGAAGATGGGCTGGCAGAGAGCTTATTTAATGATAAATCAGAGTGTAGAGAACTGTCATGACATAACTAGGGACAAATCAAAAACAGTTTAATTGCTGGTAATAAATTCATGCAATATTTAAAACATTCACTCAATATCCATTCAGTATTGGCTACATTATAAAACTCTGGGAATTGTCTTAGTTCGTTTTATGAGTGTAGCTTTTAAAACTGTCCCCAATTACCAGAGAAGATTCTACTACAGAAAAATATGCTTCAAAACCCATGGGACTCAGGGTGCCTGGGTGGTGCAGTTGGTTAGGTGTCCAACTCGGTTTCAGCTCAGGTCATAATCTCAGGGTCGTGAGATCAAGCCTTGCGTTGGGCTCTGAGATCAGTGCAAAGTCTGCTTGAGATTCTCTCTCTCTCTCTCTTTCCCTCTTCTGCTCATGCTCTCTCTAAATAAATAAATAAATCTTTTAAAAAAGAAGAAAACAAAAAACAAAAAAACCATGGAATTCAACAAATGTCTTCCACTTTGGTGACTTTCCCAGAGTAAAGATCTAGAGAGGAAAAATGTCAATATTATCATTTCAGTCTCAAGATCGCCTCAGATTCTAAGAATATCTTTTTTTCTTGTTTATTCAGTGGTGAATAAACTGAGGGTATGATTATAAATAATATCTACTTTCCAACAGCAGTTTTTTTCTGTATCATATGCAAATTAAGATAGTTTTTGCTGTAAAATATTTAAAATCAATCGCTCTCATTCCCTCTTTACATGAACGTGGCTGATTTGTTAACTCAGTCTTGGTGAATCTGGGCCTAGCTTTGATGGAACCAGGTCCCTGAATCAGGAGTTTCCAGGAAACATAAATGTGTGGAATGCAATTGGCAATTTTGCAAATTATTCGGTTTTTTAAAAGTAGCTCAGAAAGCAAAGCATGATTGCTATAAAAAAATAACAGTCTAGCCAGAGAGATAATAATAGTGATAATAATACCTCAAATCTGAAAAGAACCTTCTTTAATGGAGTGCAAAGTATTTTCAAAATTAACTTGTTATTC
The DNA here is from genome assembly GCF_003265705.2 of Callorhinus ursinus. Lineage (NCBI taxonomy): Eukaryota > Metazoa > Chordata > Mammalia > Carnivora > Otariidae > Callorhinus > Callorhinus ursinus. The sequence continues at coordinate 12,644,696 of NW_027397076.1, forward strand.
CCAAGATTATAGTATGGTAGCTGGGAAGCAATTCTTCTGTTGAACTTTTGACATCTAACGTATCTTAAGGCTTGATGATGAAGGGGAACATGTAAGTGGCCAGTAAGAAATGCCTGGTGTTTCTGTATGGCTTTGTACCTCCCATTATTTCTGAGCTTATTCAAGATACAATATAAGACTGTCAATGAGAGTCTTCAAAATAAAATAAAAAGAGAAATAAAGACACTGACCTTTCAAGTTGTCTACTGATAAGAGAAAAAATATGTCATGACTGAAAGGTAATATTAAAGATGAAAACTTTTCAAAAATGTCTAGAGACTATCATCATAAAAGGATATTTTAAGCCAGAATCCTCATTTATTAGCACTATGATACTAAAAACATGACCAAAATAAACAATAAACAAGACTATTAGGTTTAAATAATCATTTAAAAGTGCTAAACTAAGATTAATTCTATGCCAGGCAGTTCACCAAAAATTCAGGTAAATAACTGATTCCAAAAATAATTTTGGAATTTAATTTTTTTCATATCTGAGTGCCTTTCAGAGGTTCTGACAACTATTTTAGCAAGAATTCATATTTAATAACTAAGCAGAGAAAAATAATAAGCAAATATTTACTATTTCAATATATATAGCATTTATTAACATGATGGTCTAATAATGGTAAATTGTCACAAAAGTCAATATCAAAACAGGCATTTAATTTTCCATTATCTTTAAAAAAACATAAAATTTAGTTGCTAATGGAATTAAGCATATATGCCAACTGATGGATCATACACTGAATATTTTCGATATGTCTGATTTATTCTTTGAAAGGAATGAAACAACAGACCTACTGAGAGAAGTCTTGTTTGCCACAGTCTTATAAACAACAAATCACTTTACACTAGTCAAATATTTGACCTTACGACAAGTCTAAACACGAATAACCCAGATTGTGCATAATTTTAAGAATTTTTAATGTAATTTGTTTGGCACCTTTGTTTTTCCATCACAGAGCTTCAATAGACCTAACGATATGCAGACGCACACACTGATGAGCCTGGTCCCTAGCAATGATCGCTCTGGAAAGACATCTACCTCTTTGTGGAGGAAAAGCAGGATTAAGTATCAATTTATGGAAAGAGTTTGATTGAAATAGCCTCCTGAGTGATTAAAAGCTCAAAAACGTTATTATAAAAATCAGCCAAGCTTGCAGTTTATTTTTTTTAAAAATCCAAAAGGCTCTATGCTCGTTAGCTATCTACCCCAGTGAAATGAACAGATGATTAGGTGGCTTGCACCTGTCAGGCAAGCGACAGTGATCCCCAGAGCCGATTATTCTGGAGAAGTGTTACACTAATCATATTAAAAAAAAAAAAAAAAAAAAAAAAAAAAAGGAGCAAACAGGGTACAACGATCTCCGATAACATTGCTGCCATTAGAAGTGTCGCATATATTTACAACATATTCAAGGTTCTACGTTCGGAGCATCACGCTTAGAAAATGGGTAATGGTAGGCTGCCCTTAATACTAAAATACTCAAGCAGAGCTCCTTTCGGAATATTAAGAAATCACACCTATTAGTTTCCAAACTCATACAAAATAGTCACAAGAATACATTCACAGAACCATAGTTCACCTTCTCATTCTCTGCCTCTTGTGCCAGAATACCGGAGGCATCTGGGACAGTTGGCAGCAATCCTCAAAGGGAGTCACAGTTTCTAGAGGGGGAATCGGATCTGGTGTTAGATGGAAATGATTTCATCCCACTCCTGCTGCCTCCTTCATGAGACAGTTTATTTTTTTTATTTTTTTTTTATTTTATTTACTTGTCAGAGAGAGAGAGATTGAGAGCACACGCTCAGGGGGAGCGGCAGACAGGGAGATGCAGGCTCCCTGCTGAGCAGGGAGCCCGATGCGGGGCTCGATCCCAGGACCCTGGGATCATGACCTGAGCCGAAGGCAGATGCTCAAGGACTGAGCCACCCAGGCGCCCCCATGAGACAGATTCTAAAGGAGTCTGTGTCCACACAGATTTTAAGGGGTCCTCTAAGGACCAAACCAACAACCAAACAAACAAACACAGCTGAACTGTCAAAATCTGTCTACTTTGCTATTTGCTTTTCAGAAGACCATTTGCCAGTAAATATAAACCATATCCTGCAATGTCAACATTTTGACTCATAAGGGTGGGTATTTTTTTAATCCCAAATTCTTGAACTCTTTTATTTCTCAAATGATTTATAATCTGGGCAAGAAATAGGGGTGTTAGTATTGGGCATACCGATATCCCAGTATCTGGGAACTAACTCAAAAAATCCTCCCATGTGGATTCTAATACACTGCCCTGAGAGCAACTCCCTAAATCTCCCTTAGAATCACTTCTTTAAATGAATTCTTAGGGGCGCCTGGGTGGCTTAGACATTAAGCATCTACCTTCAGCTCAGGTCATTATCCCAGGGTCCTGGGATCGAGCCCCACATCGGGCTCCCTGCTCTGTGGGGAGTCTGCTTCTTCCCCTCCCACTCCCCCTGCTTGTGTTCCCTCTCTTGCTGTGTCTCTCTCTGTCACATAAATAAATAAAATCTTTAAAAAATAAATGAATTCTTAAATTATCTTAGTAGGTATTCCCACTACTTTTTAAAATCACAATTTATTACTAGTCACCTCACTCTTTTGTTCAAGAGTGACTTAAAAAAAATATTATTATCTATCCAACAATCTAGAAGGATAAGATAAGCAAAGGTTCTCAATTTGGAAGAAGTGACATTTTCAGGTCACTTCTCTGGGCTTAGAAATATGGACATGTCTGGTATGGGCAAGTCTACATCAAAAAAATGAAAGCAATATATGGTGAAGTCCAAAGTCAAGATAATTCAAAATAAATGACTGATTTTTTTTGTTTGGAAAGAATTCCGTGCAAATGATTGATTTATTCATTTTATAAATACATATTAGAAATTTACAATACACCACATCCACTTGAGTTTTCTCAAATGTGCTTCCTTCAGAAATATAACAATGATTCTAAGTTTTACAAAAATATATAATGTTTGAAAACAGTACCTTGACTGAATCATATGAGATTTTTTCTGAAAAAAGTGTATTTTCCAATCCTTTACATAGTTCTTTTGGAAATTCATCAATACAAGAGGAAGAATAGAGCTGTAAAAATCTTTTAAGGAAAAAATGCATTTCTTTTTGGCGCAAAATCAGCCCAGAGTTGAAAAGGGACGTGAGAAGTGTATCATCTGGCAATGAAATTCCAGATCCTGGCTTTGGAGATGCTTAGGGAAGAAAAATATGTTACTTTAGAGTCATGTTAGATAACAGAACAGTCTCAGTATTGTTGGTATTTGCTCATTAGCTGTTCTCCCTGTAAATCACACACCTCAGCTAGTGGCTGCCAGTGTAATTCCTCTCTTTTTAAGCTTATTCACTAATGGAACTGCTTCTTGCCACAGGAATGAAGAAAATTTCAGAAGGGTGTGAGGATATTGCTTTAGGTTCTAAGTCTTGACAATGCAAAATATTCTATGTAGTCATCTTATCTGGCACTTACCCCGACAAAGATCTTAAAGCAAGAACTTAGGTGCAGGTCATTTATTTGAAAAATGATCTCAAGGAGCATAAGTGAGAAAACGAACAAAGTGTGATGGAGAAAAGAGCCAACAGAATGAGTTAATGGATGGGCTGTAGCTCTGGATAATCAGGGCTCAGTCCTGCTGAGGACCTTCTGAAAAATAACGTAGAACTGTCTGGGACCGGGAAGCTGGAATGTTTTCTACCAGTTTCCTACCTCATAAGTACGTGAGGAATCCCTGGCACTTTGGGCTGTCCTGAGAGTGGGCCGAGCAAGTCTCAGCAGTTTCAGGAAGAGCCCAGGGCAGAAAAGCAGAAAAGTGTGGGCACGTGACGTGGCAGGTGCCAGCAGGTGAATTCAAAGGTGAGCTGAGCTGATATGGGGCCGGCACTGCCAGAGTGTGCTGTACTGGCTCATGTCCACATCCTTTGCTATCGAACTTCTTTTATTCTTGCCCTTCTCATGATGAACGTTTTATAGCTGACACCTCTCTGAATGTTTGTCTATCCCACGATAACTCCTGGTAGCCCTGCTTAGTCACTCACTCTGTGACTCAGCCTACTTGCCCTACCGGCTTCTCCATCACTGGGCCCTGACATGGGTCAAACTGTCTTTTCCGACTATTTGCACTGATGAACAACACGAAATCACCAATTTCATGGGGGCAGATAAAATACAACATACATCGTCACAAACACAAGAGGGACTAACATGAAGCAGATTATACCAGTTTTTCTGGATGTTCTTCAGACGGCACTGATGATACAACAAAAAACTAAATAAAACAAAACTCAGTGGAGTTACATATCTTATCTGAAGTCATGTATTTGTCCTCTTACATACTAAATACTGGAACATTCTCTCCTTAAAGTCAAAATTTCATCCTGTTCATTTTATAAGCTGTCACATTGTGATCACTCTGATTCTTAACTGTTTTGAGCCATGGGCCACTTTGGCAGTCTTGGGAAGGCTCTGGATGCATCCTTACAGTAACATTTTTAAATACATGAAATAAAATATATAAAATGTCAAAGGAAGTTAGCTTTGTTGAAATACTATTCCACCCAAAGATCTGTGTATCTCAGGTTATGAGCCCCTACAATTTTCATATTCTGATGAGAGTTCACTCCAAAAGATATCAATAGTATTTTAAAATTCCAAATAAGAAACATGACTTAACAAGAACTGGAAAAGAATGTGATTTTTTTAACACATCAAAAACCTACCCAGCAGTTTGCTCATATTATTAATCCTTTGCAGATGAATATAGTAGCGCAATAGAAGAATCCATGTAATATCCACTTTAGTCTGAGGTTTTTTTCTAGCATCTGTGTTGTCACACATGCCGTCAGTTTGATACAAGCATGTATTGGCAGTGGGGAAGACCACTTGGTAGTTATCTAAAAGTAAAAAAATAATAATAACAGTAAGTGAAAAAATGTTTGTAAGACAAATATTATGCTTTCCTTGAAAAATAACCACACGAGGGAAAAAAAAAAAAAAGCACAACCCATAAAAGAAAGACTGACACATGGGACTACATTTGATTAAAAAAACAGTTCTGTATCACAAAAGACACCAAACACAAAGTTAAAAACAAACCACTGACTGAGAAAAAATATTTAGAACACATATGAATTGTTTTTCTTGAATATGTATAACACCTTGCACCAATCAATAAAGAGAAACTCAGAGTCCAACAGAAAAGTGGGCAAAGAATTTCAACAGTCAACTCATAGAAAAGGAGGCCCAAAAAACCAAAATTTTAGCTCACTAAAAATCAGAAAAATGCAAATTAAAATGAAATATCATTTCCCATCCCTCAGTAATTGATAGATACTAAAATCTGAAAATAATAAATAGTGATAATAATGTGAGGAAACTGGTATCTTCATAAACTACTTGTGAGAGCAACTTCTTTGGAAAGCAATTTGGCAGAATTTTATACAATTAAAAATGCAGATACTCATATAAGTGGTATATGTGTACGAGGACTCTTGTGGAAGACATTCATGACACCATTGTTGTAATATAAAAAAAAGGAAACTTAGAAAAATAAACAAAGTCTATTCATTTGATGGCATGCAAAATGAATTAATTAGATCTATAACGCAGAAAGTATATAGTGTAGTGTCAGTTCAAATTCCAGATGTACTTCTCACAGGTGTGTGACCTTGAACCTCTCTGCACCGTAGGTCTCTCTGGGCTTTTGACTTCTTGGGTTTTAATTTTCTCATCTTTAAAATGAGCATGGTAAGATCCTGGATAGATCATGACAACATATACCAAGTTACAAGCAGATTCCTGATGATACATAGAATATACCACCATTTGTATAAATTTCAAAAAAACTCAGTGTACTATTTTGTATTATTTATGTGTACACACACACACACAAATATACAGTATTTTATTAGAATAATGGCTGCTTCTGGGAAGGAAAAGAAGAAAGATGAATAGAATCTTATATGGTTAATGGTCTATGTATGTTTTCTTGAATAATAAGATGAATCCCCATGCTCTTACCAACAGTTTAGCAAACACAATATTCCCAGTACTTTTAGAATACTGTGCAAACCTCTCCCTAATCCCATTTCCTTCCTCCTTTCCTTCCTTCCTTCTTTCTCTCTTTCTTTTTCCTATCTTACATACTTTTTTTCTTTGTAACCTTTGTGTGCTGAGGTACATTTGCTAGTAACTTACTTTAAAAAGTTCACCAAGGGGCTCCTGGGTGGCTCAGTCATTAAGCATCTGCCTTCAGCTCAGGTCATGATCCCAGGGTCCTGGGATCAAGCCCTGCATTGGGCTCTCTGCTCAGTGGGAAGTCTGCTTCTCCCTCTCCCACTCCCCCTGCTTGTGTTCCCTCTCTCGCTGTGTCTCTCTCTGTCAAATAAATAAATAAAATCTTAAAAATAAAAAAATAAAAATTAAATAAAAGTTCACCAAAAGAAAACCAGTTGAGTCCTTACAAGGATCTCATGCTTGACTGATTGTTTAGCTAAATATATGACTTTGGTTGAAACTCAGTTTTCCTTAAAACTTTAAAAGCCTTATTCTACTGCTTTCTAGTATCCATTATTGCTGGGGAGAAGCCGGATGCTGGTCAAATATTCATTCTTGTGTTTGACCATCTTTCCTACTCTATAATGCTTTTAATGAACTCCTCGTTATTTGTGGTGACTAAAAATTTCATTCTGCACCTAGGCCTAGGTCTTTTTTATTCATTCTGCTTGTTATGTAGTAGGCCTTTTCAATGTGAACACTCATCTCTCCTTGTGGTCTTGCAAAATATTCTTATATTTATTTCTCTGATGAGATAAATATAAGATCATATTCTCTCTCTCTTTTGCTCTCCTTCTGCCTTTCCCTTTCCCTTTCTCTCTCACTCCACATATTTGGGCATTTGATTTATAACAGATGTGACACTGCAATGTTGTGAAGAAGGTTGGTCTTTTTAATACATGGTTCTGGGTTAATTGTATATCATATGGAAAAAATTAATCTTGACTTCAGTCTCACACCATATACAAGAATAGATTCTAGACGAATTGTAGATCTAAATGTGAAAAGTAAAAAAAAATGGTAAAGATAAGAGGGTATCTTTATGACTTTTGCATAGAAAAAGATTTCTAAAACTTAACACAAAAAGCATAAACCATAAAAGATTTATAAATTGGACAACATTAAAATTATGAACTTTGTATAATCAAAAGTACCACTAGCAGAATGGGGGTAAAAGATATTTGCAACACACATACTCTATAAAATGGTCATATCCAGAATATTGAAAGAATCTCTCCATATTTCTAAGAAAAATACAGAAAACTCCCAAGAAAACTGGGCATGATTCTTGAATAAGGAGTTCCCAAAAAAGACTAAACAAAAGCCAATGCTATATATAATAGTATCCTACCTTCTTAGTCATCAAGGTAAAATTTAAGTTCAAACCCCTTTGGAGAACTTCTAAGTTGAAAATATATATACTTATGACCCAGCAATTCTATTCCTTGGTATATACATAAAAATGTGTACATCTGTACACAAAAATGTCATATACAAGTGTATTCATAGAAGCATCATTCCTGATAACCCCCAAATATTTATCAACAATAGAATGGATAAGAAATTGTTATTATGTCCATCAAAAGAATGAACTACACAAACATAGTGTTGAACAAAAGAAGACTGATACAAAAGAATATAGACTATATAATTTCACTTACACAAAAATCAAAAGCTGACAAAACTAATCCAGGTGTTAGAAATCAGAAAGCAGGGACATTAATTAGGATGTGTTGACTAACCTTACTGTGGTAATTATTCTGCAATGTATACATATATAAATCATTACATTGTGCACCTTAAACTTACACATTGTTTTATGTCAGTTATATCTCAATAAAGCTGGGAAAAAGAGGGGGTTGGTAGGCAGCAGAAGGGGGTATGATGTAGACTTGTAGGGTACTAGATTTGTTCTAGTTTTGACCCATGATGGTTATATGGGCATTTCCTTTAGACAATGAATGAAACTGTATTTTCATGATTTGTGTGATTTTCCATATTTATGTTATAATACAATAAAATATTTTTGTGGTGACTTCCAGCAAAGGTGTCCATATAATATTGGCATGACCTCTTCTCCTAGAAATCATCCCAAAACAACACAAAAAACAAGTGACAAAAACCCAAATACTATTTTCAATAAATCAGGAAAGAACTAAAACCCCAAACGACAAGATGCATGGCATTGTGCCCAAAGTAGCTGTCACCAGGTACAGGATACAAATGAGGCAGAGGATAATACTCAGATGTAAATCTCAGAAAGAAAGAGCAATGGTGAACTGCACATTTTTAAAACAGTATTATGGTGCCAGTTAAGTTGAGGCATCTTAAGACCAATTGCTCAGAGTTTAAAGAAAAAGAAATACATATACATTTTGAATGTGTATATGATGAGCTCTTTAAAGCCAAAAAAAAATATTCTTTGTTACAGCTTTTCAAACTCCAAATGAAAAAGTCAGTGAAGCATCATATAGAGTAGGTTATCATATTGCGTTGGCTAGAGTAATGCACACAAAAGCCTAGAAACTAATAAGTTGACATCAATGAATACATATCCTGAAGTCTAAGACCTCAATGTCCTATTTGCAATAACTTGCACTGGTTGAAAAATTAGTAAATAAAATTGTAACACTTTCCAATAATAAAATAACTTGTTGAATTCAAGATGTAGCTGCAAACATGAAGACTCAGTAACACATCTGCAGAGTTGTACTTCTGCCTTACAAATGCTCACATCTACAGATATTGTTGGTCATGCAGTTTTGCTTGGATTTGTCGAATAGTATCAGTACCAGCTATTGAAAGAAGATCTCCTTGTCTGTGAATGATTAGCAAGAATGCAAGTGAAATATGCAAAATGTTGAATAATCCTTCTGAATTCAGTGGTTTATCCTGGAATAAGTGTGTTGACATGTGCACTGATGGTGCAAAAGGAATGATAAATAAAACCGTGGTGGCTTCGCATGAACCTAAGAAGGCAGCGACATCAAACTACTAGTAGTTCTTGAGATTAAGAATTCCTCATATCAGTGAGATCATATGATACATGTCTTTCTCTGATTGACTTATTTTGCTCAGCATAATACCCTCCAGTTCCATCCACGTCATTGCAAATGGCAAGATTTCATTCCTTTTGATGGCTGCATAATATTCCATAGTATATGTACACCACATCTTCATTATCCATTCATCTGTCTGATGGACATCTTGGCTCTTTCCATAGTTGGGCTATCGTGGACACTGCTGCTATAAACATCGAGTGCATGTACCCCTTCGGATCCCTACATTTGTATCTTTGGGGTAAATACCCAGCAGTGCAATTGCTGGGTTGTATGGTAGCTCTTTTTTCAACTTTTTGAGGAACCTCCATACTGTTTTCCAGAGTGTGCTGGAGTGGTGGGGGGTGGGAGGCATGGGGTGGCTGGGTGATAGACATTGGGGAGGGTATGTGCTATGGTGAGCGTGTGAATTGTGTAAGACTATTGAATCACAGACCTGTACCTCTGAAACAAATAATATATTATATGTTAAAAAAAAAAAAGAAGAAGATAGTAGGAAGGGAAAAATGAAGGCGGGGAAATTGGAGGGGGAGACAAACCATGAGAGACTATGGACTCTGAGAAACAAACTGAGGGTTCTAGAGGGGAGGGCGGTGGGTGGATGGGTTAGCCTGGTGATGGGTATTAAAGAGGGCACGTATTGAATGGAGCACTGGGTGTTATACACAAACGATGAATCATGGAACACTACATCAAAAACTAAGGATGTAATGTATGGTGATTAACATAACATAAAAAAAAAAACTACTAGTAGTTCTTGCGTTCTTCACTGCCATGCACTCATAGTAAAATGAATTAACTAAAATGCCAGTTTCACTTAAGAATGTCCCTGACAAAGTAGCAAGATTAAAGTTATTAACTACTGACCCTCAAGTACACACCTTTTTTCATAATTTGTGTGACGAAATGGGAAGAACACATAAAACACTTCTACTCAGCCATCAGAAAGAATGTAATCTTGCCATTTGCAATGATGTGGGTGGAACTAGAGGGTATTATGCTAAGCTGAATAAGTCAGTCAAAGTCAAATATCACATGATTTCCCTCATATGTGGAATTTAAGAAAGAAGGAAAAATAAAATAAGATAAAAACAGAGAGCTTTTTCGCAACGGGTTTGCCGCCAGAACACCGGTGTCGTGAAAACCACCGCTCAACCTAAACCAAAATGGTAAAGGAAAAGACTCACATCAACATCGTTGTCATTGGACACGTAGATTCAGGCAAGTCTACCACTACTGGGCATCTGATCTACAAATGTGGTGGGATCGACAAAAGAACTATCGAAAAATTTGAGAAGGAGGCTGCTGAGATGGGAAAGGGCTCCTTCAAGTATGCCTGGGTCTTGGATAAACTGAAAGCTGAACGTGAACGTGGTATCACCATTGATACCTCCCTGTGGAAATTCGAGACCAGCAAGTATTACGTGACCATCATTGATGCCCCAGGACACAGAGACTTTATCAAAAACATGATTACAGGCACATCTCAGGCTGACTGTACTGTCCTGATTGTTGCTGCTGGTGTTGGTGAATTTGAAGCCGGTATCTCCAAGAATGGGCAGACCCGTGAGCATGCCCTTCTGGCTTACACACTGGGTGTAAAACAACTAATTGTTGGTGTTAACAAGATGGATTCCACTGAGCCACCCTACAGCCAGAAGAGATACGAGGAAATTGTTAAGGAAGTCAGCACCTACATTAAGAAAATTGGCTACAACCCTGACACTGTAGCATTTGTGCCAATTTCTGGTTGGAACAGTGACAACATGCTGGAGCCAAGTGCTAACATGCCTTGGTTCAAGGGATGGAAAGTCACCCGTAAAGATGGGAATGCCAGTGGAACCACACTGCTTGAAGCTCTGGATTGCATTCTGCCACCAACTCGTCCAACTGACAAGTCCTTGCGTCTGCCTCTCCAGGACGTCTACAAAATTGGTGGTATTGGTACTGTCCCTGTGGGCCGAGTCGAGACTGGTGTTCTTAAACCTGGGATGGTGGTCACCTTGCTCCAGTCAATGTTACAACTGAAGTAAAGTCTGTTGAAATGCCCCAGGAAGCTTTGAGGGAGGCTCATCCTGGGGACAATGTGGGCTTCAGTGTCAAGAATGTATCTGTCAAAGATGTTCATCGGGGCAACATGGCTGGTGACAGCAAAAATGACCCACCAATGGAAGCAGCTGGCTTCATGGCTCAGGTGATTATCCTGAACCATCCAGGCCAAATCAGTGCTGGATATGCACCTGTGCTGGATTGTCACACAGCTCACATTGCTTGCAAGTTTGCCGAGCTGAAGGAGAAGATAGATCGTCGTTCTGGAAAAAAGCTGGAAGATGGTCCCAAGTTCCTGAAATCTGGTGGTGCTGCCATTGTTGATATGGTTCCTGGCAAGCCTATGTGTGTTGAGAGCTTCTCTGACTATCCTCCTCTGGGCCGTTTTGCTGTTCGTGACATGAGACAGACGGTTGCTGTGGGTGTCATCAAAGCAGTGGACAAGAAGGCAGCTGGAGCTGGCAAGGTCACCAAGTCTGCCCAGAAAGCTCAGAGGCTAAATGAATATTATCCCCAATACCTGCCACCCCAGTCTTAATCAATGGTGGAAGAATGGTCTCAGAACTGTTTGTGTCAAATGGCCATTTAAGTTTAATAGTAAAAGACTGGTTAATGATAACAATGCATCATAAAACCTTCAGAAGGAAAGGAGAATGTTTTGCGGACCATGTTTGTGTGTGTGTGTGTGTGTGTGTGAGGCAGTTTTAAGTTATTAGTTTTTAAAATCAGTAATTTTTAATGGAAACAACTTGACCAAAAAACTCACAGAATTTTGAGACCCATTAAAACAAAAGTTTAATGAGACAAAAAAAAAAAGAAGATAAAAACAGAGAGGGAGGCAAACCGTAAGAGACTCTTAACTACAGAGAACAAACTGAGGGTTGCTGAAGGGGAGGTGGAGGAGGGAGGAGGGATGGCTTAAATGGGTGATGGGTATTAAGGAGGGCACTTGTTGTGATGAGCACTGGGTGTTTACAAGTGATCAATCACTACATTCTACTCCTGAAACCAATACTACTATATGTTAACTGACTTGAATTTAAATTTAAAAAAAAAAAAATTTCTGCTGTATCCTGAAATACACAATGGTCGTCTTAAGGAAAAGCACTTCTGTGATTAAGTTGCAAATGGGATGCCCTACTCCCCACACCCCCTCCGGCCCCCCCACCATGGAACACCATTTTTACATAAAAGAACAACTGAGAAGACAAACTAAGTGTTTTCATACTTAGCTGTGTGGCAAACACCTTCCATAAAGTAGTAGGCCTTCAGGAAAGTAACTGACAGTATTTACTGTCAATGATAAAATTCAAATTTTTAAGTAAAAACTTAGAATTTTGGAAAATTTGTATATGCCACCATGGGCTTCCCAATACTTTCCGATAAGAATGGTGGTGGTATTTTAAAAATTTGATTTTTTAAAAACTGTCCAGTGAATTGTACAGACATTCGGAAGTCCTGCATAACCCCGGAAATACTGGGTATTTACCCACTATTTTCCAAATATCTTGTGCATGATATTACAAAGTCATGCATGAGTAAAAGATCCATTCAGACTGAAAGACTAATGAATTTTAATGTAACACAGTACAAAAAGTTCAATGAAATTGTTTCATAGTCTACATTGGAACTAACCTTTAAGAAACTACCACTTACCCCGGTGTTGGTTTGGTACCAAAGAAGAATGTCCACAATTATCTGAAAAGGCTCTTAAAATAGTCCTCCACCTTCTATCTACAGATCTGTGTGAAGCTGGATTTTCTTCACATATTTCAACCAAAACATTATGCTCTAACAGGCTGACTGCACAAGTGGGTGTGAGTCCAGTTCTTTCATTAAGCCAGACATTAGAGAGATTTTTAATACTACTTATGCTAACTTCTAATGGATTTATTACTGTTCTTTTAAAATTAATTAATAAACTTCAATTTTAATTTCTAATGTAACCTTATTTCTTCTATAATAATAGATTTGCCTAATTTTTTATATAATGTATTTTGAAGTAAATTTGGGTAAATTATATTTTTCTCCAAAATTATACATTTTACCAAGTTTTTAAAATTTATTTGCTTCAAAATAAACAGAAAAAAACTCAAATAATTGAATTTCTCCATATCAGTGATTACCTTCCTCTTAGCATTTATCCTTTTTGTACTGTAATTAATTTTCCTAAATAAGTTGGCTAATAGTTTATTGTTTTTTCCCCTGAAATTACCTCATTTTATTGTTTTTGTTTCCTAGTTTATTATGTATGTATTGTAAAATGATACAAAATAATGCCAAACATACCTTTCATGTCAACTAATTTAAATTAGCTAAAGTTGCCTACTACCAAAAAGAAAAATATTATCAAGTTTTAAAACAAAGAAAATCCAATTCTGTGTTCTATTTAAGAGGCATATTTAAAATAAGATGATTTAGAAAGGTTGACAATAAAAGAATGGGCATGTGTGTACTAGGACAGTGTAAACCAAAAAAAAAAAAAAAGCAATATTTGTGAACCTATTATCATATAAGCTAGCATGCTGGCCAAAACAGATTCTCCCCTAAAGCCTCCAGAGGGATGTAGTTCTGCCCACACCTTAATTTTAGCCCAGTGAGACCCATTTTAGACTTCTGACCTCCTGAACTGGAAGATACACCTTGTGTTGTTTTAAGCCACTAAATTGTGGTTGTTTCTTAGAGCAGGAATAGGACACCAATACAATGACAACACCAACTGCCTCTGCAGAGGACTCAGTTATTTTCAGAGAAGATAGAAGGAAGACTTTCTCTCCATGCCCTTTGATGTCTCTTGAGTTTTTATTTACTTATTTTTATTTTTTAAGGATTTTATTTATTTATTTGAGAGAGAGTGGAGAGAGAGAGCATGGGGGAGGGAGAGGGAGAGAGAATCTGAAGCAGACTCTGTGCTCAGCGCAGAGCCCGATGTGGGGCTCAATCCCACAGGCCTGAGATCGTGACCTGAGCCAAAACCAAGAGTCAGACGCTTAAGCGACCGAGCCACCCAGGTACCCCTTTGGAGTTTTGCTTCTTGAGAATAAATTACCTATGTAAAGAAACTGAACGAAATTAAAAGGAAAAAAAGGAGCCTCTGTACATATTTGACCAATGTCGTCTGGTCTTTAACGTCATAGGAGAAAAATTAATACCAGTTCAATTTTTTCTTCTTTATAGAAAGGCCACTTTTTCTGATTGGATGCTTACAATTATTTTCTTTGTCTTTATAATCCCAAAGTGATGCCAGAATTTGTCCAGGTATAATCTGCACTATACGTTTATCCTCAGAACTTTTGTGGGAGGCATTCCACTGCCACAGTTTCCCTCCAGCCACAGCCATTGCTGCATGGGCTTCACTGGTTCTGGGCCAGTATTTATGCTAATTTCCCTGCATTTTTCCAGTGGTGGAAATTCCAACCTTACCATCTCAGGTGGGGTTCTGACTTCTCCCAAGTGGCTCATTTTTGGCCCTGACCGGGCACTTGGCATGTTTCTCTGCATCTACTCAAGCCAGTGGGCAACGTGTTTCTTGTCCTCAATTTGTAGACAAGTCCACTCTGAACCTCAGTTCTATGTAGTTAGCTGGGTTCTGACCTTCCCTACCTGCAGGGCCCTCCTTCCAGATTCCCTCTTTGTCCAGCCATTCGAAGTCCCAGCCCCAGCTGTTTCCTCTCCAATGAGGTCCTCACCTTCAGCCCTTGCTTATAATCACTCATTTTACTTTGTTAACTTAAGATTTTCTTTTCCTGATTTCATGCTCAGCTATAAAATAAAACAATTTTGGTTCTGTTTTACCCGACCTTGTTACATGTTTGGATCTGGGTATTTGTAGCAGTCAGGAGGGAACCTGACTACCGTAGTAAGGGAAATCACCAACATGAATTAATTATCAGTCTGCTAGGAAAATACTGGAGGGCAAAACTATTATCCTTAAGGCAAGGCAAAATGCAAAATAGGTTGGACTTCAAAATTCGGTCATTTCAAATTAGTATTATGGTAAAACAGTAAAGGAGTGCTAATGGTACAAAATAGAAACTAAAAATTGAAATATGCTATGAAAACCACTGAAATAGGCAAAGAAAGCATCTACTGTAGCATGAAGCATAGCTAAGATGAAGACTACCTGCTCAACTGACCAACTAAGACCACTTGGATAGGGGTGCTGTTCCTCACAGCATGTGCTGATGGGGGACAACATTAGTACATCACTGGGACACCTTTTCCTGTCTTTCCATGCAGCGACTCAGAATTCTTCTTAGGTCACTACCAGCCATAGATTGAACTTGTCATGTATGGTAGTCTAGATTATCATTCAGCAAACATTCATGCCCCTCTCCCTTTCTCTATAGGCAGAGTAGATTTCCATTCCTCACTGCTGTTGGACTTGGCCATCTGGTCAATGGGATGTGGTGTGGAGAGAGGCCTTGAGTATGCTTCTGTGACCTAGCATGGCCCCTTTGCTCTGGTGTACAGTATGAGAAGAGCATGCCCCAAATACCCACGGCCTCTTCAGCCTGGGCTTCACAACAAATGTACATGAACTACACCTGAACTCAACCTACAGAATGAAGCAGAATACATGAGACAAGTCAAATAATGAATTCTTGTTGTAAGCTACTAAGTTTTAGGGCTGTTTGGCATACAGCATAATTTGGGTAATAACTGGTTAATACAGCATTTTAGATGAAATTGATGAAGTAAAATTCTACCAGACATTAAAGCAATAAAATAAGAAAATGATACCTTGGCATAAAAAACCCATCTAATGGTTTAACCTCGGGCAATCATTTTTAGGCTGGAAAGGAAGAAAGCCAAGGAAGGGGAGAGTTTCAGACACTAACCCTTTGGCTAAAGTTGACTTAACACTTCAACAGACTAAGCTGCTGCCTACAGATATGTTCTCAGAGGCTTTAGGAAGAACACTCCCACCCCCACCAGGTTCAAGTACCACTCTTCATCCCTTTGGCTCAATGCTTCACCTGGTGCCAAGGAAAATTAATTATGGTTATTACTGAAATGTCAATCTGGAAGTAAGACTCTAGCACCTTACTTCTTAGAACCCATCCAAACGCTCAGGACATAAGAGCACTCAATAAATATTTTTCAAATGAATGAATGGACAAACACACAAATGAACATTAAGTATGTTACTGCTCATCTGACTTAGAGGTTTAGATTATAGTTTACAATTAACAAAGGAGTTCTAAATGAGAAAAAATAAATAGCAGTGAGGTCAAGTTTAAATTCTAACCTCTCATTCATTAATTCGTTTAACAAATATGACTGCCTGTAATGTGCAAGTAATGTGTGATTTTCTGTGGTTGCAGCAGCAAACAAAATAAAGTCCCTACCCTCGGGAAGCTGATGATAGTTTAATGAGAGAAAGAGCTCAAATATGTACACCCGTGTGCATGCAGACACACATACATGTACACACACACACACATTTAAAATATAAGAAAAAGCACAGAGAGCTACATGAGACTACGAGAGCAAGTACACAGTTCAGAGGATCAGAAAAGGAGCCACAAGTAAATATTTTCAAAGGCTTCATTGACATCTGTGAACTGGAAAAGAAGCAGACAGAAGGGAAAACCATTTGTCACATAGCCCTGCATCTGAAATGCAGGAGCTGACTGAGTAACATGCACATACGTACAAGGAAATGATGCCCCCTTCGTTTTGGCAGCTCGGCCTTAAGAACCCTATCGTCTTCCTGAGGTTCTTCACACCACTATCCTCTCTAAGCTAAAACCCAACAAATCACCACAATTAAACCTTTGCCACTTGATTGGACATTACATATATCTGGTTTTTATAAAATGCCTAGACATTTCAAACATACCAAGCAAATAATCTGTGTATGAAGACAGAAGATCCACGGTGGCAAATTCTGGGATATTTGGTAATGCCCCTTGGCTAACTTTATCGGTTCTAGCATTCTTCTTTCCAATAAGTAGATTAATTTCCAACACAGCTTCACTGGCCTAAAATTAATACATAATCAGAATCCATAAATGTAACCTTTCTCATTCATAGATTATCCATTAGGTAAATAATGTGAAAAAGTGAATTCATAAAATAAAATTCAATATACATTGGGAAAAAAATAAAGATAATCTGGAAAACAACATGTGATCCCCAACATGTAGTATATATCATTGTCAAACAAATCATTACTGTTGACAATTTAATTAATGTATGAGCCACTTTAAATAGGCTCTCTCACCTAGCTACAACAGATATTTGCCAAAATGTCAAAATGTGCACATATGTATCTGCCAGTACCCTCATTAAAGGAAAGCTGAAACAAACAAAGCCAGGTCTGGCTAATAAAGATTAAAAACATTATGTATATAAGGAGCATTTCTAATCTTCCCAAGAAACATCACCAGCATAAATCCGAAAGAATGTGAATTTTCCTTTCTCTCACAGATACGTTGTGCTACCCTAACAGCTGGTAGTAGAGGATATGGATAGGACAGTGAAGAAAAAGATTAAATAAAAATCACACCAACCTGGGCAGCAGCTCTTATCACAATCCAGGCCAGTGAACTGTACATTTCAAATTTATTTACTATTGGTTCTTTAATAGAACTATGCCTTCTGGTAGAAGCCTAAAAAATATAGTACATGCATTATGATAAAGATAAAGATATCGTGAAGTTCCATGATTAATTTTCTCATCCTCTGAAGATGACATTTCAGTGGAACACTATGTAGCCATTAAGAATAATAATATAAAAAAAATAATGTATACGTATCTATTGACATGAAAAAGATGCTCAAAGCATATTGGAGAAAGAAAAGTGGGGGTTACAGAATAGTATGCAAAATATGATCCTATTTCTAAAAAGACATGTACACACATATACTCCCTGTATATACAAGCAGAGAAAGTTATTAACACCCATTATCCTGGGTTTTAAGGGTGATTATTTTTATCATCTTTTCTAGTTTTTTATAATGAGCATGTATTATTTGAATAACAATAAAATAAACACAAATGGCATTTTAAGGAAAGTATTTACTTAAAATGATATTTGCCATTTTAATAGAGGATTTATAAGTTGAATTGATTGTGTATAGGGATGTCAGAAATAAGAACATTACTTAAGATTTTTGATAGGTATTTGCTATCATCTTTTCAACTGGGAAACTGTTAAAGGGACAATGTAATCATAAAGTTCCACAGAATAGCAAAAGTAACAATGAATGGAGATAATTTTTACTGTGTGTGTGTTCAGTTTTGTGTTTTGTGTGTGTTCAGTTTTTTAAACATAAGAAAGTCCATGCTACAAAAGTTAATAGAAACTCCACTAGTAACATAGTATCTGCCTGTTTTACATTTTTAAAGATAACTAAAATAAGCATTAATAGTCAATTCTTAAGATTTAACTAATCTGGAAAAAACTATTCAATTAGACTGCTTGGTTCTAATTTTTTGATGTTCATATTTTGGCCAATTTAATCTTCAATAAGATTGCAGAATAAAACAAACAATAACAAAAGATATCTTTCTTTTACTTCAATAACAAGGAAAAAGAAAGTCAATGAATAATGCTGATGCCAGAGCAAGGAATACAATGTGCAAATGTGGCCTGACCTAGATCAAGTGCTAAGATTGGTTGGAAGTAGATGAAACCCGGAGAAGTGTGCCTATGGAGAATCTAAGCAACACAGCCCTGTCCCAAGATATGAAGACTCTACTCATTAGCTGTAATGAAACCACTTGGGTTCTGGGGTAGCCCTTGCCAACTTACTGGCTATGTAAGTTTGGGCAATTTACTTAAATTCTGGAAACAAGACTAACAGACATTAAATGAAGAATACATAATAGCATTAAATAATTACAATGTAAGAACAATTAGTGACACAGACATTTTAAAACAAGTTCATTTTGAATTGAGAGGGAGACTTTATTAAGAAGGTTGGACTTGAGTTCAGAATGGAAAAATGTGGACAGAGAAGAATATAAAGAGTATTTTTTTTTTTAGATGGAGAAGGTGTTTAACACTGCGAATGAGATTCTAGCTCATGCAAACAAACAAGAAAAAGAGGAAAATGCATCTAGATTCGAAATGAAGAAGTAAAATTGTATTTGTTTGCAGAAAACATGATCCTATATGTAGGAAATCCCAAGACACACACATACATACACACCTCTAGAATTAATAAATGTGCATAACAAGATCATAGGACACAAAACTCAATACTCATAAATTCATTGTATTTCTATGTATCATCAATGAGCAATCTGAAAATGAAATGAAGAAAATATTCCACTCACAAAAGAGATAAGCTTAACAAAAATGTACAAAATTTGTACACTGAAAAGTAAAAAGCATTATTGAGAGAAATTAATATCTAAATAAATGAAGGGACAGTTCATATTCATGAATTGGAAGATTCAATATTGTTAAGATGGCTATTGTCCCCAAATGGATTTACAGATTTAACACAATCTCTACCAAAATTCTGTTTACAGAAATTGACAAAGCAGCTCCTAAAATGTATCTAAAAATGCAAAGGACTCAAAGTAGCCAAAATGATTTTGGAAAGGAAGAACATAGTTGGAGGACAGGTACTTTCCAATTTCAGAACTTACTGAAAGCTACAATAACCAAAAGGGTGGATACTCCTATAAAGGTAGACTTGTAGATCATGGAATAGGATCAAGAGTCTAGGAATAAACATTTACATTTAAGATAATTAACTTTTGACAATGGTGTGCCAAGGATATTCAATGAAGAAAAGACAGTCTCTTGAACAACTGGTACTGGGACAGTTGGATATCTATGTGCAAAAGAATTTAGATCTTTATACACTTTACACAAAGATTAATTCAAAATGGATCATACTTAAATGTAAAAGCTACAACTATAAAACCTCTAAAAGAAAACATAGAAGAAAATCTTCAACACCTGGGGTTAGGCAAAGAATTCTTAGATATGCAACCAAAAGCACAATATATAAAAGAAGAAAAATGATAAACTGGAATCATTAAAATTTAAAACTTTGTCTCCAAAGACACTATTAACAATATGAAAAGACAAGCCACCAACTGGAGGAAATATTTGCAAATCAAATATCTGATAAAGGACTTGAATCTAGAATATACATTTTAAAAACTCTTGTGATTAAAAAAAAGACAGTTTAGGTTATGGGCAAAAGATCTGAATAAACATTTCCCCAAAGAAGATACAGAAATGATCAGTAAGCACATGAAAAGATCTCAATATAGATAGCTGGGAAATGCACACCAAAGCCACAGTGAGATACACTTCATAACCACTAGGATGGCTACAATCAATAATATAGATAATAACAAGTGTTGGCTAGGCTGTGGAAAAACTGCAACTCTTTTTTTTTTTTTTTTTAAACTGCAACTCTTATTCACTGGTACAGGCACTTTCAAAAACAATCTGACAGATCATCAAAAGGCTAAACATAGAGTTAACATATGATCCAGCAATTCCATTCTTAGATATACACCCAAGAGAATTGAAAACATATGTTCACTTAAAAACTTGTATATAAATGTTCAAAGCAGCGTTAATCAAAATATCCAAAAAGTGGAAACAATTCATATATCCATCAACTGTTGAATGGGCCAAGAAAATACTATATATCCAAAAAAGGGACTACTAGTCAGCAATCAAAGGGAACAAACTGCTGTTACACGCTAAAATATAGGCAAACCTCAAGAACATAACGCCAAGTGAAAGCAGTAGTCACAGAAGACTATATATTGTATGATTCCGTTTATATGGAATTCCATTATATGAAATATCCAGAGAAGGCCAATCTATGGAGATAGAAAACAAATTAATGGTTGCTTGGGGCTAGGGACTGCAAATGGGTACTAGGGATCTTGCTGGAATAATGGGAATGTTCTAAAACTGGATGGTGATGCCAGCTCCACAGCTCTGTAAAGTTACTAAACATCTGTGAACTGCACTCTTAAAACAGGTTAATTTCATGAATGTAAATTGTACCTCAATAAATCTATTTTTAGTATGTGTGCTTGCTAATCTCTTTCTTTGAACTATTTTCCTCCTGCTTGACTACTTGGAAAATTTCTAGTCCTTCTTCAAAATTCATCTCATCTGTAAAACTTTCTCCCAGCATTCCCCCAAAGCAAAATTAGTTCCCACTTTGCTCCACTTTTCTACTTTGACATATCTTGATTACAGTCCTCATTAGATTTTGATACAATTATTTCTCTCCCTTGCTCCTCTGTGCTTCTCAGAGAAAGAGAGTAACATGCCTGGCATACATTAGGCACTCAGTAAGTATTTGGTTAATGAATGAATACATGTTCATGAAATAGTCAATTCCATTTAACTAAAAAAAAAAATTATTGAATACCTACTATATACAAAATACTCTAGAAAGATAAAATGGGAATGTTTAGCCAAAGTCATATATTGACAGAGAACAGTGCATCCCTCTTTTTTGAGTACTTATTATGTGCCATGTCCATTATCTTGTTTAATTCTCCAACCTACTCTAAGAGGTCAGAATCCTCATCTCCATCTCACAGATGAGAAAACTAGGCTTAGAAAGGCCCCAGTCACCCTGCGGGTATGTCATGAAGCTAGGATTCAAACCCAAACCAGTGCCCTGGTCACTCTGCTATGTGGATTCTCCATAAAAGTGAAGCAATAGTGCTTTCTTTTAAGAGTTTATAAAGCATTGTCTTTATTAGGACAAACTTCTAATGTGGTATTTTAAAGGTTGAATATGTCTGGATAAATTCTTGTTTGTCTTTGGCTGTTTTCTGTCCTTCTAGTAATTGTATGACTTGCTAAAATATTGATATTATGTCACACAAAAAATAATGTGACATTGTATGGAATTATGCTATTTTTTTTCATTCAAATTCTACCTTATTCAAGCTCTTACTTCTCTAGTCAAGGCCAAAAAGGTGATATATTATTATCCTAGCATCCTATTAATTTGCATTGTTACTTGCCATGGAAACAAAGATTTTTGTTTTCTCTTACTAGAAATAAACATGTTTATCACACCAGAAAAAGTTTTCTATGTAATCGTCTTGATAAAAAATAAAATAAAATAATAGCTGCTATATCCACCTAAGTAGCTACCATATGAATAATTCAACTGACTGAAAGCCTGTTTGCCTAAAGGTTTTAAATCAAGTCTATGTTGTCTCAAAAATTAAAGATTTGACACCGAAATTTTCTGGAAAAATCTCTTGGTGGGTCAAAGGATTACTTAATTGGGATGAATTATAAAAAGCCTACTGAAATTTAAAAAGTAAAAACTAAACGTTACTGGGCTCATATATCTCCAATGCACCCACATCCTGCCCACAGGCTCTCCCTCAGTCTAGAACCCTGGAATTCAAGTGTGGCCCCCAGACCAGCAGCAACAGCATCACCCTGGAGTTCCTCAGCAATGCCAAACCTCAAGACCCCAGCCCCAACTTACCAAATCAGATTCTGCATTTTCACAGGATCCCCAGAGATGCCTCTGCCCCCTAGTTTGGAAGCACTGCTCTAGACAGATGCATGATGCAGATGACATGCCTCTGCAACTCTCCTCATCCAACAAATCCCACCTTGAACCGTATGTCTTCCCAACAGAATCATTCACAGTCCCACCAACCCAAGTTCTGTCCTAATCCCCCATTTCACCACCTAAATCATCCCCCCTTCCTTCTCTCCCCTCCCTCCCTCCCACCTTTCTTCCTCGTGCTTCTTCCTTTACTGGTTTATTGCCTGTCTCCCTCTACTAAAAAGGTAAGAAGCTCCATGAGAACAAGGACTAAGTTTGTCTTAATCACGTTTAATAACCTTCCAGAATATTGTCTGGGTCATAGTAGATGTTCAATAGGCATGTTGATGAATAAATGAATGACTCTATCTAAAGGTGATCTGTTTGTACACCATATCAGGGATGAAAATCTTACTTGTCCATCTGCTTAACCAGTATATCATTTCTTGTAATTTCCTGATTAATACTAATACCTTAGAGTATTTACACACACCTACATTTCATGTATAACATTTTAACAGGTAAAAATGTCCACATGAACTCTATTTCCAGAGCCTTATATAAAATACCCAAAGAAGTATCTAAACATCAGTGTGACTATAAAGTAATGAATTAATTTCTCCAAGTCATACAGGAAAATCAGTCTCATTAGTTCTATAGCACAGAGTTACCAAAATAGCAAGTTCAAAGATAATTAACTTAAGATTTCTAATAAAATAGTTCATTACCTTAAGTGTTAATGGTGATATTGAAAGTTTGTTTTTTGGCCTCCTCATATGTAAAAATAACAGGGCCATTTCTAAGTAGGAGTCTCTTATCAACCTAAAATTAAATAACATTGTACTTATTAAATAGCTTCACCATTTGTAATCATTTTGCATCATTTTCCATAATTTCTGAGCTAATGAAAGGGAAAAATAGAAAAAAACAGTGTCTGTCCCAAACTCACACCTTCTTTTCATAGCACTTTTGGCATAGACACCAGTACCTTCCTCCCTAGTAAAATTGGAAGCTCTTGAAGAGACATTCTACCCTGTCCTGTGCTGGCAACGCTCCATGACATGACTGCTCTGAAGCCCAGCATCAGGACCATTCTAGAATAGTCCAGCCCACAAAGCACTAAAGAAGTGAACATGAGGGCTGAAGGAATCTGCCTCACAAAGCAGATCTCTCTTTCTATCCTCCTACACTAATTAAAATGGAAAGAGACACACACAGTTATGCAGAAAGTGGTGATTTGGTATGGGTTAGGTTTGTGTATTCACTATCAAACCTGTCTGTTGGGGCCATTTAAATCAGTATAGTTGTAGTAAGGGTGGCTTATTCTCAATCTTAAAATGATTTTTATAGAGAATTAAGTTGGCCAGCCCTGGTCCTGTTGACAGAAGAACATCCACATAAATCCTTTCTAGATACAATTTCACATCCATGGGAGGCTGCTAGAATCCTGGGACAGGCAGAAGGTCGATGTGAGTAAAGACTAGAAGCAAATTCACAGTCCAGTATGCCACCCTGATAACTGCCATCATCAACCATCACTGTAAACAAGGCCTTGGGTCAGAGCCAGGGTCAACAATCTTGAAGAGGAAGTCAGTAAGCCTGTTGGACAAGGGACCCCAGTGAATGAGTCCTGCGGCGGGAAGGGGGTCTCCCAGTCATCCCAGCCTTGAATGTTCAATGCACTACAAAAACATGGGGCTTAAATCCAAACATATACTGTTATAATGATGGAAAGTTTTTTTCTTTACCCTGAGTTTTGATCATTTCTCAAGCTTAGCTGTATAGCTTCAAATAAACTCTCAAGTTGTAAACTTGGAGATTTCTCTTCCATCAATATTTGACGTTCTATTTTGCCTGAAAGAATAAAAAAAAACATACAAAAATGGTCTTTCCTTTTTCTATCATTTAGAACTTCAGAATAAATATTTCATGCTGGAACTTCAGAAAACTGGAGGTGCTGGCCTTTTTGCCCATCTGTCTGCTGTTTTGCTGTAAGGTCAGCTAACAGTGGAAGATCTTTTGCTTCCTTCCCCATGAGTCTGCAGGCTCGCCCTGCCTTTAGTTAGCAACATTGAGTCAAAGCCTCCTTTGGCTGCCAGACACAAATGTTCTTATCTTATTTTTCTATTCCTTACTCTGCACTTTCCTTTCCTCTGTAGGGCTCATTCCCTTTGTCTACATCCACGTCCTCTTTCCTCTGTCTAGTATTACAGATATCATAGAAAACAACTCTGTTAAAATAAATCCTAAAAAGTCAACAAACACTCGAAAACAATCACAAATGATGCAAATGCTTTAGGGCTCGCACAGCTCTCAGACCTCATGGTGAGCCACAGCCTTCACTGGAATGGCACTTCTGTAGCCAAAAGGGCAAGAAAGGGAAATCTTTTATCACTATGAAAATGATTCACAGTTTTCATGCAGCATGTGGATACGGCACAAAGCCTCCCAGTGTTAAGTTCACCTCTAGGTACTATCATTTAGTAGCTGCTGTCCTAGAGAAAGTTACTCAACCAGACTGTACCTCATTTTCCTCATCCGTCAACTAGGATTGGCCATGCATATCCTATAGAGCTATTGTAAGAATTAGCAATATGAGATGTTAAATACTGGCTACTACAGGGCCTTGCATCTAGTAGATGATCAATAAATGATAGCAATCATCATCATCACTCTTCTCATGGTGAAAATAGCCACAATAAAATTATATGAATGTATTATGCAAATATGTATTGTACATAAGATATAAATATAGGTGTGCTATAGCCACTTGATTTAAATGGGTTTGTATCTTTTGTAGAAATTAACTAAAATGCCTAGCTAAGCAATGAAATTATGCATAAAAAATGTCTTCCAAGCATTATTTAAGAAACAATATTTATAGCTAATTGGCCAATGATGACATTTTTGAGTCAAACACGAAATTTTGCTTAAGGAGGGTCAATTGTAATCATAAAAGAAACTAAGAAGTAGCACTTTCTCTCCCCTTTCTTGATATAAACTTAAAATAAGCAATGTTCTCTTTATCCCAGACTAAGTCTGGCAGAGGTACCAATGTCTTTGCATCACTAAGCCCTTTGTAAAATCTGTATTTTTTATAGTCACTGACCAGGTTTTCAAGAAGTCTATTGTTAATCGGAAAAAAAAAATCCCACAAACTTTTATCATAGTTCTGACCCCAAGTACATCTTACCTTTCTGAAAAAGAATTTCAGCTTCCACCTCATGTTCTTCTGTTGCTGATACCTGACAGAGCTTCAGTGCTATTTCAAAAAGATGAAGGGCAGGGAACCACTTCGAGGGATCCTTCTTTTTACTGGTATAAGATACTTGTTTGGCCATTGTATGTCCTACAAGGAATAGGTTGTTCATAACAAGCCTCCAAGTTACCAGACCTCTCTCACCGCCAGTTCTATTAAGAACTCTGGTAGTTTTTACTTTTTAGTATCTAAGAAATATTTTCTTAAAACTCAGTACCCAAATATTTCAATGAACTATAACAGTTGTCCTTCGCAACTTTATCTTTGATAAATTTTGACATTTTCTCATTTTTAAAATGAAGGATAATTTCTCCAGTCTCTTTCAGTTCTAAAATTTCATTATGTTCTACAAAACAACTGTGTTCCTAAGATGAGGCTGTTAGCAGGGAAACATCTGGAAGTTTTATGAAGTTTTATATTGTTCCCAATAAAAATTTGCATATATTAATAGGCAGTAATTTTGTTTCTATTCAGCTCTATTAGCGGTTGCTTGCTATGCATATTTTGTCATTGCAACTAGATGGAAAAAGCTATTTGGATAAGGGCCATGTGCTATACTTCTTGTGTGGTCCCATCATCACTTAACATAATGAAGGACTGCTGTATTGTTGAAGAGGCATTAGATTTAATCTGTATGCGCTCACAGACAGACAGACAGACAGACATCGATTTAGCATGTATTTTCCAAGTGCTGGATAAAATAGGAGGCACTGGAAAAAAAAATGAGAACAGAGAAAAATAAGAGCTCAGGTTTATTAAGTGCTTTCTACAATCCAGGTACCCTCCCAAGGACTTAAGCATTTTCTCATGTAATCCTCCCAACTCCAGCTGGATTTCATTAGTACACTCCTTTTACAGAGGAGAGAAAGCAGTGGCAGAGCGAGGTTTGAGTAATTTGCCCAACGTCACGTGACTAGTAAGTAGCTGGGCTGTGATTAGAACTGAGGCAAGTCAGGCTCCAGGACCCACACTCTAAACTATGACAAGAGTCAGATGGTGGAGCTTAGTGTTTAATGGGGAATGAGAATGTCCTGAGTAGCAATTAAAATACTGTGTGGTCAACTATGTAGCAGGGAAAGCACAGGGCAACGTGGTGGCAGGTTACAGGGGCCTTCGCCCAGACCCCAGAAAGGCTAGGGAAGCCTTCCCAGGGAATGTGGCTGTTGGGGCTGGCAGCTGATGATTGCCTTGTCTTTTGGTAATTTTACAAAAGGAAAATGTAGAGATAAAGAGTAGAAGGCAATGGGGGAAAATACTTATTGATGGGAAAGTTCAACAGCACAGTGGAGAAATATAAACAGGAAGATAGTGTGGGATTGCAGAATGATACAGCGGCTGGGTCCCAGCTGAAGTGGTGGGTTCAAGCTGGTCACTGGTGCTACCATGTCATTTGAGGCCTTGAACAAGTCCCAACATGCCTCTTGGGTCTTGAGTGTCTTCCTCTGAAAAGTGAGGCAGGAGAACCAGAAAATATCTAAGGTCCCTTTGGGTTCTGAAATTTTCTCAATTCCAAAATGCTATGCCCTACAAAGAGTTTTCAAGAAACCAAGAACTTTTTATAAATTTTCAGTTGAGAAATGAAAGGAAGGATGGTGGAAAAAGTATATCTCTCCCTCTTTCTCTCTCTCTTATCCAGGGAGACAGTACGGAGCCCTGACTCTGGAGAAGGCAGGTTGGTAGCACGCTGCTGAGAAGATGGAGATGAAGAAACTGAGCATTGCTTCCAGGGTGCTCCCAGGAGAGCAAGGAGGCCCCGCATGGAACAGTGAGAATCGCTACCACCTACAAAGCTGTTAGAACGAACTAGGTACCCTTCTGACAAGGTACATACTCACTTCATCCCACAACAAGCCTGTGAGATTGGTATTTTTCTTAACCACACTTTATGAGAGAGGAAGCTGAAGCACAGAGAAGTTCAAGTGACCTGCCCAAAGAAAGTGGACAGAAATCTTCCTCCAGAGTCCGTGCTCTTCACCCCGACAGTGACCAGTTGTGAGTGGATCCCAGGCAAGGATATGCTAACATCATCTGTCCAATACAACCTCATATTTCAACACAGCTCCTATTTTTATGTGTCTCACTTCTTGTTTCAAATTATACTACAGCTGCTTATTAATATAAGACAATAACAAGTATCTTCATGTACTATATATGAAGTATGTATTATATATAATAAAGTATTAATATATAATAAAAGTACTTGAATTGTCTTCTAGATTTTTGTGAAAATTAGGAAGAGACTTGTTACAGAAATTACCGACAGTTTCCTTTCGCTGTCCCCCTAACGGGATAACAGCCTCTGTGAGGGCAGAGATGGTGACTGGTTCCCTCTTACATCCCCACTCCCCAGCATCATTCTTGTAACTTTCTTCACTCCTATTATACAATTAATCAGTAATCTACTTTTTCATCTTATGAGAAAGCTCAAGGTTTAGCCATTAATTGGAAAAATCATCTCAAGTAACCATGATGTTTATTTTTGGTTTTAGAAAAACAATCTCAAAGTGCCTTTTTCTGTCAGAGGCTTTCACAAAGAAAAAACAATTACTTAAGTGGCTCTATTCTTGTGATGCAATCTATATGCTCACTATAAAGGAGAACTGTCAAGAAAGCATCAGATCAGATGATTTTATGCTTCATAATATTGAAGTGCTCCTGTTTCCAATAAATAGCAACTCTGTGAAAAAGAAGTTGTGAAACTGATGTTATTTTGACAGAAAATCTGCTTTTGGTTTTGTTTTTTAAGTCTGTATTTAATATAATATAACAGAAAGCAAGCTGTTCTGCCTCAAGTGAGTCTAAAAAATGGTGGCACCATTGTCACTGAGTGGTGACACATCTTCAAGATTAGGAAGTCATGAAAGCAGAGAATACATTTG
Source organism: Callorhinus ursinus (assembly GCF_003265705.2). NCBI lineage: Eukaryota > Metazoa > Chordata > Mammalia > Carnivora > Otariidae > Callorhinus > Callorhinus ursinus. The sequence continues at coordinate 12,673,599 of NW_027397076.1, forward strand.
ATTTAACACAATCTGTACTTTAAGCTCTTGAAGCAATCGAATATACTGATAATATAACAAAAACTGTGGACCAAAAGTGCACAAAAATAGCTCTCCTGGGATCAAATTGCTGGACGGAATTCTAGAGGTCAGCTAGGCCAGCCGAATTTCATAAATAAGGCAACTCAGCAATGTAGAGGTGATGCAATTTACCCAAAATAGCAAAATTCCTCTCTGATGATGATGATGATGAATCATATAGTAACACTAATCACAACCAGTAGTCATGAGGGGGAGGAGCAGAAGGGAGAAGATTCTGGACAGATGGTGATTTGACCACACCTCTGTTGCCCTCCCTTCTCCATCCTAGTCTAACCGTCAGCCTAAACTGAGCAGCCGCCGGGACAGGAGGCAAATGGGCCCCAAGAGGTGAAGGGTAATGTTTCAAAATGTAGGTTTTATTACTGCTCAGGTGTGATGAGGTCAGCAGGCCAGGGGACAACTACCACTGAAAAGACAGTCTGTTACTTACACTTCCCAAGAGGATGGGGCACACCACCCCAAAGAGGAAAGCACATGAGTCAGGCAGGAGCAAGGGGAGAATGTGGCCAAGAACATTTATTCTGGATTTTAGGAGGGGCTGACCAGGTTAGGGTAAGCAGGCCAAGCAGGTTTACGACTGGCTAGTTTGAATAATTTCAGTGGGCTCTGCTAGTAGTCTGATACTTGTCCCCTGGGTGATTAGGGCAGGAAAATCGTGCCTTGGCATGGCAGAGCCCAACAAAGGACAATAAGGGAGCCCAATAACGGTTCAGAGGATGGGCTCTGGAATAATCTGCATATAAAAGGCATGCTTACAGGACAGTGGTCAGCTAATCTCTAGGAATTGGCTAGCCCTGGGAAGTCCCTCCTTGGTCAGCAGGGCCCCAGATGTCAAAGCATCAGACATACAGAAACTAAAAAGGCAGGATTAATATAGGTTAGAAGAGAGAGCTGCTACCAGGTTTTCTGCCCTCTGAACTGGGCAAAAGCTGGGGGGCTAGAGGTAGGCAGCCTTGAGTCAAAGACCAGAGACGGTGTCCCAGAGAAAGCTTGAAAAATCTGTGAGCTCCTGAGGAGGACAGCACCGGCTGGTTCCACTTTGGTTCCCAAGGGCTGTACGCCTCCTGCTTCCTGCTCCAACAACTCCCATTAGGCGCACTTGTGGCTGGCTCCAGGCTACCCTCCCAATCTAGTCTTCACCCAGCAGCCAGGGTAATCTTCTGAAACATAAACCATCCCAGCTCGCCTCCTCCCATGAGGCGGCTCCTAGTCCACTCTCATCAGGCTGCACTGGTTTCCCAAAGTTCTAGACTAGGTCAAGCGTGTCCTGGACCTCAGAACCTACATACAACTCAAGGCTCTCTCTGCCTCTACCGTGCAGAACCAGTCACTTGCAATTTAAGGTTTAGGGTTAAATACCACTTCCCCAGAGTGCTCTGCCCCAATGACTCTACTTAAATAGGCATCGCTCCCTTCACTATTCTTTATCAGCAGAATTCATCCACATCTTTCATAAAACTGACCACGATTTATAACTACATACCTATACATAATTCAGTACCATACATAAGCTTTCTATATCCTCATCGATTTTCTGTCTGGTAGTTATCAAATAAACATTTTATTTTATACAATATTTATCTTATCAAATTTTATAAATGTTTACAAAATTTTAGAAATATTTTACAAATGTTAATATTTATAATATAATATGCACTTCTCCATATGGTTTGTTTACTTGCTTATTTCTGTCTCCCACACTAAGATCAGGGACTATATCCATTTAATCTCCAGTAACTTCCCAGGACCTCACACAGAGTCTGGCACATGGTAAATAATCAAAAACTATTTGTTAAAATAAACGGAGCCTAGGTATTCATAAATATTGCCCCATTTTAATGCACTCCTATGACAACCTGCCTGAAAATAAAAATTTTTCATCAGCGACTTGAGACTAATATAGGTTTAAGTGTTCTTACCAATTCTCATTTTTGTTTTGGCCAATAACATGACATGAGGAAGATAGATATTTTTCAAAGGCTGTAATGGACTTGCATAGTCAGTGTTTGATAAAGGAAATTCAATTGTCTCCCCAAAAGTTAGCATCTGTAGAAGGAACATTGTAGTTAGTAACTAGCTAACATAGTTTGGAATAAGAAGATAGAAAAATAAGTTTCCAAGTCTTGAGGACACAAAAGCATGCTCACCTGTTCAATAAGAATGTTGTGAGACTGAATCAACAAATGTAATTTTTCTGTTTTTAAAGGAGTTTCCTTGAATTTCTCGGCTTTTGTTAAGTCATCCAGCAAAAGCATGCTTCTCACCAGGGTTAAATGAGATCGAGGAGAAATAAATTCACTTTCTTCAAGCAAATGTATTATCGCCTATTAAAATAAAATTATTCCTTTTGATAGTCCCATTTCCAATTCACTGAAACAAGAGCTGGCCAAACTGTTATGCATTTAGCACCTAATGGAATTTAAGATTCTCTCCTTTTGTTCTAATCAGAATCAGTAGCTAAATATCAATGTGCCCGAGGTTTCCTTCCTACCTGAAGGTTGGTTATGATGTCTGCCTTTAGATGCTTTTCTTGGAGGCCAATGATTACAGCTTGCATTAAGAACTCGGCCTGTAGCTCCCTGTCACCTGCACTTTTTGCCTCCTCGCACACTTCATTGATGAGGCTGACGTAATCTATCATATCGTTTTCTAAAGTAAATAAATGCAGTTATTTAAAGTACCCCGGGAAAGTAAGAAATTACATATGCATAACACCCCCAATGTTCATCACAGGAATATTGTATAATACAGAAAAACAGGAAGATATAAAGATGGAAAACAGACTCTACATGAAACATGAAAAATAAATGTGTTGCAATTTAGGAGAAAGTACTTTAGGGTACGCCAGTGCTGCAAAGGTAAGGATGCTACATGAAAAAAATTAATGTTGAAGATGGGTAGAGATGGGTGGATAGACAGATTTACAAATAGATACTTATCAGTCACTGCAAGAACATGTATATGTGCCAGGCTATAACCTAAATCTTTATAAATTTAACCCATTTAAGACTGATAAAAACCCTCAGAAGGAGGTACAGTTATTTCCATTTTTACCGAGGAGGAAACTGAGGCATAGGGGGATTAAGAGACTTGACCAAGATCACACAGGGAGAATGTGGTGGACCGAACATTTGAACCCAGAACAAGTACCTGGAGCCAAAGCCTGTGCTCGGGACCCCTACACTATGCTGCCTCCCTCAATGACAAGACCTGCACATTAGTATTTTGATCTCCTTGCCTGGTCTGCATACATCAGAAACCTAGATGTCATTTTCAGTGATACAAGGGACTACTGACATGATTATTCTTGTTTAAGGACATGAATTTTTTATTCTGGAAACAGATCAAACTATAAAGTTAGAAAATGTTAATGTTATAATAATAAAATATATCTCGATAAAACCTCCATTACCTGAGTAAAACTAATGTTTATGAAAACTTGGCTTAAGAAAATAGGATATTTGTACCTGTCACCATTCCAATGCCATGAATCTGTGCAACAAACGCAGTCACCAGTGCTAAGCGGCACCTCAACCAGAGATGAATGTTGAAATATTCTCGAGAATTTAGGGAAACAGGATCTAAAAACTCGTTATCATCTTTATTTTCAGTAGCCTAAACAGTACGAAAATGATGGTTATCTTGCCATTTAATAATGTTAAAGGTCTAGCCTAATGCTAAATGTTAAGAGAAGTGTCTGATATCATTTAATACTATTAAATTTTTAATTTTGGATATCTGTCTTGCACATTCTATAAAATGTAAAAAATACACACACAAAATAAAATCATTCACAATCCCGCCATCCTCTATTAATATTTGGTTATACTGATTTTCAACTTTTCTTTTACTTTCTATACCCATTGTAGAAAATAGTTTTGCACTCTGAATTTTTCATTGCAAATTATATTATCAGCGGTATCTATGTCCTCAAAAATTTTGTAAACATTATCTTAATGGCTGAAAAAATAAATAACGCTGGTTAATACTTATTGAGTATTTATTATGTTCCAGGCACTATGCCAAGTATCTTATACACATTATCTTATTTGATCTTGCTGAAAAGCCAAAGGGGAGTTATTATTTCTGTTTTACAGATGCGAGAATGGAGACCTAGGAAGATTAAATATTTGCTTAAACCTGTACCTCTGAAACAAATAATATATGTTAAAAAAAAAGAAGAAGAAGATAACAGGAAGGGAAAAATGAAGGGGGGAATCGGAGGGGGAGACGAACCATGAGAGACGATGGACTCTGAGAAACAAACTGAGGGTTCTAGAGGGGAGGGGGGTGGGGGGATGGGTTAGCCCGGTGATGGGTATTAAGGAGGGCACATACTGCATGGAGCACTGGGTGTTATATGCAAACAATGAATCATGGAACACTACATCAAAAACTAAGGATGTAATGCATGGTGATTAACATAACAATTAAAAAAAGAAGAAAAAAATATTTACTTAAACGCCATTAAGTTTTGGCAGAGGTAGGATTCAAACTTGTGTCCTTCTGAATTTAGAACCCCCAGTCTTAATCCACTGTTGTATGTTGCTCACGTTCCAAAGATGTATTATAAATGATTTCCCATCTTCATTACTGTACTTTACAAAGGGGTGACCAATGTTCAGAGCTCCTGAGAGGGAAGGACAAAGGCAAGTTTTCCCAAGTGGGGGCGGGGAATCCATTTTAGACATTTGGGAACTTTAAAATCATCTAGAACAATGCCCATTTGTTCTAGGAATTTCCTGCTATGCATCTCTGACAGCTCCAATCAATCGGCAATACGTAATATCAAGGAGCGGCCATCAGGACTTGGGGGAGGCTGGAATGTGGAGAGACAGGTGGGAAGCACAGAAGGGGAGGGTAAGCCAGCACTGGGAACAGAGTAAGAAGTGAACAGAGGCCTCAAGGCAGGACGGTGACTAGAATGGGCACATCAAGTACTCCAGAAGTCTAGGATTTAGATTAGCAATACAGGACAAAATGCCTATCCACATACCTTAATCTCTCAGCGCTTACAGTTCCTGTGACTACTGAAGAGCCACGTCACACTTAATCTGAATCAGGATTTCTCAACCTCAGCACTATGGGTAGCCGTGGAGGACATTACATGTTTAGCAGCACCCCTGACCTCCATGCACTAGATGACAGGAGAACCCTCTCTACTTGTAACAACCGAAATGTCTCCAGATGTTGCCAAATAACCCCTGGGAGGCAAAACAGCCCCCAATTGACAACCATTCCTCTAAGTCAATTTTTGAATTAGATTGCTTTTTAGCATTTTTATTGCTTTTAATATAGTAAGAAATGAGTTTCTATTTAGGATAATTAGTTTTGCTTATTTGTAATGACACTAGATATTAGCAATTTTATTAGTAAAGCTTAAAATAATGAGCAAGGATTCTATGTGATGAATCTTTATGTTTTAATCCTAAACAACACTTTATTATTAAATTACTTGGTCTTATCAAACTCCAGTAAAATGTCAAAGAATTCATGACACCGGTCGTCAAACAGATTTCAGAGCTTTAATGTGGAAGAATTATCTATGAGAAATCCAAGGTAGGAAATAACGCAGGTGTCATACTGGTGATGCTGAAGTAATAAATTCAAAAATGAAATAAAGAGCCAAATAAAGTGAAACAACTTTATTTGCTAAAGAAATCAGTTCTAGAATACTGGAATGATGTATCTGGTGGGCCCTTAGTCATTATTACATTCAATTCCATCAGTTCACAAATTAAATTTAAATGAAAAATTAAAATTTTTAATTAAAAAAAATTTTTTAAGTTTAAGGGACTTGCCCAAGTATACCACTAAATGAAGAGCATAAGTGGGGCTTCAACACTTACCTTTCTACCCTGAATTCAAAGTTTTTTCTACTTTACCCTTTTATTTCATCCAAATAATTAGGCAATTTCCTAGCATGCTAACAGTTATTATATAGTAAGTATTGTAAAGAGAAACATTAAATTCATACATACAGAAGCTCCTGGAGAGACAGAATTCTCTGTGTCATCTTGTACTCCCTTCTTTTTAAAAAGTTTTGAATCCTGGATAAGTCTAAGTGTGGAAAATACTATTGCAGCACTAAAAGAGAAAATATATTTTAAATCTTATTAGTACTGACAATCTCATTAATAAAATGAGCACATATGCATTTCATATGTATCACAATGTGGTTCTCCAGTCTTTCAAAGTTATAGAACTTTGTTACTTAAAGCTATACACTTAGAAACTCTTACACTAAATTATTGCTTAATCAGTGTCTAGAAGTACCAGAAGGCAGATGTACTAAAGTAAGAAAACAGAAGTTAGGAGATAGGAATTCTCCTGACTTCCTGTTGCTCCATACATAAGTTTGTCTGCACTTTAAACCAATTTATAACTGATATCACACTTCTTCAAAATACCTTAATAACATATATCGAGAGACTTCTTCTTTTGAAAATCTATTCCAAAATGAAATCCAAAATGCAGAACAAGCTGTATACCTGAAGATGCTTTGTAGCATTATTTTATAACATGGAAAGAACTGGGCGAAAGCCAAATGGACAATATACCTATCTATCTAAGTCCCCACTTGAATAGTTAATTATCATATTTAACAGGTGTTACAGGTTGAACTGTGTCCTCTCAAAAAAAAAAAAAGAAAGAAGGAAGGAAAAAAGAAAGGGGGCACCTGGGTGACTCATTTGGTTAAGCATCAGACTCTTGATTTTGACTCAGGTCATGAACCAAGGGATGTAAGACTGAGCCCCATGTTGGGCTCTGCGCTCAGCGGGGGTTCTGCTTGAGATTCCCTCTCTCCCTCTCCCTGTGCCCCTCCCCCAGTTCAGGTGCATTCTCTCTCTCTTTCTCTCGAATAAAGAAATAAAATCTTTAAAAAAAAAAAAAAGGTATGTTGACATCCTAACCCTCAGTACCTCAGAATGGAGGTAATCTGAAATGATCAAGTTAAAATGAGGTCATTAGGGTGGACGCTATTCCAATATGACCACTGTTCGTATAAAAAGGGGAAATTTGGACAGATAGACAGATATACACAGAGGGAAGGTGACACGAAGACACACAGGGAGAAGACAGCCACGTGACTGGAGTTGTGCCTTTACAAGCCAAGGAATGCCAAGGATTACAGGCAAACACCAGAAGGTACTTGAAGCAAGGAAAGCTTCTCCTCTAGAGCCTTCAGATAGAACCTGGCCCTGCTGACACTTTGATCTTGGAGCACTGACTCCAGGACCATGAGACAATAAAATGCTATTGGTGCTTTGTTATGGTGGCCCTAGGAAACTGATAGAATAGGTTAAAAGCAGGTCCCCTGGCTTTTGCCTCCTACACCAAACCTGCCCCTCTTTCTTTGTCTTCCGTCCCAGAGGCAGAGTCCAGATCACCATTGCTTCCTTGCTCTATATTCAACCCATCAGCAAGTTCTGTCAGCTTCACCTTCAACATATGGGTACCAGCCAGCAGCTCCTCACCTCCTCCAGGGCTAGTGCCTTCATCCAAGCCACCATGATCTCCAGGCTGCATGAATGGGAGCTTCCTGACTGGCTTCCTTCTCTGGCTCTTGTCCCTGCAGCTCTGTTCTCCACACAGCGGCCACAGCGACCCCATCAAGAGGCAAATCAGATCCTACCACCTCCCTCCATATATGTTTGAGGCCTCCTGTGTCCCTGGACTGTGGTCGGTACACTTCTTCCTACGGGTCAGTTACTGAGGTTTCTGGCCGAGTATAAGATCAGCTTCATACGTGTCCATGGGTGCTTGTGAGAAGATACAGTGTTTGTAGGTTCCCAGAGTGTGTACATATACTCAACTTTTAAATTATATTTTTAAACCCTCTTTTTTGTCTATATGTTGTATTAAAAGCCGAAAACGGGGGCACCTGGGTGGCTCAGTTGTTAAGCGTCTGCCTTCGGCTCAGGTCATGATCCCAGGGTCTTGGGATCGAGCCCCGCGTCGGGCTCCCTGCTCGGCGGGAAGCCTGCTTCTCCCTCTCCCACTCCCCCTGCTTGTGTTCCCTCTCTTGCTGTGTCTCTCTCTCTGTCAAATAAATAAATAAAATTTACTTTAAAATAAAATAAAATTAAACAAACAGCAAGAAAACAACAAAAGATGTAACACAGATTGACTACGTATATGGGAATGCAATTTCCTCTCCCTGACATGCTTCCCCACTCAAGCATTCACACCAATTTCGGAGGTCCCTTGTTTCCTGCGCAGCTTCAGAGGTGAGCACTGGATGGTTCCGAGAGGGCCTGGGAAGAAGGACGGACGTGGTGCCCACCCCATCGTTCTGATTCTGAAGGCTAAATTCTGACTTCAAGAGAAATGAGGTATGAGGTTTGGAATGTTGCTAACCCAAAAACCTAATGAATAAAATATAAACATGCTAGTATGTCCTAATCCTCCTGGTGCCGTGTAGGTGCGCAATGGAAAATTTCTAGTTTCTGCTCTCCATCAGAAAGACAGAAAGTGTAGGAGGATTACTCACTATAAACTCTAAAATCCCCAAGGAAGGAGGTTTCATTCTGACACAAAATTAAAAGGCTCAAATGTTATCCCATTTAGACAATAAATCAAATATAAAGGAGAATGGAAAGGAACTTATTTAAAAAAAAAAAAAAGATAGGACTCTGAGAGAGACATCCCTAAAAGAAGTAGAAATACAGTTGGAATAACTGATCCCATTTATTTCTTATTAACATTCATGACAAAAATGGTCAGTTTGTTCTCATAAAATCCATGCAGCTCACTCTACCTGTCACCCTAGGGAATGTGCCTTTCAGTTTCCTTGACACATAATTTTATTAGAAGTATCATAAAATGTCAAGCTAACCATCATTTGGGAAAGGGACTGTCCAACACTCTCAGCAGCGCCCAAACAGAAGCTTGTGGGGGGTAAAGTTCACATAAGAAAAACTCATTCATCTTGACAGTAGGCTTCCCCAAATGACAACTCCACAGCAAAAAGGCAATAACATCAAAGTCTTTGCAGGTTTTGTCCCAAGGGCCAGGTTCATGTATTTAAAATAGGAGCGATTCTGATACACTTGAACATTATTTGCGTATGTCTATCTGGTTTTCAAATTAAAGTTCTGTAATGACATTCCTTTCTGTGGCCATTTTGTAATTTTATTTTCTTGTTTCCTTCTTCCTTCCTAAAAAAAAAAAAAAAATCACTCATGTCTTCCATGAGTGTAAGACATGTGGAGGGCTGGGGACGGAAGGTAAACAGTAAGAATCATTTTCTGGGACAGCTATTGCTCTCTAAAATAGTCTGGAGAAGAGTTCTATATTCTTCTATAGGAAATCATATAGTCATGTTTTAGAGAGCGAGGGAGACGATGTATTTATACATTTATATATATATATATATATATATATGTATGCAAGGTATATTTTCTATTAATAAATCACCTAGTAAAAGTTCCTTCTCTTCAAACTTCAAAAGGGAAAATGGTACATTATTGTGCTAATAAGTCCATTTACTATCAATCAACTACCACTGTATTCTTAAAAATAGCTACAAATGTAACAGTACTCTCAAATCAGTGTGTCTCAAGCTTTTTTTGTTTAGCTCAGCACTCTTTATATCCTTAAAAATTATTGAGAATCCCCAGAGTTCCATCAATATTTACCATATTGGAACTTTAACTTCATTACTATTTATTCATTTTAAAATAAAGACAATAAACCCATTACATGTGCACATCAATAATGCATTTTTATGAAAACATCTATATTTCCCAAAACAACAACAAAAATAGTGACAAGAATGCATCATTTTGCGTTTTTGCAAATCTCTTTAATGTCTGGCTAAATAAGAGAAAATCTACCTAATAGGAGACTTTCATATCTGCTTCTATGGTCTGTTGTGACATATTGTTTTGATTGAAGTATATGAAGCCTCACAGAGATAGCTATTGGAAATAGGAAGAGTATTTTCATATCGTTTTAAAATAATTGTGAATATTCTTCTTTGATACTATACCAAAATGTGACAAGTGATAGTTTTTTAAAAGTCTCTTACAATGTGAAAGCTAATATCACACACTGATGAAATTTCCTCCTCTGTTACATTAGAACCTATTGGTCTATCTTGTTACCCAGGATTTTGGAACATTATCCACTGATTTGGAAAATATTAACTCCCTGAGTTATGCAAATCCCCTTGATGTTGAAACATTTCTTTATATAAATTTTAAAAATGATGCTTGTAATATTAATTACCACCAATCTCTTCAGAACAGTTATATAAGCATTAGAAAACTGTCAAGCAAATAGAAATTTTCCAAAATTCTCATTTCCCTACAAAAGTTCAGATTTTTTTTTCTTTTTTTTTTGGTAGCTCAGTTTTATTTTCTGCAGTAACAAACAAGGGCCCGTTCCTCTAGCAACAGGGAAAGAAATCAAGTGGACCAAGGGCCCCTACGGGCAAAAAATTAAACCCTGATAACAAAGTGGCAATTAACTCCAAGTACCAACTCCCTGTGCCTTGCCTAGTAGGGGGCACAAGACTAGGCCTCAGCTCCCTTTCCTGGGCCTCGGCTTCCTGGAGGAGGGGACCCAAAGCCCCGAATGTTTCGGATCACCAGGGAAAGCCAGTCGAGGAAGGAGTTGATCGAAATTCGGAAGAAGACGGGGGTCTTCAGCAGTCCATCTAACGGCCAGGGCGCTGCCCTTCACTCTAAGCTCCTTCTGAACCACCCCTTGGTGGCGTTGGGCATGTGGGGCCAGGGACCTGCGGGCCCTCTCTGCCTCCAGGGGTGACCGGAAAGGCACAGTGAGCGTGAACTCCAGCAGTCGGCTTGCCGCTGCCACAGCTACGGGCACCGCATCCCCACCAGGCCCCAGGGCCTGTGGTGCCTGCCCGGCCTGAGGAGGGGCACCGGCCGCCTCGCCCTCTGCTCTCTCACCACCGCCGGGGCCCCCATCAGGGCTGATGGGGCTGCCAGAGCGCCCCTGGCAACCAGGAGCTCCGGGGCGAGGCTGGCGGTCCTGGCCGCGGGCTCTGCCCGCTCCGCCCGCCGCACCGGCCTCGCGGGCCTCGCTGCCGCTGCGGTCGCCGTCGTCTAGGGCCTGCATGGCTGCCGCGTTCGGCTCCCCAGAGCCCACCACGAAGCCGCCTGCACTCTCCGCTGACCAAAAGTTCAGATTTTATCATTAGCAACAAATACTATTTGTTGTTTTCCTAGAAGTGGCATGTTCATTTTGCTCATTTTCAATAAAATGCCTGTCAAAATACCCAAGTCTGAAAAACCAGTTTGTCAGTTGGTTTTTCAAATAAAAACAGTGTTCCATGAGACAAACTCCTTTTTCGGCTCTCATTTCAATCACGTATGTGTTCTTCCCCAAGACAACCACCATACTTTGATATGCAGCAAAGATGCTTTAGAGGTATTTCCCATTTAATATTTCCACAGAATATTAAAAATATATTCAAGGATCGGGATTTGTAAATGACACAGATTCTACTGGGTCATCAAAGGCATTCTTAAATGAAACTAGGCCCTTTTTTTTTAGGTAGGTTCCATGACCTGTAATGAGATCAAGAGTTGGATGCTAACCGACAGCGCCACCCCCCCAGGCACCCCTGCTTTTTTTTTTTTTTTTTTTTTTTTTTTTTAATTGCAAGTGTGCGGCAGTAAAGAATGCAACGACCACTAGTACGGTTTGGTGCCACTGCTGTGATTCCCAGTGAGATGCCAGGAGCATCAGTGCAAATAACAACACAATGAAGATGGTGAATGACATCCTAGGTTTGTTATAAAAATAGTTCTGACCATACAGTTCCCCTTGAAAGGGTCTTGGAGACTCCCCTCAAAATCTGTAGGCCACATTTTGAGAGTCACTGCTCCAAAATGGACTAAATGGATTTTCATCACTGTTTAGAAACCACAAAAATCATAAATGTCCAAAAATCTACACTGCTCTAGCATAAAATCAAATTTAGATGTGGTTAATCATGGGACGGTCTTCGGTCAAGGCTCACACTGATGAGACGGTTGTATGTTTCTAATCAAAGCAAAGTGAGATTTCTGCTGAATTGGTTTCCCCTTTGCAAAAGCTATAGCTATGCTTCTTTTTCTCACAAAGAAAGCAGCTGGGCTTTCTTATTTGCCTGCCCAGATGTGGGGCAGAAGGGGGAGTGGTGGGGCTTGAAAGCTGTCAGCCATTGAACATCAAATTGGAGGCATACTCTTTATTATAACCACACAATTTTAAAACGATAGCTCCTTCTCCTCCCCCATCTCTACTCCCGATATCTCTGTATCATGTATCATTTCTGACCATACTATATAATTTACCTGCTTATTAAGCTCATAGTTTATTGTCAGCCTTTATTACCTCTTATAAACTCCATGAGGGTAGGGTTGTTTTCAATATTGTTAAATATTTTGCCTATATAGTATATATCCAGTATTGGGATACTGATATATCTCAAGAACCTAGAACAGTAACTAGCATATTGTAGGTCCCCCAAATTATTTTTTGAATGAATTAATGAATGGTAAGATAATAAACTTGTGCATTATTCAAAGAATCATTACTGAAATGTCAGACGGCCACACAATAGAGGTATTTACCACAAATGATATGAGAAGTTCTTGAAAATATAGGTCTATATATTTTTTTATTATCCCACTTAATTGTTTATATATCTTTCAGCATATGGATACAGGAACTATATTCTATTCATCTCTATATCCTCAGTGTCTAGATCAGAGCCTAACAGTGAAGTAGTTAAAGGATACTGGTTGGGTAAATGAGTGAATCAATGAACAAGTCAAATGAAAGATCTGACACTAACAATTACATAACATTTAAATAATCATCTACCCAAAACTGTTTCTTAAATGGTTTAGCAAAACATAATTCAGAAAATGTTACTTTTTAATAATAGAGCTTGTTTTTAATATTAACTATACTGCAGTTAAAATTAAAAAATAAAAAATAAATACATAAATAAATAAAATTAAAAAGCAAAGCTTTGTTAATTTGTTCATTCTTTGTATAAAACATCCTAGCTGTATGCTTTAATAAAGCAATCATTTTGTTTAGAACTGTAGTTTTAAGGGTAATAATATATGAAAACTCCCCTGAAAAAGAAAACACAAGTAAGCTCTATTAATACTGGAATTTATAAAACTCACATAAGATTTAGGTGTATTTGACAAATTAGGGTGAGGAAGAAATTCTCTTCTGTGCCTAAAGAGACTCACCTGTATGCCGCCCGGTGTCTCTGCAGGGCGATTGCCGCCAGCTGAAGCCTGGCCTCCACCACAATCTCCAACTCACCAGCACAACACTGAGAGAGGTTCTTGTGGCCTGGATGCTCTATCTCTGACACAAGGAAGTTTAGTCTGTCCTCAGCTTCTGTCAGTAAAATCGACTAAAGAAAGAGCACCACATAACCACGTAAGTTCAGAAACAATACAAGTAATATCTCACCCTTATTCATCCAGGTGTTTTTCATGTACTGAGAAAAGTAACAATGAATGGAAGACCAGATAGGAAATTTGAACATAATCATCAGAGAAGAGTGCTCAGCAAACAGGAAAAAGGCAACAGGAAATGGAAAGGAGGGTAATGGCAAGAGTAAGCATGTATCACAGTTACCCTTTATTGTAGGCACAGCCAACGCTCATTACTCACAGTATTTAAACTCTTCCATAAAGTGGCTGCAAATACTGAATTAGCAAATACTAAAGCATTGCTCCTAGAGGTAATACAAGGATAGGTTCCTGTTGGCCTCGGGTCACAACATTTTTGCCAACTGATCCACACATAACTTTGTTTAATGTGTGTGTTTATATTTAAAGACACATTATTTAATATATACCATAAATTCACTAACCTTGAACTAACAGCTCTAAAACTCAAGCCTGACGTTTATCTGACACATTTATTTTCTCCATAAAGCACATCACAGCCTTCTTACATTTAGGAATACTAAACAGTATTTCAGCACTATGCTTAGGGGCCATTTCAAACAGTGAAATCACCAACGAAAAGCACAAAAATGCAAAAAAAAAATATGGCAATAAATAGACCATGGAAGGGATACTTGTCTACAGTATGAGGGTAGAAACAAAAAGTCAGAGCACTGCCTTGCCCAACTCAGCTGGGAATGTGTGTGTTGGGCAACTCAAATTTTTCTGTGCTCTGTGATGTTCACAAATGACCACAAATGAGCCACGAGTATCAATTCTGGAGTTATGAGTAAATTTTAGCAGATAGGCAAATTAGCAATTAGTGAATCTGGGAATAATGAGAATTGGCTGGATTTCAAGTTAAACTATGGTCATCTACCTGGTAATGTGAAGATAATGAGATTTTACAATTGACAATCAATAGTAAATAGCAGCCTGGCATGGCAGAGGAAAATGGGACCAGCCAATCTTCCAAGAAACAGGTCTCTAAAAACTTGTTTGTACAGTAAATATTATATAAGTACTGGGACAACTTAGTATAATGGTTAAGAACACAATCTGTATTTTATTAGTTGAGTGGCATTAGTGAATTTTTTTCTAAGCCTCAATTTTCTCATGGTTCAGCACAACATAGTTCAAAAATGATTAACACCTACATCACAGAGTTGTAAGAATTAATCATGCAAAGTGCCTGTCATGTAGTAAGCACTGAATAAATGGTAACTGTTTGTGTTGCTATTGTCATCACTATTATTATTAGGAAATGAGACACAGGGCGTGGAATACTCAAATCTCATCAAATAATGAATCATATTTTCCACAGTGCCTTAATCAGGTTGTAAAGTCAAAGTCTGACAACCTCTGGGCATCTAATTTTCTCATGAGAAGTAGGCTCCATCTCTGGCCTCAATCCATGCTTATGCAAGAAAAGCTACTTGGTCTCCCAAGAGCAAACACAGCCCTGAAAGTGAGCCTGTCCAGGGCCTATTAGTGGACATTTTGGTAACCAATTTAGTATGATTTGAAAAATCTTCCAAACTTACCTTCACCGTGCTAAAAGTGAAGTCATCTTTCATTTTTACAAACTGACCAGGTGAGCTTCCATCATCCTTTAAACATAGCTCTGTAAGACACAAAATTTTGGAAGAACCAAGGATATCTGTGGTTAACTTAAATATTAATTCTAGTTTATAAAACTCAACATTGGTTGGGAAACCATCCATACATTTCATATTTTAAAAAACCCACAATGATAATTAGAAATACTATTTTATCAAATGGTCCCTAAATACCATATATTCAAAAACTGAGGATGATTTTTACAACACATCAGATAATTCTGAAAGGATGCTTGATGATATTCTTTAAATTATTGGCTACTGATACAGAGTAGTGGTTCCTCCCCTGGGATCACAGGACCCCTTCAGGTCCCCAAAGTATTTTGGGTCTTCCAGATATTCATAACATTTCAATAAGATCTCCTTGGAAATGTCAGTTCTACTGATTTGCATAAGCCTCTCATACTAAGAGCAGAGAGTGAGACCATTTGAAATAGTACAGTCCATTAGATCCACAAGTATCCCAAAATACCGAACCACAATCTGAAGACCGTCCATATTCTGAGCCAGGGAAAACTGTGATAACTGAGATCACAGACTCTGCCTGCTTTAGTAAACCTAACTTCCAGACTACAGGAGAGAGAGAAGGGAAAAAAAACACGACTGGGAATTACTGCCAAAAATACCCACCTAAAGAGACCAAACTTGTCAAGGAAGAAAAGGAAGTCTAAAATAACATGGAATTGAATATCCTTGCCTTCCCCTCTTCTTCCAACTCCTACCTACCTGGCTGTCTCCTAAAATAGGGGGTTCTGGAGTGAGAGGTCAGCTGAGTATGAAAGAGGGCTTAAGAATCGGGAAAGGCCCAGCAGAAAGATCTGGGGCTGGGTTTTCTCCCCTAAGGGAGAAAGTAAGGAAGAGACAGAGAAAGATAGAAATAAATGCCTGGAGACTGTTATGAAAGAATCCTGGGAGATGTATCTGAACATGAAAGACATTAGGAAGAGCGTGATCCACGTTTTTCTCCTGCTCTCTCTGCTTCTGAGTGACCCTGGTGCTTCTCTGTGTGGCCCTCCCAGGTAGTAACCTGCCCCTCCTCTTGGAGGATTAAATAACAAACTATGTTTTTAGTGGCCATCATCTCCTGATCTGTTGGCCTCATCATACCCGAATAATAATAATAGGAGTTACATTTTAAAACAGAGCCAATATTACTCCAATATCCAAACTGGACAAAGATACCACAAGAAAAACTACAGACCAATATCTGTAATGAATAAGTATGTAAAATTCTTGGAAATGGAATCCAGCAACATATAAAAAGAGTTTATACACCATGACTAAATGGGAGTTAGCCCAAGAATGTAATTACTTTACTACACCATATCAACAGAATAATAAAAAAAAAGAATCATCGTAATAGATGCAGGAAAAGCACTTAATAAAATTCAGCACCCTTTTAAAATAAAATCATTCAACAAACCAGGAATAAAAAAGAAATTTCCCTGCCTGATAATCTATAAAAAATCCACAGTTAACACCATACTTAATGGTGAAAAACAAACTATTCTTAGGGCAACATCCAAAACAGTTGAAAAATACGTATATACTATGACCTACAAATCCCATACATGGGCATCTTATCCCATAGAAATACACACTATATGATATGGATATGTAGCACTTCAACACTGTTCCCTAGAAGTTGATGTGAATGCACATCAACAGTAGAATGGTTGAATAAACAGTGAGATATGCAGCATAGAATACTATAGAACCAGAAAAGCAGAACAAAGCAGTTGACCTGAAGTGGTTTTAGTGAAGTTTTTCTGGGTAAGAAACACAAGATGCAGAAAAATGTAAAATATATCATTTTATAAATACATGACAAATCCTATTTTGTACATATATATATATGAAAAAGTTTATGAATACTGACATATATGAATGGATACGGATATGCATATACCTAACGTGTGCATCATTAAGTGAGATTAGAGAAAAATATGGAATATATATATACTAGGCTGTTCATATGGATTACTGGGAGTGGAGTGGAAACGGTTGGAGAAGAGGAGAAAGAAAAACAAGCAAAAAAAATAAAACAAAAGATTACCTTTCAAGTTTGGAAGGTTGGCTCTACCCTTCTCACAAGTAAGTCCATGGTAGATTGTTTTCATTGAGTTTTCTGGGACACGATTTATTGTTGCAGCCATACTTATTAAAAAGTATGCTTTAACAAAAGAAAACTTATTTAAAAGATGTTGCTGGCCAAGTGTAACCAGAATTACAGGCAATCCTTTACTTATTAATTCATCAAGTGCCTAAAAAAAAAAAAATGAAACAAAGAAGAAAACAAAGCAAATCAGTAAAATACTATTTTCAGGTAATATTAGTTTTCATCCCCTTTTGCATTCACCGTTTGGTGTTAGATGGTGGAATACAGGATAGACACGACGTACCATAAGTGACAGGTCTATCGCAGGAGACCTGTAACGTCAGAACTATCCCAGCAGTTCTAAGTGCCTCTGCCATTCCCCACCAGTTTGTGACCTGTGCCTCATGAGCCCAGCCCTGCCACATAAGGAGTGAACCTGGTGCTGAGAGCAAGGGAGGGAACGTCTTATCAAAATAAAGAACCCACAAAAGCTCATCAGCCATGCACGCCCGGCTGCTCTGCTTTCACATGAGTAAATCAGAGGTACTAGGAAGGAGCGGGGCAAGAACGGGTAGACAAGCATACTCCCTACCCAGCTTCGATGCCAAGCTCAATCATTAGAACTCTGCCTCGTGTACACCCCGTCAACTCCCTGGTCCCTCTCCGGTGCATATACACGTCCTTGGCAAAAAACAGCCATGGTAAAATCCAAAGCTGGACCTTCTTTAGGTGTGCATACTGCAGCTGAAGAAGACTGAAGAAAAGCATGCAGTCAGGCTAAGCCATCCCACTGTAAGATCCAGACCAAACCTCAGTGCTACTTGGTCATCATTCTACATTTTCCCAGTCCATTCACTCTCCCTCTCTCCTAGACAACCATTTCATGTTCTTTCTGTTTCTAAATCCTGACCTTTCCTCCCCATGCTCCTCCCAGCTAATGATCTTGCTTCTTCTACTTAAGAGGGAAAATTGAAGCAGCCAGAGTAGTGTCCACAGACCCTACAGCTCCATCTCTCCCACCTACCCAAGCATCTGCCCTGCCTCCCCTCCTGCCAATTAGGCCATGGATCCTCTCCCCACTGGTCTATTCATTCTCTCCTACATCATAAATGATGTCCCCTTGCTGCAGACATTCTCATCAGCACAAACCATGCTGTCTTCTCTTCCATCTTAAAAAAACAAAAATTGCCTATACTTTGACTTCCTTCTCCAGCTACTACCCAAATTCTCACTCTCCTTTATAGCAATGATTTAAAGAGTTGTCAATATTCCAATTTCTCTCCTTTCATTTGTTTTTAAACCCACTTATTTCCTACACTGAAACCCTTTAAGGTCACCAATGGCCTGTACTTGCCTTAAACCAGTGTTCAATTCTTAGTCCTCATAAGCCATGTTATTTTTAATCTAAGACATCATTATCTTATATGCCAATTAAACCATCACAGGTCCTCAACTATAAAATGCATTCTAATTTCAGAGCTATTAAATGTGAAAAAAGATCCTGTTTAAGACTCAGTGAGTTGTGGTGCTTGATTCGTCTGCAAAATATGACACTATTAATCAATTCCTCTTTTGAAAATGTTTCTCTCAGCTTTCAAGTCACCACATTCTCTTGGTTTCTTTCCTATCCCATCAGTCATTCCTTTCCAGTCCTTGCGGCTTCCTCTTCTTCTCCTATATTTTTAAACACCAGAGTGTCCCAGGGCTTGGTCCTCCTCCCTCTCCTTACTCCCTCCCCCTAGATGATCTCTTTTATTTTTTCCCCTTTAGATGATCTTAAACAGGCTCATGGTTTTAATTTCATCTAAATGCTGATGAAATCCTGAGTTTTTCTTTCCAGCTCCAATCTCTCTTCTTAAAGTCAAACCAACTTCTGACTCAAATAGTCCACTCGGATATCTAAGAGATATCTCAAACTCAACATGTCCAAACTGTATTCCCAGCCTCCTCACAACCACACACACACACACACACACACACACACTCACACTAAAATATAAGCTCTATGAGGGCTGGGAATTTGTCTGTATTGTTGATTGACTGATGTGTTTGACTGACAGCACTGAAACAGTGCCTAGCACACAGTAGACTCAATAGATCAGCTAAAGTGATCCCTTTAAACAGGTAGATCAGGCCACCCCTCTGCTCTAAACCTTCCAGTGGCTCCCCATGCTGTTCAGAAAAAGAACCCAAGTTACAAAGACCCTACAAGGCTCTTCTCGAACTGGCCCCGTTACCTCTCTGACCCTGTCTCCTACAGCTTCCGCATCATTCACGGGGCTCTTAGCCACACTAAGATGCCCCTCACCATCTCACCAAGCTAGGCAATCCTGCCTCTAAGGCCTTTGCACTCACTGCACTCTCTTCCTAGATGGTTCCTAAATTTCCAGATTTCCTAAACTTGCACCATTACCTGTTCACAAATGCCACATCAGTTAAGACTAACCTGATTACCTCATTTAAAACTACAACCCCCAACCTAGCCCCAAGCTCCCAATCCCCTTTATGTGCTTCTGGGCTTATTTTCTCCCTTACCATGGTTCACCTTCTAACTTACTATATAATTTACTTAATTATAATGTTTTTTCCCACTAAAATTTAAGCTCTCTGAAGGCTTGGAGTTTGTCTGTTGCTGACTGACTGATGTATTTCTTTGACAGCACCAGAATAGTGCCTTGCACACAATATGCTCTTATTAAATATTTGCTGGATTAACAATATTTGTTAAATTAATAATTTCAGATGTTGGGGCTGTCTATTCTAGAAGAAAGGGAAACTATTTGCCTTATGTGAATTAAAAAAGAAAAGTCTCATTGTTTGGGAGAGTTTGAGGCAACGCTGGCAGTGGAGAAGTCCATTGCTGTTGTTGATTCTCTACTCTCTTCTAAAAGGTGAAAATCACTACCCGCAGAAGAACCAGACATGGAACCACACTGAGTCTGAGCAGGCAACAAACTGCATACTAGGAAAATGGCTGACGTTCTCTATCGGGCGGGGGGGGGGGGGGGGGGGGGGATAAACTTCAGATTGGTTGGGGGTGTGAGGAGAGGGGAGAAGGTTTCTCTTTTTTCTCCCTAGCAAACAGTGTCTTAATGAGCCTTGACAATTACACACAAACACTTGAGGATCAAAACAAGATTAATTAGTAATGCTACTTAACACTCATTTCTCGCCCTCTATACAGAAAATATAAAGTGTAATCTGAAGAGTCTTAAGCAGACCAACAGTTTTGTTTTAATTAATTAGCTAATAGAAATCGGCTTTCCATTTTACTGTCAGTCTCTTTTTGTTTAAAAAGAAATGATCAGGCAGACATTCCCTTTATACCCAAAAACACTCCTTAAAAAAAGTATTTTTAGGATGCCTGGAATTTATGACTGGGAAGAAATAAATATTCTTAAACATCCGAAGGTCTTGAACACTGAAACAAAATATGAATATGTATGTGTATCTTCCTAATACCAATTCTTTCATTGCAGGCAACTTGCTTATAAATCAAAACAAATTTTAAGGCCAAAC
The DNA here is from genome assembly GCF_003265705.2 of Callorhinus ursinus. NCBI lineage: Eukaryota > Metazoa > Chordata > Mammalia > Carnivora > Otariidae > Callorhinus > Callorhinus ursinus. The sequence continues at coordinate 12,694,352 of NW_027397076.1, forward strand.
AATGAATCATCTGAAGCAAAATTAAAAATGAAGTTTGTGGAATAACAAGAACAATAATGGAAAAGTAGTAAGATTACATTTAATAAAAGGTGGCTATAATGCCTATCAAAATTATGGAAGATAAAACTAAAGCAATATTGAGAAATGTTTCTCAAAATTATTTAATAAAAATAGCTTACTTCATGAAACAGAATGCTGTTTCCTAGCATTTAAAAAAATTAAAACTACGTGCATCTGTCTCTCTACATTGACTAACACCTGGTTGCGTGAATGCCTTATCTGTTTGTAACCCCTTAACCATGGCTGCACTACCACTCCTCTGTTCTAACACTTTCTAGCGGACAAACTGACAAGACTCCTAAGATTTTAAAAAAATGATTTCAAGATATTTAAATGCTACAGGACATGGATGGAGCTAGAGAGTATTAGGCTAAGTGAAATAAGTCAGAGAAAGACAAATGTCATATCATTTCACTCACATGTGGGATTTAAGAAACAAAACAGATGAACATGGGGCGGGGGGAAGAGAGGCAAACCATAAAGCCGACTCTTAACTATAGAGAACTCACTGAGTGTTGCTGGAGAGGAGGCAGGGTGGGGGATGGGCTAAATGGGTGACAGGGATTAAGAAGGGCACTTGTGATGAGCACTGGGTGTTATATGTAAGTGATGAATCACTAAATCCACTCCTGAAACTAATATTATACGATATGTTAACTAACTAGAATTTATATAAAAATTTGAAACAAACAAAAAATACATTTAAATGCTACTAGGTTATCAAAAGCTTAAATCCTAATCATTCAATTACTGACAAGAACAAACATATTGAGATGGGCAGTCTAGTCTTTTCTATGTAAAGAACACTGGGATGTTAGAGGAGTTTCTTATGAAAATGCCATATGGGGGTGCCTGCATGGCTCAGTCAGTTAAGCGGCTGCCTTTGGCTCAGGTCATGATCCCAGAGTGGAGGGAATGAAGCCCCATGTCAGGCTCCCTGCTCAGCAGGGAGTCTGCTTCTCCCTCTGCCCCATCCCCTGCTCCTTCTCTCTCCCTCTCTCACTCACTCTCTCTTAAATAAATAAATGATCTTTTAAAAAAGTTAAAAAAGGGCGCCTGGATGGCTCAGTCGTTAAGCGTCTGCCTTCGGCTCAGGTCATGATCCCAGGGTCCTGGGATCGAGCCCTGCATCGGGCTCCCTGCTCAGCGGGAAGCCTGCTTCTCCCCCTCCCATTCCCCCTGCTTGTGTTCCTGCTCTCGCTGTGTCTCTCTCTGTCAAATAAATAAATAAAATCTTTAAAAAAAAAAAAAGTTAAAAAAAACAAAATGTCATATTAAAACCTTCCATTAGCTAGCACTACAGTAGTAAGCATATTGCAGTATGAAAATGTATCAAACCATTCAAACACCTTAAATTTATACAATGTTAAATGTCAATTATGTCTCAATAAAATTTTTTTATTTTTGTAATTTTTTTTTTATTTTCAATAAAGGAGAAAAAAAGAAAACCACTGACTGAGAGGCAGTCTCAGACTGGAGAAAGGATGTGAGTAAAAGCAGTATTGAACAAGTGAGCTAAGAGCAAAACACACAAAATCCTTTTCCTACAATTGAAGTCAGCCATTCTCGTCTAGGTAGTCAAGATAAATATTAAAATTAGATACTTGACATGGCTAGATAAACAATATGAATACATATACATAATTGAAAAATTTACAAGTAATAACTGATATTTGTTCATTTTGAAAACCAGATCAGTTTCGGTCCAATCTTACCTCGGGCCTCAGCATTTGGAGATAAAATCCCATTATTAGAAATAGAAGAGCATATTATGTAGGAGATTTTCTTTCTTTTTTTTTTTAAAAGATTTTATTTATTTATTTGACAGAGAGACACAGCGAGAGAGGGAACCCAAGCAGGGGGAGTGGGAGAGGGAGAAGCAGGCTTCCCGCTGAGCAGGAAGCCTGATGCGGGGCTTGATCCCAGTAGCATCTGCTTAACAACTGAGCCACCCAGGCGCCCCATGTAGGAGATTTTCAAAAACAAGGGTTACACCTACTAAATAGATTGAAATGACTAAAAATTATCCTTCCTAAATATCCAACATTTATAAAATATTGTTATACTTACCTGTATATTTTCTTTACTAGTAAGAGGTTTTCCTGAGTCAAATGATTGAAATATCTGTCAATATACAAAACATTAACATTAGAAACAAAAATATTATTTTTATATGAAACTGTTAATGTGTCCTGAAAGTATTTTAAAAATAATTTTTATTGTAAAAGTAATACATGCTCTAGTCAGAAAAGCAAGTATAGAATAAAGAAGAAAGTAAAAATTACACATAAGTCAACTTCTTTTAGGTTGTCAATGTTAATATTTTGATGTCTTTACTACCAATTTATTTTTTATGTATTCTAAATTTTTACATATATGTATTTGTATTCCTTTTCATTAAATATTATATCATACTCATTTTTCCATGCCATTAAGTCATTTGTAAACCTCAGTTTTATAGCTAGGTAATGTTCAATCCTATGAATGAAACATAATAACTTAATTCCTTTCCTTTTGTTAGACATTGAGGGGGACTAATTCCCACTTTCATCCCACCATTCAGCCCTAGTTTAAGTAACACGGGTGGCTATTTTGTCTATATTTCTGATTATCCTCTTTGGATAGATTCCTGGGAGCAGAACTGCTGGGTCATAAGAGTATTAGCACTGAGTATTAGCATTTAGAAGAATCTTTGCCAATTTGAGACAGAATCATATTACTCTTCAGAGTAACTCTTTTTGTGGTTCTTCTCCTTTGTTGTGAATGACCTGTTATATGTTTGGCTCTAAATACAATGTTACATTAGGGAACATTCCATTTATTTGCCACAGGAGATGTATCTTCCTATAGGGTGCATTCCTTTTGGTACAGAAGGCCCTTTTTTGAAGATGTCAATACTGATGCTCCACCCATAACCCCTCCGTCACCTGGAAGTCACCGGCAGCTTCTGTGGACAGGTTATTCACATATGGACAGTATCCTACTTCAAGTACCTGTATTTCTTTGCTTGAGGGCGTTCTGTGGCCACAAGAGTGTTCAGGAGAGGCTGGGAGTGCAGGGAGCAACCCCTTCCAGTAAGCACAAGATTATTCTCCCTGGTCTCTCTGAGGGCCCGGTTGCCCACGCAGGGACATTCATGCTCTCTGTGATGGTTCTCCTCCCTTCCGATCTGACTTTCCCACACACTCACCATTCTCTTTGGAATCACCTCCCAAATATATTACTTGCTCCCAATTCCTTGTCTTAGGATCTGAGGGATTTGAGGGACCTCGAAACCAAGGCATCACATATAGCTCTTACTGGAATAAAGTGTTGGTAAGTGTTAATTTTTTTCCCTTTTTCGAAGATATCCTGTATCTTCTCTAATCCATTGAAAAGTGAGTAACTGAATCCAGGGGAAGACCTTTGGTGATATAATTGGAAGAGAGTTGATGATGGGACTTTAGATTTGGCGCTAAGAGCAGAATCCCAGTACAAGTATCATGTTAAAAGACAGACTTTCTTAAGAAGCCTGTGAAAAGTCAAATAGTAATCTGTAAGACTTTTTCAGTTACTTCTTTTACAACTAAAATCTAGTTAATTAATCCTTTCTTTAAACAACTAGCCCCGAGCCTAATAACATTGGCACCTATTTTAATTATAAACCCTGAATGCATTTCCTCTTTTAATTACACTTTTTAAATTCCCAATTGAAGCTGGAAGGCTTTAAATTAACTTTGAGAACACAAAATTTGAAGTCACAGTCTATTGAAAGACAATTCACCCACACTTTTCTCTTATGAAAACTGGTTAATAAAAATGAAGTTTGGAATTCACCTGTTAAAAATTAGTTTCAGACTGTTTGCTTTGGCGAAAGCAGTGAACATTAAAAACTCTCTCTCGTAAAACAAAAACAAAAACAAACAACAAAACAAAAACAAAAAACAAACACCTAAAAACCAAAAGGCAACTTTCTCTTGTTCCTCATTCTACCCATTGGTTTCTCTTTCCTTCTCATTTTCCTGGACTCTACGTGTGGATGACCCTGAGGTTCAGTCCTCGGATTTCTGTTTTGCTCTCTCTGCTCTGGCTGATTTCATCCAGTCCCATAATTTTAAATCTCTATGCTAATGCTCCCAAAATTTACTAGGATCCATCTCCACCAAGGAGACCACTTTTCACTCCTTTCACCAATATTACCCCAACCATTGTCATATCTAACTCAGATTATTTGCAAAGACCTTCTAACTGGTCTCCCTCTTCATGCCCATGCTCATCCACAGTCTCTTCTCCAAACAGCAAGCCAAGTGGCCCTTTGAAAAGTAATTTCTATGCTGTCACTCCTCTGCTCAAAACTCTGTAAGGTTTCCCATCTTACTTAGAGTAAACTCCTGTTCCTCACCAAGCCCCATGAGGTCTGCTATGACCGTAGCTCCTGAGTCCCACCATCTGCTCCTCCTCTCTGTTTTATCAGCCTCACTGGGCCTCCTTGGTTTTCCTCAACCACATTTTGCAGGCATCCCCCTCGGGGCCTTTGCCCTTGCACTTCCTCCTAGTTGAAAGGTTGGTCCCTCAAATCTTTCACTCTCAAAACTCCCTTAATAAGGGATACTTCAAGCCACTTTGAATAAAATCCACTGCTTTGATCACTCTCTGTCCCCTCAGCTCAGCTTGACTATCCCTCATAGTACATCATCACCTGACATATATTTATGCGCTTAATACGTTTATTGTTTGTCTTCTTCACTGGGCTGTCCAATAGTAACATGCTCCCCAAAAGGCAATAACTCCATTTATCTTTTTACTGGTCAATCCCCATGGCTAAAATAGTGCCTGTTATTCAGTAAGCATTCAATAAAATATTTAAATGAGTTAAAATATAATTTTAATATGCAAATCATTTACAATAGGGAAAGGCTGTTGGCTGAGAAGCAAGCAAGAAAATATTGTTCATTTAACCCAGGTAAGAAGATGAGTTAGTTCATGCCAAAAAAATGAGCAAAAAACTAACTCTTTTCTCTCTAGATAGAGAGATATATATAGAAAGAGATAGAGATAGGGATGTATATACATACACACACAGATGTATCCTATTGCCTACTGAATGTCCCTCTTAGGCTTATTTCTAGATAACCTCACACTTACCCTGGTACAACAAATTATAATGCTGTATCAGTCATACTGAGAATTAAGCAGTGACATTTTAGGGGAGTACACTGAAGTAATGAATGCATTGTATGTATATTTAATGTCAGCTTCTACAAGTAATTTTCAAGACTGATAGCCTATTCCCCAGCTTCTTCTAGGCCTTCCAAATTTGAATCCCACCAGTATGTACTGTCTGTCAGTCTCACTCCTCACGCATACCGTCTTCCCCAGGAAACTGACTTGTTACCTCCTATTTCCTTTATTGCTAGATCACAAGGGTCCAAGCGTCTGCAAGAACACTCAGTGATTCTCATGAAACCCAAAACAAGAAAATAACAGCTCACTCTGATTTAAATATAAATGCTAGTATTCATTTGCAAGGATGTTTCAGTGATCTCATTTACGAATACAATTTGAACAATGCATGTTTAACATTCTGGTATAAAGTATATAAATCAAAATATCCAAACAAAACATGAGAAGAGACTGTTTTGACTAACAACATTAACCAGAAATTATCAGATTAGATGCCAAAGTCCAAGAGGTAGTGGCTGTTGTGTCCACTGAGACCGTCTGTAACACAGAGATCATAAAAATTGACTCCAATGCCGTACTCCCCCACATGACACCCTTCCCTTCCAGACCAATGAAACCTTGTAAGAGCCTATGGTTAGCTATAACAAGGCTTAACAAAGAGGTTTGCAGTACCAGAGACTTATAAATACACTTTTGTGGAAGCATTCCCTAAATTTGAAGAATGTAGCCTTCAAAAAGGTAAAGAAATGGCTTTGAATCAGAGCAGCAGATTTACCTTTACTTTTCCAGGAGCCTTACAGCCAGAGGGTATCGAGGAAGGCATGTTTTTTCCATAAAAAATCTGAGATATCTCATAAAAGGCTTCAGAAAAAAATCTTAAATCTGTAAGGACCTGAATCTTTAAAGGAAGGGAGAAAAAAAATGAGATTTTAATTAAATAATTTGTTTTACTTACAAAATAAAAATTTTAGAGAAAAATCATCAATTTTCTGAGATCCAAAATTTCTGCTTAATATAATTGGTAATGCCTTATAAATTAATGCTTGGTAAACACAATGGAGATGTATGTGTTTGTGTGTAAGCTAGTTTATATGTGCAATGGACCAGGAAGCTAATAAACAACAGTAAGCAACTGTTCAAAACAATGGACATTTGTCAGATGTGTCTTACTTCATCAGAGCAAACACAAAAATATGATAGGCATAGAACAGTTAAAAAAAATAATTGAATTTATTTTTTGTTCCCATGGTGAACTATGGTTTAAAAGAAAAACAAAACAAAAACACTCCTGATGTTCTCTAATACTCTGAGGAAAGTCAAACCAACCAGATGAACTCTATAATGTATCAACATAGAGACAACCATTTGTTTTGTCATCCATAATTAATGCGCACTGTCAGTTTTAAAGACATATCCTTAAAGTTAATCAGTTGGTAACTATAAATTGTACATGGCTTATTTTGAATATTATCCAGCAGGACTTTCAATCAGGAAATTATGGGAAGAAAAGTTCCTGAACAAAACTCATTCATTCATTCAGCGTGTTTATTGGGCATTTCCACCAAGCCCTCTTGGGTGTTACATCCCTTCCCAGATGTGTATTGAGCTAATTTAAGTGATACATGAAGATATACACAGTATTATAAGGGATAGAGGCTACTAACAAAAATGCTACTTTCAGAGCTCCAGTCAAGAAGGACTTCTCTGAGAGACATTCAAGAGAAAATTGGGGAATGACATGAAAGAGAGACATGTGAAAACCTGCTGAGAGGTCTCAATCAAGTACAAAGGTCACGTGGCCTTTATATATATATATGTATATATTATATATATATATAAAATACATATAATACAGACACATACACTTATTATCTCTTTTCCTTTAAGTACTACCATAGGAATCTTTAGAGCATATAAATTTTTTTAATTTTATTTTACTATGTTATGTTAGTTATCATACATTACATCATTAGTTTTTGATGTGGTATTCCATGATTCATTGTTTGCATATAACACCCAGTGCTCCATGCAATAAAGAGCATATAAATTTTAAAGAAATAAAAAGAAGGTAAGTTAGGAGGAAACAGGATATGACAATAGCATGAAAATAAAGCATAAAAGGTTAGAAGAATATTTGCAGTGGGGAAGAAAAAACTCTCCTTGTCTACTGAGTTGCACACTTTGGTTCTTGCCTAAAATACCTTGGGCTCTAATCTCCCCAGTGCCATATAATATCCAAGTAGGCATTAGTGGGGCTCTTTTAGACTTCTAGATGAACACTTTCTCATTATCCCTTGGAGGAAATGCTGTGTGAGGTTTGTCTCCACTGATCTTGGCTGTGGGACACCTCCACATGAACTACCTGTAACCTCTAAGGCTACCTCTGTTTCGGTTTATCATACTAATCTGGCCATTTGAAAAAGCAATGGTGATAACAATGAACATGTATTTTCAGAAATGACCAGCAGTGTGAACATAAACAAGCCAGATGGATAAAAGAACTACCCTTAAATCAACCCTTCACTTGCACAAATACAGAACCATCAGTGGCCTTCCCAGGAATGCTGGATGTGTTGAGACTAATAAATCTTTCAAGATGGTGAGAGTTCTAAAGTGAAGCCAGACCGGCTGATCATAAAGAGGTCTTAAAGCTTGCCCTGAAAGACACTAGTGCACAACAGAAACTTAACAGCATGATCTATTGCTGTTTGACTTGTCAGAAAACACTGTTTGCTGTTTCCTGACTATGATTTTTCTCTCTTCCCACTCACTGACCCCAGTTTACTTCTGAAAGGTCAGGCAAACTCTACTCAAACAGGCTGTCATTTCTCCCTCTGGGTGATGTGTCAGTTGCCCTTTTTCATTGCTTCTGTCAAAACCCTGGTTGGATGTTTCTGTTCTACTATTGCCAATAAGATGCCACTTCCGACTCACTCTGCTCCTGACACTGTTGCCACGATACATCTGATCGTGTCCTTCTTCTGACCAAGATTCTGCAATTCATCCCACCTCTCAACCCAAGGCTGCAGACTAGAGTCCACAGTTCTTCACAGGCTTTTAAGCTACCCTAGTACAAAAAGTTGCCAAGTGCTAACAATCCAATAAAACACGGTCATTTAATCAAAAACTTTGTTGCAGATTATATCTTTTAGTGCCTCTCTGGATCTCCTTCTGACACTTTACTAATGGTCACTGCAACCCTTCCTTGCTTCTCCAGCCTCTAAATGACAGACCAGAACAAAACAGCTACCCAATTCTGATTCCATAATCTCCTCATTCCTCTCACTGCTCAGCCTCCACATTATGCCTTAGTTTGGAATTCAGGACTGGACCCCGCTGCTCATGGACATCATGGACCACAACATGGATCTGTGGTATTCTCATATTACGTTCTCCCTCCTCAAAACCTCCTCTCTGGCTTCACTGAACCACCCCTGCCCCCTTAACAAGTCCATACTGTCTCATCTCTATATGCTTCACACTGTTACCTGCCAAGAATGTTCCTTTCTTCCTCTCTTCTGCTCAGTTAGTTCTGCTTTCTTCACTAAATCTTACCTACTTAGTAAAACCGAGAGACCCAAAGCCATTTTCCCTCTTTCAAACCCCGGGAGACAGTGCTCATGATACTCATTTGGAAATGATCAAGGGATAGATGCATGTGTTATTGTCTTGTTTATATGTCCTGTCTTTCTTCCCTTATTTTCACTTCCTTATAAGCAAGGACCATGGGTTACATTTCTTTGATTAGTTACGAACATGGTGCTTTTACATAGGAGATACTCAATAAATGTTGTTTCAGAGGTAAAGCAATAAATATTTACCAAGGATCTTCTAGATGAGTTCCCACTAAACACTATGGAAAGTGTGGACAGTAGGCACTTGATAAATGGCTATAGATTTTAAAATCAATTCAATAATTAATTACTGAGTATCGATATATGAATTTATTATTCAAGATACAATCAATAGGGGACTAAAAGATGAGTAAGATTCAGGCCCTAACCTCAGGAATTTTGCAGTCTTGAACAGAACACTGTTTTTAAAAAAGAGAGAGGGAAGTTATATGCCATTTTTAAAAAAGTGTTATTGGAAATCAAAAAGCAGGAGAATTCTTAAGAGTTCAGGAAGTCAGAAAGAGTGATCCAGAAATCTTTATGGCTGACAAACAGTTATTTATTCCTGAGTTAAAATATATCCTCTTAATAGTTAGCACCAGAATTCCTCTTAGGGAAGGTACTGTTTTTATTTAGAAATAGAATGTTATGGACTCTTTGGGTCTGAAATCATAGGCCCAAGGGCAGGGTCCAGATAGAGAGAGGAGTTCAGAGGGAAGTCTAATTTTCCCTCATAAGATAATAGGAAAGATTTGGGGAAGAAAGGTATAGGGTATTTACAAAATAGGATAAGGAGGGTTAAGCCAGTGGTGTGAGGGAGCCACTTACTCCCAATTGCAAGAGGAGATCGTCCATATCTTGTCCCGATTCCACATTCAGTAATGCCCAGTTGGTAGGCTGAAGTCAGCTATAGTGGGAATATTTGCACCATGGAAACTGAAAATGCTACAAATCAGGGCTTTTTTTTAGAGTGAGGTGTGAAACACTTACCAGCACACAGCTGATTAAGCCATGGGATGGGAGGCAAAAGCATGAGATGTTGGCTAAGAAATATTTTAAACCCAGAGATGCCAAATATTCTATTTTAAATTGTTTGCTTTTCCTCAACTTAAATTTTCCTGTGTTCCAAATTTTCACTAAATCCAGTATGAAAATAAAGGCCTTAGGTGAATGTGTTGTGTATGTTTATGTGTAAGTGAGTGAGTGAGTGAGTGTGTGTGTGTGTGTGTGTATGTGTATAGAATGTGGATTAGGACTGAATTCCATATTCAAGATGAGGAGGTGCAGAACAGGGAGTAAATCTGCTGGATGTTGAGATGATCCACGTGCAAAACAAATTCAACAGAAGTGAGAGACTGTGACCATAGCTAACTAGGAAAAGGGTAAAGAAAATGAGGTGCTTGAGGTTCCCAGTCCACATGGGGTTCAAGCCAACTGTACATGGATCTTGAAGACAGAGTGTCTCACCTGACTTCTAGGTTACAGAATTAGTTATAATTTAGCATCTGTGTGTTTTGTCACTTCAATTGCCTGTAAATGAAAACTTCTCACATATTATGATATACATAAAGACCCTTTGCAAAAAGGTCACAGAAACTTCAGAAAACAGACTCATTAGTTTCCACTAGGAAACCAACATTCCAAAAGAGGTGATTTCCAGGCTGACTGATGTTGAACGAGCCTTGTTCCCACATGTCGCTGTTCCCCACTTTACTGTGGCCCAAGCATAAAACAAGCTAACGATTCTAACTAGCTCCCTATTATAATAATGGGCATGTTTTTTTAATATCAGCACACCATATTATTATCAGCTTATTATTATGAGTATTAGAACCAAATTAATTTATGATAGTATCTTTACAGTTCAAGAATATCAAACATCTTAAAAGTTTGTCACATACCTTGAGGATCCTTGCTTCTAGATTTCTGACGAGGTCTTGGCAAATTCCAGACACAAAATATTGGTACAATGCAAGGAGAGGCAGAATCTACCAATGGTAAAAACATTTTTTTAATCTAAAACATGTTTTATCAAGTTAATAACCTAATAGAAAATGTAGCCAAATATTAATGTGGGAGATGTTACATAAAACAGCAATTGATTCTGCCATGCTAAGAGACTATACTGTTTAGCTAAGTGAAATGATCTGCCTAGCATATGCTTTGTAATTTTGTGAGAACTTAAAAGTGCCATCAGGGGGACTTGTAGATGCCACCTGGTACCCCACACCTAGGTTTCAAATCTCTTCAAGCGTGGAAGAGTGAAAATCCAATCAATTATCTTCCTTGAAAAAAATTAATTTAACACATATGTATGAATCACTGAGGCCTGTAGAAACATTCTAGCAAATGAGCTATCAAATAACTACTAAATTTAAAGCAAAGGAACTCTCATCCATGTCACCTACTCAGTCATGGAAGCTGCTATTTGTTTTCAACTGGAATATCTCAATCAGCAAAAGAATATTTATAACATGCTCGTTATGTATCAAGCACTGTTGAATGACAACAAAATCTAATGAGTCCTTGCTTTCACAGAGCACATATTCTATTGATGACCCAAGCTTACTCTTCACATAGTATTTTTATTTTCCTAGAATTAACCCCCAAAGTTCAACTCCTCTTGAAATCTCGTGGATATGGGTGAAGGCGTACAAACTATCCATACTGCGGTTGATCCAACCACTATCCGGCCAGAGTCAGGTGTTGAGGGGAAAGGTGTTTGCCTAGAATTCTGAACAGTTTCTGATCTCAACTGAAAACCCAAGCTTGGTTCCTACAACTGGGCCCTTCTCTACTAAAGGGAGATAGAGCAAGGAAGAGTATTGGGATCCCCATTATTTAGTAAACAATTTCCCATGATTCCACAGCAATGGGTCCCCCAGCAAGTTCTGTATGTGACAGCAGTCTCCTTACTCACTGGGCTTCTTCTGGAGGGTAGTGTGATACAAAATAGAAACTGTTTACATCTTGCAAGTTCAGCTAAGGAACCTCTAATTGTCAGTCAACTGGCAGCTACTAATAGCAACAGCTTTTTAAACGGTTTAGAACTGGTCTTAAATGATTTCAAACATAGTACATTTTTCTACAATTATGCACTACAACATAACACAGTATCTTTTTTCTACAATTAATGCAGCACAAAACAATAAGAGTTGGCTATTACCTTTGAAATTGTTTCTTTTCTTTAGTGAGAAATAAAAAAACACCACTTTATTGCTGCCAACTGCTCAATTATTCAGAAAAATGTTCTCAATTTCTTAAGCTTCAGAGAAAAAAAGTCTCATTTCTTTTCCAGTGCAATGATATGTATTATATATGAATATGACTAGGCAGCTAAAGGTTACCCAGGGGATAGAACTATTTTCTAAATCCAGAAGTGAATCCCCTTAACAATGAGAGGAGTACCATTTTGTTATCTTTTCCTAATAAAAAATTTCTTGCCAAATATGCCAAGTGTTAAAAGCATTTATCAATCTCTTCCCTTTAACACATGGCTTTATAATTTAACAACTCATATCAGGGGACAATAAACCTTTTAAATATAAAGAGAGAGTGAATTTAGAACAAGAGAAAAGAAAACAATATATGAGGGAAAAAAGAAAGTAGGTATGAAAATTATGGGAAAAAAAAGAAAGAATAGGTATTAAAAAGCAAATATGGTGGGGGAGAGATACAAATGTAGAAGAAATAACATATAGGAGGAAAATAGAAAAATAGGAAATAAATAGGAAAAATAAAATAAAGGAGAAAAATATAAAATGACCAGAACATACTGATTTATTTTTTAAAAGCAACCAACTTCAAATTTATGACATATACTGTGATTTATTTCCCCAAAGGAAGAGAATTGTAGGAGGTTTTGAATGTCCTTGGATATTAAGAAGTATTTGTCTTTCATTTCACAGTTTGAATCTGTTGTTCACTTAGAACAGGGAGAAGACAAGAGACCAAAGATCAATTTATCTCCACAAAGAAATACTCTCATAGTTTGGGTACTGATATGACCTGCACCAGTTAATGCAGTGAGTTCCATGTGCACTAGGTTCCTCTGTTTGAGACCAGGGAAATATTCTGATCAATTTCCCCAACTGTCTTAAGAAGGAAGAAAAGAGATAAAGTAATAGAGTAAAAAGGGAACAAAATCAAACAGACATTGACTTTGTATCCAAAATGCAGTGCAAATAATGATGTCAAAGAAGGAATATTAATTAATATATTTTATTTTGAAGTACAGGTAAGAATCCTGAATCTAGAGTTTGAGAGTTAAACAAGACCAGCCAAGAGAACATTAGCAAAATTTGAAAGGTTTAAGGTAAGGCAAAAATACCACAGTGAATTAAAATTTGTTGATTTTACAAATAACTTACTATTAGATTTTGCTTAGCATAGTGTAGTTCACGTATAATGTAATACAGACTTGCGACTACAGAGCAAATATCAGCCCTGTATCTGTCTGAGAAGAGCTCGATGCCTGGGAGAAGCTGAGTGATTTCATACTGAGCATAGCAATGTTTAGCTTTGGGGTGTGGAAGTGTGGTTCTAAGCAAACCCTGAAAATGAAAACAGGTGAAATGAAGAGCTATAAATTGCATTTGCAACACCAAAACAAAAAGATAAGTATACGTATTACTTCCTAAAGTGCTTAGCATATGCCCAGCACACTGTACCTTGTAATAAATGGTACTTATCATTAACATTATCATCATTATAGTTCCAAATGCTTCCATCATCACTCAAGATGGGCCTTTTAAATTCCATGGTAGTTGGATACTTATCATTTTCAGAAGAAATTATCATTATATTATCATTTGTTGGAGTCAATTTTGTGTTGGACACTGTTGGTAAATTCTTTATAAACACTACCTCATTTAATCCTCATTTAGCCTACCTCTAGAAGGATTGTTACTTCATAAATGATATAACTGAGGCTTAAACAATTAACTTACACGAGGTCACAGAGCTAATGGTGAAAGAAAGAAGATTCAAAGTCACATCTATTTAAATAAAAAAAAAAATCTAAGCTCTTTCCACTATACCAACCTATAAGTTAACAAATGATTTCAGAGATAAAAGATGATTTCAGAAGTCTAAATCAAAGAGAGTTAATTCTGAATTTTTAACTGAATTAAGTAAAAAGATGAGTTGTTTAATTCTGCCAATATTTCTTAGGTAATTTATGTGACCAACACTGTATTCGATGTTGGGAAACAAAATTGATACACAAAATCAAATTTTACATTTAGGAGTGTTTCTGGTGTTATCCTAAATAATTAACATTAACTGATGACATATAATACAAAATTATTTTAATGTATATATCAGAAAAGAATTTTAATCAGATTGTTCATTAAAGTTATAAAGTACCTACTCTAAAATACTATGCACTTGTTTAAATTTTTAATTTTATAAATCTGCTTTAAAATCATAAAAAAATTAAGATTTTTTTAAATAAATCTTACCAGCTTTTATTTTAGGTGCAGTATTACTACAAAATTATGCCCACAGTAAGCAAAAATTTAATTTTTTAAATTGCTTATTTTCTAAAACAATAGCATTATCTTCAAGAACAAGCAGTATCAGACAGTAAAGAATGCAATATAAGGAGTCAGAATCAGATTATCATGCCCTTTGCACTCTTGCCTCCTCCACCTCCTCTCTTTAAAGCACAGGCAAGAGGTGCATGGAGCATAAGAAAACTGGAAAGTCTGGCCTTACATCCAGAAAAGGCTTTCCATAGAGCTTATCTATCTAGATTTCATAAGCTATCAGAGGCCTCTGATACACAGAACAAGCGTGTCCACCCTTCAAGGTAAATAGAACCTTTAGTAGATGGCAAAGGCCCCTGGCTACCTCCCTGTATCTCAAAACGTCTTATATTTCAGATAAAAGCTCTTTTCTTCTTCAATGAAGTCAAACCAAAATTCTAAGAGCTGCCAACACTCTCTACTTCTGTAGTCTTCAACTTATTTCTTGCTTTCATTATATGGTATACTTCACATTGTGCAATCGAGCAAAACTTTAATTAGAGATGAGATAACCTAAGGCCACCATTTGGAGTTAAACAGACTGGCTTCACAGCTCATTAGCAACACAGTCTTACTAATGATGAGAGACTCAGTTTCCTTATCTGCAAACCTCCTTCCGGAGTCTAAAGGAGAAAGAGATTCTGCTGAATAGTCAAGGTAAAAATGCCACCTTCAGCTAGTTGAAGGAAAGATGGACTCATGATATCTCATCAAGGTCCGTGCTATCTTCCTACCTATGAGTTTTTTGACTACGATAAACCACTGCACTTTTTTTTTTCTGAATGGTCACTACTGTCAGAAGATACACATGAAGTGTTACCTGAAAGAGTAACGCAGACAAAATGCAACAGTTTGTTCTCTTGTCAACCTCCGAGATCATAATAAATCTAAATAAGTATAACAGAAAAGAAATGGATTCATGGACAATTTTCCAATAATACTTTTATATAAATACATCTATATACATACATACATATATAAATACATACATATAAATACTCATAGATTTTCCAAAATTAAAATAGACTTTGTGACTCTAAAAGTGCTACACACTTATATAAGATCTAGAACACACAAAAAACATAAAACACAAAATGAAATATCACCAATAAGCCTACCACCTAAACATGATTACTGATAACATTTTGGCTAATTTCCTTCTAGATTTTTTTCCATATATAGAAAATTTTTAATTTTCTCTACATATCGAGATACTATGCATATTTTTGCCCACCACACCCTATAGATAAGGGAAAAATGTACCTGGAAAGGTGAAAGAAAACTGTACCTCTATTCCTTCCATACTTTTTAAATTTCTCACATTACTCAAGTCTTTAAGATATCTGTCAGTGCTAACTAGGTATAAGACACTGTTCCATTGATCTATGTGTCTGTTTTTGTGCCAGTACCATACTGTCTTGCTGATGACAGTTTTGTAATTGAGTTTGAAGTCCGGAATTGTGATGCCACTAGTTTTGGTTTTCTTTTTCAACATTCCTTTGGCTATTCTGGGTCTTTTCTGGTTCCATACAAATTTTAGGATTATTTGTTCCAGCTCTATGAAAAAAGTGGATGATATTTTGATAGGGATTACACTGAATGTATAGATTGCTCTAGGTAGCATAGACATTTTAACAATATATGTTCTTCCAATTCATCAGCATGGAATGTTTTTTCCATTTCTTTGTGTCTTCCTCAATTTCTTTCATGAGTATTCTATAGTTTCAGAGTACAGATCTTATACCTCCTTGGTTAGGTTTATTCCTAGGTATCTTATGGTTTTTGATGCCATTGTAAACGGGATCAACTCCTTAATTTCTCTTTCTGTCTCATTCTTAGTGTATAGAAATGCAACTGATTTCTGTGCATTGATTTTATATCCTGCCACTTTGCTAAATTGCTGTATGAGTTCTAGTAATTTGGGGGTGGAGTCTTTTGGGTTTTTCACATAAAGTATCATGTCATCTGTGAAGAGTGAGTTTGACTTCTTCTTTGCCAATCTGAATGCCTTTCATTTATTTTTGTTGTCTAATTGCTGAGGCTAGGACTTCTAGTACTGCGTTGAACAACAGTGGTAACAGTGGACATCCATGCCGTGTTCCTGACCTTAGGGGAAAAGCTCTCAGTTTTTCCCCATTGAGAATGATATTTGCTATGGGCCTTTCATATATGTTTTTTTTGATATTGAGGTATGTTCCCTCTATCCCTACACTGTGAAGAGTTTTAATCAAGAAAGGATGCTGTATTTTGTCAAATGCTTTTTATGCATCTATTGAAAGGATCATATGGTTCTCGTTCTTTCTTTTATTAATGTAGTGTATCACATTGATTGATTTGCAGATGTTGAACCACCCTTGCAGCCCAGGAATAAATCCCACTTGGTCGTGGCGAATAATCCTTTTCATGTACTGTTGGATTCTACTGGCTAGTATCTTGGTGAGAATTGTGGCATCCATGTTCATTAAGGATATTGGTCTGTAATTCTCCTTTTTGGTGGGTTCTTTGTCTGGTTTTGGAATCAAGGTAATGCTGGCCTCATAGAATGAGTTGGAAGTTTTCCTTCCATTTCTACTTTTTGAAACAGCTTCAGAAGAATAGGTATTAGTTCTTCTTTAAATGCCTGATAGCATTCCCCTGGGAAGCCATCTGGCCCTGGACTCTTGTTTGATGGGAGACTTTTGATTACTGCTTCAATTTCCTTGCTGGGTACAGTTCTGTTCAGGTTTTCTATTTCTTCCTGTTTTAGTTTTGATAGTTTATATGTTTCTAGGGATGCATCCATTTCTTCCAGATTGCCTAATTTGTTGGCATATAGTTGCTCATAATATGTTCTTATAACTGTTCGTATTTCTTCAGTGTTGGTTGTGATCTCTCTTCTTTCATTCATGATTATATTTATTTGGGTCCTTTCTCTTTTCTTTTTGATAAGTCTGGCCAGGGGTTTTCTTTTTTTTTTTTAATTTTTTTATTGTTATGTTAATCACCATACATTACATTATTAGTTCTTGATGTAGTGTTCCATGATTCATTGTTTGTACCTAACACCCAGTGCTCCATGCAGAACATGCCCTCTTTAATACCCATCACCAGGCTAACCCATCCCCCACCCCCCTCCCCTCTAGAACCCTCAGTTTGTTTTTCAGAGTCCATCGTCTCTCATGGTTCATCTCCCCCTCCGATTTACTCCCCTTCATCTGCTCCTGCTATCTCCTGCTATCTTCTTCTTCTTTTTTTTTTCTTAACATATATTGCATTGTTTCAGAGGTACAGATCTGTGATTCAACAGTCTTGCACAATTCACAGCACTCACCATAGCACATACCCTCCCCAATGTCTATCACCCAGCCACCCCATCCCTCCCACCCCCCCACCACTCCAGCAACCCTCAGTTTGTTTCCTGAGATTAAGAATTCCTCATATTAGTGAGGTCATATGATACATGTCTTTCTCCGACTGACTTATTTCACTCAGCATAACACCCTCCAGTTCCATCCATGTTGTTACAAATGGCAAGATCTCATTCCTTTTGATGGCTGCATAATATTCCATCGTGTATATATACCACATCTTCTTTATCCATTCATCTGTCGATGGACATCTTGGCTCTTTCCACAGTTTGGCCAGGGGTTTTCAATCTTATTAATTCTTTCAAAGAAACAACTCCTAGTTTCATTGGTCTGTTCTATGTTTCTTTGGTTTCTGTTTCATTGATTTCTGTTCTAATCTTGATTAATTCTCTTCTACTGTTGGGTTTATGCTTTATTTGCTGTTCGTTCTCTAGCTCCCTTAGGTGTAAGGTTAGGTGGTGTATTTGAGTCCTTCTTGTTCCTTGCTATATACTTCCCTCTTAGGACTGACACATAGATCAATAGAACAGAATAGAGAACCCAAGAATGGACCTTCAACTCTGGTCAACTAACCTTTGACAAAGCAGGAAAGAATATCCAATGGAAAAAAAAGACCGTCTCTTCAACAAATGCTGTTGGAAAAATTGGACAGCCACATGCAGAAGAATGAAATTGGACCATTTTATTACACCATACACAAAAATAGACTCAAAATGGATTAAAGACCTAAATGTGTGACAAGAATCCATCAAAAGCCTAGAGGAGAACACAGGCAGCAACCTCTGTGACCTCAGCCACAGCAACCTCTTGCTAGACACATCTCCAAAGGCAAGGGAAACAAAGGTAAAAATGAACTATTGGGACTTCATCAAGATAAAAAGCTTCTGCACAGCAAAGGACACAGTCGACAAAACCAAAAGACCACTGACAGAATGGGAGAAGATATTGGCAAATGTCTTATCAGATAAAGGGCTCTTCTCCAAAATCTATAAAGAACTTACCAAACTCAACACCCAAAGAACAAATAATCCAATCAAGAAATGGGCAGAAGACATGAACAGAGATTTCTCCAAAGAAAACATACAGATAGCCAACAGACACATGAAAAATGCTCCACATCACAATACAAATCAAAGCCACAGTGATTAACTGTCAGGAAATGACAGATGTTGGTGAGGATGTGGAGAAAGGGGAACCCTCCTACACTGTTGGTGGGAATGAAAGCTTGTACAGCCACTCTGGAAAATAGTATGGAGGTTCCTCAAAAAGTTAAAAATAGAACTACTGTACGACCCAGCAATTGCACTAGTAGGTATTTACCCCAAAGATACAAATGTAGTGATCCAAAGGAGCGCCTGCACCCCAATGTTTATAGCAGCAATGTCCACAACAGCCAAAGTATGGAAAAAGTAGAGATGTCCATCAACAGATTGATGGATAAAGAAGATGTGGTATACACACACACACACACACGCACGCACACACACACACACACAAAATGGAATACTACTCAGCCATCAAAAAATGAGATCTTGCCATTTGCAATGACATGGATGAAACTAGAGGGTATTATGCTAAGCGAAATAAGTCAATCAGAGAAAGACAATTATCATATGATCTCAGTCGTATGTGAAATTTAAGAAACAGAACAGAGGATCATAAGGGAAGAGAGGGAAAAATAACAAGACAAGCTGGAAAAGACCAGGAAAGAGATTCTTCCCTAGAGCCTTCAGAGGACAGCACAACCCTCCCAAGGCACTGATTTTAGGACTTCTGACCCCCCAAATTGTAAGATAATAAATCTGTGTTGTTCTAAGCCACAAATTTTGTGGTGATTTGTTACAGAACTAGGAAACTAATCAGTATGCACTATGACCTAAATTATGCCCCCCAAATTCATATGTTGGAGTCCTAACCCCCAATAACATCAGAATGTGACTAAGATGGGGCCTTTAAAGAGGCAATTAGGTTATAATGAGGTCACTAGGGTGGGCCCTAATCCAACATGACTGATGTCCTTTTAAGAAGAGGATATTAGGCCACAGACATGCATGGAGGGAAGACCACATAAGGACACAGCAGGAAGAGAGCCATCTACAAGGAGAGGCCTCAAAAGAAACCAAATCTACCAATACCCTTAGATAAGAATTCAAGAATTCAAGCCTCCAGAAACTGTGAGACAATAAATTCCCTACCAACTGGTCATTTGTTATGGCAACCCTAGCAAACTAATATAGTATGTCATGTAATTCTTGCCACCACAGTTTACAGATGAGAACACTGAGGCTCAGAGAGAATAAGCAGTGAGCCAAGGGTCCCAGAGTCAGTAGGAGATCCTCAAATAAGGCCCAAGTTGGCCTGCCTCACACCGTTATTGTTGATTCCATACCAACTGTTCATTCACTCATTCATTCATTCCACAAGTAGTAATTAAATGCCAACTCCATGCTAGACACTCAGGATACCCCGGTGAACAAGCAAAGATTTGTGCCCATGTGGAGGCCCACATCCGGGGGTGGGGGTATAGATGGCCATAGATAACAAACATCTCAAATAAGTAAACTGTATAGTTCTGTATGATATGGACATAGCTGTCCAAGAATCCCATGCATCTGAGGCATGGCGCTCTACATGGCACAGTGGGCACCCCACAAAGGGAAGCTCACTCCATTGCCACACTCACTGTGCTATCTTTGCTGATATGACTGCTCCTTGCAAACATCCCCAAATGCCAACTTTTGACAGAAATTCCTCACTATAATCTTTGGAACCTGGAGGTGAATAGCTTTTGGTGGCATCGGTGAGCGAGGTACCAAACTCTTTCCACGTATACAGCACATCTTCTTTTTTGAATATGTCATCAAGAGCTTGACACCAACATCTAAAAGCAGCCCTAAAAGAAAAACAAACATCAAGCAGCACGTTTTTCAAGGTCGATGTTATTAAATCTATCTTCCAAAAGAGGAAGCAAATGCACTGAAGAAGTATTTTAATTGAAATGTTAGAGAATGAATCTGTACCATTTATTGCTCATAACTGTTTCTCTCAGGTAGCATTTGGTGAATAAAATGTAGCAATGGAATATTATCGAAGAGCTAAAATTTATGAAAGACAATTTTTTCTTAATACTTAAAAATGCTTTCCAATAAACAACCAAAAAAAGTTTTCCCTTGTTCCACTGACTCCTAAAAATCTACCTTTTCTTTCCAGCAAAGACGAGAAGGCTTCCAAGTTCATGCAATGCCTGAACTTTAAGACTTCTTTGATGGCTGACTTGGAGAACATCTGTATTTTAGTCAAGTAGAAGAACAAATGTCAGTTCCTAGAAAATATCTTCCTCATAGTCTCAAGAATATTTAAACTGCATCATTCCTTAACTGTGTCCTTAACTGCAACTAATACTGCCTTCACAGGTCTCCTGATACATATACAGAAAGAGAGCAAATGATATTCTACTTGAACATTGTGGAGGAAGAGATTGGATCTAAGAGATAGGAAATGTGAGGAGAGTGGAATAAGAGTCAGGCAGGGGGAGGTGGTGTCCAAGAGAAATTCAGAAGAGGCATGCTAGGGAGAAAGGGTGGGGTGTATATGGACATGACGTGAGTGGCTGGACTATGGTTTTCTTGGGAGTGTGAAGAAGGAGATAGTGGTAGGACAGTGGAGGCGTCTAAATGCCTGGTGGAAAAATGTGAACGTTATCCTATAGCGGATGGGAAGCCTCGAAGCATTTGATGGGATAAGATCACAGCTTATCAGATTTTTCCTTTGCCCAAATGCAAAAAGAAGCACATCTTTAATAGCATCTGAGGTTTTGTTTTGTTTTGTTTTGTTTTCTGATAAATGCATAAATTCAGAGAGGTCTAGCAAAAACAAAACAAAACCTAACCAACAAGGCAGTGGTTTTGAATGAGGTTAGTCCTGACTCCTACAGGGTATTTTAGAAATCTGAGGAAGCTTTTGTTAGTTGTCACAATGGGGCATCTCCTGGCATTTTGTCCAGAGACACTGGGTGGTCTGTAACACACAGAAGCTTCCCCTACAATGAAGAAAAAGGTGAGAAACCCTGTTTATAATTGCCTGAGTCTAACCTCTAACTTCATTTTACATAGAAATAGGGCATTTTTGCATGTTTTCAAAATTCTCTGAATTTTCCAGAAATGCAACCACTCACTGTAGTGATTTATTGTATACTGCACACAGATTTATTTGCCATTTTAGAAAAACACTGTCACTAAAATTAACAGTGCTGATAGTACTTGCGTCACCAATACAATTAAGCTGTTTCACTCTGTATTTGTAGCTATAACATTCATGGTGATTCAACACACAGGATATGAGCATCCTGCTTCACTAGACTCTCTAGTGCCTGAGCACTTAAGTGCCACAAATAGATTGTTTTGTTATAAAATAATATTATTTATCTTTATTTTATATTTAGAGCTTCATATTTATTGTATGAAATAATGTGTGTAGAGAGACTGTATTAAATATACACTTTATTTCAGGAAGTAAAGGGGGGGATTATTAAATGTCTGTTATAAAAAAAGGGGGATGTTGGGTCTACAACATGGATTGAGTATATTCTGCTGAATTTGTAGAAAAGCCAAATCAAACAGAAAGACAAGGAAAGTGGGATCAGCTAGGGCAGAGCAAAAGAACACAACAGTGGCCACATTCCAACAAGGGGTTCACAGATTCATTCAAAGGAGGATGAGCAGAAGAGGGGCCTAGAACCTCACCATGCTGACAACCCAGGCTGGGAGAGTGGAGACTGGGAGGGGCTGGAAGGCTCTTGTCCCAACACTGCTCTGGCCCTGCCTACAAGATTCTAAGTTCAAGCTCTTTCATCTAACTTTTCAAGGTGGCATTTCAGGCCCAAAGGCAATCTCAACATTAATGTGCAAGATCCTCCTGAAAATGAATATATAATGAATGAATCTTACCAATGGTTTCATAATAAGAGGAAATTACGAGTCCCAATTGCGAATTGGGAAGTTTACTTTTCTCCACTGAACTGAAAACTCTGAAGTGTTCCTGAGAGAGGTTGGGCGGTGTTGGCATATGCATCTCTTCTGTCCCCAGGCAAAATTCCACCTTTCCAGTAGTAAATTTCGAATTGTTTATTCCTCCTTTATCTCCTAAATTCATGGGGGAAAAAATTTATTTATTTACTTACTTTTTTTAGAGAGAGAGAGCACAAGAGCTAGTGAGGGGGGTGGGGGGGGCAGAGGGAGAGAGAGAATCTTGAGCAGGCTCCTCAACCAACGTGGAGCCTGACACAGGGCTCTATCTCTCAACCCTGAAATCATGACCTGAGCCAAAATCAACAGTTGGTTGTTTAACCGACTGAGTTTAGCCACCCAGGCATGCCAAAGAAGAAATTTACAAAGGAGATAGAAGGGGAAGTGATGAGGAGGGAAAAGGTAGAAGAAATGGGCAGGGAGGAAAAAGAAAAATTCTGTGTATAGCTGAGATTTCTTTGCAGTTTGAGGGACGTTGTTTCCTTAAATTTAGTATCTAATATCATTTCTGAGGAGCTTAGGTACGTGTGTATGGGCTCTCTACCTGTTATTTCATAAAGAACACTACAGAGGGGCAGTGTGCCAGAAAGTAATGTTAAGATAATGCTTTGCTTCTCGTGGGGATTCTGGAAGTTACATGGTTTGGGTTTGTCTTTTTTTAAGGGCTTCCAACAGTAAGATGTTAGTCTGCCTCTGGGGCAGAGACCTCTGGGGTAGAAGCAACCCACAGTTAGTTCTCACCTAAGGGGGAGAAAGTGGGAAAGAATCGCTCTCTTTATAAGATCAGAGAACACACAAGAAAAAAAGGAAAACTATTCTAGGGGAAGTAGTCAAAAGCTACAGAGGAAGAGAAGCTATTGTAGAGTTTGAAGTCTGCAGCCCAAGGACTGGGGATAAACTGCTGAGAATATCTTAATACCAGGTGAGATGCAGGGTCAACCAGTGTAATCCATTCTTAGGAATTATATTTGCTTTTTTTATTCATGCCCTTAACCATTATTAACATATGCCATAATTGAAAGAAGTTTAAACATAACACAGAGAGCTAATTTAATATGTGAGTCTATAGGCAATACAACCAAAATCTGTGGGTACATGGCATAGCAAGTGCTTTTTTGGGGTGAGCAGGGGCAGCAACAACAACAAATACTGACATCCATATATACATACATAAATAAAACTTCTGTCAGTGATTGTAAAAACAAGATTTGATCAGATTTCTGAAAGATCAGTTCAGTGAGTATTAGTATCTCAGGTTTACATTTAAATAACTTTAAAATATAATTACCTTAAGTTTTTAAATTTAAGTTTATTCTTTAAGCTTATTTTTATTATTCCAATAAATTTGAATAGCAAGGATCATAAACATATATTAGAATTTTAAACAAATTTTTAATAACCTAAACATACGTAAGTCAAGATTTTTCCCCACCTAAATTTGAGTATATTCTTCCTCTCTGGGGTTACCACTTAACCACTCAAAGCCCTGCTTTGATTGAGTTCACAGATCAATAAATGTTGAGAAGGGAGAAAACAAATAAACGTGATGTAACCAATGATACTGAATATCTTGTTTTAAGCTAAAAGAAATCTCTAAGATGAAAATCTATGGTATTAATAAGAAATCTTGTTTTTTTCTTTTTTTTTAAAGATTTTATTTATTTATTTGACAGAGAGAGACACAGTGAGAGAGGGAACACAAGCAGAGGGAGTGGGAGAGGGAGAAGCAGGCTCCCCACTGAGCAGGGAGCCCTATGTGGGACTCGATCCCAGGACGCTGGGCTCATGACCTGAGCTGAAGGCAGACGCTAATGACTGAGCCACTCAGGCGCCCCGATAAGAAATCTTTTTGATGCTTAAATTAAAATGCATCTATTTCCTTGACACTAATAAAGTAGGGTTTTGGTAATAGGTTCTAGTTAATTCAGTAGGAATCAAGTCATCTACTTACGAAAATTTTTTTAAAAAGACTACAGCACCATACTTGCAAAGAGATAGGTAAGAACATAGATGTACAGAACCAAAAACAATACTGTTTCTATATCTACTCAAGGGAGTATGCTCATTTCACAGAAAGCATAAAAGCAGATGAGTGAGACAGTCTGGTTGGAATGAGGGGTGTGAGAGAGAAGATGTGATCCACTAGACAAGAAGAAGAAAGTGAAGGGCAGCAGGGAGTGGGCATGTCGGTGGGGAAAGAAGGGACCTATGGCAGAATATGGTGGGTCCACAGGGTGGTGTCCTGTAAGGAGCGAGGGATATAGAGCAAGTATTTTACCTTGTGTCTGAGCAAGGAATAACGAAAGTAATTTTCTGCTGTGTCGGATTGATCTGTTATGATATCTGGATTTTTCCAGGGTCTCTCTAAAACATCTCAAAGTGTCTGTCACATCCACAGGCACACAGACGAGCTCTTTGGCGTGGCTGTATTCTGAAAGGAAAGAGAAGTGTACCGAGGGATGAAATGCTGCAGCAAGCCAACTAGTAGCAAAAGACTTTCTAATTCAGAGAATTTCTTGGTCCCAAACTAAAGCTGCTAAATTCAAAGCCCTGAGGTTTGCAGCAGGTGTTTCAACGTTCAGATCAAATTTTTGTGGTATATTTGAAAGTTCTTAAAAAAAAAAAAAACTTAGAAAACTCTTGATTCCTATGAAATGCAAATAACTTTAGATCTTGCCAATTTTCCTTATGAAGCCTCCTACTTTTTCTTTTGCTGATCATAAAAGATGAAATAAATCTACTCCTTTTCAGCAGCAGCCTCTTCAAAGCAGAGGTGCCTTGGGAAAGAGACGAAAGGAGGAAACAAAGAGGCCTGGGTGGGTAAGTGCTCTCTTAAGAGAAGGGAAAGACGGGTTTCTAATATTGGAGGATGCAGAGGAAAGGAAGATGAGGCCATAAAAGGGAGTGGAACTAAACACAGTCCTGAAAAAAATTGGGCGGAAAGAGGAAATGTTGGCAGAGGGTGGCCGCGAGGTCCCTTGAGCCAGGCTGCAGATTTTTGGCCACACACCATGAAACAGTGCACAAGAGAGAAGGAATATGAGCTTCAGATAATACAGATAAAATAACATGGAATTTACTTCTTCAACAAGTTGAACAGGTGAATGGCCCCTATGAAATCTGAGGCCTTGAGAGTAGTACAGCAACTTGCAAGGGAACGGGGCCACAGGAGGTGAAGAGGTGTGACCTTTGCCCTCAAGAGTTCACAGTCTAGCTGAAAAGATGAAGCATTCTGACCCTGGGGTATTAAACTCTCATTCACAGAGCATTTCTGGTTATGTGTCAAGATGAGGCGGAGAGAAGTGAGAGATCAGCAAGAGGGAGGAAAGGAAGTGCAAGAAAGACTTCGTGCCAGAGGACACACCAGTTGTGTCTTAGAGGAGAGGGAAGATTTGATCAGGAAGAAGGAGGTAAGAGGTTTAAGACAGAATAAGAATAGCTGACATTGACTGAATACTTACACTATACCAGGAACTATTCTATATAATTTACTGTGATGATCTCATCAGATCCTAAAAACAACATAAAAGGTATGTAGTTATATCCTCATTTTACAGATGAGGAGAACAAGGCGTAGAGAAGTCTGTGGTTTCTCTTGCGTCACAGAGCTAGTTTGTGCAAGGAGAGGTATGGAAGCAGGAGTCAGGGTGGCAGTTTGGGGCGCAGTGGGATGTCATGGCCAGTCCCATTGAACAAAGAGGTGTTTTACAGAGACCCGAAGCCCTCGCTGAAAAAGTCACTTTCATCCTTCCCAATAGGGAGCACAGGAAGGGTCTTGAGCAGGGCACAAGTATTTTAGGAAGAGTTAGCAGACTGCAACAGAAAGAGGTTGGTGGCTGAGAGACTACAACACTGACACCATTATTTGAACTCAACTAAAATGGTAGCAATGGGAATGAGGGAGGGACGCAGGGAACAGTCCAATGTTGGAAGTGACAAGAGTGGTTAATTGGTTACTCGGCAAAGAAAAAAGGGGGGTGGGAATTACTTCTTCCCTGTCCTTCCGGGGCCAATGGTCTTGTGTCCCATCTAGCTGGAAAAAAATCCAAGCAATCCAAAGGATCTTCTGCAAACCCCCACCAGTGGTTCATGTTGGTCTAGAACATTCTTCCCTCAGATATCCCCATGCCCTGGCTTCCTCAGCTCCTTAAGGTTACTGCTTAACTTATTTTCTCAGGAGGACTCCCTTGATCACTGTATTTAAACTGGTGATCCTGGTTTCCCAACTTCTCTCTTCTCCATTGCATTCGTCATCCTCTGATGTACTATGTGTTTTGTTTGTTTATAGGTTGTCTCCTGCCACTAGAATGCAAGTTCCACGAGGGCAGGGAGATTGTCCAGCATCAATTTTGTCTGCTGCTATCAATCCAGACCTATAACAATGCCTGTTACATGGTATGTGCTCAGTAAGTATTTGTTAAATGAATGAATGACAAGTTTTCAAAGCTAAATGGCTGGGATAAACTTGATTAATAATCACTTATATAGATCTTAATCTCAGTTAATTCTCACAGCACCTTACCAACTAGTAGGGGTGGATGTTACTCACACTTTGCAAAGGAGGAAAAGTGAACTTGAGGACATTAACTTGTTTTAGGCCCTTATAAGACAAGAAAGACAACCAGTGTTCAAGTCCAGTGCCTTTGCCAGATAGTTGACCAGAGGGCATCAAATCTTGGGTAACTGGCAATAGGCCAGATTGGAGGCCTGCTAATTTGAGTACAGAGACCTTTGAGACTAGGACAGAAATAAGCCTAAGAAAAGTTAATGAGAGAAGCAGCCTGGGGTCCACAGGGAGGTCCTAATGGAATCAGTGGCACAGTTACATTTTATGGCCATAGAGACATCTTTCAATCTACTACAATGCAGATTGAAATGTCTAGAAATCCTGGAGGCTCTAGTCAAACCAGGTACATGGCCATGTTGAGAGAAGCACTTGTCCCCCCCACCCCCCAGCAATTTCACTCTTGACACACTTGCCTACCACGCACTGAAGAGAATCAAATACTTAGGTGACAGAAGCTCTTACTAACTTCCCAGGCGCTCTCTTCCACCCTACCAATTTCACTCTCCTGTCCACTTTGTCTTATGCCCGCCATCTTGCTCTCTCAGTTCCCTTCTCTTCTACCCATGCACAGTCCTGCATGGTCCAGACAAGGAGACAAGGCATGCCCTGACTCCTCCCACCCCCACCCTTATGCACAATGCCCTAAAGATGGTAAGGTTTCTGCTCCGTTTTTGTTTTTCCTACAAGAATTCGTGAGCTTGGCTTTTATCTTTTTCTCCTTAGTGAGTCAGGGAAAGAAGCAAAGACAGCAAAGGAAAAGGCAGAAGCTGGAAGCCCTCACATATTAATAGTTTGAGACAGTTACCTTCTCTAGACCTTAATTTTCAATCTCTGTTAAAATTGGAATGATCATATTCACCTCCAAGGGTTATTGTTTTAACCTGTGTGTGAAGTGTCCAGCATAGTGCCTATCAGGGAGTAAGCATCCAAGAGGTGGAGGCTACATATTGGCTGTTAGTCGTGTATTTTTAAAACATATATTGAGCACTTACTAGTATTAGGAGCTATGCTAGGCACTGAAGAAATATAAGTGAGCAAAACAGACACACTCCTTGCTCTCACGGAGCTTTCATTCTGGAATAAAACTTCACAAAAGCATGCTTGTATTTGGGGACAATCAAAAGGACAGGAGGGACGGGAGATGTTGGGGACAGTCTTCTTTAAAATGTGGGGTCTGAGTAAAATCATCCTGCTACTTTTTATCAAGTATCCACTCATAAATCATTCCTCCTTGTTTTTTTCCTAAACTATATTTCATTTTTTTTTCCCAAGCCCTAGAAAACCGTCTTTCTTGTAGTCTAACTAGGGCTCTACTGGTGATTTTGTGACTATCTACACAAGACAACTAGTGAAAGCAATGAAGAAGTATCGTTAGCTTCAGAGGCCTGTCCTTTCCTCTCTGTCTCAAGGAGAGCTCCTCTCTGAAGACTTTCGTGAACAATTCAAGAAGCTATTTCAAAGGCACTAATAACCTCAACAGTTAGAAATAGGTCAGAAGAAGAAGGTGAAGGAGGAGGAGCGTGGGGAAGAAGGAGAAGGAGGAGAAAAGGAAGAAGAGAAAGAGGAAGGAGGGAAAAAAAGAGAAGAATTACTATGTCTCTTATTGTCCTAATGTACTCATTAAACTGAATACCAGGGTGCCTGGATGGCTCAGTTGGTTGAGCCTCCAACTCTTGATTTCGGCTCGGGTCGTGACAGCAAGCCCCGCATAGGGCTCCAAGCTCAGCAGGGAGTCTGCTTCAGGATTCTCTCTCTCTCCCTCTGCCCCTACCCCCATGCTCCCCCTCTCCCCCCCCTCTCTAAAATACATAAATAAATCTTAAAAGAAAAAGAAAACCTGAAATACTAACGACTCCTGAGAGATGGGTCAACCAAGGAAGAATCCCAGGGAATACTATAAAATTTGGGCTGCTTTCTACACAATTGGTCATATTAATCCAAAAGCCCAGAGTCAGTAATAAAACACACCTGCCAAAGGTTGAAAATTCAAACATACCTGAAGACTGAAGAACCCTATCAGAGATAACTTAAATACCAATTAGGTCAAAACTCAAGAAACAGATCCTAGACAGAATGCAAAAACAGCTACAATAAAAGGCATATTCATAGTTATCTCCCCTGTGAAGCTTAACAAGCAGGCAAGTTACTCATCCATACAAAAAATAATCTATAAAGTGAGGTATTCTCACTTCTCCACATCCTACAGAGACTATACCAAATTACATATGCATTATTAAATAGTTAGAGGGAGAACAGAATGCTGTTAAATAATGAGAACACCAAATGTTCGTAGGCACTGGAGCATTACAATATCTGTTCTGAAGAATTAAATGTATCGGGCATTACCGCGCAATGCTGTTATGCCAAAAGAAAATCTATGATGTTCTAAAGCAGCAATCTGGTGTGGAAACCAGCAAGAGTATACTTGGTCTTTCCAAAGTACTGCAAACATGTCATGATGACATACCTTAGACCCATCGTGCTTATAAACATGTTAATGATCTGAGTTCAGGACACTGAAAGAAAATTCACCCTCCTAAAAATTTGCCAAATGAGCCCAAAAGCGTGGGCCAAAATATGCTCCTAGTCACAGAGGTCCTAGAGTCTTATAAAGAGCTGTAAGTTGGATGCCAAGATTTTAATGATAATGACTCAATGTAAGACTTACAATTAGTATGCAGGATCATCTAAAAACTACCATACTATCACAGGAAGTCAGAATCAAGTATCTGTCTCCCCATGACCACTGATGTATAGCAAAATTTTTCTGAGTGCTATCAGTTTAGAGGAGAGACTAACCTGAAAGAGGACAAATGGTGAACAGAGCAAGGAGTTTGGTGGAGCACTTACAGGCTGAGCAATCAGACAGATGAGGGTTTGAACCAAAGTTCTATTTACTAGTAACATTTAATTTTCTCATCTGTAATGTAAGCATAATATCTACCCTCTAAAATTATAAAAATTTAAAAAGCTAATGGTTATAATGTGCTCAATATAGTACGTGGCCCAATTCATTATTACTGCCACTACAATATTTTTTAGACTTTATCCATTCAAATATTCCTGCTGTAGTCATTGCTCAAACGGACTATAGCTCCACCACCACCGAGAATCAACCTAAATAATTACAGTAAGCTGATCCGACCTACCTTCCTTTCTGTCCCACCACCTGCTATCTTACCTTTCCAAATGTAGCTTTAACAACTAGAAGGCAAAGTACTTTTCTGACATATTGCATCCACCATCTATAAGACCTACTGGTCACACATGCTAGGCATGATTTTCTTATCCCTGAAGTGCTAGTCATCATATTTGATAATAAGCTTTTTTTGACATATTTTCTCACATTTGTTGCCCATTCTTTTTAGGATGGAAGGGACAATATAAATCACATTCTGAATTGTAGATCCCAAATTGACAGGTCCCCAGAGGTTTGACAGATGTGATCAAGAAAAGAAGAACATAACCAGGATGAATCACACTCTGATTGGACCTCCATTATTTAATAAATATGAGGGGATAATCTGATTTATCGTTGCTGGTAAAACCCACAAGTTTGTGGTTACCAGCTCCCTCAACAGGAACCTCTACACTGCTCTGAAGCCCTTCCATCTTCTTTCTATTTCCCTGAGGGGCCAAGCCACTCTTTCAGATTCCTCCTGAAATCTCCTACCCTAGCAACCTTGGCTGTGCTCTCAACCCCTTTCTTTATTAAGAAAATCTTCAGTACCCAATGAGAATACCTTCAACTTCTGCCCTTACCACCTATAAACTTCCTGTTTTGGGGCCCATTCTCTCCTTCCCTTCTGCCCTAGCCTCTCAGTATGGCTCCTCTAGAGGGTAAATTCATGTTCTCCTTTCTGCCTTGGAAACAATTATGGAAACTTGTGTCAAGATGGAGATTCCATCAACCTATGATGAGCAGCAGCTCAGTACTCAACTCATCAAACACAGTAGCATGAGCAAAAAAAAAAAAAAAAAATGGACTAGCCCTTGTGTGAAAGCAATGAGATTTGGGGGTTGTTTATTACTACTGTATGGCGTAGCCCACTTTGAATGACACAGCTTCCAAAGTGAGGCCATCCTCAGGTCTATACTCCATAAAACTCTCCCTGGGTGACCTCCTACAAGCCCCTGATTTCAACCACCACCAATATATGGATAATGAAGATATAAATCTCTGCTGAATGCCTGACTGGTCTATCTAACCATATACTGAATAGTTCTACTCAGGTATCACCCTGGCACCTCAAACTCAGTACTTCTTAAGTAACTTCCTCTGACCTATTCCCCCCTTCAGTTTTCCTGTAGAGTAAATACATCACATCCATCTAGCCACCCAAGCAGAAACCAAGGCATCTTGGACTCCTCCCATCCTCATCTAACCAGTATAGAACACAGTCCTGGGGACTTACTTCCTCAGCCTTTCTCTCATATCTGTCTACGCTTGTATTCTCCTCACCTAAGTCCAGAGCCTCATCACATCTTTAATGTACAAGTTAGGAGTAGCTGCTCTTCTGCTTCCATGTGCTGTGCTTTCAATTGATTCCCTACGCTGCTGCCTGAGGTTCTTTCCAGAGCGCAAATGTGATCGTTTCACTGCCCTTCTTTAAATCCTTATAACTAGTTCCCTTCAGCCCTCCAGATAGATCTGCATCTCTTTATCCTGCCTTCTAAGGCCTTCTGCCAACCTTTCTAACCTCAGCTTTGCCTTTTCCTTTTTCCTTTAGCTCTACCAAATTACACAGTCTCTGCACAGCGATGCTGTTTACTACTACTGCTTACAGTGGAAAACAGCAGGGGTAGCCATAATATGACAGATCTTATCACTCTATACCACAGTCTCTGCTTTATCAGTCTCTTTCAATGGGTTGTAAATTCCAGGATAACAAATCTTTAATCTCAATAAATCTTTAGTCTCTTTGTAGTCTCAGTACCCAGTATGGCACTTAACACACAGTAGACATTCAGTAAATGTTTGCTGAATGACTGAATGGCCGCCTAGCTGTCTCAATAAAGGAATAGATGATTACATACCTACACACACACATACATAAAATCAATAGATAAATAAATGAAAGAATCCTATGGCAAAGGGAAGATCTGCATTCCTTTCCCATACCAGAAACAGAGGCACATGACAAGCGCAATTGAGAGAAAGCATTATGCCCCATTTTCATCTTATTCTATTGCTTCAATCCTATAAGCTGCACTGCCAAAATATTCCAAGAGGGCTTCTCGGCTGAAAGCAGAGGAGTCATGACGTCCCCTTGTCTTCTCCTGTGCTGTAGTGAAAAGACCTGCAACTTAGCCATGATACAGCCAAGAGGAGAACAATCTACACTGATTATGGGAGTGGGAGTTACTATGAGAGTCAAGACAGAGCTTCAAAGAGAATAGCAACAGCTCAATTCGAAGAGTTCCCAAGTGAAATAAAAACAGGGGGAAATGTACACAACTGTCCTTTTCATGCTTATTTTTCAAGTAATTTTCCGTTCTCTTTTTCCTTCCCTTCTTTAATTTACAGATCAAACTAATAAACACGTTTTCATTCCCCTTATGTGACATTTATAGCAACATAAGATGGTAAATATCAAATGGGTTATTTTCAGTCCAATAAGCCTGCAAAAGAGATTTTGCAAACATTTTAATTATGGAAGAGCTGACATGCAGAACACAACAGCAAACCTTGCTTTAAAAAAGCTTTAAGCTAAAATGGTTCCAACCTGAATAGACAAACTTTTTTAGGATATCTGCGCAGTTTTCTGTGCCTGTTACTTCACTGGTTGAAGGATTAATCTTGAGCTGCTTCCCAATGAAATTTCGGCAGGTTATCTTAAAAAGGAAAAAAGGAAAACAAATACTATTTGGTCAGGTATTTATGGCTAAAAATTTGTTCAAATGTTTATCTTATTTTTCCCTTGTCAAAAAGAAGAAATATAAAAGGATGCTACAAATAAAAGCTAGCAGAGTAGCACTTGATCATGACAACTTTCATGAAAAAAAAGCAGCCACATAACTTTTTGTATTTCTTTTGTTCAGCACAGCTGGAGGAGCATCAGGCAAATTATGTAGAGCAATTAGAATATGATTTTCTGATATTCTATAAATCCACTAGTCTAAATATATCTTCTATTATGCAAGTTGAAACATATCTAAAATACAGGCTGCTTTGCCAGTGGCTGATTTTTTCCACCCCACTTATAATGAATGCAATTTAAACTTCCCTGGTGAAGTTTTTCAGAACTAACTTCCTCTGTAGTATTTTAAAAATTTATTTTCTAACAGACACTTAAGTCCTAAAATTATAAAATATCTGAAATCAGAAAAATCTTAGACAAAAGGAAATTCTTTTAAAAGGTCCAAGAACCGGGGCACCTGGGGGGCTCAGTCAGTTAGGCATCCAGCTCTTGATTTCGGCTTGGGTCATGATCTCAGGGTTGTGCTATCGAGCCCTGCATCAGGCTCCATGCTGAGCATGGAGCCTGCTTGGGATTCTCTCTCTCCCTCTGCCCTCCTCTGCTAGTGGGTCACCTGCTCTCTCCCTCTCCCTAAAAAAAAAAAAAAAAAAGTCCAAGAACCTTTGTTTCTCCACTCCTATTCCTTGAACTAACCTATTTCTCAAAATACAGACCTCTCTGAATCTGTCTGATGTAGATGCTGCTTCTTTATTGTCCCTTGTAGGTACTTATACAATGAGATGTAAACAGTCTAATAAAATGCAAATTCTCTCCCATAGCCTAATAAGACCCTCTTTGACCTAGTCCTTCCCACCTCCCAGCTTCATTTAATAAACCTTAATTGAACACTTATTATGTGTCAGTCACTATTCCAAGCTCGAGGATAATACAGTGAACAAAGCAAACAAAAGTCCCTATATTTATGGAACTTATTCGAGAGGGGGTAGAAATATAATGAAGAAAATAGAAGGGTACATTATAGAGTATATTAAAGAGTTATAAATGCCGTAGAGAGAAATGGAGCAAACAGGTACATAATTTTATATAGGACAGTGAGAACAGTCCTCACACAGAAAGACTAGAAAAAGGTGAGAAAAAATCAGTGTGGATATTTGGGGGAGAAGCGTCCCAAGCAGGGGAGCAGCAAATGAGAGGATCCCAAGGCGGGAAGGCTTAAAGAACAGAGCAGCTGAAACCCGCAGGGGAGTATTAGGAGATGAGTGACTGGAGATGACAGGGGAATGTGTGGGGCATTAAGGCCATGATAAGGATGTTCACCTTATCTCTGAATCAGATGGGAAGCTGCTGTAGGGTTTAAAGAGGAGGAACGGCATGATCTGACTTAGGTTTTTAAAGGGTCATTCTACCTGCTGCATTGAAAATAGACTAGGCTGGAGGCAGGGATTCAGGGAGGTTGGAAGCAAGAAGACTAATTAGGAAGTCATTGCATGAATCCAAGCAAATGTAACAGGGGCTTGGATCAGAGCGGGAGTGGTGGAGGTGGTGATAAGTGGTCAGATTCTGAATACATTTTGAAGGTAGAAGATTTGATAACCACTTTGAAGTGGGGTATTGAAAGCAAGAGAGGAGTCTGAGACGTCTCCAAGGTGTCTAGCCTGAGCAACTAGGAGAACAGTGTTGTCATCAATTGAAGTGGGGAAGACTTGTCAGAACAGGTTTGCTTGAAATATACTAAATTTCAGAAGTGTATTAGACATGTTAATTAGGCAGCATGATGGTTTTTTGATGGGTCAACTTGGTTAGGCTAAACTATGAGGACAAAAGGGAGGGAAGTATCCATTTTGCAGCATACACACACTTCATCCCAGCTATTCAAACACTAATCTAGCTGCCACTCTGAAGGGATTTTGCAGATACTAATTAAAGTCCCTAATAAATTTCCTTTAAACTAAAGAGATTATCTTCGCCGGCCTGATCTAAGCAGGTGGGTCACTGATGTGCTGCTGGAGGGTCTCCAGACTCCAAACAGCATCCAAGTCTACTAACTGGATCACCCCTCACTGACTGCCTAAGGATAACAGCTTCTGGCCACACCTGTAAGTTTCCTTCCTGCTCACGATCCTGACTGACCACCTTATAATTTTGGACTCGTCTGGCCAGCCCCCACAATCACATAAGCCAATTCCTTGCAATAAATCTTGATGGATATATGACAGATAGAAAAACAGATAGACAGACAGACAGATAGATAATAGATCCTACTGGTTCTGGCTCTCTGATTGAACCCTGACTGATACAGGGAATTACATGTCAACACAGAAATTCAGGAGAAAGGTCTAGAGTGAAGCTGTAATTTCAAAAGTCATTATCATAAAGACAGTACTTAGAGCCACAGACTGAATGAGCTCACCAAGGGAGAGGATGTGGATAAAGAAGACAGGAGGACCAAGAACAAAGTCCTGGGACACACTACCATTAAGACAGTGGGGAGAAGAGGAAGAAGCAAAGCCCCCCCGTTTTCACTCTCGCCCCTATCTGTGACATTCCAGCCACTCAGGCCTCCGTCTTGTCCCACCTCAGGGCCTTTGCCCTTATTCTTCCCTTGGGCTGGAAGGCTCTCTCTTATGTATGGCTGGCCATTTCTCATCGAAGGCTACCGTTTCCAAGAGGCATTCCAGATTTCTACCTCCCACCCCACCTATCTCTAACCCATGGACCCATTTTAGTCTCTTCAGAGAACTCATAATGATCATAAACCTGTTTATGTATCTGTTTACATGTTTATTATCTGGCCCTACCTCCACCCCTCCAAAATTAAACTCCATAAAGCAAGAACTCAGACTGTATTCTCATTGTGTTAGAATACGCAGGAGGCAAGAATATGCAAGGGCCATAAGGAACCTCTGTGAGAAGAAAATGGAGCCCTCACTGTGTGGTCGCAACACCCCAAGCACACAGAGTGGTATGGGAGGTGGGACTAGATTTCAGTCCTCATGTACACTGGGGGCCCTGGGCCAGGTCGCAAACTGTATAACTGTATGCCATGGTTCTGGTATTAGATAGTCAATACACATTTATTAAATTAATAAATGAAAGAGTTTACTTCCCTTTCCTCCACCTAACTCAAAGATGCACCATGATTTTCATGGTCCTTACACACTTTCACTTTCATGGGCCCACACCTCCATAAAAAATATTAAAAATTGTATCGTATGATTATGTTGGCATAAATACAAATACAGTATTAGTAAAAACTAAAGCCTTTTCTTTGACCTAAAAGTTACTTTTTTCTTCACATTAAAAAAAATTAAAACATTTAGTGGGCCTCTAAAAGTTTGGTGGCTCTAGACAATGTCCTCATTGTGCCTAATGAATATATCAGCTCTGGCCTGAATGTAAGTTTCCTATTTATAAGGACTTAATTTTTGTTTACCTTGTACCTGGAAAATATTGGCATATAGCAGGCTTTCATTAACGTTTGTTGATTTAAATGATAAATGCCTAAGTAAAAATAATATTTATCTGATCCCTGGGGTGCCTGGGTGGCTCAGTCAGTTAAGCGGCTGCCTTCGGCTCAGGTCATGGTCCCAACGTCCTGGGATCGAGCCCCACATCGGGATCCCTGCTCTGCGGGAAGCCTGCTTCTCCCTCTCCCACTCCCCCTGCTTGTGTTCCCTCTCTCGCTGTGTCTCTCTCTTTCAAATAAATAAATAAAATCTTTAAAAAAAAATATTTATCTGATCCCTAAATATTTGTATTTTATACGTGCACTCCTCAGAAATCACAACTGCATGAATAATAGAGACAAACTCACCTTCTCTTTGTATTCAGCCTCATATCTTGCACAAGGTTGTTGGGTAACATCCGGGCCATTGAACTTGGATATTCTTAGAAGAAGCTGACGCTGTGCGTACACCAGGAGTGGTGTCACTTGCTCTGTGTATCTCTCACTAGAAAGAGGTAGAAATACATTAAAAAGCAGACATTAGTTAAAATGCATTTTTTAAATGGAAGCTTGTCCCTGTACCTCTGAAATAAATAATACATTATATGTTAAAAAAAGAAGATAGTAGGAAGGGTAAAATGAAGGGGGGAAATCGGAGGGGGAGATGAACCATGAGAGGCTATGGACTCTGAGAAACAAACTGAGGGTTCTAGAGGGGAGGGGGTGGGGGGATGGGTTAGCCTGGTGATGGGTATTAAAGAGGGCAATGGAGCACTAGGTGTTATACGCAAACAATGAATCATGGAACACTACATCAAAAATTAATGATGTAATGTAGGGTGATTAACATAATAAAATTTTAAAAAATAAAAAAATAAATAAATGGAAGCTTGTCACTTTTAATTGCCCTTACAGCAATACTTACTGTGAAATTGTATTGAATTGGATAGCAAGTGATACCAGTGTTTCCCATTTTTCCACTTGATATAAAAGTTCCAGAGATTTCAACACAAAGTTATGGATCCATTTCAAATCAACCACATTTACATCATCCAAAAGATACTCAAAATCAAGGCTAGAACCACCGTTATCATTTTTAATATTTCCATAACAGCTTGGAACACTGAACTCCCCTTTTTCTTCAATAACCTGCGAGTAGCACATGGAAAAAAATGTATTTTCAGATTTCACTACACATTTTTTTTCTGAAAACTGAATATGATAGAAAATATAACAGGAAAAGAACTGAATATAAAAAAATTTAAATGTTTTTATTATGCAAATCAAAGCTTGAACATTGTTACTCAAAAGAACTTTCTATGATGATGGAAATGTGCTATGTCTGTGTTGCTTGATATAGTAGCCACCAAGCATGTGTGAACATTGGAGCTACTGAAATATGACCATTGCAACTGGATTTTTAATTTCATTTAATTTTAATTAATTTAAGCTTAACTTTAAATAGCCACATATGGCTAGTCATTACCATATTAGACAGCACAGACTGAGGTCCATAATTCCTGGTCCACAGTCACTACCTATGTAAGTAAGGACATTAAATGAGTAAGATAAAGTTTTGAAGAACAGGTTTTAGTATATGCAAATTATTAAGTTTCCACAATACATTGGTTACATTCATCAGTCTGCGGCATAATATGTCCAATTCCCTGATACAAAGGTCAAACCTATGGAGAAGGAAATCTTCTAGAAAACCCTGTTTTTGCCTAAGTCAGAGGTACTATGTAACTAATGTATTCATTTCCCAAGAGTCCCTGATGCATCTGTGTATATCCTTAGAAATTCTTGAGACAAAAACAAACAAACAAACAAACAAAAACCCTTAGATCCACCTATAAGCCAGGTTGCAGCCCAAGAAATAGTTGGGTAACTCAAGACCAGCCCCTCTTAAACTGGTGTTACTATTAAGGGTAATCCACGCATAGAGGAGGGAAGGTACCAACCTTCCTCTACCAAGTAGAGGACAAATATCGCTAACAAGATTCATGGTTCTTGAGGTTGGAAGAGACCTAGGAAGTCATGTGGCTGTGCAATGTAATATGAATGCCTCAAGTCAGTCTTGTGTAGGTGTGAATAATAGGTGTGCCATATGTGACCCATGTGGATTTCCCTCCTTAGCACAGTCACTGGCACACGGGACATACTCAATAAAGGGTAGTTTCCATTTTGTTGATGTTATGAGCTCCATCCTTCTACCCACTGATTCTACAGTAAGACTTCCAGCAGCACAGAGCTGCATAAAGGGTTCTCTCCATTTCCTTGACTTCAGGGTTCCAAGTGGAGGCACTCTTGGCCTTTACCCAATCCACTTGGTGAGTGTAGAAGAAATCAAGTCTGTCCCACTCAACTTTTCCAAGGTGACTGCTCTGTCAGAGCCTGCCTGCCTATAGGATGACATATTCTTTCTTCAGACATGGGTAAATTTCCTGGGTCCAAATGAAATAACTTTCCTGGGCCATCCATGAAGAAGAAGGATATCTGATATCAGTTAGTCATGCCTATGCCTACATGGTAAGTTTACTTCTGGGATGAAGGAGGGGGAAGCCCTCTGTGGTTACTATATCTTCCAATATAGCTTTCCTCAACAACAAAGCATTGTATCTCCAACCATCAAGAGAGAAGGAAAAAAGTATTAACTATTTACTTCCTAATTTTGATAACATTACCCAACAATATTGAGAAATAAGCAGCACTGGCATTTGGGGATGAAAATAGCATATGGAAAGTGAAGTTTCTGGCATGGTCAAGACAAGTCTTTATACTCTGAAGATTAAGTATGGGCCATGTGTAACTTAAAAAAAAAACTTTTTATTAAAGAAAATTTCTAACACTTACAAAAGCAGAGAAAATAATATCCTGAGGCCCTATGTACCCACAACGAGCTTCAAACAATTATCAACTTTTGGGATCTACTTGGTTTAATCTGTACATATACCCACTTCCGCCAGTACTTTGAATTACATCCCCCAAATTATATTAATCTATAAATACTTCATCATGTGTCTCTAAAAAGACAAGAATTATTTTTACAGAAACATAACCATAATAATATAATCCCACCTAACAAAAGAAATTAGCAAAAAAATCCTTCAAAACATTATTGAATAACTAGTGTTCACATTTCCTTTATACTTTATAAATTTTTGAGTGCATTAGTTTGGAATGGGATCAAAATAAGGTCCAAACATTGCATTTATGTCTCTTAAGTCTTTTTTAATCTATGGGTTTCATCTCTTTTTTTACTTCAATTTTTTTGTTGAAGAATCCAGGTTGTTTGTCTTGTAGAGTTTCCATGGTCGGAATTTCTACTGATGCATCCCCATGGTTTCATTCTAAATGTTTCTCTGTCTCCGGATCTTCTGTAAGTTGTTGGTTAGATTTAAATGCTTGCCCTGCTTCCAGTTTGATTTATTTTTTTCCAACAAGTATACTTCACTGGTGCTGTTCATCCCCCCATGAATTCACAAAGAATTGCAAAATCCTGATATTCTAATTTCAACATTCTTTCTTCAGTTATTACCTGAAAATTCTATAAAGAAAAATTTCTCTTCCTTGACTGTTAACTATTTGGTTATCCTCAAGTATAATTCACATAGAAAAGGTAATCAGACTTTTTTTTTTCCACCAAGGAGTCCTATTTCTTTTATTGGGAAATGGTTTTTAAAGAACCCATCTGGGTGCTAAGAGTTATTTCTTTTTTGAGTCTTTTGAATTGTTTCGACATCTTTGTAAAATATTGACCATATGTATGAGTCTGTTTTAAGAGTCTCTTTTTATTCCATTGATATGTTTCTCTTTATGCCAATATCATACTCTTCTAATTACATCATTGATAAACCTTGATATCAGGTAGGGAGTTTTCCAAATTTGTTCTTTTTAAAGATTTTCTTGGCCATTCACATTTCTTTGCATTTGCTTATAAGTTTTAAAATGAACTTTCAATTTATACTGAAAAAAAATGTCTGTTGGAATTTTCATTAGAATTTCCCTGAATCAATAGATCAAATTGGAAATAAATGATATCCTAGCAATATTAAGTCTTTTGGTTCATGAACATGATATATCTCTGTGTCTATTTAGATCTTCTTTTTTTCTGCAATACATTATAATTTTCAGTGTAAAAATCTTATATGGATTTCCTTAAATATATTCCTAGAAACTTGATATTTTGAATGGTATTTTTAAATTTTCATTTCCTAGTTGTTTTCTGTTAGTACAAAGAAATTTTTTATATTGACTTTATGTGCTGCTATTTTGTTTACTAGTTCTAGTAGTTGCTTTACAGAGTCCTTAAGAGTTGGAATTTTCTATATAAAAATTCATATTATTCCCTTCCAATCCGCATGCTTATCTGCCTTATTGTACCTGTCAGGATCTCTGGCATAGTATTGAGCAAAAGTGGTATGAACAGACATCCTTGCTTTGTTCCCAATCTTAGAGGGAAGCTCACAATATTTCACCATTAAGTATGATGTTTAACAGTAGATACTACTTTTTATCAGGTATTCCTAGTTTGCTGAGAGTCTTTAACATCAATGACATTGTTTTTGTTTTGCTTCCAATTGTATTAGTCTCTTTTTATTCTTTTGATAATGTCTTCCAGAGTTAACTACTTCTGTTTGTAGGTGATGAAATGTATAATGATCCACTTTACATTTGGCACTCTATAAATATGGTCTTTTCCTTTACTTCAACTTAGAATTAAGATTTGTAATTCTTGTTGTTGTTTTTTATATACCAGTCCCAGAAGTGTTTCCCCTGTAAAGTTATCTGAAGACAGTCTTATGCTTTCTATTTGTGGTCTACAACCAGGCTCTATCTTCTCCAGAACACTATAAGACAGACTTAGTTTAAATACATATTAAATTAAGAGGTATTCTCTCAAATAAGTTTAAATGCATTTTATTTTTAGGCAACCTACATGATATGGTTTTTTTCTTTTAAAAAAAAATGACTCCACTCCAAATAAATCAACATTAAAATAAATGAAGAGATCACGATGACATCACCCAATTGTCCAAGTCCTGGTGTTGTGTGGATGTGTGAAAAGCAGCAGCCAGTTATGATGACAGGTGATAGAGCTAAAGTAATTGCCATTTTGTTAACATTTTTTCATTTATAAACCATCCTTAAAGAAAATCATATATAGGGCTGCACCATCCTCACGGTAGTCCAGCAGAGCAACCATGCCATCTGAATTCATGTTTTCACCAATAAAGAACCGGTAATTTTGAAATAGCAAAGATATGCTTTATTTGTCTGCAGCCTCTGCTATAAAAGGTTTACACTTTCTCTCTTTTTTCTTTAAATTTTTTTATTGTTATGTTAATCACCATACATTGCATCATCAGTTTTTGATGTAGTGTTCCATGATTCATTGTTTGTGTATAACACCCAGTGCTCCACGCAGAACGTGCCCTCTTTAATACCCATCACCAGGCTAACCCATCCCCCCACCCCCCTCCCCTCTAGAACCCTCAGTTTGTTTTTCAGAGTCCATCTTCTCTCATGGTTCGTCTCCCTCTCTGATTTCCCCCCCTTATTCTTCCCCTCCTGCTATCTTCTTCTTTAATTGAAATGGACATGTTTATCACACTATATTGCCTTATATCACCATTATATCACAATAACATATATTGCATTATTTGTTTCAGAGGTACAGATCTGTGATTCAACAGTCTTGCACAATTCACAGTGCTCAAAAGGTTTACACTTTCTGATCCCTGTTCTTCAAGTTTGCCTTAGACTGATTTCCTATAATCTATGATGTACTTTTCATAGGCTTCATTTGTGAAGCTTGTTTCCTGTAAGTAATGGTTCCCGACAACATCAACACCAATGATTACTGTGCTTTCAGTACCTTTGCATTGGGGGCCTTCAAGAAGTCCATTTCCATCAATGGTACCTTCTGTCCTACTATTTTCTCACTCACCTCCAGGCACAGCTCATGTGCAACCTCCTGAATCTTGTAGATGTCAGAGAACATCTCATCATGACTGATGAGGTCCAGGTAGATAATATGACGACAGCCAGAGAAAGAGAACAGCTGCCCTGGCTTAGCAGGAACCCAGAATTCAGAGCAAGAGCAATGCAGCTAGAGCAGCACTCAAGGGGAGGGAAAGCAGGTGGAAAAAGTGATATCAAATTTTGTAAATGCTTTTGCTGTATCTATTTCAATGGTCAAATAATTTGTCTCTTTTATCCTGTTAATATGGTGAATTATCTTGATCTTTATTTTTTTTTAAGATTTTTATCTTTTTATTTGAGAGAGCACACACGAACAGGGGGAGAAGCAGATGGGGAGGGAAAAGATGGGGGAAAGAATCTCAAGCAGACTCCACACTGTGTGCAGAGCCCAACATGGTGCTTGATCTCACCACCCTGAGATCACGACCTGAGCCAAAACCAAGAGTTGGACGCTTAACCAACTGAGCCACCCAGGCACTGCTTGACTGATCTTTAAATGTTAACCTTACATTTCTGGGATAAGCCCACTTGATCATCATTTGTATAACTGTAGATATTATAGACCTCATTTGCATATTTTATATATTGCTGGGATTGATCTGCTAATATTTCATTAAGGAGTTCTTTGTCTATGTTCATGAGGGATATTGGTTCATACTTCTCTTTTTGATATTTTCTGTCAGGGTTAAGCTGGCTTCACTTCTGAAAAAAATTTTGTGCATGATTTATGATTTTGTCCTTATATGTTTGCTCGAATTCTGCAGGGAAATATTCTGGGTATGGAGTTTTCTTTATCTCGAAGTTCCTAATTATAAATTCATTTTCCTTAATATATTTAGGGCAGTTCATTTTTTCTATTGCTTCTTGTGTTAGATTTAAGCTGTGCTTTGTGATAAACATGTCCATTTCATTTAAAGTTATCAAATTCATTAGTAAAAATTGATCATAATATTCTTTTTCTTTTAATATCTATAGGATATGTAGTTATATCTCTCTTTCATCACTAATGTCAAGTTATTAATGCTTTTCTTTCTTTTGTTCATCAGTATTCCTAG
Source organism: Callorhinus ursinus (assembly GCF_003265705.2). Lineage (NCBI taxonomy): Eukaryota > Metazoa > Chordata > Mammalia > Carnivora > Otariidae > Callorhinus > Callorhinus ursinus. The sequence continues at coordinate 12,738,061 of NW_027397076.1, forward strand.
GATTCTGCCAATTTTAATAATCTTTTCAAATGATTAATTTATTAACTTTATTAATTTTGTTTGTTTTATATATAAATTATGTCTCCTCTTATTCTTTCACTTATTTTCTTTGTTCTTTTTACTTACTCTGGATTTAATTTGTTCTTCTTTTTTGAGCTCCTATAGGTGGACACTTAGATAACTGATGTTATATCTTTCTTCTTTACTCTTAAACATTTAAAACTATTAAGTTCCTCTACATACTGGTTTATTTGCATCCCACAAATTTTGATATGTTGTCCAGTTTGAAATATTTTTAAGTTTCTCTTGGGTTTTCTTCTTTGACCCATGGATTATTTAAAACTGTGTTAATGTCCAGATATTTGGAGATTTTTCTTCCTAATTTCTATTGGTCTATTCATAAGGTAGGGGTCAGAGAACATACTCTTCAAGATTTCAGTCTTTTAAATTTTATTATGACTTATTTTTTGACCCTGCATATGATCCATCTTGGTGAGCACACCATATGCACTTGTGCTCTGTTTCTAACCCTCTTATGTGTGCTGCACTTCAATTCTGACACTAACAACCTCTCCAGAATTAAGGTCAGACTCCAAGACTTAGTCCTCCACAAGACTGCCCTTACTTCAGATGTCAGCCACAAGTCTCAGGTCACCTACACTTCTGACTGAACAGCTATAAATTTAGGGGTTTCCACAACCCCCTCAGATTCAATAATTCGTTGTCATTCACTTAAAACACTATACCTAGGAACACAGTTTTATTATAAAGGTACAACTCAGGGACAGCCAAATGAAAGAGGTACACAGTCCAGAAGGGTCCTGGATAAGGGGGTTCCATGTCCTCTCCCCATGGAGTCACCCAACACATCAATGCTTTCACCATTCTGGAAGCTCTTCAGGCTTTGGGTGTCTAGAGTATACTCTGAATCTCTCTTATTAGGAGCATACACATTTATGATTAATATGTCTTCTTGATTAATTAAGCCTCTTCTCATTATAAAATGTCTCTCTTTATCTGTCAAAATACTCCCTGATTTAAAGGTTATTTTATCTAATATTAATAAGTCTCACCAGTTTTTTATGTTTACTGTATTATTCATGGTATATCTCTTTCCACTGATTTATTTTCAATCAATTTCTTTATGTTCAGAATACTTCTCATGTGGCCAACTATTACATGTCTTTCTTTTTATCCAACATACTCTGCCTTTTGATTAGGGTGTTTAAGCCACTTTTATTTAATATAGTAATTGATATGATTGGGGTAGATTTATTATTTGCTATTTGCTTTCTGTTCTGCCCGTATGTTCCTGTTCCTGTTTCTTTTTTTCTGCTTTCTTTAATTCATTGACCACTATTTAGTTTCCACTTCACCACAATGGCTTTGTAGCTCTATCTCTTTTTTGGTATTACTCTAAGGATTATTAAATGCATCCTTAACATATCACATTCCACTTAAGAGTTAATAGTGTACTACTTTATATTTATAAAAAGTGTAAAAAACTTATTACTCTGTCTTTTGTGCTACTGTTTTCACATATTTTATATCTGAAAATGTTATAAATTCCATGACTCGATGTGCTTATGTATTTATTAAATTTCAATGTGTTTGGGTTATAGCATGTTTTAAACCATAGTGTGGTAGACTTAAATGGCTGCAAAGTCTACCAGATCTGGAGTACTAGAACAAGGGCAGATAAAGCAGTGAAGTCAAGAGCAACTGACAGGCTCTATGATCTCCCTTGGGGTCTGTTTCTCTGTCAAAAAAATTGCCATGAGGATTAAAACCATTACAGTTAGTTTATACAGAAGCTGGAACTCAGTAAATGTTACTTTCTCTTTCCTTTAAAAAGTTGAATTTTCAGGCTAAGATATTTACAATAATATCAATGTGAGCTATGTATTGTGAACCAAATAATAATAATGAAGCAAATGAAATATAGACAAACCAAGTAAGAACTCAAGGAAAATATTAATTTCTATTTATCTCAAGGTGCATGGTAAAAAGTAGTTATTAATTGGATGCAGTAAAAATAACTACCCAAATGCCCTTACCTTAATAGAATTGATATTTTGTAGTTCTATCAACATGTCAATAAGTAATTCTGCTCCCAAATAGAATGGCAAAACACAGGTACAGAGGAAACCATCCTGGCTAATAGGAAATGTTTCATACATATCCACTGCTTGTTTTAGAAGTATCTGCAGCTCCTGAGTAAAGTTCCAAAGGGCCCGACAGCAATTCTGAAGCAGAGTCCAATAGCCACCACGATGAGCAAGAACCTAAGACAAACACAACATTAAAAAAAACCCAAAGTTTCAAAAGTTAGAGATCTCTGAACAACTTCATCTTTCTGCAAAAATTATGTCAATAATAAAAAATAACTAATACCATTTATTATGTGTCACTTATATCATTATCTCAGTTAATTCTAATAATAGCTCCTATGAAATAAGTGTGCACTAGTATTCTATTTAATTTACAGATAAGGAAACACAGGCATGGAGCTAACTTGCCCAAGGTCATGATCTACTAAGTGGTTAGCTAAGATTTGCACACCAGCAGTCTGACTCCAACATTTCCATTGTTCTAGGTTCTGGGAATGTGGCAATTAGCAAGGGTAACCAGGTCTGCCCTCGTGCTGCTTCAATTTATTAGTGAGACTGAACACTAGGTAAGTGGACAAATGAAAATATAGTTTCAGGGAATAATAAGTATTATAAAGAAAAATAAAGCAGAAATGAGTCAGAATCTGACAAGCATGAGAGGATATGCCCTTTTTGATGGGGGTGGTCAGGAAAAAAGTCCTCTCTGAGGAGGTGACATGAGCATAGACTTGAATATTGAGTTGAGCAAGTCATATGAAGGTGGGGGAGAGAGTGTTGGGAGGACAGCATTTGAAACTGAGGGAGCAGCAACTGCAAAGGATGGAGGATGAACCTGAGGGACGAGAAAGGAACAAGCTCAGTGCTTTCAAGATCACACAGAGGAGAGTGGACTGAATGAGATCAAGATGAACTGAGTTCCAAGAAGTGAGCAGGACCCAGACCTTCCAGGGCCCTGAAGCTGGTGGAAAGGATAGGATGCAATGCTCATGGTCATGGGGGATGATGTGGGTTTACTTCACATTTTTCAAGAAAGCACCCTCTCCACAGAGAAAATGGGAACTCAAGTGTTCTAGAAAGGATAGATTTCCTCTCAACTCTTGAAATGTTTGAAGTATACGCCATTCCTGCAATGAGAAAAAGGAGACTAATTTCTTTGTAGCTAATGATTCCAATTCTAAGTTTAATAATGTAGCACACAATATTTAAGAAAAGAAAAGAGAAAAGCATTTGAGAGAAGACACAATTGGTTTGTAGAAATAGGGGGTCAGGGGCCAGGAGCAGGATTTTCCTGTGGCCCAGAAAGAGTGTTCCCTGTGCTAGAGGGAATAAAGGAGTTTATGGTACCCCAGGCAGGAGCAAGATTCCAGACAGGAACCACTAGTGTCACCATCATAGAAGGCCATGTACCATATGTGGCAAGAAAGTGGCAGAGGAGTATCTGATTGTGTAGACAAGGACAAAAGCCACCTCAGCTCCACACCAATGGATGACTGATGACTAAAGCAGCTTACCCCTCTCCCTGACAACCTCACAATGTGTAAATCTTCAGCACTATGGCAGGCAAACCTCAAAAATGATTGATGTTAAACCCAGGAAATGTAGTTTCAAAGTTGAAACTAAAAGTATGGATAGTAAATAAATAAATACATCTTACATGCCCAAACTAATGGCCTGAGATTTATGTCTATCAATTTAGCAAATCAGAAGGACCATCTTACCATTGCTCTCCTGCAATATAAGAAGATTTTCATAAAATGATCCAATAGACTCAAATTTGCTGCTTGATCCTTTTCTTTAGCACTAAGACCTGACTGAGAGTCTGAATCATAAACTCTTTGTGTCTTGGATACATTTTCATCATTCATTCTGGAATTAACAAATGTGGAAAATTCTTCAGCATCTACAGTACAAAAATAAAGTATAACATTATTGAAGACAGAAAGTTCCAGAAGACATAGGTGATAAGCATCAAATGAGTAATTAAGATAAGAAAGTCTATATAAATTTGGAGGAAGGATGGGATTATCATGGACACAGTGAACCAAGGAAAAGTTTCTAGAGAAGGAGGCATCTAGATTAGGTCTTAAAGGGTGAACATGGTTTAGCTATGCAGAAAGACTATGGAGAACATCATTCTGGGCAAGGGTGATGGCCAAAGGAACAATGCAGAGGCAGGAATGTCATGTTTTCTGATGGACCAATCACAGAATCCCACTTAATTTCCTTAATTTCCCCCTAAATAGTCCATTCCCAGGACACATACACTAGAAGGTGAGTAGCATCCCCTGGAGTTAGGCAGTGCAGCTACCATGTCCATTCATTATCCTGTTGGTGTGATATAAAAATACAGATTTCTCCTACCACAAACCTTCTCTTAGAACTTTGCATTAAATAATAAGTTTAAATAGCACAGTATTCTATTGGTGATTCCATGGGAGGTCTTAGGCAACTAGTTAAAAAAAAAAACTAAAGATACATATTACTATCTACATACAAAACTTGGACTCTATGTCTAGGGAATTTACTTTCAAATACTTCAATATTCATAGTATAACATGAAGGTACCAGTTAAAGCCAATCTACACCCTAGCAGAAATCAGAAAGCGTACCAAGTACCTCAAATATGAATCAACACTCCTGGGGCAGTTACCCAGCATATGAAGTATCCTGATCAGCAATACATTACATAGTACTTAAAATACCATTCCTAAAAATCTACAAAAGAGGGTTTGTAATGGCATGAAGATATTAGAAATAAATCTTTATTTGTGAAATGAGTGGTATTCAAGATAGGTGATTGCTTAGGAATAGTGTCATCAATTGTAGCACCCAGATCAAGAGCGCTGTTCACCCGCATTTCTCCACCCCACTCAGTGAGTCTCCTGTCACCTGAGCAGATGACAAGAATATTGGCTGGTCCTGCCATTCAAACAAATATTATTGCATTAACCTTGGAGTAAGCTTTCATGGAAGGTGCTGGTTGGAGATCCTAAGGCAAGAATAGACTCCCCTGAGTATAAAATCAGTACTATTAAACAGCTACAGGACAGTTTTCATATCGGTTGCATGTCGTGGAATTTGTTCTGAAACTTACTTCTGCTAAAATATAACACCTGATATCAAGTCTTCACCTATCTTGACAATAGGAGGCTACCAATATTTTAAAAAGAACGTTAGGGGTGCCTGGATGGCTTAGTCAGTTAAGTGTCTGACTCTTGATTTTGGTCCAGGTCATGATCTCAGGGTTTTGAGATCAAGCCCTGTGTCAGGCTCCACGTTGGGCATGGAGCCTGCTTAAGATTCTCTCTTCCTCTCCCTCTGCCCCTCCCTACCACTCTCTCCCTTTCTTAAATAAATAAATGAATAAATAAATAAATAAATAAATAAATAAGACATTATATTTGGTGAACAGCCAAACTGGTTTAGGTTAGAATACACCATATATATTTCCAAATACATATCATAAAAACACAGAAAATTTTTAAAAACTGAGAAAATAGGGGCACCTGGGTGGCTCAGTTGGTTAAGCAACTGCCTTCAGCTCAGGTCATGATCCTGGAGTCCTGGGATCGAGTCCTGCATCGGGCTCCCTGCTCGGCAGGGAGTCTGCTTCTCCCTCTGACCCTCTTCCCTCTCATGTGCTCTCTCTCTCTCTCATTCTCTCTCTCTCAAATAAATAAATAAAATCTTTAAAAAAAAAACTGAGAAAATAAGGATCTCCTACAAAATACCACAACTCAATTAAATTCCCGGGTCATTGGAAAATGATATCTGTACCTCTGTGTGTCTGTGGAGTGTGTGTGTGTGTGTGTGTATGTGTGTGTGTGTGTTCATGTGTGTGTTGCATCAGTGAATAAGAATATAGAGGCAATTTGATAGTATATATCATAATTTTTTATTTTACCTGATGGTAAGTTGGCCTTTCTTTTTTTAGCTGTATGAAGGAAATCAAGTATCTGTTTATAGTTTTCTAGAGTCAATTTCGCTGTTGGTAATACTGTTCCTGAATTATATAGTGAGAACATATTAGGATCACATGATCGGAAACTGCAGGGGAGAAAATATCATTAAAAATATATATAAGCAAAATTGAATCTGTCAAATATAATCTACTTTAATTTTTAAATAATTTGTGAGTTAGTGCTTCCAAAATTTGGATCATAACATATTCTGGCACTTAACCAAAGCCAAACAATTTCCCATTAAATTTTAAAATTATACAATGTAATTTTGCTCTTAGGAATTTCAACATCAATATCTATTTCACTGAAAGGGCCCTTGAAAATGGGAATGACAATCTACACTCATTCTGAGGACTCTGAAACAATTTATGTCAATTTAACCTGATTCAAACACAATTCAATGAAGATGCCTACTATAAAAAGCAATGGGTCCACAATCAATGTTATTTCTTTTATAAAATAAGGTGTTGGGCGCCTGGGTGTCTCAGATGGTTAAGCGTCTGCCTTCGGCTCAGGTCGTGATCCCAGGGTCCTGGGATCGAGTCCCGCATCGGGCTCCCTGCTTCTTGGGAGCCTGCTTCTCCCTCTGCCTCTCTCTCTCTCTCTGTCTCTCATGAATAAATAAATAAATAAAATAAAATATAAAATAAGGTGTAAGCATGGGGCGCCTGGGTGGCTCAGTCGTTAAGTGTCTGCCTTAGGCTCAGGTCATGATCCCAGGGTCCTGCTCAGTGGGAAGCCTGCTTCTCCTTCTCCCACTCCCCCTGTTTGTGTTCCCTCTTTCGTTGTGTCTCTCTCTGTCAAAAAAATAAATAAAAAATCTTTTAAAAAAAATAAATAAAAATAAAAATAATAAGGTGTAAGCAGTAAATAATCCACCATAAATAAATAAATAAATAAATAAATAAATAAATAAATAAATAAATGGAAAATACATACATACATAAATATTGAGTATGTTTTAATGGTTTTAGTAAAATGGAATTTAGCACCAAGTTACCCTGATACAAATTTGGTCATTATCTAATTACTATGCTATTAAGTAATCATTTCTGAATGGTCAGGCATGATTGGAATTTCAGAGAATTCTCAGTGTTCAGAGGAAAGTTAGGAAGCCCATCCTATCTGAACCATTCTCCTCTCATGGCTTCATGAATGGGTTACTTTGCCAAAAGCCCTCCCTGTTGGTCAGGCAATCTAACTATTTTTTTTTTTTAATTTAATTTAATTTTATTATGTTATGTTAGTCACCATACAATACAACATTAGTTTTTGATGTACTACTTCTTAAATGCAAATCTGGTCTAGCCTAAGGAAAGGGAACTATCTAGAGACGTTTTAATGAAGGTTCAATCTGGTAATGATTTTAACCAAAATTCTAAAGAAACAGAAACTGGTACCAAGTTCACCATGGATTTCACCTGCATATTTTATCACTGGATTATTGAAATAAATATCCTTTTAATTCGTACCTCTGTCACAGTCTCTCTTTCCTCCAATCCATTTGATATGTTGCTGCCAGAGAAATTTTTTATCATTGCCCTGCTCAAAAACCCTTAATAATCCCCCACTGTATATAAATTAAAGTTCAGATTTAGTAGTTAAAACCCTCCATGATCTGGTACTGATCTATTTTTTTAAATTATTTCACACCATTCCTTTTAATTTACCCTAGATTCTGGTCATACCATTTGGGGTTCTCATCTTGGGTTTCCTGCCTGGGCTCTGACTCATATGCTTCCAACCACCTGGAATACCTCTTTCCCTATCTGCACATTTCTAAATCTTGCCTATCCATCATGAACCAGGCCAAGTGGTCCCTCCCCACGAAAACTGTCCTGTGAGTTTCAGTCAGAGGAAAGCTTTTCCCGGGAACAAAGAAGATTTTGTGTATATTTCACCTTATACCATTATTTACAATTGTTCGTTAACACTTGGGATCCACCCTGCCAGACTCTGACTTGTATGTCCTGCACACCTTTTCATGCCCTTTGTGTCTACCTCAGTACCTTGTATCTAACAGGTGCTCAGTTGTTTTTTTTTTTAATTAAAGACTCTACTCACCTTTTTAATGATTACATAGTATTTCATATTATGTATTTATCTTCTATTTTTTCTCCCATAACACTTTAGCCAAAAACACTCAAGAACTCAAAAGTGTCTTCTGAATTAATGATATAAAGTGTACATTGTATGAGAAAATACAACCCGTGTTTATAGAGGCTTAAAATATACCTCAAATGAAACAACTTTGTCTAATACCTAATAGCTACAGTTATTACACAATTAATATTAATTTTCTCTTGAAATGACACTATCTCCTATAACCAGAAAGCTATATTAACAAACATATTCAAGATACATGCAGATTAGTATTTCCTAAGAGCTTATATCCAGCACTTGTTTGGGAAAGATTCTGAAGCAAGAAATTAAGTAATATACCAATACTCTGTAAAGAGAGAAGCACTCTGTAAACCTCTTTAAGTTATTATCAACATTGGATCCTTGACCATAACAAATAAAGTCCATGCTCATGCTAAAAAAGTATCATTCACTGATCACATTCTATACCTGACCACTGGATGTGAAGAGCCAAATTTCATCTTCGTACGTTCCCCTAGCTTCGTTAAAAGCAGGTTGAAATGTGCACTTGCCAGATACAGGTTCATCTGAGCTCTCCAGGGCATCTCCTCAAGAAATATTTGATGGAACCTCCTCCTTTTCACAAAACTTAATATTATAGGATTCAAGTTATCCACCAGGAATCGATAGGCAAGTTTTCTAACATCAGTTCTCTTATTTCTGCCAAGGAGAAACAAGTTTTGAAATTACACAAGCTTCCAGATATTTAATAATGAAGAATGATTCCAATTTGTATAAAATACACCAAGAAGTCACTTGACTGCCACTATGCAAATGTTTCTGGCTTATTCATAATTTCCTTGGTGCTAAGAATGTGAACTAGGGCAGCAGACAAACCATGAGGATAAACAGTAAGGACAAAGACATTATGTATTGCCTTCCATCTCTGATGTCTGTGTCCTAAACTCCAACCAGACAACTTTTCTTTTCCATAACAAAAGGCCACTGAGATTAGACAACTGAATTATAATATAATGTTCACATTCATCCCCTAACTTCAATATTAAACAGAAAAATCATTTCTCTGTATTGTTCCTTAAGGGAAAAAACAATGGGGCAAAATGTTTTCCAACATTAGACTAGAGCAGAAATAAAATATCAATCAACTATAAATGAAATAACTTCATAAGTCCATATTCAATATGCTCTGAAAAAAACTAATATTTCAAACTTTAGCTAATAGTTCATATTTTAAGTGCAGCATATACTCAGTTTGTTTAAAATTATTCCTATCAAAATCTCAAAGTCGTCCAACTATTTTTATAGTTGCATAACTTTACATGGTATGATTTGATTTCTTCAAAGTACTTTTTTTTTTATGTTGACAATGCTGCTGCCCCGTTGGTCAGTGCCATTCTATCTGATTTATATTGCAGAAAGGGAAAAAAAAAAAACCTCAATTGGTAAGTAAGAGTATCTTGCTTGCTTTAATAGATAACGTGTGTGTGAATCTGATGCAGCACGTACACATACACACACACACACACACACACACACGAAAAGGAAAGAAAGGTGGATAGAAGGTCAAATCTCCTCAAAAGGCCCAGGAGAGTTTGATAGGACTAGCCACATCTTCCCTGCACTGAAGGTGAGAGTCCAGGGAGAGAAGTGACAGAGGATAGTCTTCCTGCACGAATCTTGTCGAGGTAGTAACAGATGCAAGGGGCTTGGAAGGGACCGAGAGCCAGCCCAGAGGGTAGAGAATGCTTCTTCTTTTACCACCTGAGTAGTTCCTAATGTGCAGGGTACTCCATAAGCAGCTCTGTGTCTCTATGAGCCACATATGTGAGCGGACCCAGCAGCCAGAGAGGAAGCTCAGGAGGGACAGTCAACATAAATAAATGCTCAGTGATATGGAACCATATGAAGAAAATAGAAACCTGAATTAGGAAGATATTAAGGAATCCAGACACTCTCATCGGTATATTCTAGCTTAAACAAATAAGTTAATATATTGACATTAACGGAAACAGGATTCTAACCATTATAAAAAAAAATTACACTTAGGAAAAGAGAAAACACTGGAAAGTATCTTGTGGTATGGAACTGAAACTGGACATATCAGTATGACCTTATTACAGTTTTAGATAGATACATAGATCTATTTAGGTGGACATAGCCTTTTCCTAGTTTTGTCTGTTGAAAGGGCCTAGAAGCAAAGATACATCAGTAGCCTCCAGAACTTAGATTCTAAATACCACTTCCACTAAAAGGAATCAACTGGTTCCAGGGCTGGGACAGGGAAGGTACAAGATGAACATCTTGTGGTAAGTAAGAAGAAGCTCAAAAAAATGATGGGGACATGTCAAAAAGACTAAGGAGCTAGGCTGAAAGGGCTCCGGATGGCCAAATCTGGAACAATTTGAGACTCAAAATAAATAATAATGTTAATTTGATAAAGGATATCCACAAAAACAAACCTACCACAAATATAATTCTTAATGATAAAATGTTGAAAGCTTGAAAGCTTTTCCTTTGAAATGGGAATCAGACAAAGGTACCCACTAATATCATTTCTCTCAGCACTGAAATAGCAGTCTTAGCAAGAACAAAAAGCAAGATAAAGGCAGTGGGAGCAGGGGGGCAGTATAAGGATTGAAAATAAAGAGGTAAAACAGCTGTCAATCATAGACAATATGATTGTGTATTTATAAAATCCAAAATAACCTACAGATAAGGTATTAGAATTAATCAGTGAATTTATTAAGCCCATGGAAGACAAAGTCAATATACAAAAAATAATTCTATCTCTACATACCAGCAATAAACAATTAAAAATGAAATTCTAAAACAATATTTCTAATAGCTTAAAAAATACCTAGGAATTAACCAAAGCAAAGATGTGCAAGACCTACTCACAGAAAATAGAAATTATAAGGATAATCTTAAAGTATACAGAACTAAATAAGAATAAAAACACTATCATATACTAAAAATTGTAAGGTACAGTTAAAATAGTGATAAGAAGGAAACATGTTAGCCTTCAATATTTTCTGATTCAGAACAATCTCAACCAAATTTTCAACAAGTTTTTTGTATTTTTAAATTATCAAAATAATTTCTATTTTTCCCTATGAATTAATTCTAAATGTCTATTTAAGACTTTCAAATGTATAGGATCTTTTTGATTCTATCTTTTCAAAAATTGTTCTCTACTGTAATCAATTATAGTAAAATGTGGTTTGTATGAGTCCAGTATTTGAAATTTCTTGAGATTTGCCTTAGAGTTAATACTATAAATGTTCTATGTGTGCTTTAAAAAATAAATGCTTTTTAAAAAAATCCTCTAAAAAAAAGGCATTTTCTAGTTGTTGGCTATTCACGATCTTTTTTCTCCTAAATTTAAAATCAGCTTGTCCATGTCCATCAAGATAATCCCAAAATTAAATGAGGTAAGTATCCTACAAATGCACATACTCTTACTGAAATATCTGTTCATGTTTTTTGATCATTTTTTTTACAATTTTATTTTTAATTGTCTTTTGCTCATTTTCTAATTGGACTTTTTGTTTTTATTATTCTTTTGAATTTTGAGAGGTCTTTATATATTCCAGATATAAGGTCTTTCTTGGATATGTGGTTTACAAATACTTCCCAGTATGTAGCTTGTCTTTTCATCCTTTTCACAGGGTCTTTCACAGAGTAAAAGTTTTAAATTTTGATGAGGCCTGAGGTTGTATGGTAAGCCTATGTTTATTTTTATGAGAAATCTCACAGTCTTTTCCAGAGTGGCTGTATCTTTTTACATTCCCACCAGCAGTGTACGCATGACCCAGTATTTAGTGTTATCACTATTTTTTATTTTAGCCATTAAAATAGGTTTTAGTGATACCTTGTGGCTTTAATTTGCATCTCTCTAACGGCTAATGATACTGAACATCTTTTTATGTGTTTGCCATCTGTATATAGGCAAAACTTTCAATATCTCTTCACAATATGACAATCCACACAGAAAACTTGTACCTATGAATAAATTATCAAGCCTATAGAAGATTGAATTGTTTACAAATCACTTAAGTTCCTATACAAAAAAATAGAAGCATTCAAAAATGTAATTTTAAAATACCATTTACATTAATACCAAAAAGCACCTCTTTGATGTAGCTAATAAAAGATGTACACCATCTTTACGGAAAGTATCATAAAAATTTACTGAAAAACATAAGTACGTGGTCTAGGGGCACCTGGGTGGCTCAGTCGTTGAGCGTCTGCCTTTGGCTCAGGTCATGATCCCAGGGTCCTGGGATTGAGGCCCGCATCAGGCTCCCTGCCCCGTGGGAGGCCTGCTTCTCCCCCTCCCACTCCCCCTGCTTGTGTTCCCTCTCTCGCTGTCTCTCTCTGTCAAATAAATAAAATCTTTAAAAAAAAAAAGACATAAGTACATGGTCTACATACTAACAGAAAGAATCAATACAGAGGGTGGGGGGAACGTCTAAAACCAATCTATATAGTCAATTATATCTCTATCAAAATCATGAGTTTTTTATGTTACTTGACAAGCTATTCCAAACCATTCTGTGGAAGAATATCCAAGACTTGTGTGAACATGGAGAGACTTGATCTATCAGACAACAAGAATCAACTTAATGCCAGAGTAAGTATGATGGTGTGATATTGACCCACAAAAAGAAAACAGACTAGGACAGAAAAGAGATCTCAAACCTGTATATATGAAAACTTGCTAAATGACAAAAGAGACAGTGGTGGCGGAATAGACTACTTGATAAATGGCTAACAATGGCTACTTGGTAAATGGGGCGAGCCAGTTGGGTACCTATAACAAAACTACAAGAGATGGGGAGGGGGACTCTTCCTCTCATGATTCACAAAAATAAAATACAGTTAGATGAAACTCCTAAATCTGGGGCACCTGGGTGGCTCAGCCGGTTAAGTGACTGCCTTCGGCTCAGCTCATGATCTCAGAGTCCTAAGATCAAGGCCCACATCAGGCTCTGCTCAGTGGAGAGCCTGCTTCTCCCTCTCCCTCTGTCCCTCCCCCCAGCTTGTGCTCTGTGTCTCTCTCTCAAATAAATAAAATCTTAAAAAGAAAAAGAAACTCCTAAATGTGAAAATCTAAAATTTAAATTCATGAAAATACCTTTACTATCTTGTTCAAAAACAACAAAGGGAAATGGTGATACATTTTGCTCCATTAAAAATTATAACTTTTGATTTAAAAAAGAAAACCTTTAAAATGTAAATAGATGAGCCACAAACTTGGAAAAGCAATAGTATCCAAACTTCTAAAAATAAATGAGAAAACAACAAAAGTTTTTAAATGTACAAAGGATCTAAACAAGCAGTGCTGAGAACAGAAAAACACTAGGGTCTAATAAAAATATGAAAAGATGCCTAACCTCATTACTAATTAAATAAAAATTAAAATAATAATGACATAAAATTTCACAACTCAACAGTCCATAAAAATTCAAAAATTTGATAATAATATCGAGTGTTGGTAAAGATACTGAATAATGGAAACTTGACACACCACTGATGAAAATTTAAGAGCAACTTAGCAATAACTAATAATGTGAAAAATGTTCATAACTTGGGAACTATACTCTTCAATCAATGAGAGATGAAGAATACAATAAATGAGATTAGAAACAGGTCTGATGCAATGAACAGCAGGCTGGAAAAAGAAGAGGAATGAATTAGTGACCTAGAAGACAAAATAATGGAAAATAATGAAGCTGAACAAAAGAGAGAAAGAAGAATTATGCAACACAAAATAGACTTAGGGAACTTAGTGACTCCGTCAAACGTAATAACACTCATATCATAGAAGGCTCAGAAGAAGAGAGAGAAAGGCTGGCAGAAGATTTATTTCAAGAAATAATAGCAGAAAACTTTCCTAATCTGAGGAAGGAAACAGACATCCAGATACAGGAGGCACAGAGAAACCCCATCAAAATCAACAAAAGCAGGCCAACACCAAGACATATTGTAATTAAATTTGCAAAATATAGTAATAAAGAAAAAACCTTAAAAGCAGCAAGATAAAAGAAGTACTCAACTTACACAGGAAAGCCCATAAGACTACCCATAAATTTCTCAAAAGAAACTTGGCAAGCCAGAAGGGAATGACGTGATATAATCAAAGTACTGAATAAGAAAAATCTGCAGCCAAGAATACTCTATCCAGCAAGGCTATCATTCAGAATAGAGGGAGAAATAAAAAGTTTCCCAAACAAAAACTAAAGGAGTTCATGAGCACTAAACCAGCCCTGCAAGAAATATTAAAGGGGATTCTTTTGAGTAGAAAGGAGAGACCAAAAGTGACAAAGACAAGATAGGATCAGAGAAAATCTCCAGAAATGACAAAACAAGTAATAAAATGGCAATAACTACATATTTATCAATAATTACTTTGAATGTAAATGGACTAAACAAGACCCATCTATATGTTGGCCATAAGAGACTCATTTTAGACCTAAAGACACCTGCAGAATGAGAGTGAGGGGGTGGAGAAACATTTATCTTGCAATTGGATGCTAAAAGAAAGTCAGAGTAGCAATACTTATATCAAACAACCTAGACTCTGTTTTGTATTGTTTTTTTCCTGCTTTGGTATTTAGGGTAGTACTGGCCTCATGGAATGATTTTGAATGCGTTCCCTTTATTCTATTATTTGTAAGATTTTGATAAAGATTGTCATTAATTATTTTTCTTAAATGCTTGGTAGAATTCACCAATGAAACTAGGTGATCTAGAGCTTTTCTGTGCTTGGAGATTTTTGATTCCTAATTCAACTTTCATTCTTGTTATTGGTCTAAGAAGATGTCCTACTTCAAGATGCATGATTCAATCTTGGTAACTTGCTTGTTTTTAGGATTATCTGGGTTTTTTCCTAAGTTATCTGATTTGTTAGTACATAACTGTTTCTTTTTTAAGATTTTATTTATTTATTTGACAGAGAGAGAGACAGAGAAAGAGAGAGCACAAGTAGGCAGAGTGGCAGGCAGAGGGAGAGGGAGAAGCAGGCTCTCCGCTGAGCAGGGAGCCGGGTGTGGGGCTCAATCCCAGGACCCCAGGATCATGACCTGAGCCTAAGGCAGCCGCTTAACCGACTGAGCCACCCAGGCACCCCTGTACATAATTGTTTCTAATACTCTGTTACCATACTACATATTTTTATGGTTATCTGTTCTATTTTTTTCTCTTCTGTTTCTCATTTTGGTTTTTGAGGCTTCTCTCTCTTTTTTTTCTTAGTTGATGTAGTTAGAGCACTGCCAATTTTGTTTATTTTTTTGGAAAAACTGGTCATTACTTTCAATTTTATGTTATTGCTTATCCTGGTCTCTATTTTATTTATTTCTGATTTTTCTTTGTTATTTCCTTCCTCTGCTAAATTTCAGCTAAGTTTCTTCTTTTTTTGTTCCTTGTGATTTAATGTTGTTTATTTGAACTTGTTTTCTTAATACAAGCATTTATAGCATAAAAAAGTCATAATTTAAATCAAAAAAATAAAGGAATAATCAAACGGATAGTAGGCAAATGCAAAGTGAGAGTGGTTCTATTAATATGTACATGTTGCTCTTAAAATCCAAATCACTAAACAGATAAAGACATTTTATGTATATAATGAAGATAAGATATATAAAGAATATATAAGAATCATAAGTTCCTACTCATAAAAATAGAAGCTAAACATTTTACCATGATAAGCTTTATGGTTTCAGTTTTTTTGAATAAGAACATAAGGACCACCAATAATGAAAAGTAATTTATGAACTGGTCTCTTAACCACCCTATCTAAACCAGTCCTGCCACCACTTCCACCCGAGGCCAGTTACTCTATAGCCTATCATCCTGTCCACTTATTTTATAAAAGGTATCAAAATTTTATACTGTCTTATTTATTTGTGGATTTACTTATTTACTGTACTCCTGTCATTAGTATGTAAGTTCCCCAAGGGCAGTGATCTTATCTATCTAGTTCACCACTATATCCCTAGTTCCCAAAATAATGCCAACCACATAGTAACATTTACTGAATTAATTAATCAGTCAATACCTTTCATGTTCCACCATTTCAGAAATAGATGGATTTTTGGAAAAAAATTCTCTTAGAGTTTCCTTCCTTTTACTTCTTTTTCTTGGCAACAGTTCTATAGTCTTAATATGAGAGATGACAAAAATGTTACAAATTAAATTTAAACTCTGAACACAATACTATAATTTATTCATACTCTAATGCTTATCTCTTGACATTGAAATACAGTGATTTCTTTACACCCCTCAATTAAAATTACTATCAAAAGCAACAGGGGCGCTGGGGTGGCTCAGTCATTAGGCGTCTGCCTTCAGCTCAGGTCATGATCCCAGGGTCCTGGGATCAAGCCCCGCATCAGGCTCCCTGCTTAGCAGGGAGCCTGCTTCTCCTGCTCCAGCTCCCCCCTGCTTGTATTCTCTTTCTCACTGTGTCTCTCTCTGTCAAATAAATAAATAAAATCTTAAAAAAAAAAGAAACAAAAAATATATGATTATAAAAATATCCATATGATAACTTAAGAATTATAATGTACTGGGACACCTGGGTGGTTCAGTCGGTTAAGTGTCCAACTCTTGATTTTGGCTCAGATCATGATCTCAGGATTGTGAGATTGAGCCCCAAGTCAGGCTCCACATGGAGCCTGCTTAAGATTCTCTTTCTCCCTCTCCTTCTGCCTCCCCCTCCCCAACTTATACATGCATGCCTGCACTCTCTTTCTCTCTCAAAAAAAAAATTATAATTTACTGTATAATAATAAAATTGTCTGTTGATATTTCCTTCTGTTTCATATTATAATAAATTATAATGCAGCCAATCATCTTTAGATACATGAATCTCTTATTTCATTAATTTAAAAATCAAAACTCGTAAGACACTTACTCTTCCAATCTCCATTACTGCAGCTTTGAACTTCTTCAAAGGTTTAGTTGTCTTTTTATACAAAACATTATCCTTATATTTCATTCTTCTTATTCCAAGTAGGGACTCATTCCTCCTAATACAAAAAGATAAAGTCAGTTAAAAGGATCTGTAAGAATTTGCAAAACTACACCAAAGCAATAAATCTTTAATGAATGTTGTCACTGAAATGGTATGAGAAGAATATCCAAAATTATTTTTGTCTCATGCATAAATAAGATTGTGATATTCCTAATCATCAAGGAATAGCTGGCCTCTTGAAAGAGCAAAATGTAAATCATACCACAAAATGTGATGAGAACTGACGTGTGACATAGGAAAAACAGTATTGGATTGAAAATAAAACATGAACATGTCCCTTTAAAAGTGAAAATGTAATTATGTAAGAGTGACCCTGGACAAGCTATCTTGCTTGCAACAGATTTCAGTCTCTTTGGTTCCATCATGTCCAGGCTCCTAGCCACTATCACCTTCTGGATACCAACAGGTGCTAAGCATTTTATATGCCTACAAAAACTGTTCCCTTCCCCCAATCACTTGTTGAAATTCTTAATCTCATTTTTTCAATCTGCCATGGACCCCTATGGTAATTCTTCAAATACTGTGAAGTCTCTTATTATCCCTCCTTCTACTGATACTTATCATTTATTTTCCCTGCAATTTATATATTTTCTAAAATTTATATTTCTTTGAGTAAGTACTTGCTAATACCAGCAAATCCCTGCTCTCATTGGGGTGCCTGAGTGGCTCAGTCGGTTAATGGCTAGGAGCCTGGACATATCGGTTAAGCGCCCAACTCTCAGTTTGGGCTCAGGTCATGATCTCAGGGTCCTGGGATTGAGCCCCAAGTCAGCACAGAGTCGGCTTGTCCCTCTCCCTCCCCCTCTGTTTCTCTCTCCACTCATTCTCTCTCTCTCTCTCTCTCTCTCTCTGAGTAAATAAATAAAATAAAATCTTAAAAAAAAAAACCCCAACCCTGCTATCCCATGATAAATGGGGTCCAAAACCTTAAATTGAATAAAATGTAGGGTCACATCAATACAAGGCTAATGAAATGACTGGATGAATCTGGATAGCTAGTTACACTGGAGGTGGGGATCCACCCTCTGCGACTTGCATTTTGAAACTGGTTGCCTGCCGCTTTCTAAGCAGGTTGGTCTCTTCCCTACCTCTCCTGACTCTCCCACCCCCCAGAATGCTTGAGCTCGTTGCTATTATGGCAGGAAGAGATGGGAAGGAGAGGAGGTCACAGATAAACACTTGCCATCCTCCTATCTTCTTAACATTCGCCTCCATGCTCTGAAGAATTCTCACCTCCTGAATCAATTAAACTCCTCCACTTCTCAACCTCTTCACAGAATTCTTCCTCCTAGCCTTTTATTTTGTTTATGGTATGTTATGAAAAATGGTATTTTAAAATTTTTATGTAGTCAATGCTATCGATCTTTGATTTCATGGCTTATTCACTGTTTTGATTACTTATATTACTACCTTTTTCTAATGTGAAACATTGAATCCCAATAGCTATCTGCCTATTATTTCACAAACAGAACTCTGTTATACTTTATCTGATAATACAAATCTCTTTTTGCTCTTTTTCATTTTTCAAATATATTTCATTATTCTACACCATTCCGTAAAACTAACATGATCGGAGTTACATTAAGCCAACAAATTAATTTGAAGATAATAGAAATTACAGTAATCCATCTGCCCATTAAGTAATACACTATGTCTCCATTTATTCAAGTCATTTTTAAAAATATATCTTAGTAAAAATGTTTGGTCTTCTTTTATTAACCTAAATCCCCTCACAAATCCTGATAAATTTAATCCCATGCTTCATAGAAATGGGATCATTTTTCCATTATTCTTTCTAGTTTATATAGGAAAGCTATTGGTTTTGTAGCTAGCTATCCTGTGGAATTCTGTTATTTCTGATAGTTATCAGTCAATTAGCTTACGTTTAAAAAAATTATTATTTGCAAATACCAATCATTTTATCTCCATTTCAGAGTATTTCACTGTGGCATTCATTTGACAAACATTTTTGAGACCCTATTATGTGATAATCACATGAATTCTAATCCTAATTTCTATTTCTTATTTTAATGCACTGGCAAGAATTTTCAGAACAATATTAAATGATAGAGGGAAAATAAGTTTCCTTATTATAAAGCTTATTTTAACAGAAAATATTCTTCTAATCCTAGTTTGCCAAGAATGGTTGTTGAATTTCACCACATGACTTTTTAGCATTTACTATAGGCTCTTTTGCCTACCAGTAATAATTACATTTCCAGATTTCCTACTATATTTATATTGATAATAAGATCTACATTTTCAATACTGAATTTACAAGCTATTTTATGAATTCGTCTCCATATACTGCTAAGTAAGACTGATTCATAATTTTCTATTTTTTTAATTCTTTTTATAAACCATTATCAGAGACTCCTGTGATAAATTTACTAGCAAACTTTATACCCATGTACTGAAATAGCTTTATGTAAAGTAAAACTTACTTGGTTCCTTTAAATATGAAAGAACTAGCCTTAAAAAAAAATCTGAGCCATTCTAATTCTTTTTAATACTTCAATTTTTATAATTTAAATCTTTCCAGATTATCATCACTTTCAACTAGAAATTTCAAATTTATTCATATTAAATTATATATGCTGCTATCTAATGTTTGTTTAACCCCTTCCAAATTTAGAATTATTACTTCTTTGGATTACTTATATTTCACTTTTTCTTATTATGCTTGCTGGAAACTCACCTAATTTATTAATATCTTCAAAGAACCAGTTCTAGCAGTTATCAATTTTTTTTTAAGAGAGTGAGCACGAGCAGTGGTGGGGGTATAGAGGGAGAGGGAGAGGAAGAGAGAGAATCTCAAGCAGCCTCCCCGCTCAGCATGGAACCATTCGGGGGCTCAATCTTATAACCCTGAGACCATGACCTGAGCTGAAATCAAGAGTCCAATGCTTAACTGACTGAGCCACCCAGGTGGCACCTTCAATTAAATGATTTTAAAACCAACTTATAATTGTTTAATTTCAACTTTTATTTTTATTTTTTTCTGCTTTCTTAGATCAATTTTATTTTTCTAATTGCTAAAGTTCAATAAAAATTCATTTGATTTTATTTTTCTTATTTAGTAATAGAGGCTTCTAAAGCTAAGAATTTCTAATTGCTGTTTTGAGCAAATTTGATATTAGGGTTTCTCATCATCATTACTTTCAAAAGTCTCTATACTTTTGGTTAGATTTCTTTTTTGATCCAATAATTATATATATGGCAGTAATGTATTTTGTTATAAAATCTCAGCTTTATTATGCTGTAAGAGAATGTGGTCTTTACAAATTTTAGTCTAGGTTATCTACTGAGCCCTATTTTGCAGCTTAAATATTACTTTTTAAAAAATTTAATGAGGGCGCCTGGGTGGCTCAGTCGGTTAAGCGACTGCTTCGCTCAGGTCATGATCCTGGAGTCCCGGGATCGAGTCCCACATCGGGCTCCTGGCTCAGCAAGGAGCCTGCTTCTCCCTCTAACCCTCCCCCCTCTCATGTATTCTCTCTCTCTCTCATTCTCACTCTCTCAAAATAAATAAATCTTTAAAAAAAATTTAATGAGTGCTTTAAAGAGTGTTTAGTCTCAATTGGCTATATCTTATTAATTATATATATATTCTGTGTCCTTTTTCTTTTTAAACTAGCATGTTAAACTCTCTCAATATTATTATATTTTGTCAAATCAGCCTTGTCTTTTCAGCAGTTATTTCCATATACATGGATTTTTGTTATGTAAAATATGAAAATTCATGAAATATCTTCATTGTGATTTATAAGCATTATTGGTAGAATCACCCACTTTGAATGTGAAAAGGTAGAATTGAAAATAAGTAACAAAGAGACTGTTCTTTAAATGTTACCAGGACAACTGATAAACTGGGGAACCTAAAGTTTAATTTAAATCCCCATACCAAAATAAATTCCATATGGACTAAAACATTAAATATAAATCATAAAATCATAAAAGTGGAAGAGAATACAGCTGCATATTTGCCTGTTGCAGAATATTTTCTTTGTGCAAAAATATGTTAAGCATACAAACATAAAAAGAAAATAGATATTACTATCAAGGTAGAAATCAAGGTGTTCCATCTGCTCCTCCTCTATATTCTCTGACTTAAGAGAACAGCATCCTAAAACATCTGCTCAGCCTAGAAAATTGAAATCATTACCTTTGTTTTGAACTCAGTCACACTGCTCAATCTCCAACCTTGAGTCTTTTGTTACACCACTGGGTTAATGCTTCTAAGCTACTCACTCTGCTTTCCTCTTTCAGAATATCTATTATTCTTACGTTGGACCTGTGCAGTCAGTCCTCCAAATTTCACTGCACACCAAAAGTGTCTTCTGCTTCTCTCTGGTATTAAGAATGTGATTTACAGCTTCCAGACTTCTAATCTCAGCTACGGTCTTTTTAGTTTAATAGCACTTTCTGTCTAATTCTCTGATTACTATGACCTGTTTCATTTGATAAAAGCAATTTCCTCCTTTATCGTTTGAGAATATGAAGTACATATATTCCAAGCTTTTGTTCTAATAAATGAAGTACCTGTTTTAGGAAGAATGTTTTTCTATATGTTTTTATGAGAATGTTTCTCTTTTGCTGCCATTTTTTAAATAGACCTCATGTTATTGATGTTTCTTTTTACTAAAATGAGAGATAGGTCTATGCCCAATGGTGAAAGAAAAGCTCAGTTGTTGGAAGAAAATGTTTGTTTGTTTTTTTGTTTGTTTACATACACAGATACAAACCTTGGTGGCTGTTTACCCCACCCTAGGTGTATATACCCCATCCTCTCTTTCATCCACCTTATATATCTTAAAGTAACAATGTTACCCAGCTTTTAAAATTGTAAATATTAATAAAATATATATTACAAATACCTTTTCAAGAAGTCATAAACAGGATTTGTTATCTCCACCATAAGATGAAATTTTTCATCATTCATACATTTTAGCATCACTTGTGTAAAGAATTCTAGGAATCTAGGTCTCTGCTTAAATTTCATAACTGTGAAAACAAAGAAGTGTAGCAGTAAATGTGGCAAGAACTCCTGTCTTTCTAAGATCAAATAACCCTTTATAGTCTATATTTCATTTATTTTTCCAAATATCTCAGTGTTGAGAAAGAGTCCATAAAAGTTAACTCTAAATATGACAAGTTAGGGATCATAAGGGACCAAAATCTTTCCAGATTTTAAATCACATTACTGGACAGTCAATATTCTGCATTATTCTGAATAGGTAAGAATGGTCCCAGGGTCCTGGGATCGAGCCCCGCTTACCTTCTAGGTAAGAGCCTAGAACAGTGAAAGCTTTCAGACACAACAGAACCCACAGAATAAATGACCTTCAAAACTTGAGTGAACAGCATCCACACATTTAGGCCACCTACCTTCTTTTACAGCGCCTTTGATTGACCAGTTTAAAACAACAGGGTAAAGAAATATAGGGTCTTCTGCTCCTGACAGTTCAGCTGTAGCATCTAAGGTTTAAAAAATTAGTAAGTTGTAGGCTCCATGTAGCATGAATTACCAAAAATGAAAATTCTTTGGAAGGAACAAAACATAGGAAAATGCTCAAGTATTCATTCTAAATTACGTGCCTTCAAAATGTCAACTATATCATTATATTTTGGAGTTTAAAAAATTCAGTGATCTCAATTATTTTCCTTTCATTCCCCTCCCCTAAAAACCAAGGAGTCCACCACCAAATAGGTGAAGAGTGTCCAGGACATGAGTCTCTCATATTCAATAGCTGTCATCTATCAGCAAACCCCAGACTCTGAAACCTACCAATTACGTTAACTTCGTCTTTACAAAATTACCTTTAAAAGACAGTAAAGTATAGAATAATGAACAGCACAGCCACTGGAGCCAGGCTGTCTGGGTTCAAATTCTAACACAGACACTTTTTAGTTATGAGACCTTAGGAAGTTACTCAAAATCTCTGTGCCTCAGTTTATCTTTTTTTAAATAAAGGTTTTATTTATTTGACAGAGAGAGACACAGCGAGAGAGAGAACACAAGCAGGGGGAGTGGGGGAGGGAGAAGCAGGCTTCCTGCCGAGCAGGGAGCCCAATGAAGCACTTGATCCCAGGACCCTGGGACCATGACCTGAGCCGAAGGCAGACGCTTAACAACTGAGCCACCCAGGAGCCCCTCAGTTTATCTTTAAAATGAGGATAATAGTACCTTGCTCATATGGTTCTTATATAAGGGTTATATGTATATGTATAAAACACTTAACATAGTTCTTAGCACACAGAAAGCACAGTATAAAACTTTTTATTACTGTTTTGTTATTAAATCTATTGTTTAGCTAGTAACATTATGTTGTTTTTCTTAGTAAAATGTTTTTATTGATAATATGAAAATAATTCACATTTCTAAAACACTTTACATTTTGGGGTACCTGGGTGGCTCAGTCAGTTAAGCATCTGCCTTCAGCTCAGTCATGATCTCAAGGTCCTGGGATTGAGCCTGCTCAGTGGGGAGTCTGCTTCTCCCTCTGCCTCCTTCCCTGGGCACTCTCTCTCTCTCCCTCCCATGTGAATAAATAAAATTTTTTAAAAACATAAATCAGGGTACTTGGGTGGCTCAGTTGGTTGAGCATCATCCTTTGGCTCAGGTCATGATCCCGGAGTCAATCCCGGAGTCCGGGGATTGAGTCCCACATCAGGCTCCTTGCTCAGTGGGGAGCCTGGTTTCTGCCCCTCCCCTGGCTCCTGTTCTCTCTCTCTCTCTCTCTCAAATAAATAAAATCTTTAAAAAAATAAATCAATAAAAAATAAAACACTTTACATTTTAAAGAAGGTATAACAAGACAATCACACCTTTCCCAAAGCTAGGTTTACTGGTTATGTGACTAACAGAGCATTGGGTTTGATTCATAAATTCAACTTGAAACAGACTTGGAACATATGGAACATACTGAGAGAGAGAGAGAGAGAGAGAGAGAGCTATCCAGGTGAGGGAATTCTGAACCCAGATATAACTGAGGCACACAATAAGAGAGGTGAAGTAGGGACACCAAATTCTATGAGTGGAGTCAGATCCAAAAAGGCTGAGGGGCCAAAAGTGGAACCTCTGACTTGAGAAAAATTTAGAGAGAAAAGGTACTCTCTTGTTCTTCTAGAATATTTAAAGTACCTGCTTTTAAAAAGTGTGATAATATTTATCACCACCAGAAACTAAATCAATTTCTTAAGCAGATTTCCAAACTGCAAACTCCAAAATTCCAATCACTGTGTTAACATTGGTCCATTATGAAATTACCAGTTTGCACAATGACCTAAAATTAAACTACTCTTTCACTTGAGTAGACCATGGTTCAAATCACTCACACATTAACACCCTCCATGCTATCCTTTTATTTCTCGGTTACATTTTTGCCTTTAGAGTAGTGATTCTCAATTTTGTGTCCTCCTCTCCAATATATTTGGCAACATTTGCCTTCCAGGTGATTGTCGCAGCTGGTGGGATGGTGTGCCATGTATCCATAGGTAGAGATCAGGGATGCTGCTCAACATCCTATGGTACCCCACAGCAAAGAATTAGCTGGCCCAAATTGGCCATAGTGCCGAGGTTGAGAAACCCTGCTTTAGAATCAGAAGATTTAGGCTCAAAAACAAGCCAACTATGTAATCCTAAATAAATCACTTAATCTTTATGAACCACATGAGGCCGGGGGGGGGGGGGGGGGGGATGGGGGGAGTGGTTAATAATCCGTTATTAACAGAGTATTGTTAGGATTACTGGCATAATGTAAAAGCACCTTAAAGGATTTACCAAATGCTAATCTCATCTTAATCCTTTTAACAAAATATTTTCTGATTTTAAAAAGCATAACACTAAACAGAAGTATCTAGAAAGGAAAAAAAAATGACTACATTGCTTTGTCAGTTTGAGTAGGTGTGTCTCCAACAAGGCCAGCTGTTCATTTATTTTTTCAGGTAATAATATCTGCTGTGGCTTCTTCAGCTTGGAAGACTTCTTAGAAGAACCCTAAAAACATTGGTAAAGTGTAAGAATGTACCTCAACATGTTTCAACAACTGTCACTTTCAAGTAATAATCTTTAAATTATTATTTCATACTTTGATGCTTGGTAGACAAAACTATGATCTACATGGCCAAGTTATATAAATTAATAATAGTAATAGTCATTTCATTCTAACTAAATGACAAACACAATACTCAGTGTTTTATATAAGTTAGCCAAAATATTTCTTCTCTTCTTCTCCCTTCGTTCAACTTCCACTCCCCCAACTGGCACCACCCCCTTCACCCAATACATACATTCTTCTGAAAGCAGATGATGGTCGAACTCTAAAAAATCCTCAAAAGAAAATTCCCAGCCTGCCCTCAGCAATGTATTCCTTTTTCCTTTTTCTTTTTTCCTTTCTTTTTCCCTGAGGAGCTTCTTTACCACTAAGCTAATTGCCTCTGCTGCTTTGCCTTTCAGTGAAACATAACAAGATCGGCAATTAGAGGATTAAGCATAGACAGGTCTGTGCTCAGTCTCCCCACCATGTTTTCAACAGTCTGAGCCTGAGAACCGAATGTGTTAATGTCTCCTGTTCTCCAAAACAAACAAACAAAACAAACAAACAAACAAAAAAACCCTCCCAAGCCCCTATAGGCTTAAAGGGACCTTGAGTGGCTATAAGGAGTTCTGACTCCTATAAATTCGGTATTAGCTTCTCAGTCCCTATAGTCTTAGAAAGAAGTAGCATGATCTTCTGCTGGGCTGGAGGCTCCATGGAAAGAGGCAAGGAGTCCTGTGCTACAGTGATGTAAAGGAACAGGGTTGTGAGTCAAGGCCTGGGTGACATAAACAGCCCAGCTGATGAACTCTGAGAGTGAACACACTTGGTGAAAAAGCCCTCAAATTCCATCCAGCTTAATCAAAACTCTCTCTAGATAAAATAACCCCCACCCCCAAAAAAGGATTATGGCTAAAAAAAAAAAAAAGAAAAATGCATCCAGTAAAACAGTGGTGATTTTTGAAGCTTTTTGTGGCAAGCAAACACTTAACATATAATTCAGCATATAAAAGAGACAGAAATGGGGCTATTCCAACGGAAACAGAGTCCAGGAGTCTGGATAGTCTCTACCCCCACCCCAGTCAGTGAAGGGGCTTCAGATGATTCCTAGTGCTCCTCAGAAACCCAATAAACTAAGCAGCATTTCATAATTTGATCCACAAAAACACATAACCACGTGGTCTCAAGAAAAGGCAATAAAACAGGTTCTATAAGGCCCATGCTTGGGAGGCAGATATTAAAAAGCAGTCTCAGACATTAGCAGTCTCATAAAGTCTCATAAAGAAGACAATTTAGGTGTCACAGTGAGTTTAGGAAAAATCTACTGTGAACAAAGTAAAAAGCTCTGACATGTATTTACTACATTTTATAACCCGCCCAGAATAATAAAATCTTCAATTTGGGAGAGACTTAGAGGGCTTTGAGTTCCAGGTTCAGCTGGGTGTAGGAAGCTATCAATGCCTGACTAATGATCAGTACTGGTGAGAGGGGGGGCTTTTCAGTATTCTAGCAGGAATTCCTTTAAATAAGGAAGGTCTTCACTATATATTACTTTTTGTTTATATAAATATGACAAATTTAAACCTGATCAATATTCTAACACATTTGCAAATACTATATGACCCTACAAAGACTCAAATAAGTATATGTTTTAAGATGAGAAACAAAAATCAATTACCTCCTCTTGCATTTCTTCTTGGTCAGACACACCAAATAGAGATTTACAAACTGATGTGATGTCCAACATCTTTTTTCCATAATTTATAATCATTACTGCCAGGTCATATTCTTTCCATGAACGCAGAATCTAATCAAAAATATTTATTAATTACCCGTTGGAAACATTTGTCTATTTTCAAGTGTCATCGACCATCTTCCATAAATTCACAAGTCCTATTAATATTTTGAGTCTAAGAATTCCCCTGATTTTGTTAAGGAAATTGGAAATTTACCTCCAGATCCTATTTCCCTACAATTAAAATTGCATGATTCCACTGCTTTAAATAAAGGACAAATAACAAGGTTATCTGATCAATTATGAATTCCCCATATTTCTGGGACATATATCCATACATGTTTTGGTGTAGGAAGTTAATAATTAAGAAAATATTTCCACTTAGAAGATCTATTTTATTTTTTATTCTTTTTTTCATTTTTATTTTAATTTTTTATTGTTATGTTAATCACCATACATTACATCATTAGTTCTTGATGTAGTGTTCCATGATTCATTGTTTGTGCATAACACCCAGTGCTCCACGCAGAATGTGCCCTCTTTAATACCCATCACCAGACTAACCCATCCCCCTACCCTCCTCCCCTCTAGAACCCTCAGTTTGTTTTTCAGAGTCCATTGTCTCTCATGGTTCGTCTCCCCCTCCGACTTACTCCCCTTCATTCTTCCCCTCCTGCTATCTTCTTCTTTTTCTTTTTTCTTAACATATGTTGCATTATCTGTTTCAGAAGTACAGATCTGTGATTCAACAGTCTTGGACAATTCACAGCGCTCACCATAGCACATACCCTCCCCGATGTCTATCACCCAGCCACCCCATCCCTCCCACCCCCCCACCACTCCAGCAACACTCAGTTTGTTTCCTGAGATTAAGAATTCCTCATATCAGTGAGGTCATATGATACATGTCTTTCTCTGATTGAGTTATTAGAAGATCCATTTTAAAACAAAATCATTCTAAAAAGGCCATATAACTACCACCTCCTGTCTTGAGTTGCTTTCTATGTGAAATGCTACATTACTGACATCATAATGTCTTCGGTTGAGGGAGGTGGTTATATCAGTAAATGATTTAAAAGATATTCTGGCAGTGGACTAAACTAGAGATAAGCTGTTTTGGGCAGATTCTCTGTGAACCCTAGGGGAAACAGACACTGCAATCATAAAAAGGGGAGCCTCTCTCAGCCACAATTCGTTACTAATCACTATTCTTCGGCCTTTTCTTGCCAGGCCCTTGCCTTCCTCTCTAGTGTACACCACTCATTTCCTTGTACTTTAAACTTACAAAATACTGAGTCGAATATAATTTCTGACACTCCCCATGCCTTCGTACCCCTGAGGCATTTCTCAGAACAACTTGCCCACCTTATTTATGTAGCTTTACCTGGTCATGAAAACCTGGGCTCCAGCATCGACAGGAAAAGTTTCCCAGGCCAGCAATCTAATTTGCATACACTCTGCTGTAGTGAAGCATCATATGAAGGGGACACATTCATGGTGAACCACATAAGGCAATTCTCTAGGAGTCTAAATAAGCTTGTAGGAATTTGTTAGATGTAGGTGTGTTCTGTCAAGCTGAATAACTTAGTATTTAAGATAAGTAACAACTGTTACTTCCCATGCAGGAAAAGGATATATATGTGACTAGTTGCATAAATCTGATAATACCTACCTGATCCAAAGTGCTAAGAACTGGAAATATTTCTGTGGAACCAGGCAATAGCATTAAACTAAGCTGACTGTGGAAAAGAATGTAGGTAGGAAAATGGTGAAATAAAGTTTGAAAAGGTAGATTGGATTAGGTCAAACAGGACCTTGCATGCCAGGCGAAACAGCCCAGTCTCATTATAAAATTGATATGAGAGAGAGGATGTTTTATTAGAAAGCCGAAATGAGCAAATACTTCCTCTCCTTTCAACTTAGCTTTCTGACATACTTGGGTCCAAGGCTTGGAGAGAAGTAGAGAGAACTGTGCAATCTTTTCCCCTCGTTTTAATATGCCAGTAGTAAATGATAAAGAATTTCTCCAATCATCAGAAAAATAGAGAACCAATTCTACTCAACACACCAAATGGTAAACAGAAACAAAAAGACCATGCCAAATGTTTAGCAAAGTAATTTTTAAACAATGCAAAAATAATGAAACATTTAAGTGGCATCTTTATTTGGAATTCTGACAACTTTTAGAAAAAATACTGCTGCTTAAAGAAAGATTGAGCCATCTGAAAAGATTACCAATGTTTTTAAACAGAACAGAGAAAAGAAACAGAGCCATTAGACTAAGTGGGCTTTCCATGTCGTAACAGAAAATCCATACAAAAATGTGGTTATAAAAAATGAACACCTAAAATCTGGGACTCAAGGTGAGGCCAGGGCTCTGGGGCTATTGGTCAGGCTGGAGGAAGCTTCTGAAAGGGAATAACATTTGGGACAGGACCAGCTCCAATATCAAAATCCTGACATCAATATCTGTTTTACGTTTTACAAATGTCCAGAAACATTCAGGGTCATTTCTACAATAATATACTTGGATCTCAATATGATTCTTCAAGTTGGGGGGTGGGGTGGGTAGTGGAGTTTTGGATGGCATGTAAAGCAATGCAGGGCCAGCCCCAAGCTGCTGTGCGCTACGGGAGAAAAATCCCACAAATCCCAAAAATCCTACAAATCCCTCCTGAGAGAGGAGACATGTAAATTCAAGGACTTCAACATGCACTAGGCCCCAAATGCTGGTCTTTTGTTCCAGGTCAGGAGTCTCTCCCATCTTCTACAGGGTCTGTTGTGAAACCTCCCGTTCTTCTCAATCTCTGAAACCCACCGTTACTCCCCACCTCCTATCTCTCTCTATCTCTCTCTCTCTCAGCAAATGACCTTGCTTCCTTTAAACAGAAGAAATGTAGGGAAACTAGCTTATCTCCTATCTACACACTCACCTGTAACTATAACCATCCTACCCTCCTGTTAGAGGAGAGAGGTCAATCTCCTGTCCAGACTAATCCCTCCCACATGTACTAGGATCTCATCGCCTCCTGCCTTCCCGGGGATCTCGCTCCTTTATCCACATCCCTTCCCTCTCCTGGTTCCTTCCCATTAATGGTCAAATGTGGAGTACCTGGATAAGCAGAATTGGTTTTTTGGTTGGTTGGTTGGTTGGTTGGTTGATTCTTAGCAGAAGTTGCTATTGGCAAGCTGCAAGCAACAAGCTGCCTTGGAATAGAGTTTCTCTGTTCTGGAAGAAATACTGCAGTAGCTGCTATCAGTTATTTAAATGTAAAGTGAATAGTTGCCCAGTACCCTGGAAAGAAAGTGTAACCTGGCCTTCTCTTACTTGAAAAAGACACCCCTCTCCTGGAAATACTTACTGATGGACAAGTTTGGGGAGAAAAGGCCAAACAGAGAAGATATTCTAAAGAACAGTAGCCTTCGAAGATGTACTTTTAGCTCAGCCTAACACTAATCAATTTGTGTGTAATCATAATATCAGATGGAAGAGGGTCCTTGGGATTGTGATTATGCCATGTGAGAATGGCAGAACTAATAGCTGCAGGCAGATCCTCAAGGGAATGACAAAATGGCTTTGGACTAATCAACTGTCCGATTCTTCCTCGTGACTCGTGGAAGCAGAACTGGCCCCCTGGATTAAGTGCACCCTTGAGGTTCTTAAATAATTCTCTTCTCTTCTCACTCTCCACACTGTTCCCAGAGGATATCATCTATTTCTATTATTCAGTTGAGTCCATATATTAATGATGGCTTTGTCTTTATACGTATTTGTCCTCTCTTGAACTCCGAGCCTATAGGTCCAATTATATAATATTTACCTCTGGATATCCTATTAGCCCCCAAATTCAATAGATTCAAAATTTATTATCTTTTCTCCCTTTCTTACCCCAAATTACTCCTTATCCAGAGTTCAACAAATAGCATTGTATTCACCCAACTGCTGAGGCCAGACAGCTGGATTGCTGTTGACTATTCCCTCTCTCTCCTTTATCTTCATGTACTTAGCAGGTTTACAGGTTCTCGATTCTATCTCATAAATAACTCCTGAATCTTTTCAATTCTATGTCCCAGTTTTCCACAGTACAGTAGCTCCCCTTTTCCATGGGGGATATGTTTCAAGACCCCAGTGGATGCCTGAAACTGCAGATAGTACCAATCCTGATACACACGGTTTTTGTCTACACATGTGTGCCCATAATAAAGTTTAATTTATCAGTCAGGTGCAGTAAGAGGCTAACAACAATAACTAATAATAAAATAGAACAATTATAACAATATACTGTAATAAAAACTATGTGAACAGGGTCTCTCTCAAAATATCTTGTACTGTACACGCTTCTCCTTGTGATGACGTGAGATGGTAAAACGCCTACGTGATGAGATGAAGTGAGGGGGATGACACAGGTGTTGTGACGTAGCATTAGTCTACTACTAACCTTCTGACAACTCACTAGATGGAGGACCATCTGCTTCCCAAATGCAGTCAACCCGCAGGTAACTGAAACCTCGGGGAAGCAGAACTGCAGATAAGGCGGGGACTGCCATAGTTCAGTTTATCAACTCTCACCTTCTAACTCATTCCCTGCCTCAGGTCTTATCCCACTCTATTAGCTGTTGTGCCCCAGAATAACTTCTTTTTGCTAACATGCAAATTTCATTATGTTATTTCCAGGTTTAAAACCCTTGAATGGCTCCTCCCTGACCTCATGAGATAGCCATTCATCATCTGGTACCTGTTCACTACTCCACTTTTTAAGGTGATTGAAACATATCTTTCGTAATTAAAAATAAATCTGATTCTTCTTTTCCTTAACTGTAAGATTATTTCATATTTTCTCATTGATTGCTCCCTGAGGTAATGTTAATAATCTTGTTATCAAATATTTTTTAAGATTTGCCTGTAAGACTGTTCATATAGTGTCTTGTCATAAAAATTTTTTTTACTTATCATGTAATCTGTTTATCTATCTTTTTCTGTGTACCTTTTGAATTTTATGCCCTATTGAGAAAGGTCTCCTCTGACTTCAAAGCCATACAAATATCCATCTGTCTTTATTTTGTTTATGGTAAGAGGCTCTGGCTTCATTTATTTTCAGATGAATAGTCAGTGATACCAGCACCTTTTACTAAATAAAGTATTTTAATAGATTTTCCCAATAATTCCAAATGCCACTTTTGTCATATATTAAGTTCTTCTGTAGACCTGAGGCTGGCTGGCTATTCCTGGATTCTTCTATTCCTCTAAACTATTTGCCTATTACTTTGTTAACACCATTTTTTATTGAAGTGGGCTTATAATAGATTTTAGTATCTATTGAGAACTTGTAAATTATTATAATCAGTTTCAGAGAAACTCCATTGGGATTCTGACTAGAACTGTATTACATTTCAATACTATTTTTGGAAGGATTTCTATTTCTATGACAGTAAGTCTACCTATTCAGGAACTTGGGATGGTCTGCCATATGTTCAGATCTTATTTTGTAAACTTCAATAAGATTTCAGTTCTTTTATTCGGGTCTTTTAACACTTTGTTAGGCTTAAAACGTTGGGCATTTTTTTTCTCCAAGTTTTTATTTAAATTCCAGTTAGTTAATATCCAGTGTAATATTAGTTTCAAGCGTAGAATTTAGTGATTTACCACTTACATACAACACCCGGTGCTCATGTCATGATCTCAAGTGCCTTCCTTTTTTTTTTTTTTTTTCAATTATAATAGTTCCTTCCTTAATGCCTCTCACCTATTTCATCCACCCCCCTGCCCACCTCCCCTCCAGCAAACCTTCAGTTTGTTCTTTATAGTTAACGGTCTCCTACGGTTTGCCTCCTTCTCTTTTTTTTCTTTCCTTTCCCTATGTTCATCTGTTTTGTTTCTTAAATTCCATATATGACTGAAATCATACGGTATTTGTCTTAAAATATTGTATATTATTAGTAGTATATTTTTCCTCTCTCCATTTCTCATGGGCTACTGCTACTATTAAAAAAAATCAGTTTGTAAGCATCTCACATACAATCACTTTATAAATTCTTTTAATTCTAGTAATTCTTTTTACTAGATTCTCATGAGTTTTTTTGAGACCTGTACAATTACGGATGAATTATACTTTGATATTGTAAAATTATTTCATATCCTTATCTATTACATAAGACAGAATCTCTACAAATAATGAATCACACTACTAAGAGTCAGATCCTATACCTGATTTTTAAGGAAACGGTTTCAGAAAATTGCCATTTAGTGTATTTGCTGTAAAGTTTTGGTAAATGTCTTTATCATTGTTCAATAGACTCCCTCCATTCCTAACTTACATACAATTTTTTTTTAGGAAAGTTTGCTAAGTGTTATCAAATGCCTCTGTAGCATTTTTCACTTAATCTAATTGTGATTTTTCTTTTTTAATTTGCTGTTGTAAAAAATTAGAGTTTTGTTTTAATTCAGACTTGATCTTTAATACTTAACAATGACACTGTCCTTAGACAGAAAGTGACCAGATGCCTTCCAGTATTAGAGAAGGGTGATAAGACAAAACAGACTTGAAGAAAATTATACAATGCCTCTCTTTGTCCTGAGTCATGTTTGGGGCCTTGACTTCTGCCTTTTTGGATATAAAAATGGCTACTCCTCCCTTATTTGTGTTTGTATTTTCCCAGTACCTCTGTCTATCCATTTATTTTCAACCAGTGTTTGTCACATTGTTCTGCAAGCGTTTCTTGCATTTGAATCTGACATTTCAGTTCATCTGGCCATCTCTGTCTTCTGAGTTCATTTATACTTAGTGAAGTAATTAATATTCTTAATTGTATTCCTTCTATCTTAAATACTATCTCTTCTTCCTTCTTAGTTTTGCTGAATTCGCCATTTTTCCTCCCTGTTATTCCTCTCTTCATTTTTTTCCTGTCAATTTAGAAGTCCTACTGTGCTTTAAAGTTTTGCACATGGCTACATATTCCTGATTCATTTTTAAATAAAATAGTAATTTTATATTATATGAATTTTTTATACTATATTTATTTTTTTAAAACACACGACCATGCACCAAGAATCTCTACCTGGTCTCCCCTCTCTTGACCCCAAACAAGATAAAAGTTTTAGTTTAGGTTATTAATAAGTTTTTTCTTTCAAAGATAACTCTTCTATTTCAAGAATTCCTACTTAGCATTTATATTACAAAACCCGCATCACATCATTATTACCTATTTAATTTTAATAATACATATATTGCAAGATTCGTTGCTCCCATTATTCCTCTCCTTTTTGTCTTTCCCTACCTTGGGATTTCTTTCCTGAACCAACTGTCATTTGATAGAGTATTTCCTCAAATGTTTTCCTCAGATAAGTACATGGGCAGAATACTTTTGAGATGCTGCACCCCTGAAAATGTTTATTTTGCCCAAAGACAAAGAAATGATATCTTTCCTCGTTATTAGTTTTTGGACCCCCATCTTATCCCCTCAGGATTCTACAAATGTTGCTCCAGTATTTTATCTTCTACTGTTGCTGATAAAAAGTTTGAAGCTAATGGATTCTCTTACCATCGCAAATAACCTGTTCTTTGGTCTCAAAACTTTGAGATTTTAATTTATCCTTGGACTCCAAGAATCTCACCAGCAAGTGTCAAGATATGAGTTCTTTTTTTTTATGTTATGTTAATCACCATACATTACATCATTAGTTTTTGATGTAGTGGTCCATGATTCATTGTTTGTGTGTAACACCCAGTGCTCCATTCAGTACGTGCCCTCTTTAATACCCATCACCAGGCTAACCCATCCTCCCACCCCCCCTCCCCTCTAGAAACCTCAGTTTGTTTCTCAGAGTCCATAGTCTCTCATGGTTCAAGACATAAGTTCTTAAATTAATCCAGCCTAGGACTTAAGGAGACTATTCTCCATTTTTTTTTTTTTAATTTCCTGCCTCCAGAACTTTCATTTCATGTTAGGACTTTTGGGTCTGCTTCTGAATTTACCTCTAGGTAATTCCATTCTATGCTGTCAGGTATTTCTTGAGCTTCCAGATTTTACTCAAGAAATACCATTAACCACAATCTTCATCTGTTTAATTTTTTTTAATCAAAAATCAAATATTTTTTGTTTAGTTACATAAGATCTTCTGTTGTTTTGTTTTGATCATTTAATTGCATCACACCATCTTGAAAGTTTTCTTTCTTCTTTTTTTTTTTCAAGTCACCTCTGGTCTTTTCCAACATAGAGTAAAAACACAATTAGTCTGGTGTTTGGCCTGCCCCTTGGGGTTCTGAGTCCTCTTAAATAAGTTATTATTTTTCTCTTCCTGCTAATGGCTACCCTCCCTCCATATTTGCACAGACAAGGTTAAAGATGTGTCTCCAGCAGTGGTAAACCAGTGAGCAATGGAAAGAATATGATTTTCTGCTCCTGAGGTCAGGCCATAAACAGACAGCAAATCATGACTTTTTTGCTAAGATAGAAGGTAAAGGCCTCTCTGTTTCCAGACCTTCACTGAAGCAAACTTAAGTCCCAATTAAAGTGATGGATCAAATCAGCCCACCCATGCAGTATTCCTTCAGATCCCTACCAAATCACAAAGGTCCTGTGAGGACCATATAAAACAGGCAGGCAAATATGGCCCTTCTTTGAGGAAATTCACCAGATTCAGTCAACTAAAGCCTTTGAAGAAACACACAGTGCTGGTCTTTGAGCCAAGCAATGAGGATAAATAAGCTTACCTCTCGGCCTCTGGTCTCTTGGTTCTTTCTTGTTCCGAGCTGAATGAGGTCCCACAAAATGTACTCTTTCCCAATCCTTCCCCTGGCCTAAAATACACTCTCCAGGCTTTACCAACTGACCCATTCAGGCAACTCTTGATCTAAAATGCTTTGTGGGTACTATTTTTAAAAGTATTCTATGTAATAAAAGTAACTTACCTTTCTAAATCATTGCTATTCCTAAATTTTATGACACTAGACAAAGAATGAGATAAATACCTTTGTTATGTAGAAGATACAACAGGCTATCATGTGCTGTACACTTTCAAAACTTGCAATATGTTTCTTTGAGTGGATGATATTTGGTAATCCTTGCAAAGCCACTACACACTTTATCAAGATCTAAAAAATAGAAGCACAATAGTTTCTGTTGAAAAATATCACGCTCACTCATTAGGAAGTGTTCTATTCAAATCATGCAAGTTTTAAACCATCAAATTTTATTATTATCAATAATTGTCAATAAATTGCTTATCATGTATAAAAGAATGTACTCTGAGATAAAATTAATATATTCAATTTCAGATGAGCTCCTCAACTAAAGTAACTTGAAAACTAGTGTAGAAGATAAAATAAGTATACAAAGATTACAAAATAGCACATTTTGACAAGTGTCACAAAAAATATAG
This sequence comes from Callorhinus ursinus, assembly GCF_003265705.2. NCBI lineage: Eukaryota > Metazoa > Chordata > Mammalia > Carnivora > Otariidae > Callorhinus > Callorhinus ursinus. The sequence continues at coordinate 12,774,427 of NW_027397076.1, forward strand.
GCAGAATATTACATATACAAGACACTAGGGCGCCTGGGTGGCTCAGTTGGTTAAGCGACTGCCTTCAGCTCAGGCCATGATCCTAGAGTCCCGGGATTGAAGTCCCGCGTCGGGCTCCCTGCTGGGCAGGGAGTCTGCTTCTCCTCTGACCCTCTTCCCTCTCGTGCTCTCTATCTCTCATTCTCTCTCTCTCAAATAAATAAATAAAATCTTTAAAAAAATAAAAGAAAAAAGAAAAGAAAAGAAAAGAAACATTAAAAAAAAAAAGACACTAAAGGCACAACCAGGCTTAAGAGGACCTTAAAAAACCATTTAGAGAAGCATGTATCATATTATATATACAGTGATACCAGGTACTTGAAAAAATAGTTTCCTTTAAGATTAAAACCAAGCATTCATATCCCATAACCCATAAAAATTGGTGTTTACTTCCTAGTCCCCTTGCCTCCTATTATGAGATCCTGAATTTGATCAAGAGATAGATAATTGGGGTGCCTGGGTGGCTCAGTTGTTAAGTGTCTGCCTTTGGCTCAGGTCATGATCCCAGGGTCCTGGGATTGAGCTCCACATCGGGCTCCCTGCTCCGCGGGAAGCCTGCTTCTCCTCCCACTCCCCCTGCTTGTGTTCCCTCTCTCGCTGTGTCTCTCTCTGTCAAATAAATAAAATCTTAAAAAAAAGAGAGAGAGAGAGATAATTAAGTTTACCTTTCAATACTTTGCACTGTTCTGAGCAACATTACTGTCAGAAAAGTAGGGCTGAGATTGCCCTCAATCTATTAATCATCCAGATTATCAAAAGACAAATTAACCTATGGATGTTGGTCTTTTGTGGGCACCCTAATTGCTCCAAGCTACCATTCTAACATTATTACTATTGTTACCGTACACTTATGAGTATTTGTAATGCTTCTTTAATTCCTCCCCATCACCACACACCCCACCCCACTACACCATATCCCCAAATCATGTTAGCAACCCAGTAGTTTTGTAGTTTTCTCCAGGCTCATATAATCATATATATACATAAACATACATAGAGAGGGAGTTAATGTTATGTCACAAAATGGAATTCATAAACACTTGTTTGAACTGTGCATTTCTCCTTCAACCATGTCTTGTGAAAAATCCCTCCAAGTCTACAGGTATAGTGCAAGTTCATTATTTCCAATGGCTGCATAATATGATTTAATGTGGAACAACCATCATTTATTCAGCCATTTCCAGAATCTCCATGTTGCACACACTTTTACGGCTGACGTTTTACAATCTGGTATATATACTGGCCATCATCCTGCTACTGCACTTTCTCTTTGTCTCCAGCTTTTTTTTTTTTTTTTGCCACGACAAAAAAGGCCATAAGAAACACCCTTGTACATGCTCAGTTGCCAATATGAGTGGCAACTTCAGCACCAGATTTGAGATGATACCTAGGGAGGATGAAGCACCATCTTCCAGGGCAAAGTAAATACTCTAAATCAATGACATTTGTGTGGCGTGACATTTGTGTGGCGTTGTGTGCCCAGCAGGTAGAACATGTGAATCTGGGAGCCAAGGGGTGGAACTAGGTATCTTACTAACTGGTAATTTTATTCTATGGGATAAATTGCTAATAGAGGGATTGCTGTGTCAAGTATATTTGTTTTTAATTTTAATTAAAATTAGATTTAGTTTAATTAAAATTAAGATTGCTTTACCAAAATCCAAAGCCTACAACAATTCACATGTTCCCCATCAATGAGTGAGAATGCCTTTGCCCCACATCGTCACCAGCAAGAGGAGTTACAGATCTTTTCAATTCTGTCAGCAATATTACATTGTTCATTTAATGTGCATTTCTAAGGATATTCAGAGTTTGAGCATCTTTTCATGGTTCTTGGCCACTTGGATTTGCTCTCCTGTAAACTGCCTATTCATATCCTGTGGCCATTTTTTTATTAAGTTATTGTCAATTTTTAAGACTTTTTGTTATATATATTTATCCTTGTCAGTAATATATATAAAAATCCTTGTTAGATATTTGTCCTAAATCCACAAATTTTATACTATCTTTGTTATGGTCCATGTTGTCACACATAGGCTGCCATAAATATACTCAATATATGTTATTTTTCTTGTTATTTCTAAGAGTTCTGTCTTACTTAAAAAGGATTCCCACGACCCTGGATTACACATGTAATCTGTGATTTTCCCCCTAACTTTTTAGTACATCTGGACTTTTTATATATGTACAATATAGGTGTCAAACTCTATTTTCTTTCAGGTGAATATCCAGGGGTTTCACCATCATTTACTAAAAATATCCAGTCTCTTTCCACTGAATTGGAATGCCAATTCTGTCATATATTAAATTCTCATCCATAGAGAGGCCTATTTCTAGAATCTCCTCTGTGTTCCACTCACTTTTCCTATTCCAAACAATACAATTTAATTAGAAACTTCCTTCTCAAGGCTTTTCCTCATAGCTATAACCCATTCTCTGAGCTGTAGCTAAAGGCACCCTAAGTCAGTGGGATGCTAGAGGATGACAGTGGATTATCCTGAACTTGACCAACTGAGCACCAGCTGCAGCTGCTGGTCCCAATGTGGTATCCTTACAAGAGGACATTAAAAGCTATGCATTGCTACGGCTAATGTTCTCTTTTCTGTCCTACTAGGAAGAAGTACCAGAAGTTCCCATTCATACTGGGAAGACAAAAGTATATACTTAGCATCTTGCCCGAGGGCCATGAAAATTCTCTCAGACTCTGACATATTTTATGAAAGGACCTGAACTCTCTGGGCATGTCTCAAAACAAAACATTGGCAATTACATCAATAACATGTTAATCAAAACTAAAGAGCAAGAGATGGCGAGTACATTAAAGACCTTGGTAAGATACATACCCTCCAGAGGATAGAAATAAACCCTGTGAAGATTCAGGAACCTGCCACATTAATGAACTATCTGGGGCCTGCTGAGACACCCCATCCAAACTAAGTCTGACATATGGCATCTCTCACCTCTAAGAAGAAAGGACAATGCCAGGTAAACGCCTATGGGTTCTGGAGGAAGCATTTTCTATACTTGAGAATGCTGCTCTACAATCCATCTACAAATGACATGGAAGGCTGCTAACTATGAATTTAGATTTTGGATTCTGGAGGCCGATCTCCTAAGCAACTGAACTCCTAAACGTGGGGAATGTGGGAGAAGGAGGTATGTCTATGCTCCAGCATAGCCACTCCAAGGCAAATATTTGTTAAATTATTTAAGCCCCCTGGTTAGTTTTCTCAATGGTGAATTAAAAATCTTTATGCTGTGCATGAGTTCAGTCACATCTTCTTGGTTCTCAAAATCTGAGTTGATGATGATCGTAATGATGACAACAATGATGACGATAAAAACTTTCTAAAAGTATCAGCAGCGAAACCTTACTTCTCTCATGATATCCCTGGGGTAGGCAGAATTCTAAAACAGTCCACAAGATTCCTCCTCCGGGTGTACAAGCCCTGTATAATCCCTCCACTTTGTGAGTGGGTAGGACCTGTGACTATGATGAGATCATCACTCTCATGACTACCTTATGTTATGTAAGACTCCTCATGCATATTAGACGAGGCTCTCCTGCTGGTCCTGAGGAAGCAGATTGCCACATTGTGGAGAGGACCGTGTGGCAGGGAACTGGTGGTGAGCCGTTAGGTGCTAAGGACCCCCTTTTACAGGAGCACAAGAAAATGAATTCTCTCAACAACCAGTGAGCTTGGAAGAGGCACCAGAGCCTCAAGTAAGATCACAGCTCTGGCCAACACCTTGAGTTCAGCCTGATGAGACCCTGAGCAGAAGACCCAGTCAACCCGTATCCAGCCTCCTGTCCCACAGAAACTATGAGATAGTAAATGGATTTGTTGTAAGCCACTAAGTTTACAGTGATTTGTTAGAAAGAAGAGACAACTAATATAATCCCTTCAGCCAGCTCTCACCTACTCTTTTTCCATAAATTCCAACTCCTCCATCACCAAGAAACCAAATATTTTTTCTTGGGTCATCCACCAGTTTCTTCCCTACATGACGATGGCTTTAACAATATGTTTTTGAATAAGTATTGCTGTTTCTAACATTACACAAGCATAAAAACTGAAATGACTTTAAAAACCTAGAAAAGCAGATTGCTAATGTTTAAACATGGACAGCAATGGGGCTGAATGTTTTCAGAGAAATACATTTTAGTCCTTATTTATGTTTGCCCAGACATAATTTAAATTATTAAAATGTTTTTCAGTTAACTCATGAAGTTTCCTAACACCTGTCTTTGACCTATTTGTACATTACAAAAGATACATTGCTTTTTCTTTTCCAAAATGCATTGCTGAATTGCCTTTGTAAAAATGCCCTTATCTAAGGGTATAAATATGCTTACCTGTATGACAGGTACCAAAACAATATTGTGGTAGATTATAGGAGCAAGAAGGCCATAACATTGAGTCACAGCTTGAAGGGCATAACTGGAATCATTTAGGTAGTTGCTAAGTTCCAATGCCACTAATACTCTCTCACATTCAATTAGTCTAGTAATCTGTAACAGAACAGATATTGTTACTCAAAGTGAACATCAGGTGCTTCATCAATTTGTCTCTAAGGAGAAGAAAGGGTAGGAAATGTGATCCTTGTGGCTTAACAACATGTTGGTATGTTAAAATGTTGATTTTAAATCAAGATCTAAATTCAAGAACAATTCTAACTCCCCAACAGTGCTACATATGGGTAAGACAACCTTAGACTTAAACTTCAGAATATTTTGTAAAATAATACAAATACCACTAGTAATGAAGAAAGAACTGATCTTTTTTAATTGGTAAAATAAAAACTTGGCTATATTTTAATGTTCGAAAAAACCTAGTTTTTTCAAAACATAAATGTTATAACAAATAATAATTAAAATATTATGTCTCTCTTAATACTGCCCCTCCCATTTTCTTTCTGGATTTGTGAAAAAAAATGATAAATTTTCAGTAGACCAAACTAATCTTCTATTATACTTTTGCTACTTAAATAAAAATGGTAGTAAAATAGAAAGTTAGGCTTTTGTAATTAAGCTACTTTAAAAAAATAGGGACCCTATTTAACTTTTCCTTTCCCTTTCCTGAAGGAAGATTTCACTATGCTTCTTGCCTTTTATTTTGAAAGATTTATTTACTTATTTAAGAGAGAGAGAGAGCAAGCATGCAAGTGGGGGGAGGGGCGAGGGAGAAAGAGAGCAGCAGACTCCCCACTGAGTGTGAAGCCCAACACACGGGGCTCCATTCCATGACCCTAAGATCATGACCTGAGCCGAAACCAAGAGTCGGATGCCCAACCTACTGAGTCACTCTGGTGCCCCTATTTTTCTATATATACATACAAAATTATGTACAAAGAAAACTTAGAAGGGGCAACCAGACATTTCCATAGAATAAATTTTTAGTGGAATGGTAGTCTAGCATTCTGGAATCCACTGAAGTACTTAAAGACTGTCTTTATTTACAGACTGAATGCAACATAGTAGGAACAGGATGACAGTTATGAGTGCTTGGGCTCTGTAAGACTGTGAACTTGCCCTGGACAAAAGGGTCATGTCTTTTTTTTTTTTTTTTCATTTTTGTATCCACAGGAACTGGCATAGTCTCACGTAACAATTTATTGGTTGATTAAATAAATAAATGCATGGGTAGGAAAAAGCAACTGTGAAAAGCAAACACCTGGGAAAAGTCTCGCTGTGTCTAAAGTGAGTAAAGGAAAGAGGAGAGGGAGAAAGAAGAGAGACACTCAATCTAGAATGAAAACAAGAGCGAAGGACTATTTTTAAAAGCAAGATGTTAAGGTTAGAAGGTTGCAGATGTACAGACAGCAATATTTATAACCACCCTGAGAATCCATCAGTAGGAGATAGGTTACATTCCTGCCTCTATACAGGAATGCAATATTAAAATTAAAAACAATTTGGTATGAAAACAAATGCTCAGTGATGTTCTTCACCCAGGAAAGGCAACAGTACCTGAGACAGAAATTCAGGAAAAACTAGCCAAAATGGACAAGAACACACCAGATGTCATCTTTGTATTTGGAGTCAGAACCTGTTTGGGTGGTGGCAAGACAACTGGCAAAGAAAAATGAACCCTACCATAGACTTGCAAGACATGGCCTGTGTGAGCAGAAAAAGACCTGAAGAAAACAGAGAAAGGAACACAAGAACAGAATGAAGAAGGTCAGGGGGACTGCCGAAGCCAGTGCTGGTGCTGGCAACAAGAGAGCTGGAGATTGGACAACAGAAGGAGTAAGGGTTCTGCAGTGACTCTATCCGTGGTGATTGTGCAGATTTGTCATGAAAGGATTAATAAACTAAGAACTTGAAAAAAATTTGGTAAATTGATATGTACCCACATGAAAACATGTTCAAGATAAATTATAAAAAATGTTAAATAGGCACACTATGGAATAGAAAGTAGATTGTGATATCATTTTTGTAAGAGAATAGTAATAATAATTTGCCCACACATATTTTTAAGAATCTGAGCTATAAAACAAAACAAACAAAATCATAGTATTTTTAGGAGTAATAGGATTACAATGCATTTCACTTTGTAAATTTTAACTTTTTGAATATTTGAAATTTATACTACTTTTGTATAGACACAAAAGATAAACTGAAAAGAAGAAAAATATATATGAACTTGGTCCTACGAAACCATTATATGGAATATCAAATAAACCCGCACAATCATAAAATGACCTCTCAGTCCATTCACAAATCAGGATATGCAATCTCAAAAGAACATGAATTTGAAACGTCAAGAAACAAATAAAGGGAAATCAGCACATTTTTGGTCATTTTAATATCACTTACTTGTTGAGAGGGGAAAAGCTCATTGCCTTTAATACTATCACAGAAAAGATTTTCTTCTTTAATTTTAATGTCACTTGTTACAAAAATATTTCTAAGAAAAAGGTATAAGAGGATTGAAGAAGTCTCTGCCAAAATATCTGAATATAATCTGCAAAAGGAAGTAAACAATGTTACAAGTATAAATATAAAATGAGTTAGCATGTAAACACGCCTTTTTAGATTGATTTGTTCTTAATATCTACATAGTGATCCCAAAACAGCAGCAAAAGTTTGTGGAACAACTTCTCCCACACAGCTCTTTAAGTTAAAATTAAAGATTATGTTTAACAACAAGTTAGCAACTAAGAAAATTAATCTGCTGACATATTATGTCACAGATACATAAAAATAACTATTGGTAAAGTAAAACTTTCTGGTTCTAATATACAAACTTCTTTTCTATCAACGTAATGAAATCATGATAAGATATTCAGAAGTTTGGAAAACAGGCCCAATATTTCAATTAATAAACTTTCTGAAAATAAGGGTCACTTATAGCAAAATCCACCATGGGTAAAGAGAAAAGGAAAAAGAAAGAGGCAGGGAGGGAAGGTGGGAGGGAGGCAGAGTCTTAATAACTCTTGGATTATTTTTAATTATCTTTTCTAAATTGTAGTCAACAGTGCCAATTATTGGCAAAACTGTGAAATCTGCAGCCTTCCTTCTTTGTTTCCAATATTCCCCTCCTTGCTCTCAGCCTTACTTGGTGACGAACTTCCCCTTCTAAGCTTCAGGTCCACCCTCTATCGCTAAAAAACAGGACAGGATCTGACATCAGTAATTCCCACTTGATCATGATCCGTTTCACCGCCATGTTAAATGCTGAAATTATATTTGCTAGGAAAATGTTAGTTCTCCTGCTCCCGCAACTCATACTGAACTCTGTGTCCACATGATGACTGATCATCAGTACCTGATGCAGACAACTCGTCCAGGCTGTTGCCTCCTCGTCGCTCCATTTCCCACCCTAAAGAGCTCACACACTGGTCAGTCATTTCAATAGTGACCTCTCTACAACTTCTGAGTCTGCACCCCTTATCGTAAGCCGTAATCAGCTTGCCTGACCTTGCGTAGATGTCACTGGCTGCTTTGTCTATCCCTGCTACAATGGTCAGTCACTTATCCACTTATTTCTTCTCCTCCTTTGATCTTTCTTTTTCATTCAAATCAGCATTTGCCAAGTACCTACTATGGAGAAAATACTATTCGAGGCCCTGGGATATAAAGATGAGTCAAATGTGGCCCGTACCCTGAAGAACTGGGTAGAACCACCCACAAATGGCTGTTATGTGATATCAACTTAGTCAGTAGTCCTTCTCAGCAACACTTCCGCTCATCCCTGAGGTCTCTTTGCTCACATTCCTGACAGTAAATGTTCTAAACCCCCTCTTTCCACCCTGTGTGCTCCTATATCCTCCGGGCTCTACCACTATAGTGTCATTATCGTGGGAATGTGCTTGTATCCTCAGTTTCTCCCTCCCCACTGTCTCCTTTCCCTCCACCCTCAAACACGCTTTCCTGAAGCCTGCCTGCCCCCTCAGGGTTCTGCCATCCTCGTCTTTACCACCAAACTTCACATGAATGATCTTAGCTTATTCCAATTCTCCACTTTCATTTACGTTTTCTTCTTATCCAATTGCAAAAGGTTTCTGGCCCACCACACCACAAAAACAGTTCTCCTGAACTCATCAGTGGCCTCCTAACTGCCAATTCTAAAGGTTTCCTCTTAGTTTTCATCCTACCCAACCTCTCTGTTGCTCTTAATTGAGCAACTCCCCTGCCTGACCTTGCACTAGCATCTGATACTGCTGAACAGTCCCTCCCGGGTGATCCTCTCACTTCCCTTGGCAATGCACTTTTCCAGACTTTCACCTCCTGAACTATTCCTTTTTGTAGAATAAGTTATGACAGTTGGGTGGGCTGCTTCCTCTCTTTCTTTCTTTCTTTCTTTCCTTCCTTCCTTCCTTCCTTCCTTCCTTCCTTCCTTCCTTTCCTTGTAATGCAAGAGTCTGACTTAAGCTTTGATTACTAAAGCATCCACTTCAGAGATGGCTTTCTCTAATAAATACATTGCCAGCCACACAACTAGATAAAGAGCCAGGTAGCCAGGCCACCTCCCCCACTGAGACTCCTTTGTTAAATTTAGAAATCTTAGTTGATTTCAATAAATGACAATTGGGGCCATTTGTTTTGTTTTGTTTTGTTTTGTTTTCTCTTCCCTTGCTTTAAACCCTCCTATTTTTTAAATTCAACAACAAAGAGTGAGCCCATGAAATCCTAGGCACCCACCCTTTACCTCAATAAAAGCAGAACCCCAGGCCCATGCTGGCTCTCTCTCTTTACCTATGACCTCCTGTGGGCCCCCAAGTGTGTTGTATAATTTCCAGGTCCTATAAGCAATAAACCTTTATTTTTTTCAAAATTTCCAGATGGTTATTTCTGAAGGGCGTCTTGCAATCATAACAAGAACCACAAGGGCTAGTTCAGATACCATATTAGTTATTGATGGCCTCACACCAGCACAAAACATTTTCAGCCCTTCCTTGGTTCCATCTCCTGCTTCAGCCTCTTAAATGTAAGCAATGTCCAGCATTCAATTCCAGCTTCTATCTTTTCTGCAAAACAGTTCTTCCTTGGGAGACAGCATTTGTTAAAATTTCGATGATGACCTCATGGACAATTTCTCAATCTATCTCTAGCCTTGATCTCTCTCTTAATGACTGAGCCACCCAGGTGCCCCAATAGCCTTGATCTCTCTCTTAAGTGTCAGCACTAAATATTCAACTACCTACTGGGCATCTCATATCCACAGAGGCATCCTGCTGGAAAACTTAACTCAAAACATTTCCTATCAAATTCATTATCTCCTCCAAAAACTTGTCCCACCTCTCCCGTTCCCCTAGTACATGTCATAGGCCTGCCTGCCAGTCAGGGAACAACAACAATCCCAGTCAGCTTCACTACCTCCACTCTCTTATCCTCATGTCGCATAAAACCTTCCAAGCTCTGTCTCTTCCTCTTCTGAAATGCCTCTCAAATCCATCCTGCATAGCACCTAGCATCCTTGTACATGGTAAATGCTAAGTCTACATGTGTTTAATTGAATGGAATTACACCTTTATGTGAATAAGCATTATCAAAGCCTTGCCTCAACCAGCATGAGCATTTAGGGTCATTATCTTTGACTGAGGAATGAAGGGTTTTATCTTCTTATTAAAGACATTAACAAGCAGGTGAAGGAGATTGTTGTTTTTCAACTTGTTGTTGAGACAGCCTGAAATCACACTAATGCTCATTTCTGAGGCTGTTCTTAAACTTTGTTTTTTTAAGGAAAAACAGCTATAAAGCAAAGGATGGCCTGTGGTTTTATACGACTCCTACCAGCCTGTTTGCCATTGCTGATGGTCTAATCCTGGGAGCCTCTTCAAGCAAAGGAAAAACCTTCTTTTCCTAATAGTCCACTCATGAGACTATAACTTGAACCCCAACCTGACTGTTCTTGTTAAAAAAATTCTCAAAGCATATTTGGTGTTTTCTAGTATAACTGACAATATCTTCGTTAGTATTTGGTATTTTTTTCCCCATAGCCTTCATTACTCTAAATTCAGAATGTCTATATGCTTCCTGTGCTCTTTCTGACTCTGGCAAAGAATTTTCTAACAAGGACTCAAGAACTTGGAATGTAGATACTTTGTGTGTGTGTGTGTGTGTGTGTGTGTGTGTGTGTGTGTGTACTTATTAAAACACTTATTAGAAATAGTTTTAAATTGACTATCTTAATATGAAATTGAAAATTAATTATAGGCTTCACACCCAACACCCATATTTTCAATAGCCAAATTAATATTTTAAAAGAATATTTCTAATTACCTTCTCTGTGTAATAGTCATTATATTGCTTAAACAAATAAGAGATCGTTCATCTTGATGTGGTGAAGCAACAAAATAATCCCAAACTGGTGAGAAAGCCTTCTTAGCCAACTCATAGGTACCAGCCTGATAGGCAACCTGCAACAAAAAGTACGTTGTCTAATGGGATATTTTTATCTGTGAAATGTATCTTTTAAACAGGAATTCTGATAAGGTCCGCTCACACACTAATTTCTTACACAGTTGTTCACATTTGCTGTTTTGTTCTACAGGGCCACAGTAAGATATCAATGGCCACTGGCAAGGGAGGCAGACACATTTTGAAATCTCTTTTATTTCTAAATTGCATGGAAATTTGAAACTCTGTAAGGATGTTTCAAATTCTCATAAGCAAAACAAAGATCACATCTGAGCCAAATTAATTTCATTTCCATCGATCTCAGCAGTGCACTCCATTTATTATAGACACTGTTATAATGAACAATCTGTTCCAAGAGAAACAATCAGATTTCCCAAACCCAAAATATGAAATATACTTCATTCTTTTCTGGTGCAGACTGACACTTTCAGAGCTTTTTTTGTGCAACAAAGGGTTCACAGCTAAAAAGAGTGAAAAATAAAACAGAAATGTTTCCAAGAGGCCATATTTTTAATTCAACACATTCAACATTAGGCAAAATAACTGATTTCGCTGGTAAAACAGAAGTTCGAGAGAAAAAAAAACAACAACTTACCTATTTCTTTTGGTAGAATATATTTCTTTACAGATATTCCCTAAAATCATTCTATTCAAATATGTACGACAATATGAAATCTCACCATGTGAGTTATGTGCTGCTTCAAATCCTTAATGGAAGCAGGTAGAATATAAAGTATAAATAAATTCATTAAATTAAGTATGTAAATGACATGTTGCTAGAATATATTCCACTCAAGAGAACAACTTACAGGGCCAGAACTTTTTAAATCTGCCAACCCCGCACTCATAATCAACCAACCAGTAAGGTTTTATGAAGTTTCTCCTCTGTGCTAAGTGCTGTAAGGATAGGTTCTTCAAAGCTTAAAATGACCTTATACTCCATTAAACTCTAATCAAGTTACAGACATAAAACACATGAAATCACCAGAAAAACTACAAAGAATAACATAATAATTGTGGACGCTGAGAAAAGGAGAAATGAAGACTTCAAAAAGGAGTCAGGGCTTGAGTAGAACCCTCAGGCAGGAGTAAGGTTCAGATGGGCACAGTTTAGACGTGGAACCTGAAAAGGGTCCAATAGTGAAAATCACCATCATGCATTTAGGAGAGACTGGAAAGACACATCAGAATTTGAAGAAAAGCAGGAAATATGATGGACAGGTAAAATGGGATATGATTTCAGAAGGCCTTGAAAATCAGGTGGAAGTATTTAAAGATGTCAGGTACTGGTCCAAGCACTCTACATGCATTATTGTATTAATTCCCCATTACAGCTTTATGAGGTGAGCTCTATTACCATTCCTATTTTTCAGATGAGGAATCTGAGGCATTAAGAAGTTAAATAATTTGTAGAGAGCCTGATATTCAGTAAAAATAGTAGAGCCAAGACTTAGAGTGGTAGATGAGGTCACTTCTCTGGCTGCATTGGTCAAATGAAGGAGTTGGACTAAGTGGTCACTAAGATACCTTATAATTCTAACACTTAACATGGAAATTAATAACAAATGATGTATGAGTTAGGTGAAATTATAATTGAATGTTCTTTCCTGTTAAAATATATCCTTCTAAAAATAACATCATTTATTCAATCAGTGGACATTGTAAAACAAGAAAAGATGCCATGATCAAACTAAGGTTTGCAAATTCATGAGTTTTTGCAGGTTAACACAGCAGTGCCATGATATAAGATGGTGACCTGGTAGTAATGGGTAGAATAGATTTTAGAGGGGGTGAGGTTAAAATGAGAAAGAAGCACTAGAAGACTAATGAAATAATTAAGTATAGTAGAGACCTCCTCCTTGATACATGACCTTCTCATGGTTTATAAAGTTCCACACTTGGTTTTTTTCTCCCCACATTCCTTTTCAGTGGCCTTTGCAAGCTCCTACTCTTTTCCCCAATCTCTTTATATTGGCACGTCCCAGGGCTCAGTCTTTGGACCTCTCCTCTCTTCTATCTGTATTTATTTCCTCAGTGAAATCATCCAGCCCCATGGCTTTAATGGTCACATGATTACTCTCAACTCCTCCTACCCAGACCTTTCTCCCACACTCCAGATTCATTTATCTCACTGACTATTCAACAGTTCTCTCTGAATATGTAATAAACATCTTACCTCAACATGTCTCAAAATGAATTTCTGATCTCCCCTGGCCGCAAATCTACACCACCCACAGCATTCCCCAACTTAGCTGATGTCAAGCCTATCCTTCCAGTTAGTCAACTAAATATCTTAGAGTCATATTTTATTTTTTCTCTTTACATTATTTCCACGAGGAATTCTTGTTAACTCCTCCTTCAAAACATATCCAGAATCTGACCAATTCTTACCACATCAGCTACTACCACATGGCTAAGCTACCACAATCTCTCATTGGATTACAGTAGTAGATCGTCCCTCTGCTTCCATCCCTCCTCTATTATGGTCTCTTCCTAACATACAGCCAGGATGAGCCTCTGAAAATGGAAGTCACATCATGTCATCCCACTTCTCAAACAACAATAACAATAATAAAACCTCCCCAACGGTTGCCCATTTCACTCAAACTAAAAGCCAAAGTTCTTACAATGGCCTAGAAGTCTTGTCATGGTCTGCTCCCTGACCCACCTACTTACCTTTTACCTCCCTAACCAATTATTCTACTCTCCATGGGTCCCTCTGGCTCCAGCCCCACTGGCCTCCTTGTTTATCAAACATACCAGGTACACTTCTGCAAACAATAGGCTTTTGCCCTAGCTCCTTCTGCAGAATGTTCTGCCTCCAGAGACCCCCACCCCTGCACCTCCTCTAAGTCTCTGCTCAAATCTCACCTTCTAGATTTTTTTATTTATTTGAGGGAGAGGGAACAAGCAAGGGGGAGCAGCAGGCAGAGGGAGAAGCAGATTCCCTGCTGAGCAAGGAGCCCGATGTAGGACTCAATACCAGGATGTTGGGATCATGACCTGAGCCGAAGGCAGACCCGTAACCGACTGAGCCACCCAGGAGTCCCTCAAATCTCATCTTTTAGATGAGTCTTCCCTGATCACCCAATTTAATATTCTGATCTACCTTCCATTCCCTCACTTCACACTTCTAATTCCTGCCTCTATACAGGAATTAGACTATACTCCACTTTTTCCTTCCATAGAACTTATCTTGTAACTAGATAATGTACTTACTATGTTGATTGTTTATTACATATATCTTATCATGGCATTTTGTTCATTTTGCTTAGAACAGTGGTTCTCAAAGTATGGTCCGTGGGTCATCGGCATGAACATCACCTAGGAACTTGTTAGAAATGTAAAATTCCACACCCTACCCCAGACCTAGTGAATCAAAAACTCTGATGGTAGGACACAACAATCTGTTGAACCAGCACTCCAAGACACACACTCAAGGTTTAGAATCACTAGCCTGAAGCAATGCATAGCACAGAGTAAGCACACAATAAGAGCATGTTAAATAAATTTTAAAACCCTCTTTTCCTGGTAATTTCCCTCTACCCACAGAAGAGGACACTCAGCAATTCTACTGTAACACAGCTGACTGCCCCAGGGTAAGTGCCTGACTCAAACTGGGTGTTTTATAGCCCCCTCTGCAAAGCAAGCCACCCAAAGTGTGGTTCTGCCGTTGAGGCTAAAGGCACTACATGCACCAGGAGAATTTGAGAGAAAGTTTACTACTCACACAAGGCGCTCCCAGGGAGTGTTGGGCAGGCACAAGCAGGCCTGGGAAGGAATGGGTTGGGCCTTGATTAGTGGCTGGAGGTGGGGAGGGGTAGGAATGGGAAAAGCTGCTGCCACCTGGGAGATTTAAATTTTCTGTTAGCACCAAAGGTGAGCTCACAGACCTCCTATCAGCCTGCCTGTGTATGGAACCAAAGGAAAAAAGAGGGGTGAGTTTTAAAAACAAGTCAGTGGTCAAACATCAAAAAAGATGTCAGACTCATTTTATATGGTGGGCCACTCAGAATCTCTTTCCTAAGAATCTAGAATCCAGATTAGGAGCCAGCCAGGCAGTCTCCGTTTATAGCTGAAATGGAGGGATATAAAAATGCAGGAGCTGCCATTTTTCCTTCAGAGATGGAAAGTAAAGAAAGTCAGTCTTTAGAAGGAGAAAAAGAAGCAGATGTATACAGAGAACCAAAGGTATGAGACCTACAGTTGCCTGGAGTCCACAGCCTTCCCAGGGCCTAGCTGCATTCCCCCAAGCCAGGCTGGTGCCCTTAACTTGCGATCAGAGTCCTAACTGAAACCGTAAGTCAAAATTACCTAAATATAGGTTATTGTTGTAGTAATGAGATTGATAAAAAAGACAGTTCCAAGGAAGAAGAGATGACATCTAGCAGAGAATCTAGCACAAAATAGACAATAAATAATTCATCAATAAACACATGAGAGAGTAGCAATATTCAGTTAGAGGATAAAAGGAAAAAGAAGAGTTGAGACTTCTTAAAGAGCTTTAAAAATGGGATGACTACCTTTAACCTGGTAGATTTATTGTTTTTAATTTGGTCATAGACAAAGGGCAAATCTCTATTTATCAAAGAGTTTTGGTGAATTATTCATATATAAAGTGAAAAAAAAATATGAATTTCATTCTCCTTGCCACCACTGCTATTACTGACAAAGCATTCCTGTCCCAGCATCAAACTCTACTGCAATACTGATCATCAAGACCCACTGAGCAATACCAACCCAGGGAGAGAAGAGATGGCAGAGACATGGGCTCTAGAAGACCCGGGCCCATGTTAGAAGTTGAATATATGACTTCCTTGAACCTAGACAGAGCAGTAGAAAGGTGTGAGCTGGTTCAAGGGTCAGGCTTACCATCTGATACCCAAGTAACTGTGGGTTACTTAATTACATGACCTCCCTGAGACACCCTTTCTCAAATAAAATGGCAGAGGAAGGATTAAATTTATTTCAGTTTCCTCAACTATAAAGTAATAATACCATCTCGCTGAGTTATTGTAATAAACACACTAATGAATCTTTAAATACCTGGCACATAGTAGTTTTTAATTAAATGATATCCCCCATTTCTTTTTCTCAATAAGCCACTGTTTCCACTCATTATTTGACTGAGTAGTTCAATAACCCAGCAATATATGACACTGGGTCTTATATCCATTTTAGAGATAGGGAAATTGAGACCTAGTAATTTGCCTAAAATCCTGCTCAGAGGTTTCTAATTTTCTACATTCTACATTACATTATCTAGACATTCCTGAATGAAAGGGGAAAAATAAAAACAAATGAAGCTATAAAGAGGGGGAAATTAGAAAATATATCATTCATAATCTTTTTTCAAACAATTTTCCAGATAATCTAAATTAATAGCTTTCTACATTAAACAGAAACCTAGTGAAGATTCAACTGATTTTATTAATGTCTATAGAATAATGTTGAGTTGAAAGTCCAACCTAAAATTCCACGCCAAGTTAATCATAGGCATTTAGTGAAATGTCTCTATTTCTTACTATAAAATATATATAATAATATTTTTTAAAAGATTTATTTATTTATTTGAGAAAGAGAGCAGGATAAGGGGCAGAGGGAGAAGGAGATGGACAAGCAAACTCCCCACTGAGCATGGAGCCCAATGCCAGGCTCAATTCCAGGACCCCAAGATCATGACCTGAGCCAAAACCAAGAGCCGGATGCTCAACCGATTGAGCCACCCAGGTGCCACGTATGATAATATTTTTTAAAGAACTGAATTATCCTGAAACTAAAAACTAACCACTCTCATGAAAAATAGATTGCAATTCCAAAGGAAAGGGACATTTCCTTGCTAGTACTTAAAAGCTTAACTTGAGCTGTAAATTAAGTTTTACTAAGTTTACTAAGTAAGAAAATTTTGCTTCAGTCACTTAACATTATGAGAGTTAATGCTCATATACTGTCATAAATTAATATAGTACTGCATATATAGTATCAATAATGAAACACTGGGCATTACTTTATGACACTTCTCATTATTCCAGCAGAATAGCTTAGACTTCGTTTTATTAACTTTTCAATGAAAGTTCTGCCAAATGAAACCCAAAAGTCAAACGTCCCTGGAGAAAAATTAGGCCTTGATAAAATACTCGGTTCCTCACTTTGAAATAACTCCATCACTGCAAATTAGGAAATATATTAGATTCCAAAGAAATAAAAACATCAGAAAACCATGAACCAATATGACATGCTAAACCAATGCTAGACAAATCCTAGCAATTCTCTCAATTTAATTTTCTTTGAAAAATATGATAATGTAAAATACCACTAAGATCTTACCTTATTATTCTAATCAACTATTAAGAGAAAAATAATAGCACAATAGAAACGTGATAAAATTTAAAATAGCCATCATTTCTAGAGCCAACAATAGGCTTAAAATTAAGATTCTCAAGACCTAGGTCAGTGAGTCACCTTTTCTAGTGTCCTATTCACTGGTGTTATTTTAAGACAGGCAATGATTTCAGCAAAAATGTTAATTCATGAGTATATTCATAACTAAAAACATTAACAATATTTATTAAGTACCTACTGTGTGACAAGTGAACTGGTTAAACATCATGCATAATTCTATTTAATACTCATAATACCTCTGGGAGGTAGCTACTATTACTATTCCCACTTCATAGATGAGAGTTACTTGCTCAATATCATACGGCTAGTGTGAGGAGCTGGAATTTGAACTCAGGTCTGTGTGTCTTTAGTAACTCAGAAATTTCACTTCTGTAACTCTCTCCCTCCAAAAAAGTAATCATGGATGTAGACAGAGATTCATATACCAAGATGTACATCACAGCTTTGCTTATAATAACAAAAGACTGGAAAATATCAAAATGCCCACCAGTAAAGATTACGAAGTAAACTACAATCTATCTGTAAGATGCAGTATCTTTAAAGGGGCAACATCTTTAGAAGATGTAGCTGTTAAAAATTACGCTATGGAGGAATATTTAATGGAATTTAAAAAATGTCAATTATATATTAAATGACAATATCAGGATAGGAAATAATACATATATATACCGTGATTAGATTATATATTATATGCATATGTATATATATAAATGTGTGTGTGTATAAGCACATACACACACACACACATGCACACAAATGAAAAGATAGCTCTGGATCAGGGTTTCCCAATCTTGGCACTACTGACATTTTGGGCTGGATCATTCTTTGTTATGGAGGGCTGTTGTTTGAATTGTAGGGTGCTTTTCAGCATCCCTGACCTCTACCCACTAGATGCCAGAAGTACCCTTTCAGGTTATGACAACCAAAAATGTCTCCAGACATTGACAAATGTCCCTTGGGGGCCAAAATTGCACCAAGTTAAGAACTGCTCCTCTGGATGATAGGATAAACAGGTAACATTTATTTTCTTCTTTGTGCATTTCAGTATTTTCCAAATTTCTAAAATTAAATTTAAAATTAAAATTAAATTTTTACAATAGCATTTTTTCCTGGATACATTTGTAATCCAAGAAAAAAAATGCTATTGTAAAAATCAATCTCACTAAAAAGAGAAGGAATGATTCCTATTTTTATGAGACTAAACTGTAGTAATGGAAATATGTAATAACAAGAACTTTAGAATATCCACTGTGATTTTTTTCCCATTAGAAATTACTTAGTGACAGTTTAACAGAAAAAAAAAACATAGAGGAAAAAATTAACAGAAATCTCTTCTACCTGCGTCAAGAACATCCGAGCAGTAACAGCAGAAAGAGGTGGATAAACCAGAATTGGTTTAGTTGTCTCTCCAACAGCATCACCAATAAGCTTCCCGTTAGAAGAATAAGCAGCAATTGCAAAGACATATTTTTCATTGGTTTCTAAACCTTTCACTTCAAAAATGCTTTTACCATCAGCTGGTATCTGTTAAAAAAAAACATATTTCAAGTTTATGTATGGAAAACTGAAGTAATGTGACTTTAAAAATATAATTAAATAACCCTTATATGTAAAAAATAAATAAAATAAAACCTTTGTATTTACTGTTGGATTTTAGCTATGATTTAAATTGAAATTAGAGAAATTCACTGAAATAATGACATTAGAAGAGGGTAAAAAAAAAACCACTCAGTTGTCATTAATGAGACTTTTGGTAAGATTTCCTAACATTTAGAGGTTTTTTCAGTTTGACATACCGCTTCTCCTGAGTTTGGGAGATGATTATTATTTAGCCTTACTTTTCCATAGCTCCCTTCTGCTTTGCAACCCAAAATGCAGTACCAGGAAACCTGCCGAGGAGAGAGATGAACCCATCATCTATAGTCTGTTTAACAAGGCATTCAATTTCTTTTATCAAGATGTGGCACTTGTTGTGATGAACACCAGGTGTTGCATGGAAGCACTGAATCACTTGTCATTGAATCACTTCATTGTACACTGTATGTAATATTACACTGTATGTTGACTAACTAGAATTTAAATAAAAACTTAAAAAACAAAAAACAAATACTTTTCCAAACACAAATATAGTTATTCAACTTTTAAAACATGGAATCTAACTAATGATGTACTATACGTTGGCTAACTGAATTTAAATAAAATAAATTAAAAAAACATGGAATCTACGTTTACAAATACACTTAGGTTTAATCTCACAAAAATAAAGACAAATATAGGGCTCATTTACCTGGGACTACAAAGACTATTATTCACTATTTATTTTTTAACTACCATTAACTGAGCAGTTTCTATGTGCTACGCATTGCTGGGAAATTTACATAAACTTTCTAGTATTTGCAACATCCCTATGAAATGGGATTACTGTGGTCATTTTGCTTTAGAGGAAATGGAGACACAGAAATGTTCAATAACTTGCCCAAGATCAGATAGTAGCATGATACTTGATAATTCTTAACTATAGAAACCAAAAGCAAAATGCAAATTCTACAGGAACAGTCAAACTTAAACTTAATTAAGTGGTTAGAAATGGTTCTTCTGCCCAAGATGTCAAAATAATGGAGACTCCTCATAGGAATGAACTATTCTCGCTGTAAGGGAAAAGGGAACAAGTTGATACTGAGGGAATAGCATTATGAAGGAGCCATACTGTCCTGAGGTTGGGGTTGGGTATGTTGTCATCACTGTGTTATTCTCTTTTCCACAGAGGCTCCACCTCCCAACATCTCAACACCTAAATGACAAGGAAGGGGCACCTGGGTGGCTCAGATGGTTAAGCGTCTGCCTTCAGCTCAGGTCATGGTCCCAGGGTCCTGGGATCGAGCCCCACAGCGGGCTCTCTGCTCAGCGGGAAGCCTGCTTCTCCCTCTCCCACTCCCCCTGCTTGTGTTCCCTCTCTCACTGTGTATCTCTCTGTCAAGTAAATAAATAAAATATTTTTTTAAACGATAAGGAAAACTGGAAAGAAGGGAGAAAGTAATTGTCTCTAAGAAGCGATTGCCTATATAGCTTAGCTTAGCTATTTCTTCTTCCAGGTCAACAGAAAAATCCTAATGGTGTCTTGTCGGCATGACTAGTTCTCAACCCTGACTGTGCAGAGTCAGTTTTTAAAATACAGTTTTCACAGAACCAACCATTTTTTAAAATTACATATGCCCAAGCCTGCCTAGCCTCAATGAATTAGAGTTTCTGGTACAGGTGTCCAAACCTTTGTGTCTACAAAGAAAACTGCTCAAGTAATTAAGGAGCACTTGACAAAGGTAGAACTCCAAGGACAGAGACACAGCATTGAAAGAACTTGAAAGCTGGAAGCCAAAAGGGGGGAAAAGTCAGATGAATTTCAGAAGAAATTTAAAAACTAACTTTCCATGCAAAAAGAGTACCATTTAACATTGAGGGGGAAAAGGCAGAAAGATTATGCTACATGACTTAAATTATTATTTTCTCTAAGTTAAGCTCTCTACATAAACCAGAATTTGAAGGATAAAATTCTCTCTAAAAGCATTTTTAGAAGCAGGATTTATGTTTCTATTTTGTTCCACAAATAAAGCCATCTTAGTTTGTGTAACTATAAGGAGCAGTGTGAAATTAGAATCTACATAAGAGTAAAGACACCATGAATAAATCACCACTAACTTTAGAAGTAAAAGTTTATTAATAACATCAGCATTTTCAACTTTTAAAACAGATTTTAATGACACAAATGCTTTAACAAGAGATTTTGATAAAACAAAAGATGTCCGAAAGCTAAAGCAGAAAACTTATTTAAGCCCACAGCACCATCTAGTGTTGATGCATATGTAACAGAAGGTAGTAATTTCCTGGAGCACACAACTCTACTAAAGCATCATCTACATAAACTTCATATGATGTGCTGACAGGTCCTACAACTACAGGTCTGATATGGAATACTTGTATCTTCCTATTTCTAAGCATTATAAAATAAGATAAACTAGTCACTTATTTGAAATACAAAAAAAAAATTGGGTTAAATAAACCAAAACATTTGAATAAAAACAAAGAAAAACCCTTGGTAAGGCATCCAGTCTTAGTTCTATACTGAATTTCCAAAATCAGCAAATCCTCATTCTTAAATAGATCCAAACACAACCAAAATTGAACTTTAAAAATGCTAGCAATTGCAATAATGCATTTATGATAGCACAGTTCAGTGTTAAGATGAAAGTTACTTCTATTTCTCCAATTATAAAACATTATAAAGGTGGCATTACTTCTCACTGATGTCCATATCCCATTAGTCTGAAGCTCCTCAAAGAACGGAATCAAGCTTTGTGATTATTTTTATATCTCAATTACCTCGCACAGAGCTGGACAGATAAGAGATACTCGATAATGTTCACTGGACAAAATTTATGAAAAAAAATCATCAAATAATGTAATCACACTCTATACCATCGTTAATTGTTTTAAGCAAACTTTACTATATATGTTTAATATAAGATATGGAGGGACATCAACTAATATGCCAGGAATATTATATATTATCTCATTTAATTTTCACAGTAAACATATTTTACAAATAAAAACAATACCACCACCACCTCAAAAAGTACATTTAGACTTTCTAAGGTCATACTGTTAGTAAGTGGTGCAGCTGGAATTTTAAACCTGTATCTCTCTGACTTTAAAGCCTGTGCCCTTTCCACGATACCAAGTTGATAGACGTTCAAGCAGAATATCCTAAAGACAAAGATAAAACTTTTTTATACTACGGGTGCCTGGGTGGCTCAGTTGGTTAAGCGACTGCCTTCAGCTCAGGTCATGATCCTTCCCGGGATCAAGTCCCGCAATGGGCTCCCTGCTCAGTGGGGAGTCTGTTTCTCCCTCTGATCTTCCCCCCTTCTCGTGCTCTCTCTCTCTCAAATAAATAAAATCTTAAAAAATAAAAACTTTATACTACATCAAAGACCATGTTGTTAATCATCCAAAAGAGGAAATTTAATATTTAAAATATAAATCAGACGGAACGCTTATGAGGACACTAAATCTCAAGTTAGAGTCACATTTAGGCCAAGTTCCAAGGCATTGGGGATGGGAGAAAGAGCTCATTCTTCAATAAATACATAAAGATTTATGACTTATGGTTGGAATTGTCATTTGTTTACATTAAAAGAATGCCCATTTACTTGGAAGAACTCTGGGAAGAACATTTAAATTTGCTATCCCCAAATTTCCTCATCTCCATCACTGGCTCTGAGAGTAACTTCCATGCTCTTCAAATGCCTTATTCCAGTTCAGCTGAGACCTTCCCCATCTTGAACACACACTAGGATGTCAGCGTAGGACTATGCCATGGTAACAAAGATACTTAAGAGACAAATTCTTCTCTACTGCTTCTCCTTACTATATATTTGAGTACAGCAAAGCTAGACAGAGCATGAAGGAAAACAGCACAAAGAAGGAAAGGTCTTGAAGAAACTAAATACAGTTAAGACATTACAATACTAATCCCAGTGTTCAGTGCTTATAAATAAGACTATTCAAGTCCTAAGAGCAAGAAAAGAATCAATCATGGTAGTCATAAAAGTACTTATGTTACTTTGCCTGAAATAAAGATTATAATGGGCAACATACCTTAACATCTGAAATAAATGGAGCAGGTTTCAATGTCACAGAACAATAAGTTCGGGATAGCAGGATAGGTGGGGGAGGGGATCTGCTTTTCTTTCTTTTCGAACTTTCCACATATTTTTGATATGAATATAGGGTATTCTGTTCTGCTTCAGTCTTCTCAATTAAAGAATATGCTTCCTATAATAAAGTGTGAACATAGAAAAATACATTTCAAGATTTGAACTGCATTTATATTTGTAGAATTCTGGTAATGTTAAACAACATTATCATGCTATATGTAGCTTTTTGAGCCTCAGTGTTACACATATTTCAAGCATCGAATGATTTTACAAAAGTAAAAAATAGCTACTAAGATTAAGTAAAAAATAGCTATAAATTAAGTAAGGTAATGGAGTCATATTTATATACCTAGTATGTTCATCATCATTATAATATATCAATATTAGACATTTCACTTTCATATCAAGCCCTCTGAATATCTACCATATTTCAGTGTCCTTAAAAAATTCATAGCACGATCATCTACATTTATACTAAAGAACTGTACACCTACCCTTAATGTAACTTGAAATGTGACTCTCAAGTAATAAGACTATGTGATTTATGAAATGAATATTATTGAAAGCTTCTTACTATCAGCAAGTAGAAATAAAAACACTTATTCTGTAAACCTGAAAGAAAGGCAATCCTTATTTCAAAAGGTAACACATTGAAGGACAACACACAAAACAAAAAACATAAAAGTCAGATCTGAATACTTCCAAAGAAAGTTTATCTGCAATAATAATGCATGTAAATGGGTTAAACTTGTCTTTTAAATTAAATTAAAAAGGCAAAGACTCTTGAATTGAGCTCCAAAGCAAAAATCCATGTAAAGATTAAAATTAAATGGGTAACAGAGGAAAAAATAGCCTTTCCATTGTACTAGGACAATTAGATGTCCACATGCAAAAGTAATAAAGTTGTACCCCTACATCACACTACATACAAATATTAACTCAACATGAATTACAGAACCAAATGTAAGAGACAAAATTATAAAATTCTTAAAAGGAAACATACAAGTAAATCTTCATAACTTTGGGTTAGGCAATAGTTTCTCAGATATGACACCAGAAGGAAACAAACACACACACACACGTAGATAAACTGAACTTCATCAAAATTTCAAATGATACCATCAAGAAAGTAAAAAGACAACCAAAAGAACGAGAGAAAATAACTGCAAATCATGTATCTGATAAGGGACTTGTATTCAAAATATATAAGAACTGTTACAAGTCAATAATAAAGACAAATAACCCCATTAAAAATGGGGACAAAGGGTTTGAACAGACGTTTCTCCAAAGAAGACATATAAATAGCCAATAAGTACAAAAAAGATGCACAACATCATTGACCATTTAGGGATGAAAATACAAAATTAGCAAGCTAATTCAAGAAGCAGAAAACTTAAATGCAGGATAATGATAGAATAAACTGAGAAAGATATCCAAAAATTTCTTCCCACAACAATGTCAGGCTCAACTGATCTCATTTTTTAAAAATTTCAAATCTTAAGGAACTGATAATTCCTATGACATTTAAAATTTTTCTAACTACGAAGAAAGACAGCTTCTCAAATAATTTTACAAATTATTGTAAGAAAACTTGAAAAATGACTGCACTTAAAAACAGAGCAATCTTCTTACAAATATAAATGCAAACATTCTAAATAAAATACTAATACATTGAATCTAGCAATATATTAAAGGAATAACATACTGTAATTGTATTCTCTATCTCCCAAGAATACATGGATAATTTAATATCAGGAAGTCTATGAATACAATTTATCTATAAATCAAATGAGAAAAAAATATGATTACAGGCTCAAAGACCAAAAAAAATCTGAACTTCTTTAACATTCACTACTAATTTTTTTTTAAAAAAAGAAGAGGTAGAAAGGGAAATCAAAAAAATCTTAAGACAAATGAAAATGGGAACACAACATAGCAAACCCTATGGGATGCAGCAAAAGCAGTTCTAAGAAGGAAGTTTATAGTGCAAATGCTTACATTAAGAAAAAAGAAAGATCTGGGGTGCCTGGGTGGCACAGTCAGTTAAGTGTCCGACTCTTGGTTTCTGCTCAGGTTGTGAGTGCTCATCATAGAGTCTGCTAAAGATACTCTCTCCCTCTCCCTATGCCCATCCCCCTGCTCACTCTCTCTCTCTCTCAAACAAAAATAAATAAATCTTTTTTTTAAAAAGGAAGATCTGAAATAAACAATCTAACTTTACTCTTTAAGGGAACTAGAAAAAGAACAAAAAACTAAGCCCAAAATTAGTAGAAGGAAGGAAATAACACAAATCAGAAGGGAAATAAATGATATAGAGACCTGAAAGATAATAGAAAGGATCAACTAAAATAGGAGCTGGGTTTTTTAAAAGATAAAGCC
Organism: Callorhinus ursinus; assembly: GCF_003265705.2. Lineage (NCBI taxonomy): Eukaryota > Metazoa > Chordata > Mammalia > Carnivora > Otariidae > Callorhinus > Callorhinus ursinus. Next base: position 12,799,825 of record NW_027397076.1, read on the forward strand.
GACAAATTTTTAGCTAGACTAAGAGAAAAAGAGAGAAGACTCAAATTAATAAAACCAGAAATGAAAGAGGAGACATTAAAACTAATACCACTGAAATACAAGGAATCATAAGAGACTACTATGAACATTATACACCAACAAATTGGATAACCTAGAAGAAACTGATAAACAACTAGAAACATACAACTTACTAAAACTGAATCATGGAGAAATAGAAAATATGAACAAGCCAATAACAAGTAAGGAGATGAATCAGTAATCAAAAACCTCCCAATAAAGAAAAGACCAGAATTAGACAATTTCACTGGGGAAGTCTAACAAAAATTTAAAGAATTAATGCCAATCATTCTCAAACTCTTCTAAAAAATTAGAAAGGGACGCTTCCACATTGATTTTAAGAGGTTAGCATGACCCTGATACCAAAGCCAGACAAGGACACTACAAGAAGAGAAAACTACAGCTCAACATCCCTGATGAATACAGATGCAAAAATCCTCAACAAAATAAGAGCAAACCAAATTCAAAAGTACAGTAAAAGGATGATTAAAACCATGATGAAACAGGATTATTCCTGGGATGCAAGGATGGCTCAACATAAATGTGATACAAATTAATAAATGTGATACACCACATTCACAAAATGAAGGATAAAAATAATATGATCATTTCAATAGATTCAGAAAAAGAATTTGACAAAATTCAACATCCTTTTATGATAAAAAAAAAAAACTCTCCACAAACTGGATATAGAAGGAACATAGCTCAAAATAATAAAGGTCTTATATGACAAACCTAATGCTAACATCATACTCAATGATAAAGGTTGAAAGCATTCCCACTAAGATTAGGAATAAGACAAGAGCGCCCACTCTTACCACTCTTATTCAACATGGTACCAGACATCCTAGCCAAAGCAATCAGAAAAAGGTATCTAAATAAAAAAGAAAGAAGCAAATTGTCTCTGTTTACAGATAACATGATTATATATATAGAAACTGTAAAGACTCCACCAACACTGTAAGAATCAATAAACAAATTCAGTAAATTTGCAGGATCCAAAAATTAACATACAAAAATCAGTTGTATTTCTATACACGAACAACAAACTATCCACCCAAAATTTAGAAAACAATCCCATTTGTAATAGTATCAAAAATAAGAAAATAGGAATAAATTTAACCAAGGAGGTAAAAAAGGTCTGTGCACTGAAAACTATAAAATATTTATGAAAAAAATTAAAGAAGACACAAATAAATGGAAAAATACCCCATGTTCATGGATAGGAAGAATTAATATTGTTGAAATATCCCTACAACCCAAAATGATCTACAAATTCAATGCAATCTTTATCAAAATTCTAATAGCATTTGTCACATAAATAGAAAAGGCAATCTTAAAATTTGTATAGAATGACAAAAGATCCAAATAGCTAAACAGGCTTGAGCAAGAAGAGCAACACTGGAGATATCACTTCGTGATCTCAAACAAAGCTATAGTAATTAAATAGCATGGGAAGGAAGGAAGGAAGGAAGGAAGGAAGGAAGGAAGGAAGGAAGGAAGGAAGGAAGGAAGGAAGGAAGGAAGGGAGAAGGAAAGAAAGGAAAGGAAAGAAAAACCAATGGAACAGAATAGAGAGCCCAGAAATATGGTCAATTGGAGAATATTCCATGGGCACTAGAGAAGAATGTATATTCTGTTGCTTTGGGATGGAATGTTCTGAATATATTTGTGAAGTCCACTTGGTCCAGTGTGTCATTTAAAGTCTTTATTTCCTTGTTGATCTTTTGCTTAGATGATCTGTCCATTTCAGTGAGGGGAGTGTTAAAGTCCCCCACTATTATTGTATTGTTGTCCATGTGTTTCTTTGCTTTTGTTATTAATTGGCTTATATAATTGGCTGCTCCCATGTTAGGGGCACAAAGATTTACAAATGTTAGATCTTGTTGGATAGACCCTTTAAGTATGATATAGTGTCCTTCCTCATCTCTTATTATAGTCTTTGGTTTAAAATCTAATTTGTCTGATATAAGGATTGCCACACCAGCTTTCTTCTGGACATTTCCTTACACCACACACAAAAATAGACTCAAAATGGTTGAAAGACCTAAATGTGAGAGAAGAATCCATCAAAATCCTAAAGAAGAACACAGGCAGCAACCTCTTCAACCTCAGCCGCAGCAACTTCTTCCTAGACACATCACCAAAGGCAAGGGAAGCAAGGGCAAAAATGAACTATTGGGATTTCATCAAGATAAAAAGTTTTTGCACAGTAAAGGAAACAGTCAACAAAACCAAAAGACAACTGACAGAATGGGAGAAGATACATGCAAATGACATCTCAGATAAAAGGCTAGTATCCAAAATCTATAAAGAATTTATCAAACTCAACACCCAAAGAACAAACGATCCAATCAAGAAATGGGCAGAAGACATGAACAGACATTTTTCCAAAGAAGACATCCAAATGGCCAACAGACACATGAAAAAGTGCTCAACATCGCTCGGCATCAGGGAAATCCAAATCAAAACCTCAATGAGATACCACCTCACACCAGTCAGAATGGCTAAAATTACCAAGTCAGGAAACGACAGATGTTGGCGGGGATGCAGAGAAAGGGGAACCCTCCTACACTGTTGGTGGGAATGCAAGCCGGTGCAGCCACTCTGGAAAACAGTATGGAGGTTCCTCAAACAGTTGAAAATAGAGCTACCATACGACCCAGCAATTGCACTACTGGGTATTTACACCAAAGATACAAATGTAGGGATCCAAAGGGGTACGTGCACCCCAACGTTTATAGCAGCAATGTCCACTATAGGCAAACTATGGAAAGAGCCAAGATGTCCATCGATAGATGAATGGATAAAGAAGATGTGGTATATATATACAATGGAATATTATGTAGCAATCAAAAGGAATGAAATCTTGCCATTTGCAACAATGTGGCTGGAACTGGAGGGTATTATGCTAAGCAAAATAAGTCAATCAGAGAAAGACGTGTATCATATGATCTCACTGATATGAGGAATTCTTAATCTTAGGAAACAAACTGAGGGTTGCTGGAGTGGTGGGGGGTGGGACGGATGGGGTGGCTGGGTGATAGACATTGGGGAGGGTGTGTGCTATGGTGAGCACTGTGAATTGTGTAAGACTGTTGAATCACAGACCTGTACCTCTGAAACAAAAAATACATTATATGTTAAAAAAAAAAAAAAGAAGATAGCAGGAAGGGAAAAATGAAGGGGGGGAAATTGGAGGGGGAGATGAACCATGAGAGACTATGGACTCTGAGAAACAAACTGAGGGTTCTAGAAGGGAGGGGGGTGGGGGATGTGTTAGCCTGGTGATGGATATTAAGGAGGGCACGTACTGAATGGAGCACTGGGTGTTACACACAAACAATGAATCATGGAACACTACACCAAAAACTAATGATGTAATGTATGGTGATTAACATAACATAATAAAATTAAATTAAAAAAAAGAAATATGGTCAACTAATTTTTGACAAAGTCACCAAGAATATACAATGAGGAAAGGATAGTCTCTTCAATAAATGGTGCTGGGAAAAGTGGATATCCATATTCAAAAGAATGAAATCAGACCCTTAACTTATTGTACACAAAAATTAACTCAAGGGGCGCCTGGGTGGCTCAGTCATTAAGCAGCTGCCTTCAGCTCAGGTCATGATCCTAGGGTCCTGGGATCGAGCCCCACATCGGGCTTTCTGCTTGGCGGAAAGCCTGCTTCTCCCCCTCCCACTCCCCCTGCTTGTGTTCCCTCTCTCGCTATGTCTCTGTCTGTCAAATAAATAGATAAAATCTTAAAAAAAAAAATCAACTCAAAATGCATTAGAGACTTAAACATAAGACCTGAAACCATAAAACTCCTAGAAAAAAGCATAAAGGAAAAGCTCCTTGACATTGGTTTTGGCAACAAATTTTTGGATCCTACAACAGAAGTATAGGCAACAAAAACAAAAATAAATAAGCTAAAAAGCTTCTTGCACAGCATAGGAAAAAATCAACAAAATGAAAAGGCAACCTATGGAATTGGAAGAAAATATCTGTAAACAATACATTCAATAAGGGCTTGATATCCGAGATATATAAGTAACTCTTAACTCAATAGCAATCAATCAATCAAATGATTTAAAAATGGGCAAAAAACCCGAATAGACATTTTTCTAAAAAAGACATTCAAATGGCCAACAGGTACATGAAAAGATGATCAACATCACTAATATCAGGGAAATGCAAATCAAAACCACCATGAGATATCGCCTCACACCTGTTAGGATGTCTATCATCAAAAAAACAAATGATAACTAATGTTGGTGAGGATCTGGAGAAAAGAGAACACTTGTACAATGTTAGTAAGGATGTGAACTGGTATAACCAATATGATAAACAGTATGGAGGTTGCTCAAAAAATTAAAAATGTAACTATCGAATGATCCAGCAATCACACTTCTGGGTACTTATCCAAAGGAAATGAAATCATTATCTCAAAGAGATATCTGCACTCCTGTGTTCATTGCAGCATTATTCACAACAACCAAGATATAAAAACAATCCAAGTGTCTACTGATAGATGAATAGATAAAGAAAATGTGTCATACATATACAATGGAATATTATTCAGCCTTAGAAGGAAACCCTGACATTTGGGACAACATATATGACCTTGAGGACATTATGCTGAGTGAAATGAGCCAGATGGAGAAAGAGAAATACTATATGGTATCATGTATATGTGTGATCTAAAAAAAAATAAAAGTAAAGCTCATAGAAACAGAAAGTAGAATGGTGGTTGCCGAGGGCAAGCGGTTGGGGAGGGGAATGGGGAGATCTTGATCAAGGTGCACAAACTTCCAGTTATAAAGTTCTGAAGATCTATTGTACAGTATGGTGATGACACTTAAAAACAGTGTACTTGTGGGACGCCTGGGTGGCTCAGTCGTTAAGCGTCTGCCTTCGGCTCAGGTCATGATCCCAAGGTCCTGGGATCAAGTTCCACGTTGGGCTCCTTGCTCAATGAGGAGTCTGCTTCTCCCTCTCCCTCTGCTGCTCCCCTGCTTGTGCTCTCTCTCTCTCGGACAAATAAATAAATAAAAATCTTAAAAAAAAAAGTGCTTTCTCTTAAAAAAAAAGTGTACTTGAAATTTGCTACAGATGCTACAAACAGATCTTAAATGTTCTCACCCCCCAAAAAAAAGTAACTTAGCTATCAAAAAGAATGAAATCTTGCCATTTACAACAACATGGATGGAACTAGAGGGTATTATGCTACGCGAAATAAGTTAATCAAAGAAAGACAAATATCATATGATTTCACTCCTATGTGGAATTTAAGAAACAAAATGAACATAGGGGAAGGGAAGGACAAATAAAATAAGACAAAATCAGAGAGGGAGACATACCATAAGAGACTCTTAACTATAGGAAACAACCTGAGGGTTGCTGGAGGGGTGGGGGGTGGAGGGATGAGGTAACTGGGTGATGGACATCAAGGAGGGCACTTGATATAGTGAGCACTGGGTGTTATATGCAACTGATGAATCACTAAATTCTACCTCTGAAACTAAAAATACACTATATATTAAATTGAATTTAAATAAAAAATGTTTAAAAGGTAACTATATGTTGTGATAAATGTGTTAATTAAGCTGCTTGTGGTAATTATTTCATAATGTATAGTAGACTCTGCTTATCCACAGGGATACATTCCAAGATGCCTGAAGCCACCGATAGTATTAAACCCTATATATACTATGTGTTTCCTCATACATACATACAATAAAATTTAATTTATAAATTAGACATAGCAAGGGATTAATAATAGCTAATAAAATAGAACAATTATAACAATATATTGTAATGAAAGTTATGTGAATGTGGTCTCTCTCTCAAAATATCTTGTTGTACTGCACTCACCCTCTTCTTGTGATGATGTGAGAAGATAAAAGGTCTACATGATGAGATGAAGTGAGAGGGGAATGACGTAGGCACTGTGACGTAGCTTTAGGCTACTACTATTGACCTTCTGATGATACGTCAAAAGGAAAATCATCTACTTCCAGACTGTGGTTGACTGCGGGTAACTGAAACTGCAGAAAGCTAAACCACAGCTATGAGGAGACTACTGCATAAATATATCAAATCATCATGTTGTACATTCGAAATATATTACAATTTTATTTGCCAATTATGCCTCAGTAAAGCTGGGGGGAGGGAGTGGCAAACCTCAATAAACTAGGAAACTCTTTCTTTAGCATGAGAAAAATATTAATTTTAGCCAATAGTCAAAATTATGGCTATTAGTGAAACGCTAAAAGAATGATCAATAAAATCCAGGAGACACAATGCCACTATTCCTTTTTATTCTGGAAGTTCTAGCCAATTTAATAAATTTAAGAAAAGAAATCCTAAAAAATAGAAGACAAATGTCTGTCAAATTTCAAATACATTTCACTCTCTTACAAAAACCTGTGCTGTTTTCTCTGCAGAAGACATGCTAAGTTCAAAGCTTCCATTTGGAGATCTGGACTTGAGCTCAAATGAAAGGGTAAGACTTTCCGTGAGTCATTTGCCTAAAAGTGATATTTAAAGTTGAGTGAGTAAACCATTTCCCTTTGGGAGTGTAGATTATAAAACTCTAGTACCATACATTTTTTTCTAAAATAAAGATTGACCTAAATTGAGATCAGAATTAACTCATTTTTATTTTTATAGGAAATGGTTGACATTCAGGTCTAAAATCATTAGTTGTGATTAAAATTTATCTATAATAATAAATGGGTTTTTTAATTCTGCTTGTTCTGTGCCAGGAGACCTTGAAATTTTTTTTTGGCTTTATAGTTCAAAAATCTTAGCCATCTGCATAGGACAATCATTTCTTCATGTGAGAAGGGTTGTATTATATGGTAACCATGTTTCTAGGGCCTACATGCCAAAGACCTTAACTGTTTAGACTCAAAAGTTAATTTATAGACACACGGTGCTCAGTATAACTTGAATCATTGAATGAATGACTCAACCAAGGAGCAAAGAATGGCATCTGTTATCCCTTATCATCTCTACTTTTTCACTCATTCAACCAAACTGAGGAAAAAAATGGAGAAAATGGATGGAAAGAAAGATGTTGAAGGAGCTATGTCATAAAACACTGTGAGTCAAGGCATCAGCAGGGCCTAGTCAAGCCAGAGGACACAACAAGCACAGGGCGGGGCAGAGGCTCATTCAGCTTTCCACCCTCTGCCACAGATGACACACCAGATTTGGCTCCCTGAGAGGACAGATGGGCCCACAGAGCAGGGTTCCCTTGAAAGGCAACAACAGGTAGGAGCTTGGTAAGAGGCCAGAATTGAAATGAGGAAGAAGCCTGAGCAGAAAAGGTAAGTAGATTCCCTAGATAACTGTGGAAAATTTTTAAGAAATTCCTACTTGAACAGAAGGTAGATGAAAACTATTATATTTTGAACATTAAATGTTAATGTGACTTCATTCGCGTCACAGACTGGAGACCAAGATATTTTAGACTGCCTAAGAATAGGTGAAATCAGCCTAAGGAAAAATTATGCAACACAAGGGAAGAGACCAGCGCCTTGAAAGTTTCCCTTCTCTGGATTATGTATGCAGCCTAAAAAATGCACCAGCAGCATTGGTTTGCTGGCCCTAATATTAACACAGACTGCCTCTGATCCTATCTCAACTGACTGGCCAACTGCCCTGGGGTTTCTACACTTACTCCCAAAATTCGCCTCGGCAATTCATGCTCTAGTGAACCAGTCAGACACTAGCACCTTCTGACTTGGTTCTAGCAGCTTCTCTCTGCATATCCGGGAACCCAACTGAGATTTTTTTTTTTTAAACTTCCTGCTTTCTGTCATGGGTTATACACAGATATTTCTCAAACATGGCTGTTATTCAGTATCATCTATGAAACTTGTTTAAATATTAAGATAGTCCATCCCCAACTCTGAACCTATTTAGTAAAAATCTCCAGGGGTGGGCCTTAAGCATCTGTATTATTAACAACTGTTGAGGGTACTTTTGAAGTACACTAGGGACTGGGAACCACTGACTGAGATGAGTTAATCAGCCTCCTTCCCTTTTTCTCAGTCTCTAGTCTCCTCAATCTCCAGTCTTCTAGCCCTTCAATGGTTCCTCCTATACTTGTTACAGTGCTAACTCCACCACAGGCTTTGTGTTCTGACCACGATTAATACTTGCTAGCTTTATCTCCCTCTCTACTCTTTTCTCCCAGAACTACTGCCTATCCAACCTAACCTTCAAAACCATAAAAAAAAATAAAAAGTCACTCATTCCCTGAGAAGTTATGCTTGTCATGCCTCAGAGCTTTTCCCATGAAACTTCCTCTTCCTGGAGGGTTTTACATCCTTTTCTGTGCTTCAAGATCCACTCAAACATCACCTCTAAATCCTCCCAAAGAAGTCCCACACATTTAGGTACTTATTCTCTTCATTTTCCACTCTTTATTTTAGTATGTATTACACAATATGAGCGTCTTGTTAGCAAGGACAGTACTTTATCTCTTTAGGTTCAATAAACATGTTCTTAATGAAATACATGAAATTATGACAGATGAGGATGATCTATAATGCATTTTAAGACAGTATGTTTAAAATATTCTGATTGGAAAATAAATTAAGTAATTAAATGTTCTGATTGAGTCTTGATTAATTTTAACTCCCTAACTCAGATTTCATGGCCCAATTTGAAAGAGATTAATAAAAGTACTAAATTTTTTAAGACTTTATTTATTTGTCAGAGAGAGAACACAAGTAGGGGGAGCGGCAGGCAGAGCAGGCAAGGGAGAAGCAGCCTCCCCACTGAGCAAGGAGCCCAATGCAGGACTTGATCCCAAGACCCTGGATCATGACCTGAGCTGAAGGCAGACACTCAACCGACCGGGCCACCCAGGCATCCCTAAAAGTACTAAATTTTTAAATAAAAGGTAACAAAAGTCTAAAACACAGTCCTTAATTTATGTAAATCAGATAAATTCTATAAAAATAGAACTCAAGGTAAAACCTAATGCTAGTTGGAAAATCCAAACTTAGTGAGCCAAATCATTGAGCTGCTAAAAGCATTCCATTTATAAGAAAGCGATTAGTATACTAATTAGAAAAATATCTGCACCCCATGTTCATTGCAACATTATTTACAACAGCCAAGACATGTTATATATATTCATCATATATATATGTGAATTGCAATATACGAATATGCAATTCATATATATGAATATGCAATTCATACATATGTGAATATACAACTCATATATATATATAAACATACAATTCACATATATATGAATGTTATCTAGTCATAGAAAAAGAATGAAATCTTGCCATTTGTTACAACATGGGTGGACCCTGAGGGCATTATGTTAAGTTAAATAAGTCAGAGAAAGACAAATACCATATGATGCCATGCATATATGGAATCTTTAAAAAAAAAGAAAAAGAAAACAAGTAGATAGGGAAGCCTAGGTGGCTCAGTCGGTTGGGCGTCTGCCTTCAGCTCGGGTCATGATCTCGGGGTCCTGGGATCGGGCCCTGCATCGGGCTCCCTGCTCAGTGGGGAGCCTGCTTCTCCCTCTGCCTGCCACTCCACCTGCTTGTGCTCTCTCTCTCTCTCAAACAAATAAATAAATAAAATCTTAAAAAAAAAAAAGGTAGATAGATACAGAAAACAGACTGGTGGTTGCCAGAGGTTGGGGGTGGGAGGTAGGGCAAAATGGGTGAAGGTCAAAATGTACAAATTTTCAGTTATAAAATGAATAACTCATGGGGATATAATGTACAGGCTAGTGACTATAGTTAATAATATTGTATTGCTTATTTGAAAGTTCTTAGAGAGTAAATCTGAAAAGTTCTCATCACAAGAAAAAAAATTTTGTAACTGATGACATACATAAGTTAATAAAATTCATTGTGGTGATCATTTAGCAATATATACAAATATAAAATCATTACACTGTGTACCTAAAATATAATGTTTATGTCAATCATATATCAATTTTTTACAAAGAAAGTGATTAGGGCTTTTTAAAGGGGGTTCCTCAAATAGAAGGAGGAAATATCACCAGAGAATTAGTCCCAAAACCTCAAGAAAGAGAATTCCCATGAAACCAGCTCTATTCAACTGTGAAAAGAGAAAGTGTGAGGTGCCTGGGTGGCTCAGTTGGTTAAGAGTCCAACTCTTGATTTCAGCTCAGGTCATGATTTCAGGGTCGTGGGATTGAGCCCTGAAGCAGGCTCTGTGCTAAACGCAGAATCTGCTTGTCCCTCTCCCTCTGCTCCTCCCCCGCTTGTGCTCTCTCTCTCTCTCTCTCTCTCTCTCTCTCTCAAATAAATAAATAAATAAATAATCTTTTTTAAAAAAGAGAGAAAGTGTTATCAATATGGACATCACTGTTGCCTATATGTCCAACACATTGTCTAATGTGTCCACAAAAACATACTGTTTTATTGCCAGAAAATAGCACTGAAGTCCAAAGTACTACTGTCTGAATGTAAATCTCTCTGCCTATAGTTTCCATTAGAGAAATAAACCTGCCTCTTTTTAGAAGTTATTCAGTGCTTATGAGGACAGATTAATATTAAATACATTGGACAACAGCTTAACATCCACAGTGCAGCAAGACACTGAGGGAAAGATGTAAGACAGTCTTCAAGGTCATGATTAATAACTATCCATAAAAAACTATCATAAGACTGGAATGATAAAGTGCCATATTTACTACTTGTCTAGTAGACCTCCTGAGGTATATTCTGGAGGCTCAGCACTATTATGTACATTTCAGAAGGAGATGAAAAGTAGGTTAAGTCATATCCAAGAATCCTGGCAAGGAGTATTTTTTGATTGCTGAGAATAAAATATACTACTTATAAGATCAATCTAAGAGAAAACACAAAAAGAAATGTATAGCTTGATAAATGAAAATACATCTAGAGCACCAAAAAATAGTTCTGATACGATAAAACAAAATGTTCCAGAATGCCTAAAGTGGGAGATAGAGTAGTAGTAATAATAATAATAATGGCTAACATTTATTGATTGCTTATTCTGTCCCAAATGCTAAGCATTTTATATGCATCATTTCCTTGAATCTTCCCAAGAACTTCCATTTTACATATGAAGAAATTAAAACTTAAGAGAGCATAAGTAACTTGACCTTGGTCATACAGCTAGTCAGTGGCAAAACCAAAACTCTAATCCAAAACCCTATCCTCCTAACCACTATGTATTTTGTCTTATCAATACAAAGCTAAGTTAAAAAGAAGCATGGAAAGGCAACCTGGATGGTTTCCTGAAATAACCTTAAAACCTGAAATGGAAATTAGCTAAAATCTTGTCAGTACTTTGAAGTCTAAAAGGGCAAAACATGACCTCATGGGAGGGGGTCAGAATCAGAAAGGGTTTGCTCTTAATGAGGAAGACTTCAGCGTAGAACAATTAAAAAGGACCGATAAGATCTCTGGGGGAAAAAAATGATTCACATATATTCTTCCCCGAAAAGCAAATAGAACTGATTTGACTAAAATGCTATAAAATAGGAAAAATAATTATACTTAGTAATCCAATTACAGCTAACCTAGTTAATAGAGTGGTATTTAGGAGACATGAAGGTAGAAATTTGAGAAATAGTAAAGCCAGGAGTTATTAGAACCTCAAGTGGTCTAGGCTTCTTCATTAGTTCTGGTTCCAAAATACGACCATAAAATTAGATTGTGTCAATTACAAAAAATAATCTGCTAATCCATAATGCTCCTTTGCTTAGAGTTGAAGCAATATGACTGGATTTTGGAACTGCCAAAGTCATCTCAACTACCAATTTGTTTAGGTTCCAACAAATAGAATTAGGAGAAAACTAGATGCATCATTTGGGGTTCTTTGAACCAGGAGCAAGAGGAAAACCATGCCGGGACCACAGCAGGTCCAAAGAGGTAAGAGGGTCTACAGAACAGAATCATAATAGTCTGATCAGTACACGAGCATTGGAAAGAATGAATGTCAACTAGTTTTAGTCTTTTATCCCTCCACTCAAGATCTAATTCCAAGAAGGGAGGTCCAAACTGGCTTCACTCACATCACTAGTCCTCTGACTGGCTAGCAGAGAAGAAAGCCCCGGAAAAGTCCCACCCGACTACATCTAAAAGGGAAGGAGGAATTCCTCAAAAGGTGATATTTGGAAGGGGAAATGGGTGCTGGACAGAAAACAGCAATATAAAACCCTGCCCTTGTAACACTTACCTTGGATTGAGGAATATTCCTGCTTCTTCCCAAAAAGAAATCCCATCTGCACAGAGACTGAATGTCTGGCTGGGAGACTGAAGTGGACTAAGAGCAACAACCATAAGCCACACTACCAGCGCTCTACTTGATCAGAAGTAGATCAGGGACGTCTGAGACTAGTTCCAGGTGCAATCCATTAAAGTAAATCTGTGATATATCGTGTAAAAAAGCCAACATGGACTTCCAGAAGTCCAATACCAAGACAGGAAAATGGGGGATAGAATCCCCATAATAATTTTTTAAAAAGACCAGTCATTTCATTTAGAAAGCTAACAAGCTATTATCAAAGGTTTGTACCTCAGTCCTAGCAACAAGTTGGTCCACTTTTAACTGATTAGGAATAAAACGGACACCTGATGAGATTATACAGCTCCACAAGGTCAGGAAACTTTTGAAAAACTACAACAGGGTATGAATTATTTAAAAGTTCTGAAAAGATCCAGGCTTTTTAAACCTTTTTATGGTACCAGGTGATGCATCAGTTACTGATCTGGGGATAATTTTATTACAAGATCATGATAATGTAAAACATTCTGTAATATACCCCAGTAGAAAAAGATTGCCAGGGGAAAGAAATTTATTTGTCTTCTTCAAAGAAAGAAAGTTTGGCAATTATTTGAGCCATAACATCATTGTTTACGAGAGTACCCTAAGGACTGATCATTAAGCCTAACACTTGGATAAAAAACTACTGCTGAGGAGCAGAGGTGGCCATAGAAGTTTTCAGGACTTCTAAACAAATATTCTACATGTCCCTAGTTGGTCAAAATCCTTGGGGAGGACGCCCCATAAAAAATAGAGCCTCTACATGCATCTCATAAGTCTATCCTAAGAGGACATTATACTTAAAATTTTTAAGTTAAAATAGTTTCATTTAAGAGAAGAAAAAGATGCACAAGGAAAAAAATGTAAGAACTGTAGTCTTGTCACATCTCCAGTGTGTTCCCCAGTGTCAGTGGTAGGAAGACAGAGGCCTAACAGGAAAGAGCATATTTCGACAGTATAAGGACCAGACTGAGTCACAATAAAAAAAAAAAAAAAGGAAAATCCCAAAGGTTTTATTCTCTCCAGCTCTGACAAGCCACAAGATTACTCCTGAGAGAAACAGTTCTAAAAAAGAAAGATGAGTTTTATTTGACATAGAAGTAGGACTGAAGTATTAGTATCCTCCAAGTACTAGACTGTAGCAAGTGGCCACGGAAGCATCTGTTGAGAAAATGGATCTAAACACACACCAAAGTCTTCCAACAAAGATCAGTCACCACTTGGCCTTGTCAGCTGAGACTGTCCAACACTATCATCAAACTCCTTCACTCAAATGCTGGAATTTCAATTATAATAAGGCTCTTCCCTAATACTGCCAGGACAGACTTCCCAACCTTGAACATTGATAGCATCTGTCCACCCAAAATCCTCAGACTTCCTCTCTGGTCTCACTTCCTACCCTCTCTTCCCAACAGCCCCCTCTCCCCTTTGCCATTTCATCTGTGCCTCTATGACACTGAATGACCTAGAGGACCACAAGAACTCTATGACCCTTCTAGCTTCAGGAACTTTGTACATGTTGTTTTCTCTTCCTATAAAGTCCTTTTCACCCTGTGCCTTCCTCTTTTTCTGGCTACTCCTGCCTATCAGTATTCAACTTCATGATTTCTTTTCTGGAAGTTTCCTTACCTATTACCCACTGTTTGATTAGGTACTCCTCTTCTAAATTCCCCTGGAATTCTTGCAGTTAAAGTATCTATGATACTGGGCGCCTGGGTGGCTCAGTTGGTTAAGCAACTGCCTTCGGCTCAGGTCATGATCCTGGGGTGCTGGGATCGAGTCCCGCATCAGGCTCCCTGCTCAGCGGGAAGCCTGCTTCTTCCTCTCCCTCCGCCTGCCATTCCCCCTGCTTGTGCTCTCTCTCATTGTCAAATAAATAAATAAAATCTTTTTTAAAAAAGTATCTGTGACAGTAACCCATAATTACCTACTTACTTGTCTATGTTCCCACAAACTGGATTTATCTTGAAGGCAGGGACCACAAAAAGAAGGCAATCCATCAATATTTGTTGAATAAAGGATTTTTGTTTGTTTTTAATCCCCTGTACTCAGCATAATAGCAGTCACACAGTCAATGTACAATAAACATTTGCTGAATGGATCATAAATACTCAAAAACATTTGTTGGATGAAGTAATGGACAGATGATCAGAAAGTGCTACATATCAGAAATCTTAAATTCCAATATCTTACTTTCTGACCTCAAACACTTATCCTTCCAGCTCTCTCAGATTCTGATTTTCTGGTCCCTGACCTCAAAGAGATGTCTTTGACATCTCAAGACATGTCAAGACACCCAGTCTCTTGACATCTCCATGCTCACCAAGTCTTTAAATACCTTGAAGGTATCACTTCCCTCCCTATTCAATCTGTACCCATGTTTATCAAGAACTTTTAACCCATACTTTCATTTGTAAAACTCTAGCCTTGTACAAATCTCTGCTGTCACAAATATTCTGCTGTCACAGCTACTAAAAATACTACACCAGGGTAATGCCATACCACCAGGCAGATGGGGCCCAGTATAAATTCATGGTCTTCAACTTCAGCTAGAACTTTGCGCTGGCCAGTTCTTCAACTTCCTTGTCAGCTCGCTTATCCATTCCTCATCCATTCCACTCCACTCTCTGTCTTTTCTCTCCTCAGTCCAACTGTCCACCCTTGCTCTCCATTGTTGGCAGATATCCTTGCCTCCTACTTTATCAGATGATTGACATAAGAAGGCATAAACTCAACTCTCTGCCTCCACACTAATAGACTTACTCAAATCTACATTGATCTGTTCCTCCTTCCCTTTCGTATCAGAGGATGAGGAGTCGGCCCGGTAACCTACCCTTCACTGAAGATGAATCAGTTTATCTGTGTTTTCAAACTCATCTCCTTCCCTGTTCTAATAGGACTGTGCTCTATTATTAACCGCTCTCATATATTCAATTTCTCTCTTTTCTTCTGGCTTTTCATACCCATTATATAAATATGTGGAACTTTTTCTCTTAAACTCTTCTTAAACTCTGTATCCTCTCCCTAGCTTTGACCTTCGTTTTTCTTTCTCTTATCAGCTAAACTACTTGTAGCATTATTCTCTACTTCACCATGTGCCATTCACTCAGCCAATACCATCAAATTTTTATGGGTAATACACAGGGACAAAGTTTTTAAAACTCCTCTAGCTTGAAATGTTATTACCCTCAAGAATTTAAATTCTAAAATGAACATACAATGAATCGGTAAGAAGACAGAGCAATTTCCAGGGAGAGTAAAATATAAATTAGCAATATCCATCTGAGAGAAGGCATCTGAGTCAATGGACTTGAAGTATCTTAATTCCATTGTAAGGAATACATTATACTAAGCATAGTGTCACGTAAGTTCTATAGTTTCCCTCATTTTTAATCCTTCTGATTTTATTTGGCTTCCAATGTAAGTTGTCCCTACAGAGAGAGGATCTCTCATTTCAGGAGAGTTCGGGACTAGTAATATAGATTAATTCCCCTGCACAAAACTGTTCTACTCAAAGAGAAGACTAGATATAGGGAACCTGAAAGTTCATAATCTAATAATAAGGGCAACACATTATTTTTAGCAAAGTGAACTAAATCATTCATTTAACAAAGGTTATATGTCAGGACTAAAAAAAGGAATGGCATGTTGTTACCATCAAAAAGTTGTGTGAAGATGTAGAGGCTGCATCTTTCTCAAATATTAGAAGAGCTTTCTGCATCAAGTAAATTGCTTTGGATAACTTATTCTTCCTTATTTTATTCATTACATTCAATTCTGAAACAGAAAACAAACATTTTATCAAAAGGGAAACATGAAAATTATCTTTAAAAGTTTTCAGCAACAGTTTATCCCAATTTTAATTACCTGTAAAAGAGTCAATGCTTCTAGGTTGTTTTAGCTTTTCTGGACCTTTGGTAGATCCATGTTTGCTAACAGTTGGAGTCTGCAAAACTGAAGAAGGAAGAGGAGAGTGCCATTACAATTAGATTTGTGTCCAAGAAAGGAAATATTTTCTAAACATTAAAGGTAACTATTTGTAAAATTATTGCTTCCTCTCATATGTCATCTTTTTTTTCATTAATAGATAAAAATTCAAACAAATCTATAATGACAAACTCTCTTCTATTTGCCACAGTATGCCTGAGGACATGAAAAATATTTAAATTATAGATGGGGAGGGAAGCTGGCAGAAGAGTAGGGGACCCTCGATTCATCTGGTCCCTTGACCTTGAATTCAGGTAACATCTTTCAATCTGGCTCCCTGCTTGGCGGGGAGCCTGCTTCTCCCTTGGGGCGCCTGGGTGGCTCAATCATTAAGCATCTGCCTTTGGCTCAGGTCGTGATCCCAGGGTCCTGGGATCGAGCCCCGCATCAGGCTCCCTGCTCCACGGGAAGCCTGCTTCTCCCTCTCCCACTCCCCCTGCTTGTGTTCCCTCTCTCGCTGTGTCTTTCACTGTGAAATAAATAAAAAATCTTAAAAAAAAAAATATTAAAGGGGATCCTGTAAGGGAAGAGAGAGCCCAACAGTAACAGACCAGAAAGGAACAGAGACAATATAGAGAAACAGTGACTTTAAAAATAATACAATGGCACTACATTCATATATTTCAACAGTTACTCTGAATGTAAATGTGCTAAATGCTCCAATCAAAAGACACAGGGTATCAGACTGGATAAAAAAGCAAGACCCATCCATATGCTGTCAACAAGAGACTCATTTTAGACCCAAAGACACCTCCAGATTGAAAGTGAGGGGGCAGAGAACCATTTACCATGCTGATGGACAACAAAAGAAAGCTGGGGTGGCAATCCTTATATCAGACAAATTAGATTTTAAACCAAAGACTATAGTAAGGGATGAAGAGGGACACTATATCATACTGAAAGGGTCTATCCAACAAGATCTAACAATTATAAATATTTATGCTAACTTGGGAGCAGCCAATTATATCAACCAATTAATAACACAAAGAAATACATTGATAATAATACAATAATAGTAGGGGACCCCACTCACAGCAATGGACAAATCATCAAAGAGAAGATCAACAAGGAAACAGAGTTTTGAATGACACACTGGACCAGATGGATTTCACAGATATATACAGAGCATTCCATCCTAAAGCAACAGAATACACATTCTTCTCGAGTGCACATGGAACATTCTCCAGAATAGATCACGTACTGGGTCACAAATCAGGTCTTAAACAGTATCAACAGATTGAAATTATTCCCTGCATATTTTCAGACCACAATGCTTTGAAACTTGAACTGACTCACAAGAGGAAATTTGGAAGGAACTCAAATACTTGGGAGATTAAAGAGCATCCTACTAAAGAATGAATGGGTCCACCAGGGAATTAAAGAAGAATTTTAAAAATTCTTGGAAACAAATAAAAATGAAAACACAACTGTTCAAAACTTTTCAGATGCAGCAAAGGCGGTCCTAAGAGGGAAGTACATAGCAATGCAAGCCTTTCTCAAGAAACTAGAAAAGTCTCAAATACACAAGCTAACCTTACACTTAAAGGTGCTGGAAAAAGAACAGCATACAGAACCTAAACCGAGCAGGAGAAGAGAAATAATAAAGATTAGAGCAGAAATGAATGGAATAGGGATGACTGGGTGGCTCAGTCGGTTAAGAGTCTGCCTTCAGCTCAGGTCATGATCCCAGGGTCCTAGGATGGAGTCCCACATCGGACTCCTTGCTCAGCAGGGAGCCTGCTTCTCCCTCTGCCTGCCACTCCCCCTGCTTGTGCTCTCTCTCTCTCTCTGTCAAATAAATAAATAAAATCTTGGGGAAAAAAAGAAATAAATGAAATAGAAACCAAAAGAATAGTAGAACAGACCAACAAAACTATAAGCTGGTTCTTTAAAGAATTAATAAGACCAATAAACCCCTGGCCAGACTTATCAAAAAGAAAAGAGAAAGGATCCAAGTAAATAAAATCATAAATGAAAGAGGAGAGATCATGACCAACACCAAGAAAACACAAACAATTTTAAGATCATACTATGAGCAACATGCCAACAAATTAGGCAATCTGGAAGAAATGGATGCATTCCTAGAAATTTATAAACTACCAAAACTGAAACAGGAAAAATAGAAAACCTAAACAAACCTATAACCAATAAGGAAATTGAAGCAGTAATCAATCTCCCATCAAACAAGAGTCCAGGGCCAGATGGCTTCCCAGGGGAATTCTACCAAACATTTAAAAAAGAACTAATACCTATTCTTCTGAAGTTCTTTCAAAAAAGAGAAATGGAAGGAAAACTTCCAAACTCATTGTATGAGGCCAGCATTACTTTGATCCCAAAACCAAAGACCCCACCAAAGAGAATTACAGAACAATATCCTTGATGACCATGGATGCCAAAATTCTCACCAAGATACTAGCTAATAGGATCTAACAGTACATTAAGAGGATTATTAACCACCACCAAGTGGGATTTATTCCTGGACTGCAAGGTTGATTCAACGTCTGCAAATCAATCAATGTGATACACTACATTAATAAAAGAAAGAACAAGAACCATATTATCCTCTCAATAGATGTGGAAAAAGCATTTGACAAAGTACAGCATCCTTTCTTGATTAAAACTCTTCACAGTGAAGGGATAGAGGGTACATACCTCAATATCATAAAAGCCATCTATGAAAAACCCACAGTGAATACCATGCTCAATGGGGAAAAACTGAGAGCTTTCCCCCTAAGGTCAGGAATGCGGCAGGGATGTCCACTCTCACCACTGCTATTCAACATAGTACTAGAAGTCCTAGCCTCAGCAATCAGACAACAGAAAGAAATAAAAGGCATCCGAATCGGCAAAGAAGAAGTGAAACTCTCACTTTTTGCAGATGATATAATACTTTATGTGGAAAACTCAAAAGAGTCCACCCCAAAACTGCTAGAACTCATACAGGAATTCAATAAAGTGGCAGGATATAAAATCAATGCACAGAAATCAGTGGCATTTCTATACACCAACAAGACAGAAGAAAGAGAAATTAAGGAGTCGATCCCATTTACAATTGCACGCAAAACCATAATATACCTAGGAATAAATCTAACCAAAGCAACAAAGGATCTGCACCCAGAAAACTATAGCATACTCATGAAAGAAATTGAGGAAGACACAAAGAAATGGAAAAACGTTCCATGCTCATGGATTGGAAGAACAAATACTGTGAAAATGTCTATGCTACCTAGAGCAATCTACACATTTAATGCAATCCCCATCAAAATACCATCAACATTTTTCAAAGAAATGGAACAAATAATCCTAAAATTTGTATGGAACCAGAAAAGACCCTGAATAGCCAGAGGAATGTTGAAAAAGAAAGGCAAATTGTAGCATCACAATTCCAGACTTCAAGCTCTTATTACAAAGCTGTCATCATCAAGACAGTATGGTACTGGCACTAAAACAGACACACAGATCAATGAAACAGAACAGAGAGCCCAGAAACAGACCCTCAGCTCTATGATCAACTAATCTTCGACAAAGCAGGAAAGAATGTCCAATGGAAAAAAGACAGTCTCTTCAACAAATGGGGTTGGGAAAATTGGACAGCCACATGCACAAGAATGAAACTGGACCATTTCCTTACACCACACACAAAAACAGGCTCAAAATGGATGAAAGACCTCAATGTGAGACAGAAATCCATCAAAATCCTAAAGGAGAACACAGGCAGCAACCTCTTCGACCTCAGCCGCAGCAACTTCTTCCTAGAAACATCGCCAAAGGTAAGGGAAGCAAGGGCAAAAATGAACTATTGGGACTTCATCAAGATAAAAAGCTTTTGCACAGCAAAGGAAACAGTCAACAAAACCAAAAGACAACTGACAGAATGGGAGAAAATTTCTCCAAAGAGGACATCCAAATGGCCAACAGACACATGAAAAAGTGCTCAACATCGCTCGGCATCAGGGAAATCCAAATCAAAACCTCAATGAGATACCACCTCACACCAGTCAGAATGGCTAAAATTAACAAGTCAGGAAACGACAGATGTTGGCAAGGATGCAGAGAAAGAGGAACCCTCCTACACTTTTGGTGGGAATGCAAGCTGGTGCAGCCACTCTGGAAAACAGTATGGAGGTTCCTCAAAAAGTTGAAAATAGAGCTACCCTACAACCCAGCAATTGCACTACTGGGTATTTACCCCAAAGATACAAATGGAGTGATCCGAAGGGGTACGTGCACCCCAATGTTTATAGCAGCAATGTCCACAATAGCCAAACTAAGGAAAGAGCCTAGATGTCCATCGACAGATGAATGGATAAAGAAGATGTGATATATATATATACATATATATATGTGTGTGTGTGTGTGTGTATATATATATATGTATATATATATATGGAATATTATGCAGCCATCAAAAAATGAAATCTTGCCATTTGCAATGACGTGGATGGAACTAGAGGATATTATGCTAAGAGAAATAAGTCAGTCAGAGAAAGACATGTATCATATGATCTCACTGATATGAGGAATTTGAGAAACAAGACAGAGGATCATAGGGGAAGGGAGGGAAAAATAAACAAAATGAAACCAGAGGGGGAGACAAACCATAAGAGACTCTTAATCTCAGGAAACAAACTGAGGGTTGCTGGAGTGGAGGGGGTTGGGAGGGATAGGGTGGCTGGGTGATGGACATTGCAGAGGAAAGGTACTATGGTGAGCACTGTGAATTGTGTAAGACTGATGAATCACAGACCTGTACCCCTGAAACAAAAAATACATTGTATGTTAATAAAAAAGTTTTTTAAATAAATAAATATAAGAACTGAAACCATAAATCTCCTAGAAGAAAACACAGAGAAAATTCTTCTTGACATTGATCTTGGCAATTATTTTTTCTGGATAAGACACAAGTAATAACAACAACAACACAAAACACAGTAAAAAAGCACAAGTAATAAAAACAACAAAATTAGTAAATGGGAGTGCATCAAATAAAAAAGCTCTGCACAGCAAGAGAAAAAACCAACAAAATGAAAAGGTACCCTACAGAATGGAAGAAAATATTTGCAAATCATATAACTGATAAGGATTAATATCCAAAATATTTAAAGAACTCATATAACCCCAATAGTAAAAAAACAAACTATGGAGAGAGGAACTGAATAGACATTTTTCCAAAGACGACATACAAATAGCCACAGGTGTATGAAAAGATGCTCAAAATCACTAATCATCAGGAAAATGCAGATCAAAACCACAAGGTACCATTTCACATCTGTTAGAATAGCTATCATCAAAAAGACAAGAGATAACAAATGTTGACGAGGATGTGGAACAAAGGAAACCCTTGCACACTGTTGGTGGGAATGGAAATTCGTTCAGTCACTGTGGAAAACACGATGGAGGTTCATCAAACAATTAAAAATAGGGGCGCCTGGGTGGCTCAGTCAGTTAAGTGTCTGACTCTTGATTTTGGCTCAGGTCATGATCTCAGGGTCCTGAGATCAAGAGCCGAGTCTGACTCTGCGCTCAGTGGAGAATCTGTTTGAGATTCCCTCCCTGTGCCCCTCTCCACCCCCAGCTCTCTTTCTCTCTCCCGCTCCCTCCCTAAAAATAAATAAATAAATCTTTTTTAAAAAATTAAAAATAGAACTGCTATATAATCCAGCAATCCCTTTCTGGGTGTATCTCCAAAGGAAATGAAAATAAGTTCTCAAAGAGATATCTGCTCTCCCGTGTTCATTGCAGCATTATTCACGATAGCCAAGATATGTAAACAGTATCTATCAATGAATGAATGTATAAAGAATATGTGGTGTGTGTGTGTGTATATATATACACATATATGTACATATATGTGTGTATATATATACACATATATGTACATATATATACATATACATACACACATATATATACATATATACATATATACATATATATAGTGGAATATATATTCCACTATATATAGATACATATATATACACATATATATACATATATATACACACATATATGTATATATGTATACACATATTCCACTATATATACATATATGTGTATATATGTATACACATATATGTATATATATACATATATAGTGGAATATATATACATATATACACATATATACATATATATACATATATAGTGAACTATATATGCATATATATACATATATATATACACACATATATAGTGGAACACACACACACATATATATATATATATATATATATATATATATATACACACACATATATATATAGTGGAATATTATTCAGTCATGAGAAAGAAGGAAATCCCGCCATTTGCAATATAACATGGATGGACCTTGATGGGCATGATGCTAAGTGAAATAAGTCAGACAAATACTGTATGATATCACTTACATGTGGAATCTAAGAAAGCTGAATTCATAGAAACAGAGAGTAGAGTGGTGGTTACCAGGCGCTAGAGGGGAAGTGGAAGGAGATGGAGAGATGTTGGTCAAAGGGTACACACTCCCACTTATAAGATGAATAAGTTCTAGGGATCTCATGTACGTCATGGTGATTATAGTTAATAATACTGTAGTATATACTTGAAAGTTGCTAAGTGAGTAAATCTTAAGTGCTCTCACCACAAAAAAGAAGTGGCAACTATGTGACATGATAGACGTATTAGCTAACATTATGATGGTAATAATTTTGCAATATCTTAGTGTATAAAATCAACACATTTGTGCACCTTACGCTTACATAATGTTATCTGTCAATTATGTCTCAATAACCTGGGGAAAAAAGTTTGCACTCAAAAATTAATTAATTACCTAGCCTTTGATTAAATCTATTTAGTTGTATATATGATGTGACATCTGAATGCTTTATTTTTTTTTAGGTTTTTATTTAAATTCCAGTTAGTTAACATACAGTGTATTGTTAGTTTCAGGTGTACAATTTAGTGATTCAACACTTATATACAACACCAGGTGCTCATCACAACGCATGTACTCCTTCATCCCGATCACCTATTTAACCCACTCCTATCCACCTCCCCTCTAGTAACTATCTGTTTGTTCTCTATAGTTAAGGGCCTGTTTCTTGGTTTGCTGCTCTCTTTTTTTCCCCTATGATGGTTTGTTTTGTTTCTTAAATTCCACATATGAATGAAATCATATGGTATTTGTCTTTCTCTGACTGACTTACTTAGCTTAGTATAATACTCTATCTCTAGCTCCATCCATGTCATTGCAAATGGCAAGATTTCATTCTTTTTTATGGCTGAGTAATATTCCATTATATACATACACCATATCTTCTTTATCCATTCATCAGTTGATGGACATTTGGGCCCTTTCCATAGTTTGGCTACTGTTGATAATGCTGCTATAACAGGGTGCATGTATCCCTTCAAATTAGAATGCTTTAGACAGAAATCAGAGGTCGTATTAGGCTGGAACACTTAGTACTATTCTATAATTAGTCAGTAATTTATAATGGAGTAGTTGTTAAATGAATACTGGCTATATAATCTTGCCAAGAGTAACTTGGCTTTATCAAAATTTAACCTCAATTTTTATACATAATGATGTTAAATCTTATTTTGAAACTTGAGTAAATGTATTATCTGTATGCACACCATTATTACTATTGACATCTTTTTAAAAAATGTTTTGAACTCTTTATCTAATAATGAGGCCAAAAAAACTTAGATCCAAGTCATGTGTGCTCTGACATTAATGTCAGAGATGTCTTTCTAAGTTTTTCAATACCTTCGAGGATAAATATAAACCCCTTAGCTATTCAAGATTTAACTGTGATCTACATCACTAGGCTTATCTGTGTTGTACTCTCAGGTGTGCTCTTTATTCTAGCCATAAGAGAATTCCAGCAGTTCCTAAAATGCACCATACAATTGTTGCTTTCCAGTTTGCTAACGGCTAGTTTCTCTATCCAAATGACTGTTTCCTTTTCATTCTTCATAAAGATATTTTCTAGCCTTCTGGTCAACTATCCCTTCTCCCAGGAAGCCATCCCTAACTCTTGTTTATTATAGATACTCCTCTTCTGTGTGCCCACAACAGAAACTGAGCCCACTTCTGTTACATTTATTAATCTCAACTGTTACAATTGGCTTACTTACTAGAAGCTCAAAATTAGAGGTTGTATCTTATTTATACCAAACATAATATGGTTCCTGGATCTTAATAGGCACTCAATAATTATATTTGCTTGATTGAATTAACAAAATATCGGTAATTTACTATAACTCAAACAAAATTAATTAATTTACTTTTTTAAGATTTTATTTATTTATTTGACAGAGAAAGAGATAGGGAGAGCAGGAACCCAAGCAGGGGGAGTGGGAGAAGCAGTCTCCCTGCTGAGCAGGGAGCCCGGTGTGGTGCTCGATCCCAGGACCCTGGGATCATGACCTGAGCCGAAGGCAGACGCTTAATGACTGAGCCACCCAGGCGCCCCTCAAACAAAATTAATTTAATTTTTTAGAATTATACTAATTGATTTGCTATGCAGGTTATAAAGCAATAATGAAAGGTATCTATTGATATTAAGCAGGGAAAAGAAAAGAAAAGAATGAAATTTATCTGGGAAACACTCCATCAACAAGAACATAATTTACAAATTATTTACTCTTCTTGAACTTATCTTAAAATTGATGCAGAACAAATTATTTGCTTTGATCACTACTACCTTGCAATTGGTCAAGAAGCACAACAGCTATACGGTGCTGGGCTTGAATTAGTTCAAGATGCAAATCCATCATGAAAGAATTTGGTGTGACTGGTTTGCAAATGTCTCCATCTATGTCCTGGGTGTACTTTGGTGGGATTGAAGCAAAAATAAAAAAAGAAATACAGTTATCAAAACATACTAAAAATAGCTCTATCCTATTACCACTCAAGTTATCATTTTACTCTACGCCATTAAATTCTGCTCATTTCTCAACTCTTTGCAATCTGGTTCACATGCTAATAAACCTGCTTTTCAAGTTCACCAGTGGCCTCTTCAGTAACAAATTTAAAGACTCCTCGCTCTCCTTGATTTCTTCTGGGAAGAGGGGAATAGATTTCTGGCCTATGAGAATGAGGCCACCACAAATCACGCTTTGCTCACCTACTTGCAAAGCCAGCCCTCTTCCTAGCTAAGTAACAAACACTTCAATTTCATGTAAGAGTTTCCCATTTACCTTGGCATAGCAATGGTCAACCACTGATGATCCATTTGGCAAAGTAGTTAACATGCAATTCAAATTTATTCCATCAATTGCTTTGTCAAGAAGTTCATAAGCCAAGAATAACTGTTCCACAGGTTTCTTCTAAAGTAATTTTATAAACAAAACAGAAAAATAACACGTAAGGAAAAATCACATACAACATTTTCAAACTTCTTTCAATAATAATTCAAACCAAGTAATAAATTGAAATAGTCTATCCAATATCAACAATGTTATATTTTTTACTAAGTGTATTTGTCTTTTTTTTTTAAGATTTTATTTATTTATTTGACAGAGAAAGAGATAGCGAGAGAAGGAACACAAGCAGGGGGAGTGGGAGGAGAAGCAGGCTTCCCGCTGAGCAGGGACCCCGATGTGGGACTTGATCCCAGGACACTGGGATTATGACCCGAGCCGAAGGCAGACGCTTAACAACTGAGCCACCAAGGCACCCAGTGTATTTGTCTTTGATTAAATGTGGAGTACTACTGATAAAAGTGAAATAATAAATACAATTCATCATTTTTCCAAATATAAATTAAGCTTTTCATAAACTTGTATATATCTTCCTTTTGTGGTTTTCAAAATTCTGACTGTACCAAATGTATAGGTAAATTTTTAAAATACAACCCTCATAATTTGTCATTTTCACACACTTCATTTTGAAAGTTAATTTTTTTTTAAATCTCAGAGCTGGAAATTTAGATGTAGAGGCCATCAAATCCAATGATGTATATCATGATTTTCAAAAACTAAATATCTTTACATTCTAATTATTCTCATAGAGAGACAAATACTGAGAATAATATAACGAGCATCTGGCTTTGTTCAAACTTTCAAATTTCACATATTTCTCCAGAAAATTTTTAGGAAATAAAGCAAACACATACGTGCAGATAATTGAAACCCTCTATAGAACTGTCCACATGACAATCTTTTTCTCTGCTCCTAAAGGAAGCCACTGTGCTTTGGTTTTTACCATTATTTGGTATGTTTTTAAACTTTACCACATGTGTATCTATTAACAATATGCAATATTGCTTGCCTACTTTTTAATTCTGTCAGAAAATTTTGCAGTTCACTTTATACGCTCAAACATATGTTGTTGCAATTTTTTCATGCTGGTGTATGTAACTCAACATGTCGAGTTTGGTTAGGAACACAGAACAACTGGAGATACTCGCAAGCAGAAAGGGATTGGATACACAGAAATAGAGGCGTCTATCACTGTTGGAAGGCCTGGGGGGACAAAGGCCAAGGAAGCTGCCAGTGACAATTTGGCTGCACGCACGAGCCTCTGTGAATCTAAGAATCAAGGAGCAGCTGACAACAGCTGCGAGTGTCTGTCACACCACGAGCGCCAAGTGAATTGCAAGAGCTTGCCCAGCACCTCTGGTAAACAAACTTCTTCCATCTGCCGCTGCCAAGGAAGAACTCTGTCTTCCCTTCATTATACATTCCTGCAAATGCCCTTCATTGGAAGACTAACCTAGAAGCACGCAGAAATGAGATGCTGGGAAATGCAGTTCCAGCTTTTCCCCTGTGACAAAAGAAGGTGACTAAAGAAGGGAAGGGTAAGGATGCCAAGCTGACTCTAGTTCAAGCCCACACTAATTCATTCATCCTCACGACCACAATGAAATGGTGTGATGCTGAGGAACATGTCACAATATATTTATCCACTCTTCTACCGATGGGCATTTAGATTGCTATTACTAAAAATGTGTAATGCATTGTACGAGTCTGTGGATTGAGACAGGCTGGTATTTGCTTTACAGTCCTTATGCCTTTTTTATCTGCTTTCTTTCTCAGCTATCTAAGATCTCTAGGACATGTTGAATAAAAGAATGACAGCTATCCTAGGTCGTTACCTCAGTATAAAGGGATTGCTTTTAATCTTTTACTATAGGTATAACATTCATTACAGGTCTTTGAATGATACCCTTTATGGGAAAAAAAATTATCCTCTATTCCTGACTTAAGAGTTATTTTTTGGGCGCCTGGGTGGCTCAGTCATTAAGCGTCTGCCTTCGGCTCAGGTCGTGATCCCAGGGTCCTGGGTTCAAGTCCCACGTCGGGCTCCCTGCTCAGCGGGGAGCCTGCTTCTCCCTCTCCCACTCCCCCTGCTTGTGTTCCTGCTCTCCCTATCTCTCTCTCTGTCAAATAAATAAATAAAATCTTTTTTAAAAAAGAGTTATTTTTTAAAGATGGCTGTTGAATTTTGTCAACTGCTCTTGTTGCATCTTTTTATCTAGTGAGGTAGTCGTATTTCTTCCTGTCGTCTGCTAATGTGGCGTATTGCATTATATTTTCTAATGTTAAATCATCCTTGCATTCCTGGAATATACACAATTTGATTACACACATCCATTCAAAGATATATAGATATATATCTCCATTCAAGAATCACAGGCCCAGGGAGGTTCTCATGCAACTCAAGTAATGTAAATTCAAAAAACAGACCTACGTGAAGGCAGGCCCAGGATTATAAATCATTAGGAAGAAAGACTCTCTCCCACCCACCCACCTCCTGTACCCATGTGGAGATACCTCCCCATACAAATAGGCAGACTGGTTTTCTTCTGGTCTCCATTCTCTAGAATGTGGTCTTTTGGAGGTCATAATTTTAATGTGTAAGTCTCAGTTCCAAACCCCCATCTTTCATGTGCCCAAGCTTCATATCTTGTCACTGAATGGCTGTTAATCTGAGCTTTTTTATAAGTGAGCCCATCAACCAACTGCAGCATCTACTCATAAAATGACCATTCTAGTTTTCAGTTCCCCTTTCTGGGCCCCTGGAATTTATCTTACTTTCTTGTGAGCTCCACAATGTGCTTGAGGATATTTGTTCAATTCTGCCCAAAATTTCTAGGTGCTTTGTAGCAACGGGGTTTTCAGCTCACCCAGTTTGCCCTTTTTCTAGAAACAGAAGTCTCTAAGGATGCCTTTTTAACACCAAAAAATTTCAAAGACCCTCCTCCACACGCACCTACATTCTATCATCAACATCATCACCATCACTATCACTTTTGTTATCTTTGTCATGATCATAGCTAACATTTAATTAAACTATGTTCCAGATACTGGGCTAAACGCTTTACATGGACTAATTTTTTAATTACCATTATCCTATGAGGTAGATACATACGAATTATTGTAATTTTACAATACATTTATTGAAAGAACTAGCTGCTATGTATTCAGTAAAACTTTTTAATAAGCTTTGAATGTGATTACAATAAACATCTCATTTTTTTAAATAGTTGCATGTATATATGCAAGATATACAATTTATCCCACCTACAATCTCTGATAGGTGAGCATACAGATTTTGGATTCTCCTTACAATAAATTCTCACTTCTCTCCATTTCACTCCCCTCCAGATGGGTCTGAGACCCTAAGTTAAGATTCAGTGCTCTACATAAAACATAAGAAAAACTGAGTAGCTACCATGTGCCAGGTACTGGTTTCTGCAACATTACCAATACCTCATTTAAACTATATAACTTAATACCAGTAGAATTGATTCTATTGTTATAATTTCACAGATGAGGATACTTATATTCAAACAGATGAAATAATTTGCTCAAGATCACACAGTCAATTTAGAGCCAAGATTCAACTCTGGGAAAGAGAAACCCTCCTACACTGTTGGTGGGAACGCAAGTTGGTGCAGCCACTCTGGAAAACAGTATGGAGGTTCCTCAAAAAGTTGAAAATAGAGCTACCCTATGACCCAGCAATTGCACTACTGGGTATTTACCCCAAAGATACAAATGGAGTGATCCGAAGGGGTACGTGCACCCCAAAGTTCATAGCAGCAATGTCCACAATAGCCAAACTGTGGTAAGAGCCAAGATGTCCATCGACAGATGAATGGATAAAGAAGAAGTGGTATATATACACAATGGAATATTATGCAGCCATCAAAAGGAATGAGATCTTGCCATTTGCAACGACATGGATGGAACTGGAGGGTGTTATGCTGAGTGAAATAAGTCAATCAGAGAAAGACATGTATCATATGACCTCACTGATATGAGGAATTCTTAATCTCAGGAAACAAACTGAGGGTTGCTGGAGTGGTGAGGGGTGGGAGGGATGGGGTGGCTGGGTGATAGACATTGGGGAGGGTATGTGCTATGGTGAGCACTGTGAATTGTGTAAGACTGATGAATCACAGACCTGTACCTCTGAAACAAATAATACATTATATGTGAAAATAAAAAAAAAAAGGAGATAGTAGGAAGGAGAAAATGACGGAGGGGATATCGGAGGGGGAGACGAACCATGAGAGACTATGGACTCTGAGAAACAAACTGAGGGTTCTAGATGGGAGGGGGTGGGGGGATGGGTTAGCCCAGTTATGGGAATTAAAGAGGGCACGTATTGAATGGAGCACTGTGTGTTATACGCAAACAACGAATCATGGAACACTACATCAAAAACTAATGATGTATGGTGATTAACATAACATAATAAAATAAAATTTTAAAAAATTTTAGCATCTGGTGAATCCTTAGGTCACACCAACAAACCACCTGTACTACATCTACCATATGCCACAGTACGGCTGGGCAGGTTGCCTACCGCACAATTTTAGGGGGTACCATTCATGCTGTTATCATCATAGATTTGTATATTTATTTTGGCAATTACCCAGCAAATGGCAATAAATCATATCAAGGAAAGGGTACATTTTTCTAATTTAAATAAGAGTAGCAATAGTTCATAAACGGTCTTCAGCTTCATTTGAGAAAACTGCCACCTTCTATGAAACTCATTTTATTTAGTGGCTTTAATTGCCAGAAATTTTCCACCTGAAGCTAAAATCTAGCACTTTGTAACTTCTATTACTATTCTTATTCCTGCCCTATGAAGCCTCAGAGAATAAGTGCTGGCCCACTAAGCCAGTGATTCTGAAATTCTAGTTTCCTTAAGAATCTATCTGGGGACGGTGCCTGGGTGGCTCAGTCGGTTAAGTGTCTGCCTTGGGCTCAGATCATGATCCTGGGGTCTTGGGATCAAGCCCCACGAAGGGAACCTGCTTCTCCCTCTCCCTCTGCCGCTCCGCTTGCTTGTTCTCGCTCTCTCTCAAATAAATAAATAAATAATCTTTAAAAAAAATAACCTACCTGGGGGAATTTTAAGAGGAAAATACCTGTAATTATAAACTTTTAACACCCCACAACTGAAATTATGATTCCATATGCCTTAAATGGGAAATAGAAAGCTGTATATTTAGCAAGCACTATAAATGATCCCTGGAAAAACCATTGGCAGACAGCTGTTATGCCTCCTCAATCTCTTGTGAATTTCAAACATACTGTCCCCAATTTAAGATTTCTCAACTCTAGCTCTCTCAAGACACAATGCTACATAAAGAACTCAAAATTGCATTCCCTAAAACCTATCATTAGAAGAAAGTAAATTCAGAATGATCCCTCAGTCCTCTAGTATATTCATGATATTTGATTGGTACCCAGTTACAGGACTTGCATATTTTATGCATTAGAAAAATATCTTTTATACAAGTATCCTGAAGAAACTTTTTTTTAAAATCAAACATAGCATAGTGACTAAATACCTGGACGTTGAAGGCAATACACCTAAGTTCAAATCTACTTACTATGCAATCTTTTTTTCTTTAAATTTTTTATTATTATGTTATGTTAATCACCATACATTGCATCATTAGTTTTTGATGTAATGTTCCATGATTCATTGTTTGTGTAAACACCCAGTGCTCCATTCAATATGTGCCCTCTTTAATGCCCATCACCAGACCAACCCATCCCCCCACCCTCTCCCCTCCAGAACCCTCAGTTTGTCTCTCAGAGTCCATCATCTCTCATGGTTCGTCTCCCCCTCCGATTCCCCCACTTCATTCTTCCCCTCCTGCTATCTTCTTCTTCTTTTTTTTACTTACTATGCAATCTTGAGCAAGTTAGATGTGTAGCAAAAATCATCACTATGACTACCACAGATCAACTGGAGTGAATCTCACAAACACAATACTGAGATAAAAAGCAAGCTGCAGTCACACTATGACTTTATATATATATATATATAAATTTAAAAGCAATACTCCCTACTTTCTGGGAAAAACGCACATACATAATAAAAGTATGCCTGGAATTTACAGTCATTATATTTAGAATACCAGTTACTGCTAGGCAGGAAGAAAGGTGATATGATCAAAGGAGTTAGTGGATGAGTTTCAACTGTACTAATAATGTACTGTTTCTTAAGGGGAAATGGGTCTGCCTTATAACATTCTTTATAATTTTATGACATATATTTTAAATTGATTTTTCAGAGAAAATATAGCAATTATGAGTAGTAACATTTAGCAACAGGAAAAGTGCTGATGAAATAATGTTAGGAAAAAAACATCAGAATGCTACTATGCTAAAAAATATAAAAAAAGACTAGAAGAGAATACAAAAAATAATATTTCAGTCTATATAGTGAAATTGCAGATTTTTCATTTTTATACCTCAAAATATCCTCTAATGTTAATACAACTTTTGTAATTTAAAATTATAATTTTTGAATTAATCAGGCAAACAAAAATATAGATCACTGGCTTCCTCTCTAGAAAAGTATTTTTCAATAGTAGTCCATGAACACTAGTGTCCTAAGCAGTTATTCCATAGGGCGTAAAATGGGTTTTATTTTCAAGTAATGGAATATATGGTATTCTATATCTCCTTGGAAAACTACAATGCTCATAAGCAAATGAAGGCCTCTGAGAAGTCTTATAGTAAAGAACCTGTTGTGTTTAATCCAAAGTCACCCAAAGTTACTTGACTCTGGCATCCTTTTCTGAAGCACAGTATTAGCATCACATAGGACAGACTTGACAAAATGCTATTCTAGTTCTTGTCTATAAATAAAAGAGTGTTTATAACATATATGACATGGTTCCCTAGACTCCCATTCAGATCTATAGAACAACACAATCTCTGATGGACAGAAATAATTCAAACATTGTAAGAAAAACATAATCAAGAAGAGGAATAGCTATTTATCTCCCTTACCCCCTTTCTTCTCTTAAGGTAACAATCACTAAGAACTTGCCCAGTGCCAGGGACTGTTCTAAGTATCTTTTCAACAGGTAAAACTCATTGAATCCGTCAGAGGAATATGCTGAGCAGGACCTTTCTGCTCCATGAGTCTATGAATCACAACACATTAAAAATACCAGTGGTAATGTAACTACAAATCCTTTCAAGATAATTTACCAGGTTATTTTTAAAGCTGATTGGGATTTTTTTTCTACAGTAAAAGCAAAAGGTAGAAAATGTCCCCTGTAGTTTTCAATGTATGTAGACACTGTAAATTCTCAAATATTAAATATTCAAAATTATTTCTATAATTAACCATTACATATTTACAAATTCAATATTATTTGAAAATCTAAATTCACGTTTTTAATTGTATTTTCTAAAATATCTTTGCAATACCTTTAGTATTGGAAGAATGTCTATGTTCCCTCTCGAAATCCCAAAGAATTCACCAGTTCCTTTTCTTAAAGGTATCTCTGTGGGGGGGGGGGAAGGAAAAGAAGGAAGGAAGGAACAGAAGAGGAAGGAAGGGAAGAGGAGAAGAAAAGGGTAAAAGTAGGAAGAAGAGGAGTGAGAAGGAGAGAAGAAACAAAGGGAAAGAAGGAAGGACCAGAGGAAAGAAGAGGAGGAAGGAAAAAAATGTCAACATAGCAGGGAATCATAATCCTAAAAAATGTTATGCCAAATTGGTTACCTTTTTGATTACTCATGATTTTAGAAATGATTCAACACTCAGAAGTTGACTAAACACAAAATTATTTCTTCCATATAATTACATTTTGTCTTTATATAAGTTAATTTAAAAGCATCTTGCAGTACAACAAACAGAATTAAAAATCCTGATTATTAACAGGTAATATTATGGTAAAGAGACTGGTCTTTCTATAAGGTCTATAAAGTCCATTGAAAAGCATTCACAAAACAGTGTAAAGGCCTTATGAATTTGGACAAATATCAGACAAGGCTGGTTTGAGTGAAACAAAAATAAACCATAAATATATGGCAATGCTAGTTTCCTATTTTAAAATGTACTCAATAATTTAAATAATCCATTACTTAATAAACAGTCCAATAAACATTTTGAATCAGATTGCCATAATTAATATACAAGAATGACTTATACTTTGTATTTTTATGTGCCAATAAGATTATGATAATAATGTTGGAAAAGGTGTAAGAATTTATATATCTAAATGGGGACAACCCCTTATATAAACATAGATTTTTCTATTTATAAATGGATCATGCTCCAATATCAATTAGTTCTTTAGAAATGAAACACTTTAGCAAAGAATCAACAAATTGCATTTAATTTATAATTAAACAGAGTATAAAATACAACAAAACAATAGTCTCCCAAAAGTAATAATAAACAAAATAAAATTGAATAAGAAATAGACTTCAAAAAAAAAAAAGTAATCATTGGGCCTTTTGTTTTCAGTAACAGGTAACCTGGAAAAATTCTCCTGACTAGAGAGCACTAGAAAAGCTGAGGGGCACCTGGGTGGCTCAGGCATTAAGCGTCTGCCTTCGGCTCAGGTCGTGATCCCAGGGTCCTGGGATTGAGCCCCGCATCGGGCTCCCTGCTCCACGGGGAGCCTGCTTCTCCCTCTCTCACTCCCCCTGCTTGTGTTCCCTCTCTCGCTAAGTCTCTCTCTGTCAAATAAATAAAATCTTTAAAAAAAAAAAAAAAGAAAAGCTGAAAAAATTTTATTTCTTCATCTGTAAGCAAAGAAGATCATGAAAATATAAATATAGAGCTAGGATCTTGAGAAAAGAGTATCACCTGGATCTTGGGAAGAGAGCCCAGGGACTAAAGAATGGCATTAGAGCTACCTTCCCAACTGAGGACTTTTGTCAATTCTGAAATGGAAAGCTGAGAAGCTGAGTAATGCTTCTGACAGCCCTGAGAACTAAAGCAACAGAGATTAGGATCCAGAGCCACTAAGAGTAAGAAGCCAGAAGAGGCTGCATCCCAGGACTTAGGGTAAATGGAAAGTAAGTCAACAGGAGAGCATCTCAGCTTCAAATTATCTTAATCTCTCAAACTGGACTAATAGGATCCTAGAGTAATAATGTCTTCATGCATCTAGTAAAAGCAAGCATAATCTTCTCTGGAAGAACATTAACCTCATCTTCTAAGGCTTCAAGTTATTTCTATATTTGGCAAATATAATGTCTACCACACAATCAAAAATAGCCAGAGTAACCAAAAAGCTGATGAAGTAATTCTTCACTTAAGAACTCAATATAGTAAGTGCAGGAGGAATGACAGAAGTTTGAAGCCCTTTCTGGCTTCTCACTCCCACTCCTCCAGTAGCCTTCAATCAATGACAGATAAGAGTTGTATAAATATCTCAACCTCCCAGCTCTCTGGGGCAGGTTCTATACAGTCTCCTAGAGGTGTCTCATGGGAAAAAGTCCTAAACCTACAACAGTAGCCTTCTCCTTAACTTACTGTACTTTGTATTGCCTTCCTTTCCTTTTCTGTCTCACTTCTCCACACGACCACCCTGCTTCCCTAGATAACTACTTCATTCAACAACTTGTCTCAGAATCTACATCTGGGGAAAACAACCTAGGAAAAAGGTCAGGCTGACAATAGCTGAACTCACTGGTAAGTCTTTACAACACAACATGTGGGATAACTAGGCATTATATGCTTCCTGATTCAACACAACAGGGAATAAACAGCACCACCTATGAAGTATTCTTGCCAAGTGTATAAGATATTGGCAGGAATTCTTTTTGATAAGATACCACTTGAATCTAAGCAAGCCTCTAGATCCAACTACCAGCTAGAGAAACAAGCTAATACCACAAAGACACAAAGAGCCAAATCCAGAATGTGGGGAATCCTACAAGATGACAAATCAATTTCTTCAAAAAACAAATGGCTTGAAAGGGGGAGGAGGAAAGGAACTGTTATAGATTAGAAAGAGAGACTCAAAAAAATGTAAGAAAGTAAAATGTATGAGCTTATTTGGATCCTGATTGGAACAAGCCAACTTGGGATTTTTTTTTTAATTAATTAATTTATTTATTTAACAGAGAAAGAGACAGCGAGAGAGGGAACACAAGCCGGGGGAGTGACAGAGGGAGAAGCAGGCTTTCCGCAGAGCAGGGAGCCTGATGCGGGGCTCGATCCCAGGACCCTGGGATCATGACCTGAGCTGAAGGCAGACACCTAATGACTGAGCCACCCAGGCGCCCCGTAACTTAAGATATTTTTAATTTAGTCAGGGACATAGGAATTTTCCCCTAATTTTGTAAAGTATAGTAATAATGGCATTATAGTTTTGTAAAACAAAACAAAATACTTATCTGTTACATAGACAAACCAACACATACACACACACACACACTGAGGTATTTCCTGGTGAAATGACATGATGTCTGCTTTAAAACACTCCAGAGGAAAAAATGTGTTACAGGAAGAAATGAAATAAGATTGGCAAAATGTTCATAATATTGGTACTGGATAATAGGTACATGGTAACTTATTTCATCTCTCTCTATTTGAAATTCTGCATTATAAAAATTTTAAGAAAGGAAAGGTATTTTAAGACAGGACATTTCAAAAAAAATAGGACTTCAGACCATTGAATGTATTAGACAGCCAGAGACCTTTAGCCAGTAGTTCTCAAACTTTGATGTATACCAAAATCACCAGATAAACTAATAAAGACTAGAAAGGCCCAGGCTAGATGAAGTAGGATAGGATCTGGGCCTTTGTATTTTTAACAAGTTCCCAAGTGATACTGATGCCAATCAAAATTTGAGAACCATGGCTCTAAACTTCCATCTGCTAAGCCACACTCAACAACTGAGGACAGCAGAGCAAGATTAATGAATCTCTGGGAAAACAATTACTATGATAATTACTTTACTACAAAGTCCCTCAAATGTGATACCCACTATGTAAGAGGGGCAGAAGAGGAAAGGAAACACCCACTAACCACACCACCTTACTCCCTACATATGGGTTACTTTCTAAAACAGATGGTTCAAGGGTTCAACCACATGCTGAAGAAAGAAGGTCAGAGCATAAGGCTGTCCTTTGGGAGAAGGAACCTTCTGGAAGGAGAAGAATGCTGGCAGAAAGGGATTGGGGCAGAGAGAGTAGGGAGTGGGTGGGAAATGAGAACAAAAAAAGACGAAGATAAGAGGAAAGGGGGAAAAGAAGAGGAGAAATAAAATAAGTGAAGCCAACAAATTTTAAAAGGAGGGAATCAGAAGATAGGAGAAAATTAAAAAGGAGATAAAATGTAAAACACTGATCCATTCAACAGACATTTATTTAAGTTACCAGTCTGTGTGGGGCAGTGTGGTGGTTACCAAAAATATAACGGCAACCAAAACATGTTCTCTTCCTTCAAGCAACATACACTCTATCGGGAAACGGCAGAGGAGGAAAGGGGATAAAAAGGGGGAAAGAAAAGTAAAAAGAAAGAATGGGGAAGAGGAAGGGAGGTGAAAGTGGTAATGAGGAATGGAGAAGCGGAGTACAGGAGTGAGGAGAAGACAAAAGACACGTATGTGCCACGGAACCATACAGCATATAACCGTTGTATGGTTATTTCTTGGTTCAACCTCTGTTATTTCTATCTCTGGTTATAAATCAAGGAAGCATAGTACTGAAATGCCTAGCTTCCGTTCACAGCAGTTATTCTTTTTTCCAATTTATACTTACACACTCATATGTGTATATGTATATTAGTAACTTCATACTTTTCATTCATTGTATTACCTAGAGATTTTTTAAATTTTCTTCGTGGGTTTCCTAATAACTCCAATATTTCACTTAATCGCAACGTGACCTCTGCTACCACCACAACATCAATGTCTTCCATTTTATAGCAGTGAATTACTTCATTTATCTGCCACAGAAGATAAACCCACTAAAAAGAGACAATCAATTAAAATATTACATTGTTGAGTCACATTTTTTTAAACTTAGGACTTCCTTGAAGTCATCATCTTCTAGACACATGGAAATGTTAGACAGGTAGACACCCCCTTATTGGTACATCTTAATTATAAACATTAATGATCCTAATCAATCTGTTTCTATAAACTTGTAAAGAAGATTCACCTAAGCTTACAATCTGCATATCTATAGCCATGATGGAACATTTAACATCTTTTTTTAACATATCAGTAAAGATGATCAGTATCCTCAAAGTTCTCATTCCCCCTCACAAAGCAGCTGTCGTGATCACTCCCCGAGTCTTCCAAAACAGTGAGGGGGAGGCAGCTGTTTCAAGCTCCATGCTAGGTGGCTTCAAATCTGTCTTTCATGCCTATATCCCCCCAAAGCTTAGCACATAAAATTAGCCATCACACTTTAGGAACTAAAATGAGGAAACAACATTACTTTTTCACTCCATTACCTTTTCAGAGGACATGGTAAAAAGCCCATGTACCCTATGTACAACACATCCAATATGTTACTGTTAAAATGTTTCCTCCTACGTTCCCTGTTTACAATATTCACCTGCTCAACTTTCTCCTTTCCATGAAAGAGCTCTTTGAAATAGTCTAAAGATATTATTGCAGAAAAAAAAAACCCTAAAACTCCTTATCTATTTGTATTCTCTATTATCAACCTTCTTAATGAACTTATCCAAGTTCATGTAACCTTAAACGCACTACATTTATTCCTCTCTTAGAAACCTGAAATACCTTCCCACTCCCCAAAACTAAACTGCAGAAGTGCAGAGAATACACTTAGAAAAAGGCTCAGTCAGCACCACATTTAAAGAATGGTAGTTATGCAGGTGGATAAATAGGGAAAATTTAGATTTGAAGTGTGCATCACAACTTAAATTAGCAGTAATAAAAAGCAAGTGAAAGGAAACAAAAAGGAATACTTTATTAGTACTGATTTTCTGGGTGAATTTTGCATAGTCATTTCTGGGCATATTGATCCTCTGAATTCCTAATTTGCATTTCTGCCATAGGAACATTATCGTGTCCACAACAATTTCTTTATCAGGCTGAACATTCTGAAAACAAAAACAGTAAAGTAATGGTAAGAGTAAGATACACTGTAGATACAGCTATATAGCGTTTAACGTGCTCTATATACCTACTGCAATGGACTGAATGTGTCTATCCAAAATTCCTGTGCTGAAATTCTAACTCCCAATGTGATAATATTGGGAGGTGGGGCCTTCAGCAGGTAATTAGACATGCGGGTGACGCCCTCAAGAGCAAAAATAGTACTCTTATAAAAGGGACTCCAGAGTCTGTCACTTTCTTTCTGCCGAGCAAAGACAGCTATCTATGAACCAGGAGGTGGACCCTCACCAGGCACCAAATCTGCTGGTGCCTTGATCTTGGATTTCTCAGCCTCCAGAACTGTGAGAAGTAAGTGTTCCATGTTTAAGCCACCCTGTCTATGGTATTTTTGTTATGGTAGCCCATACAGACTAAGACTTATACCAATTTATTTAATCTTCATGACAACTCTATGAAGAGAGTACTACTACTATCTTTTTAAATTTTCTGTGTTAAAATAATAAAGAATGGGGAGGGGGATGAATTAGTAAGGGGAGAGGGAGTAGGGAGCTGGGAAAGGATACAAACAAGGAGGAAAGAGAGACATAAAGAAACCAAGAGAACATCACACTGTGTATCAATAGATACCATGAGTATAATGAATACATCTCCTCTCAAATCAGTTATTTGGCTCTTTTCAAAAGAAAAATATAACTAGGGGCACCTGGGTGGCTCAGTTGGTTAAGCAACTGCCTTCGGCTCTGGTCATGATCCTGGAGTCCCGGGATCGAGTCCCGCATCGGGCTCCCTGCTCAGCAGGGAGTCTGCTTCTCCCTCTAACCTTCCTCCCTCTCATGTGCTTGCTCTCTCTCTCTCTCTCATTCTCTCTCCCAAATAAATAAAATCTTAAAAAAAAAGAAAAATATAACTCATTATATCCGAACTAGAAGGATAATGAGTTTATGATTAAAATACACCAAACCTTGAACTTCTTTGGGGCAGCTCTAAGACTTAATTTGCATATGTAGTACCTAGTATGGAACCATAACAGAGATCAATAAATGTTTATTGAATTGAATTGAATGAACTAAGACATACACGATTTTTTTTAAAAGCCGGTAGTAAAAATTCCTTGCCCTGGGGCACCTGGGTGGCTCAGTCAGTTGGGAGTCCCACTCTTGGTCTCAGCTCAGGTCTTGATCTCAGGGTTGTGAGTTCAAGCCCTGCACTAGGTTCCATGCTGGGAACGTGGAGCCTACTTAAAAAAAAAAAAAAATCAAGGGCTCCTGGGTGGCTCAGTCCTTAAGCGGCTGCCTTCGGCTCAGGTCATGATCCCAGAGTCCTGGGATCGAGTCCCACGTGAGGCTCCCTGCTAAGCAGGAAGCCTGCTTCTCCCACTCCCCCTGCTTGTGTTCCTCCTCTCACTGTCTCTGTCTCTGTCAAATAAATAAATAAATAAAATCTTAAAAAAAAAATCGAGATGAACCATGAAAGACTATAGACTCTGAGAAACAAACTGAGGGTTCTAGAGGGGAGGGGGGTGGGGGGAATGGGTATTAAAGAGGGCACATACTGCATGGAGCACTGGGTGTTATACGCAAACAATGAATCATGGAACACTACATCAAAAACTAATGATGTAATGTATGGTGATTAACATAACAAAATTTAAAAACAAAATCTGGCTGGGAGCTATACGGGATTAACAGCACAGCTCTGGGCTATTAAAGTGGGCCAGAATGGCTTTCTGACACTGAAGAAATTAAAAGTATGGGAAAGGGTAGCCCCTTCCTCCAGAGGGCATTGTTTGGCCTTAGAGATTCAGAGAAAGCAACTGAAATTAGATTTTTGCATCTGGTCATAGGGGCAATGTTACTAGAAGAAGAAATTATAAATAAGTGTAGAAGAAGGTATAAATAAGTTTTGGTCTATTCATACAGTGGAATACTATGCAATAAAAATGGAACAATATACAACCACTTGCAACAATAAGGACTCTTACAAACAATATCAATTGAAAGAAGCAAGATGCTGAAAGTATGCATAGATCTCCCTTGACTTATAAATTGAAAATACCATAAATCAAAAATGCGTTTAATCTATTGAACATCATAGTCTAGACTTACCTACTTTAAACATGCTCAGAACACTTACATTAGCCTATAGTAGGACAAAGGTCCCGAACACAAAGCCTACTTTATAATAAAGTGTTAACTATCTCATGTAATTTATTGAATACTGTGCTGAAAGTGAAAACCAGAATAGTTGTGTGTCTGTCATTTCCCCTCATGATCGTGTAGTTGACTAGGAGTCATGGTTGCTGCTGCCCAGCATCATGAGAGAGTATCATACTGCATATTGCCAGCCAGGGAAAAGATCAAAGTTCACAATTTAAAGTATGCTTTCTCCTGAATGTGTATTGTTTGCGCACCATTGTAAGATGGAAAAATCTTAGGTTGAATCATCCTAAGACAGGGACCATCTGTATTTTCTGTATCCCATTACATACAACACGAAAAAATAGGCAAAACTAACCCAATGACTAAAAAGTCAAGATAGTGAGTACCCACGGTAGAGTCAGTGACTGGAAGGGAGCACAGGGGTAGCTACTTGGTGCTGGTCATGTTCTGTTTCTTGAACTGGATGTGCTTCATTTATGAAAACTCACTGAGCTATACACTAGTAAAATGTTTGTCATTATATATATTATTCATCAATATAAAGGTTTAAAAAAAAAAGTAAGATTCAAGGGTGCCTGGGTGGCTCACTTGGTTAAGTATCAGACTCTTGATTTTGGCTCAGGCCATGATATCAAAGTCATGACATCGAGCCACCGAGTCAGGCTCTGTGCTCAGTGTGGAGCCTGCTTGTCCCTCTCCCTATGCTCCTCCCCCCGCTCATCCTCTCCCTCTCTTTCAAGTAAATAAATGAATAAAATCTTTAAAAAAACACAAAAACAAAAAGTAAGATTCAAAGTACTGAATTTCTAAATATTTCTGTTTTGGAATATAAACATATATCATGTATCAAATAAGATTATAAAAAAGATATGTCAAGTGCCTGGGTGGCACAATGGGTCAAGCCTGCAACTCTTGGTTTTGGCTCAGGTCATGATCTCAGGGTCATGAGATCACCCGCATCGGGCTCTGCACTCAACGTGGAGTTGGCTTGGGACTCTCTCTCCCTCTCCTTTGGCCCCTCCTCCAACGTCTCTCTCTAAAATAAATAAATAAATAAACCTTTTAAAAAAAGATATGTCGGGGCGCCTGGGTGGCTCAGTTGGTTAAGCGACTGCCTTTGCCTCAGGTCATGATCCTGGAGTCCCGGGATCGAGTCCCGTATCGGGCTCCCTGCTCGGCAGGGAGTCTGCTTCTCCCTCTGACCCTCTTCCCTCTCGTGCTCTCTATCTCTCATTCTCTCTCTCTCAAATAAATAAATAAAATCTTTAAAAAAAAAAAGATATGTCAATGCTTCTGAACTAATCTTTTAAAATTTAGATTATTGGGTGCCTGGGTGGCTCAGTCGTTAAGCGGCTGCCTTTGGCTCAGGTCACGATCCCAGGGTCCTGGGATCGAGTCCCGCATCAGGCTCCCTGCTCAGCGGGAAGTCTGCTTCTCCCTCTCCCTCTGCCTGCCTCTCTGCCTACTTGTTCTCTCTCTCTCTGTCAAATAAATAAAATCTTTAAAAAATAAAATAAAATTTAGATTATTAAATAAATTATGAAAATAAACAAAATCAAAGCTCATAGGTATTGATTGCTTATGATCAACCTCAAAGGTGGCCAGGAGCATGGGCACAGGACAGAAATGGGACCAGCTTCAGGAACAGCAGAAAAGCTCTCTGTATTGGGTTGGACATAGAAGGGACATGAGCAACCCATCACACCCTATCCTTTCCTCTAAAGAATGTTTAATCTTCTTGTCCTCAGTTTCCCCAATTGGTCCTTTATACCTGGATTTAGCAACTGAACTCAAGAACAGAGATCCTCAAGAGGAAATCTTGTCTACTAGGCCTTGAAAAAACAAGTCTAAGGATGACAATTGGACATCTTGGTAGATTTGGAACATAACTACATCTGATTCCTAGACTGCTAATAGCTCATGATCATTACTAGCTTCTGGAACTATACCTCAATGAAAATATTATGCTTGGAAAACTTGTCCTAAGTTCATCATTAAAATACTTATTTGTAAAAAAAAAAAAAAAAAAAAAATCCTTCCCCTTTTCAGCCTTGATTAGAATTTTTTGGTTTAACCCCAAAAAACAAATAATCCAGTTAAGATATGGACAGAAGACATGAATAGACATTTTTCCAAAGAAGACATTCAAATGACTAACAGATACATGAAAGATGCTCAACATCACTCATCACTCAACATCAGGGACATATAAATAAAAACCACAGTCAGACACTACCTCACACCAGTCAGAATGGCCAAAATTAACAACACTGAAACAAGAGATGTTGGCAAGGATGCAGAGAAAGAACCCTCTTACACTGCTGGTGGGAAGGCAAGCTGGTACAGCCACTCTGGAAAACAGTATGGAGGTTCCTCAAATATTAAAAATAGAGCTACCCTATGACCCAGCAATTGCACTACTAGGTACTTACCCCAAAGGATAAAAAAATACTGATTCTAAGGGGCACATGCACCCTAATGTTTACAGCAGCATTATCAACAATAGCCAAACTATGGAGAGGGCCCAAATGTCCATCAACAAAATGAATGGATAAAGAAGACGTGGTATATATGTATATATATATATATATACACACACACACAATGGAATATTACTTAGCCACAAAAAAGGAAACCTTGCCATTTGCAATGACATGGATAGAGTGAGGTGTATTATGCTAAGTGAAATAAGTCAATCAGAGAAAGACAAATACCACATGACTTCAGTTATCTGTGGAATTTAGGAAACAAAACAGATGAAAATAGGGGAAAGAAGGGGAAAAAAAGGAGAGAGGGAGACAAATTATAAGAGAGTCTCAACTATGGAGAGCAAACTGAGGGTTGATGGAGGG
This sequence comes from Callorhinus ursinus, assembly GCF_003265705.2. Taxonomy (NCBI): domain Eukaryota; kingdom Metazoa; phylum Chordata; class Mammalia; order Carnivora; family Otariidae; genus Callorhinus; species Callorhinus ursinus. The sequence continues at coordinate 12,843,500 of NW_027397076.1, forward strand.
GAGGAGTGTGGGGGATGGGCTAAACAGGTGATGGGTATTAAGGAGGGCACTTGTGATGAACGCTGGGTGTTATCTGTAAGTGATGAATCACTAAATTCTAGTCCAGAAACCAATATTATACTATATGTTAACTAACTAGAATTTAAATAAAAACTTGAAACAAAAAAAAAGAATTTTTTGTTTAGCTCTCCTACTATAATCATTATATTTGCTCTCAAATACCTTTCTTACAAAAATTAAATACGTGTCACAAGTATTTAATAAACCCAGAAGAAATAAAAAACATTTTACCAGTGGAACTTCTCAAGTCCCTTACTGTGGTTTCACTTCCCTGAACAAAAGTTAATACAATGCTCTATCATTGTGGTTTTCAAATTTTCTTTAGAATAGTAAAGCCAAATTTTCAAATGAAATTCTATCTCAACAATTGTATATAAAACTAATAAAAACAGGTTAGGGTGTTATACCCAAAGCTGAACTCCTGAGGGAACTTCGGCAAAGCCCTGGGGATCCCTGGAATTCAGTTTTAACCACCAGTGCTGTTCTAGTTACTTAAACATTCATACTCACAAATCATCATCTCTAATGGCCATTGGGTACAAAGTGACTCCAAATAATAACTAAGCGCCGTATTCATGGACTGGAAAGCGGTATTTCATTAAGAATGTTAACTCTAATTGAAATGACTGCTTCATTTCCTTCATTATTAGAAATATAGCTAGCATAGGAATTTTCCAAAAAGGAACAAAAAGAGTTATTATCAAAACAGACTTAAAATCAGAAGTCAGACTATGACTCAACCTCTTATTTAATGATTAAACAATACAGAATTTTGGCAAGGTGCAATTCCCGTGATATTTTAAATCTGGCTTTAAATTAGGTATAATAACCTCCTTCAACACTATTACAAAGTCTTCAAAAAAGCAATTAATTTCACCTGGGGAGAAGCACAGACACAAGAGTACAAGGTTGCTGCCAAATGGAAAATGTCTTCTGAATATCCATAAGTCTTCAAACAAGAATCTAATTCATAAAGTAGAGAAAAATGAAACAAAAAAATCAATTACAAAATTTCAAATAGAAAAGGCATAGAAGCAAAAATTCTACAAAATGACATAAATGGTATCTGGACAAATATCATGTCACTAAGATATTTCTATATGAAAACTAATCTAAGTGGGCTCTAATGCAATTAAAATAGACTATTGTCATTAATCTGTGATCTGTATGCCAACTACATCCAGAATAGAATTGAAAAGGCTTATAATATTAAAACACATGTAAAATATGGCAGTTGAAATAAAAATAACAAAAATATCTATTCAGAAACCACTAGAAAAAAGATATGTATCATTGCTTGGTACAAATTATTTACTGCAATTGAACAGCCAGGAAATGCCTTAATAACATTATAAAACATAAAAAAAGATTAGGGATTAAATCATTCTTGTCAGTCTAAAATTAGAGGTTGCAGATTTCCAGTTATATGTACAATAACTTTTAAGACTTAAAATGCTGGAATGAAAAACTGCCCCTACTGAAAAAAGATGGGAGACCACCAAATCTTCCCTTGCTAAAGGGAACTGATAGCTTTTGATTTACTGCCGTGCTGGTCTCTCACTTACCAACAAGGTAGCAGCTAAGTAGAACCTTACTCACCTCCTCAAAATCATCACATAGAATAAAACCCAGCATCCTTACAAGGTCTAGGAGACTACAGGATCTGGCACCCAGCTATTTCTCTGCCTACATTTCCTACCACATTCTCAAATTCCACCAGCACTACCAGCGCACGCTAGCCACATGTGCCTCCTTGTCATTCCTTCTACAACCAAGCACTTGGCCTTGCATGTCCTGTTTCCTCTGCCTTGAACATTCTTTCTCACTTTGCCTAGAGAGTACATTTTATCAGATGAAATTTTAAGTTTTCAAAAAGGCAAATAAATACTCACCATGAAAAGCAATTTTCTTAACATAAATTTGAGCTGATTGTCCTTCTTTGTAATTTTCCATGGGAAAGACCAAACCTTTGTTTCTCTTTACATTGATTAAAGGTTCTATTGCAACAAGAAGAATTAAATCCTTTTCTGCTTTCTTTGACTCTGGATCATCCTGCCTCTAAGAGAAGTATATCCCACAAGTTAATAATTCAAAGCCATCTTAACAAAATAAAAACAAATTATTGGTTTTGTATATGTTACCTGGAGAAAATCAATAAGCTGCCCAGCTAAAGATTCAAATAAACTCCATTCCTCATAAGTAAAAGCTAACTTTACAAATTTCACAGCGGCATCTATAGAAATAACATTTTTTCCTTTTACAGTAAGTTGCAAAAGAGATGTTTGTGGAAAATCAAGCATTCCATCTGCACCAGTATTTGACACTAGAAAAGAAAAAAGAGAGGTTTGAATGTCACTCATGCAAAGAAATATTTACTAAATATTAACTAACAGATACTGCTAGGCACAAGAGAAACAATGGAAAAGAAGCAAATACAATCCCTACCTTTACAGAGCTTATACTCTAATGAGGAAACAAGAAATCTTAGAAGAGAAATACAGGGTGCTGTGGGGACAAATAAGAAGGGCATCGAACATGGGTTTGAGGTAGGAGAGTGGTCAAGGTCGTCCAGCCAGAGGAAGGAACATAGAATCCCAAACACAGAGAATTAGCAAGAGTTAACTAGTCAAATAGGTAGCTAGATATTACAAACTGAAAGCTCAGGAAACAGGTCTATAATAGGGATACAGCTTTAGAGTCATCATTATATATCCATAGTAAACAACAGAAGCGGCCATGGGCAATGTACAGCTGCCTAGGACAGGAGAATTACGACCCCCAACACGTAAGAGAAGGGTAGAGGGAGAAAAGGCTGCAAAGAAGAGTGTTTAGAAAGGAGTATTCAACAGTAACAAATACTAGAGTGTAAAGGAAGAAAAGCACTGAGAAGGGACCCTTGGATTGAACAAAAAGGAAGTTGTCCATGACATTTTCCATAGAGGGCTGAGGACAGAGGGCTGAAGACTGTATAAGTAAGAAGGAAAGAATTTAGAACAGTGGAAACAGACAATTCCTGACTATAACAAGAGGAAGAAATACAGGGAAGGAGCTGAAAGAGGACATGGGATAAAGGGACAGTTTGGAAAGATTAGGCTAAAAGACTTCAAAAGGAAGAGAAGGAACACCCCATCCATTTTAAAGAGAGACAGTGGAAAGGATGGGTACAGGTGAGGGTAAATTTTCAAGGGTGGGTGGAGGAAACCTCATCTGAGATCGTTTTCTTCATGGAGAAGAGATGAGCCCAAACTGTAGCAGAGAAACTCCCTTCCTGCAGACGGGCATGCACATGTACACACACATACCCTAAACTCACTTGAAAGTACACATGCTAAGGTCTAGGCTTTCACCTCTCTTTCCAGGTATTGTGGACAAGTCAGGTGACTGCTCCAAAGCAACAGGGTAAGCTCATGAAAAAATAAAGTTAAAAACACAAACACTTTGAAACAAAGACCACTAATGAAAACATTTTTTACCAGAGGAAGCAGAAAAATAGAAAAGAGTAAACACTTAAGCTTAATAAGTATTCTCTCAAGGAAATGGAGAATTTTAGAAACATGAAGCGAGAATAAACTGCTGTGAAAAAGAATCAAACAGAGACTAGGTATAAATTACTTTATTGTTGAAACAAAGAATTCAATAGATGAATGGAATAGAATAGCAAGAACCAAAGAACAAATTAGTGACCTGGAAAGTTGAACTGAGGAACCTTCCCAGAAGGCAACAGAAAGGAATAAAGAGATTAAAATAATTAAATAAGATAATGGAGAGTGGACGTGTTAACATCTGCTATGAGGGCCCTCAGAGAATTATTTTTTAAGATTTCATTTATTTATTTGAGAGAGAGAGAGAGCACAAGCAGGAGTATGGCAGAGGGAGAGGGAGAAGCAGGCTCGCCACTGAGCAGGGAAACCAACGTGGGGCTCTATCAAGGATCATGACCTGAGCTGAAGGCAGACACTTAGCCAACTGAGCCACCCAGGTGCCCCGCCTCAGAGAACTTTTTAAAAATATTTATGTATTTATTTAACAGAGAATGGGGATGTGCAGAGGGAGAGAATCTTCAAGCAAACTCCCTGCTGAGCACAGAGCCAGCACAGGGCTCAATCTCACAATCCATGAAATCATGACCTGAACCAAAACCAAGAGTCGGATGCCTAACTGACTCAGCCATCCAGGTGCCCCGAGAATTTTTTTAAAAAGTAAACATAAGGGGAAGAAACAAAGAAGTAAGATAAAAAATGAAAGAAAGATGTAAGACCTCAAAGTACCTCCTGTATTACCAAACCTACCCCTAGACCGAATATAACGAAATGTAAGAACATCACAGGAAAGGACACTGTCAAAGCTAAATCTGTAAAACAACAAGGTTTAAACTGTTGAGAGATGGGCGCCTGGGTGGCTCAGTTGGTTAAGCAACTGCCTTCGGCTCAGGTCATGATCCTAGGGTCCCCAGATCAAGCCCCACATCAGGCTCCCTGCTCAGCGGAGAGCCTGCTTCTCCCTCTCCCACTCCCCCTGCTTGTGTTCCTGCTCTTGCTGTCTCTCTCTGTCAAATAAATAAATAAAATCTTAAAAAAAAAAAAAACTGTTGAGAGACTTCTCAATACCATATAAAAGACTATGGTGAGGGGCGCCTGGGTGGCTCAGTCGTTAAGCATCCGCCTTCGGCTCAGGTCATGATCCCAGGGTTCTGGGCTCAAGCCCCACATCAGGCTCGAAGTCTGCTTCTCCCTCTCCCATTCCCCCTGCTTGTGTTCCCTCTCTCGCTGTGTCTCTCTCTGTCAAATAAATAAATAAAATCTTAAAAAAAAAAAAGACTATGGAGAAATGTCTTTAAAATTCAAAAAGAAACAAACTTCTAAGCAAAATATTATATCTAGCTAAACTATTTCAAAGTTCTTAGAGTTTGTATTTGAGCAAAAAGAAATGAATTTAGAAAGAAGTAGTGAAAAATGGGAAAGATGAAGGAAAAGGCTTAACAGTGTATTCACTATCTTAAAAAACAATGACCAGGACTTGTATCTAGAATATACAAAGAATTCTCAAAATTCAATAGAAAAAATAAGCAATTCGATTAGAAAACTGGCAAAAGACACTAAAGAGAAAGAGAATATGAAGGTGGAAAATAAATATATGAAAAGATGTTCAGCATCATTACCCATTAGGGAAAAGCCACAATGAAATAGCACTATACACCTCTCAGAATGGCTAAAAGAAATAGTGATAACACCAAATACTGTTGAGGATGTTATAAAACTGGATCTCTCATACATTGTGAGTGGGAATGTGAAATGGTACAGTCAACCTGAAAGACAGTATGGCAATTTTCCACAAAACAACATACACACTTACCCAGCAATTATACTCTTGAGCATTTATCCCAGAGAAATGAAAACACATGTGCACACAAAGAATTGTACTCAAATGTTCATAACAGCTGTACCCTAAGAGCCAAAAACTGGAAAGAACTCAAATGTCCTTCAACAGGTAAACAGTCAGACAAACTGTGATACATCCATACCATGGGCTACTCCTCAGCAATTCTAAGAAGTGAACTATTAATGCACACAACTTGGATACGTCTCAAAGTAATTATACTGAGTAAAAAAGCTCATGTATAGTCACCTCGTTTATGGCAAAAGGATACTACAGTCAATGCGGAAAGGAAGGTCTCTTCAATAAATGGTGTTGTGTCAACTAGATGTTATAAGGAAATAAATAAATCTTGATCTCTACCTCATACCAACAAAAACAAAATTGAGACCTAAAACTTCTAGAAGGAAACACTGGACTGTATCTTTATGACATTACAGTACAGAGATTTCTTAAACATGATGCAAAAATGGTTAACTATAAAGGCTATACTGATAGACTGGACTACATTAAAATTAAGAATTCCTGTTCCTTAACAGCTATAATTAAGAGAATGAAAAGGCAAGCCACCAAGTGGGAAAAGATATTTGCAATATATACATATTCAACAAAGAACTTATATCCAGAACCTATAAAGAATTCTGACAAACCAATAAGAAAAAAACAAATAGCCCAATAGAAAAATGGGCAAAAGATGGTTCACAAAATGGCCCCCTTCCACAGAGGGCAAGGAGAGACTGAAAAAGAGGCAGACTACTCCAGATTGGTAGGTGGTAATTTTAATAAAGCAAAGGAATTTATATATAAGGCTTGTCTATACAGTTTCCCCAGAAGATTTAACTGGGCTCAGTCACGTATACCATCCACCTGGTCTCAACAACACCTTACTCTCATAAGGCTACATCCTTGAAACCACTGCTAGTACAAGAATAGTAGGTAGGACATACACACCAAGGACAGGGTGGGGTGGGAGATGGGGAGTTTAAGGAGCCTCCAAATGCCTGGGTCCAGCTCAAGAATTAACTGGTAGTCATATCCTCTTGATGACCTCCTCCAACAAATCTGAACAGGCACTTTGCAAAATAGGATATCCAAATGGTGAAGAAATATATGAAAAAGTGCCCAACTTCAGTAGTCATCAGAGAAATGCACATTAAATCCATAATACTACTGAATTTGCTGAATTCACACCAGAATGGACAAATGAAAAAGACAAAGAAATCTAAGTGTCCAAATTTGGAGCAATTAGAACTCTCATAAAATGCTGCTGGTGGTATAATTGGTACCAAAAAAATTAAATAAATAAATCATTTTGGAAACCAGTATCCGCTACAGCAAAACACACACATACCCTATGCTGTATCAATTCCACACCAAAAGAAATGCATAGCAGATGATGTTCTCTTTCAGCAATTTACAAAACAAGCAGACCAAAAACATCAGTAGGAATAGAGAAGACTTAACTACATGATTTACAAACTTCACCTAATCAACATATATATAAAGCAATGTACCCAACAATGAAAGAACATAGAGTCTTTCCAAGTATATACAGACTATTTACCAAAATTGACAAGTTAGGCCATAAACCACATCTCAACAATTTCAACAGCTTCAAAGAATATCAAATAGAATATGCTTTCTGGCCACAATATAAGTAAGCTAGAGATCAATACAAAAAAAAAAACAATTAGCGGGCGCCTGGGTGGCTCAGTTGGTTAAGCGACTGCCTTCGGCTCAGGTCATGATCCTGGAGTCCCGGGATCGAGTCCCGCATCGGGCTCCCTGCTCAGCGGGGAGTCTGCTTCTCCCTCTGACCCTCTTCCCTCTCGTGCTCTCTATCTCTCATTCTCTCTCTCTCTCAAATAAATAAATAAAATCTTTAAAAAAAAAAAAACAATTAGCATATCTCCATGTTTTTTGACTCATGGCACGGTATCAAAAAAAAAAAAAGCACAATGGGAATTTGAAAATATTCTTAACTAAATGATAATGAAGGTATGATAAATCAAAACTTCAGGTACATAGCTACAGTTGCATTTAGAGACAAATGCCTTAATATGCATATGTTAAATAAGGATAAATCCTAAAAAATCAATGATCTAAGCTTCCAAGTCAATAAATTTTTTAAAAATCAGCAAAGCAAACCCAAGAGAGTAGAATAAGAGAAATAATAAAGAACAGAAACTAATAATATGGAAAACAAATATACAATAGAGAGGATAAACACAAATATTGCTCATGGAAAAAGACTAATGAAATTGGCAGACCCTGAGGAAACTGATGAAATGAGAGAAAAAGGCAAGCTGACCACTACTAGGTATGAAAAAGAGGAGCCCAGACACCTACAGATCTTATAAAGAAGATTAAGAAGATCATAATGAGATATTATAAATAATTTTATGAAAATTTGAAAATACTGGATCAAAAAATATAATTTTCTCAAGTCCTATTTACCAAACTGATAGATTTTTTAATGAAAAGAAAGCATAAATCATTTTATATCTATGAGAAATTTTTAATCCATAGTTAAAAACCTTTCCACAAAGAAAATTCCAGTAAATTCGATCGAACACATAGGAAGAAATAACATCAATCTGACACAAAATCTTTCAGATAAGAGAGCAAGAGAGTGCACTTCTCAACTCTTTATATGAGGTCAATATGACCTTGAAAGCAAAACCTAAAAAGAACATTACAAGAAAGGAAAAATCTGTCTCATGAACAGAGAAGCAATACAATAAACATTAGCAAACAAAATCAAATAATATATCAAAAGGATAATCCTCACCTCCACATTAGACTTATTCCAAAAATACAGGGTGGTTAAAAATTAGATAAGCAATCAATGTAATTTACCACATTAATAGAAATAAACTAGAAATCCACTCAATCAACTCAATAAATCCAGAAAAGACTTTTGATGAAATTCAACAACTATTCAGAATTAAAAACAAACAAACAAAACTCAGCAAACCAAGAATAAAAGAAACTTCCTTAATATGGAGAAAAGGTATCTAAAAAAATCCTTCAGCAAACATCAAAATTAATGGTAAAATGTCAAAAGCTTTCCATGTGAGATCATAAATGAGACAAGGATATCTGCTATCACCACTTCCATTTCATGTTTTATTAGAGATCCTATCCAGTGCAATAAGCCAAGAAATGCAAGAAAGAAGAAATTAAAAGATTAAGAATTGGAAAGAAAGAAATACAATAGTCATTATTCACAGGTAAGATGATAATATACCTAAGCAAATCCAAAAGAAAATCTCATAAATTATTTAAATTATCAGTTGAGTTTAACAAGATTGCTGAATTTAAGATAAAAAAAAATTGGGTATCAGTTTCTTATATGTGGAATACCATAATAAAATTTTTGTTTTTCATGTTCTACCATAATATATTATTTTAACAAACTATTTACTTATTAAAAGTTCTTTTCCTGCCATAAACAGTTCTGAGACAACATCACGAACTTCTACTTCATCTGTAACAATAGGTCCAGTTTGTAGTGTGCGCCTATTTGAATCAGAAAGAGCTTCTAAGACAGCCAGAAACCGGGATGCGGTGCTGTCAAACATCTCATCCAACAGCCGCTCTGTGATGGTACGTGGCCACGGCAACTGGAATAAAAACAAAAACAAAAACAAAAAACCACAGTCCACTTCTTTAAAGTTCTACAATGTTTAATATTATAAGCAAAGAGAAGTAAGGTATGCTTCACTAATGCTAAGAGTGGCTGGCCTATCATTGAGCTGGCTACTTTTATGGTGTTCATTTTTGAGGTGTTTCTCCAGACTCCATTAAAGTTTATGTCATAACACCATTATGTCAAAGACTGCTATTTCTTTATGTTTGTGTTTCCAAGGCAGCATTAAAAGGCTGTCTATTACTGTCTTTTTATTAGGGCAACATCAATCTCCATATGCTTTGTGTTACCTTAATTACAGCCTTCAGGAACTGATACTCAAACTTTGGTTGCCTAGGAATCTCTCAGGAGTGCTTTTTTTTTTTTAAGATTTTATTTATTTATTCATGAGAGAGAGGCAGAGGGAGAAGCAGGCTCCCCAAGGAGCACGGAGCCCGATGCAGGACTCGATCCCAGGACCCCGGGATCATGACCTGAGCCGAAGGCAGACTCAACCATCTGAGCCACCCAGGCGCCCTTCAGGAGTGCTTTATAGATTCACAGACCAAACCTTGAGATTCAGTGGGTCTAGATGGGGCACTTTTCATAAGCACCACAGGAAATTCTAATACAGAAGGTCCTTAAACCCAAATTTGAAAGAATATTTCACAGTATAAATAGCTGGTCTTGTGGTAGTTAACGAAAGAAGAATTGACCAGCTGTATAGCAATATGCTAATGACTTTTATGAGCCCTGTATGAATTCCCAGCCACTCTGCTTAATGATTTCCCCTCCTGCCTATGACTTGCCTCTACACTATTCTGACAACTGATCTGTTCTCTGTATTTAGGTTACCAGTAAGTAAGAGAAGCAGCTCTGGTCAGCTTTTTTAGAATCCATGTCCAGTTACAAGATACCCATCATATCCCCCATGTTTCCCCTGCTTCTCTCCTCTTCTTGGGGCAAAGTCAGAAAGACAGAAAAACATAAACAGGGTTAAAACTGCCTTGGACTATTTCTCCCCAAACATCAACTTCTCTACTCATTAGCTTCTATGACTTTTCAATCCATAGGTTAACTGATAGGTTAAAAACCTCAATGAACTTGAACTTCATGCCCTAGCCTTTTACAAACAGAGGTAAGGGTTTCTTCTAAGAATTTTACTGTAGGTTAAAACAGAGCTTTTAAAACATTATATTTAAAAGCATAATAAACTTTCTAATAATTAGAAGTATTCAAAATGAAATTATAAAAACCAAAGATTATAGTTAAATTATTTTTAGAAATACCAGAGAAAAACTAGCAAAAAGTGAAATAGAATATTTATCAGAGCTGTAGATGAATACCAAGTAAAACATTTTAAAATATAAATATTTAAAAGATCTATAAAAAAGATTTAAGGCAATAAAAAAACAATGGGTTGCCAAGCATGACAAGCAAATTATTAATGTCTACAAAAACGAGTTCATTTAAGTATATTTTAAAAATTAAAATCTCTAGTAGATAAATGGTCAAAAACTGTGGAAGATAAAATTCACAGAAGGAAATAAAAAGAGTAAACACAAATATAAGGGAAAGTTGGAACAAAGAAATAGTTAAAATGACAAGCCATTTTATAAAACTGAATTATTCAAAAAATAAAGAGGGATGCCTGGGTGGCTCAGTCAGTTAAGCATCTGACTCTTGATTTAGGCTGAGCTCATGATCTCGGGGTCGTGGGATCGAGCCCCAGGTCGGGCTCTGCACTCAGCGCAGAGTCTGCCCTAGATTCTCTCTCTCCCTCTCTCCTGCCCCTCCCACCACGTGCTCGCTCTCTCTCTCAAATAAATAAAAATCTTTTTTAAAAAATAATAGCAAAATGATAACAACTTGTAGTGAAATTGGTACCTGCAGGCTGTACCTTGCATAGCTATTTCAGAAATCAATTTGGGAATATATATCAGGAGAAATAAAAGTGCTTGTATCCTTTGATTCAAATCCTACACCTTGAACTTTGTCCACAGGAAATAAAAAAAAATAGCACATTGAAGCTGTTGATTATTTCAATATTTAGAATAACAAAGAACTGGAAACAACTAAAATTTTAAATAGTAATAAAAATATTTGACCAGTTACGGTACAAATACTGCATAGAGCATGTGAAACCACCTTTAAAAACATCCGGATGGATGAGAAGCTAAATGACATGATCCAGATAGTGTGTGCAACTTCTAAATACTATGGTTTGTATGACATCTACTCCATGAGATGTATTATATTAATCTCCAACATAATATACCTAGCCCAGTCAAGTTTAATTTCTCACTGTCCCCCAGTAAACTTTGTTTGCTCCTGCGTCCAAGCTATCATTGTGCCCTTGTCCTGTACTTAGAACACTTTATCCTCCCGTCCCTATCCACTCAAATCCTGCTCATTAGTCCAAGGCCATTCAAAAAGACAGAACTGTGACTTTGCTCTTCTATATTCCACCATACATGTAACCACGGTAGGCATTTAATACATTCTGTTAAATGAATGAATAAAAATAAATAATAGTAATAGCTAATATTCCTAAGGACCTACTGCATGCCAGAAACATTCTAAGGGCTTTACATGTAATTCATTTAATCTCTACCATTATTTCCTTTTTTTTTAATTTATTTGACAGAGAGAGACACAGCAAGAGAGGGAACACAAGCAGGGGGAGTGGGAGAGGGAGAAGCAGGCTTCCCGCTGAGCAGGGAGCCCGATGCGGGGCTCGATCCCAGGACCCTGGGATCCTGACCTGAGCTGAAGGCAGATGCTTAACGACTGAGCCACCCAGGTGCCCCTCATTATTTCCTTCTTAATACTTATCACAAACTATAATTACTATACTTATTTATTGTGTAATTTCTCCACTAGAATGTAACTCCTATCTTGTTCATATAGCAGGTAGTTTATTTTTTTTTTAAAGATTTTATTTATTTATTTGAGAGAGAATGAGAGATAGAGAGTACGAGAGGGAAGAGGGTCAGAGGGAGAAGCAGACTCCCCGCTGAGCAGGGAGCCCGATGTGGGACTCGATCCCAGGACTCCAGGATCATGACCTGAGCCGAAGGCAGTCGCTTAACCAACTGAGCCACCCAGGCGCCCCATATAGCAGGTAGTTTAAAAATATTTATTGAATGAATCACTAAACAGTCAGTCATTAGGAGTATGGATTAGTAGTCCTTTAAAGGAATCCTTTGAAAGTCAAACTGATTAACTGTGAGTTTACAACGGATTTACAAATTCAGAAATGTTTTATAAAATAGATTTAACGCGTATTGAAATTATTTTCTTTTGCAGACACATAATAAAATTATTTCATACATATAAAGCAGAACATTCTGCAAAGTATGTCAAGGTAATATACTATGACTTTATAAAAAGGGTATGATGACTATTCCCTATAGAAACTACCAACTAAACAATTATAACTTTTTTCTAAAAAGATATACCACCAGACTTTTCCATAAGATAATTATCTTTTTTTTTAAAGATTTTATTTATTTGATAGAGAGAGACGCAGTGAGGGAGGGAACACAAGCAGGGGGAGCGGGAGAGGGAGAAGCAGGCTTCCTGCTGATCAGGGAGCCCAATGTGGGGCTCAATCCCAGGACCCTGGGACCAGGACCTGAGCCGAAGGCAGACACTTAATGACTGAGCCACCCAGGCGCCCCTCTATAAGACAATTATCTTAAAGGAAACCAGAAATAGATGTGTTTTTAATGTAATGTTATCTGGAATTTGAAACGCTTCTCTTTGGAAATATATTTAATTTTTATTGAAGGATGATTATAAAGCATAATAATATGCTAATTAATGACAGTCTTGCAGCTTTGGATACTTAAATTTGGTTTGCTCAGAGAAAAAAAATTGCTAGCCAGAAAAAAAAATACCTACCCCTTGCTCTCTTACAAATCCTATAGAGCGTTACTACTCAACAATACCAGATGCGGGGGCGCCTGGGTGGCTCAGTCGTTAAGCGTCTGCCTTCGGCTCAGGTCATGGTCCCAGCGTCCTGGGATCGAGCCCCGCATCGGGCTCCCTGCTCCGCGGGGGGGCCTGCTTCTCCCTCTCCCACTCCCCCTGCTTGTGTTCCTTCTCTCTCTGTGTCTCTCTGTCAAATAAATTTTAAAAAAGCAAAAAAAAAAAAAAAAAAAACAATACCAGATGCAGGCAGTTCCACAGCTCATCCAAAGAATTACCTATGATTGGGCAAGTCCCCACCCCCACTGATTATCCACCATTGGTCAGTAAGGGATATGATTTTAAAAGGATGTATGAAATGCACCTCTGGGCTCAGCAGCCAACATACCATAGTCACACTAAGAAGCAATAGAAAGCTACCATGCCCACATAATTTCTGTATTTAGATATTATGATTTATTTTAGAGAAAAGAAAAATAACTTCTCCGAAATGTTATAAGAAGAAATGCATGAAGAGAGCAGCAGGCATCGGAGTAATGAGAAAGCACTGGCCCAGAGTCCCGTGGCTGCCTTTGTGGCCTTTGAGGCCATAGTTCAAATACTCTGGGCTTTATGTTCCCATATGGAATAGGACAGGACTGGACCAGACGATTTCCTAAATTTCTTCCGGGTTCTGAAATTCTACTACTCTCCTGTCCAAAACTGCTCATCTTCCCCTTCACTTTCATTTTTGGTCCCTAGCAAGAAGTTCACAGAAAAATTTACAGCCATCTAGGATACTCAGGGAAAGCTTCAAAGAAAAAAACCAAACTGGGCCTTCAGGGGTACTGAGATTCAGAAAGGCAAGGGCAAGACAGTGGGAGGACAAGGCAGGGGGAGAAAGGGCAGAGGACCCCAGAAGGCATGACTATGTCCCAGTCTCCCACCCCGACAGCCCTTAGTACTGCTGACCAAACATGCCAGGCGCCAGGAGAGCCATATGACAAGTTTTGACATGAGAAGAGACTGCGCTCCCTTCCATGCTGGGCGTTATTGCCTGTGCACAATTCTCCAGAGCTTTCTCCAATGCCCTACGGCAGAACGACCAGCAACTCTCCAAATGAGGGCTTCTCCTCACCCTCACCCTTAGCAGAGCCCCCTGTGAACTGCCGTAGCCATCATGTCAGTGGGAAATAAAGGTTGTTTTAAGCCACTGAGATATGGGGGTTGTTTTGCCTCAGTGTAGCCTGGTTCCTGAACACTCCCAAGGGTGAAGTCTGAAGCTGAGGAGAGAAGGTGCCTCCACCTTGTCTCCAACCTCAAAGCCCACTAAGCTAACACCAAGCAGTCAAAGACAAAGGCCTCCGTGGCACCACTCCAAGTCCGCATTTGAACCTTTCCCAGGCTCTTCTTCTTCATCTTGCCCTTTAAAGTTACAAAACTGGGATTGTGGGAAGGTATAAAACTTTAAGAAAGGGACGGAGTGAGGCTGTGTCCAAAGTGGGAAGGCATTCCTCTATTTGCCATTGGTGCCGAGAACAGGGGGCAGGATTTAATACTGAGTGACCAGGCTTCAAGGATGGGAGGTATAACACAAACATACTGCAAAGAGAATTTGAACAAGAGAAGACATTCTTAGACTTACAGTTTGAGCTTCCCTCAGGTTAACTCTTAACTTTGGTCTAAAGAGACTTTTGTTTTTTCTTCTAGATTCAAATACTCCTCTTTTGAAGATCATCACTGCCATCTGTTTCAGAAAAAGAATTATATATGAGGTAACAATGGGATGCACTTCTCAACCACTAACATTAAGTACTTAATCAACTATATAGTGCAGTAAATTTCTTTTATTTCATGAAATTTTTATACCTTTATTGTGGCCTCTCTATAATGTCTTCTGGATTCTTCCTGTGATTGTGAGGAACTCATTAATTCCAGTTGCCTTAACTCATCAATTTTAGCTAAAGCACGCCGAGCAAATGCCTGTATGCAATTAAAATAAATTTAATTCATAGTAAGTGAGAGTATAGTGATTAAAAATGTATCAAGACAGCATGTTTTATTCTTCCAGATATTTGATTTAATTGGTGAATTAAACTCTAGGTTGATGCTAACTCCTTGTAACACTATAACTATCCCATCAATCATTTCCTACAAGCATTCCAAAATTCTGCAGGCCTAAAGTTAATAAGCTGTCAGATATGCTAACTTTATGAATCAAGAAAATCAAAAAAGTAAGAAAAGCCAAATTCTGTAGCTTCATATAGATGATCACTTCTCTGGTATCACATACACACACACACACACGGCACACACACCCTTCCTCGAAATACTGACTTTCTTACTAAAGCATCCTGTACTATCTAGTCAACTGTTCACTTTGTCCACTAAATTGTGAGGTCCGCATAGGCTCTTATTTATTTTTGTATCTCTAGTACCCAGCATATAGGAAGTATTTACTAATATCTGGACAAAAAAGAAGGAAGGAAGGAAGGAAGGAAGGAAGGAAGGAAGGAAGGAAGGAAGGAAGGGAGACCTGCTTATTTAATCAGATCACCATTATTATGATTCTCTACAGTTCAATTTATGTCATTTATTTTACCATTTCTTTGAAATATTTCATCTATAATTTATAATTTTTCATGTAAATGCTTCTAGACATAATAACATACATGAAGGGTTAAATTTTCCAGTAAGGAAGAATTCCAATAGGAATCAAATAGTCCAAACTGTGTATATGTTCTCTTCCCTGACAATTTTAATAGCTACAGAAACATGTCACCACTAGTACACACTCTAACTAACTGTACATGCATGGTGAATAGTTTCTAGAATGTACCCCGGGCTAGAAAATGTACCCCTCAAGGGCTGCATTAGGCTATTCAGGACGAGCCACTACCATCCAATCCTTCAGAATTAGTTTGGGCAGGAAACATTAAATGTAAAGAAGTCACTAACCGGCCTGATGGTTGTGAACAGGATACGAAAAGATTTGTACAGATGTGATGGTTCTGTCCTGCACAAGACTTCCAGCCAAGAGGTTGAGTGAGGGCTGCAATCCAGCACCCCTGCACTCAGCAGACCATGCACTCTGTGGAGGCCTGAAGGAAGGGGTGCCTGCTTCTGATTCTCACCAAGCCCTCACCCAGTGACAAGCCAGCTACCACGTACTGTAGAGAGGGCGCCTTTGTTCATGGACACAGAGGTACCATAAAGGCTAATAGAAGCGCCTAACAGCTAAGTTACATTTCAAGTATTCAGTCTAAGAGATACACAGGAAAAGAAGAAAAACAAGAAATCGGGCGTATTAAACAAATGGCAGCTGGAAGCAGAGAAAAGCAAGACAAATGGACTGTAGGGGGACTGGAAGGAAAGTGACTTGCATACAAGCATCCAATGAGGAAGACAGGATACCCGAAATCTTGTCCAGAAAAGGGGCAGAGGAGGCAGAAGTGAACGGAGAAGAAAGGAGAGAGCAGAATACAGAACAAGAGATCAACAGAATGGAGAAGCCAAGCACATTTCTGCAAATAAACCCTGGGACTTGTGTCTTGTCCCACTGCAATTCTTTAGGTTTCGTTTGTCTGTTTGCGTTTGTGTTGCTGGGCATCTGAAGAAGAAAATGCTGAATAACTTATATTTTTAAATACTGGAATGCTGAGCGTGGAAGGCGGCCCACCTCTCCGTGAATGCCAGCCTGGCAGTCATAATAGCCCTGGCAGACAGCGGTGTAAAGGGTAGCTCTCCACGTCAAGTACCTGACCGACAGGAGGGGGACCGAGAACTCCATACACGAGCTGGCCCACAGGAGGTACTCCAAGGCCTGAGAGAGAAAAAGCACACTCGAATGTATTTCCATTTTAAGTTATCAGTGACGATTTCTATCTAATATAACCAAATTATAAGTCATGAGCACAAGTTGCTGACTGCTTAAACCAAAAATACCATAGATAGTGAGTCAAGAGAAAACAAGCACTTAAAAAGTAAAGGAACAATTTCAAGAACTCGAAATCTCAAGTTAGTGATTTTAGGATGTCTTCCTTCTTAGCTCCTAAAGTGCTCTGAACTCAGCTGGTTTTTATTAATATCGGTCAAGGGTCCACAGCAGTGGAGGAGGTAATTTACATTATGTTTCTATACCTACATATCTCCGTTACATCCAATGCCATTAATATGCTCACGTGGGTGTGATTCCAAAGCTAGACTGTAATCTCTTTGAGAACACAAATGGCACTTTGTTATTATATCATCAGCACCTGAAAGAGTACCAGGCACACAGTAGATATCCCCAAGTGCTAGTAAATGCATTCCGTGGACAAACCTTAAAGTCAGCAGAATCAACACAGGAAAGCTAACAAGTCTTTGAGTTGCTCAAGAAAATAATGATAATAAATTTGGACAACAGAATAAAGTCCTTCTTCTAATAACAAATTCGGCCCTCAATAATTGAGGAAGTAATTAAGGAAAAATATGTCTGTAATAGTCAACTCTTGAAAAGGCAAATCATCAAAATGATCCAGGAGCTTCATATGCATAAAGCAAACCCACCAGACTGACATAGGATTTAATAGTAAAAATAGAGAAAACACCGATAACATTCAAACCCTATTACCATCTCTGGAGCCTTCAAAGACAGCACATACAACACATGTGCAAGCACCTCAGCTTTCTCATCTAAGAGAAAGACACCTGAAAGGCCAGAATTCTCCACTGTCTAGTCAGTTTTGATTCCGGAAGAAAAGAGAGTGCTGGAAGTAGAGCAGAGTTTGACAGGGAATTGTAATATTCTTTGCTATCCACTAAGCTCATCCCACCAGAATATAAAGTCACTTAGGAAAGGGACCTTGTCTGTCTTGTTCACCACCATATCCCCACCTCCTAAAATTATCTGGTGTATAATGGTAAATATTACATAAATATGTGTTGACTGACTGACCTTCATCAAAAAGCTCCAGTTAATGGTGCTAAATATGGAACTATGTCAAGTAATCATAGAATCAAAGGGCTGAAAGTCAATCTAATTTCATCCCCACCAATATCACTGGCACCACCACCAGATGTCCTATACCTTCCCCTGTCCAAGAGTTCTCACCTCTAGTAACAAGGAACCAGAAGACAATGCTAAAACATGAAAAGTGCTTCCTTAATCCGAAATGAAATCCATCTTAATATACCTCCAGTGCACTGGTCCTAGTTATGCCTTCTGGAATAACACAAAACCATCCCAAGCCCACTTCCAACTTACAGTCTTCCAAGAATCGGAAAACACCTATGCATCCTGTCTTCTCCCCCATCTCTCTCTCTCCAGGATAAACATCCCTGGGCACTTTTTAGATCTCCTAGGATTGCACTTCCCTTCTCCATCATGGTTAGTCTCTCATGGTTTTGCTCCAGGCTGCCAAAGTCCTTTAAAGTACAAGGCTTCTTCACAGTAAAATGAAACTTTCAGTCCCTGGTTCTGGACACTACATCTCTACTAAGTGGGCCCAGGGTTGCTTTATTGCTGTTGTTGCTGTTGTTGTTTGCTAAGCTTGCCACGCCGTGAACTGAGGTGGAATTAACAGTCATCCAAACGAGTTTTCTCACATTTGTCGCACAAAAATCCTATCGTGGATTTTTGCATATGTACTGTTGTGGTTTGTGGGGGTATGGGATCAACCATGTATAAATTTTCCCCCTTTAAATTCACATATCTTTTCAAAACCCCTTGGGATCGCTGATAATAGAAATTTCACATTTCAAGATAAAAATAGCTTTAGTCACCAATTGCTCACATTACATTTGGGTTCATATTCAGACTTAGAATAAAAGACCCCGATCACATATTTTAGTGCCAGAGGGACCTTAAAAGTAACCCAATCTAACTCCAAGAGGCTAAACTGCTTGTAAGCAACAGAGCTGGGGCTGGAATTCAAGGTCTTTGGACTCCCAAGGACAGCAGCGTTCCTTCCACAATATGCGGCAACCCTGACAAAGGAGGAGTTCTGAAAACCCATCATTCCACTTAGGGTTCTGAAAAACTGTCAGGTTTACAGATGAAAAAGCCATCCCTAAAAAAAAAAAAAAATCTTAATTTGTAGCCTTTTTTCTTGCCCCTAAAAGCTCGGAAGAAAAATTTTTTTACTTAAAAAAAAAAAGTTGATGGGATTTCAGTGAACTGTTCTCTTTATAAGGGAAAAAAAAATTTGAAAAACCCAGTTATAAGAGCCCTGCAAGAGCATGCTCAGGTGTTGAGCAGGAAAAACACACGCGATCCATCATCTCAGCCACAGGATGGCGCTGCAGCACCATTTATGTCCTCTTGTACCCTTGGCTGAAAACACAGAGGCACTTCAGTTTGGATTTGAAGTTTACGTAAAGGTACGTGGAATAATTTGACAGTAATTGTCCAAACCACAAAATTTTACTAAACTATTTCAGTTCTATAGTAAAATGAAACAGAAGTCAACTTTTTTTTTCTTAATGAATAGATTCTACCGTATATCTCTAATGTTTGCTGAGTACCCTACTACAGTTTTAAATGCCTCAGAAGAAATTACAGATTAGACCGTAAGTGAAAGCGAAGTTGTCATATGTCTTTAGGAAAAGAGGCTTCAGAAATCTGGCCTCCCTCCACTCCCTAAGGTTATGCTGGTGACCTGTCTGAGCACGAAAG
This sequence comes from Callorhinus ursinus, assembly GCF_003265705.2. Classification (NCBI taxonomy): domain Eukaryota; kingdom Metazoa; phylum Chordata; class Mammalia; order Carnivora; family Otariidae; genus Callorhinus; species Callorhinus ursinus. Next base: position 12,863,131 of record NW_027397076.1, read on the forward strand.
TAAGTGTTTCCCATCTAGGGAAAAGCCCCCTGGACAGTCCCGGTCTTCAGGACATCTTCAGGAATACAGAGTCAGGTCGAAAACTATTAACCCTCCTACACGGCTCCTCCATTTGAGTAGGTGGACCAAAATAGGATGGGTCATGACAGGACTAAATTTAGTTGACAGGCATGCATTACCGTAATGGTGTTGAGAGGCAGTACAGTATAGCATTGGCCCCAGCTACTCCGCTCTGTGAGACATTGAGCCTCAGCCTCCTCATCTTTAAGCTGAAGGTAATAATAGCACCTTTCTCAAAGTGGTGGTATGAGGATTAAATGAGATAATATGTGAAGAAAGTGCTTAGCAGCATACCTGATAAATGGCAGGCATTCATTTGACAAATGATAATGATGATGAGAGTGCACACCTCATAAGGCTATACTGAGCATTATATATGCAAAGCCCTTCACATAATACCTAACACATAGTAGGGATTCAATAATAATAACAAATGGTAGCCATACTGTCTAGATCCTGTAGGAACAGGAGCTTAGATTGCTCTAGGATGACACCAGGAAAACCCTGGGGATCCCATGTCTGTTTCTCTTTCTGTTGTATGCTACACAGACTCAAATTCTAAAACTGCTCATACTCGGAAGTGCTCAGGTGTGGCTGGACCTCCAAGGGCTTGTTCCCATTAAATGGACCCATCAAGTTCATTTATAGCCTCAGCTCAGGAATCAACTCACCAGCTGAGGGCTTGGGAATTTCTGGGTGAAAATTATTAATTTCCGTGAAATGTATTATAGTGAACAAACTGAAAGAATCTCATTCCAATCTTCAAGTGCCAACTGTACAACCACCCACCACCCCAAATTCTTGCATCTCTCACTCCCCCCACTCCTATTCCACAAGACTGGGACCACAGAACTATCTTCCTTCAGCCCTTACCTTGTCAGACAAAAGCACAAGTTCAATAAGGGGGAGGGGAGATGTCTTCTGCAGGATCTAAATAAAATTATTTTAAGATGACAATCGCATGAAAGTAAAATTCTCTCAGCATTACTAAGTACAAACACTAACAGTTCCATCTTGGCACAGAGATCTCTGCCCTTCGAGGCTTTGGCAGACAAAAGCTGTAGCAGACCAAACCACGATGGCTCTGTGCAGCAGGATTTGTTGCTACAGCAAGTGCAACAAGAGTACGCAAATCCTCTTTAGGAAATCATCTGGAACTGAATGTAGAATTGTTGGAATAGTGTGTAGGCCACATTTACATTATTCATGAGACAGTCTCCCCTCATTTCAATTTACATCCAAAACACTGGCACAGAGCTTGCTCGAGTCACTGTCAGTAACAGAGCTTTTAAATGTGAGGAACTAAACAGAGAGAGAACACATAATTAATGTTATGCATCGCGCATGCAAGTATCTTTGCTTCCATTTTTACTTTTTAAGGATTGTCAAATTTTAAGATACTTGGCTATATTTTGAAGAAATAAGAAAGTATCTGCACTGAGTATTAGAATATTCAGTATAAGGTTTTGCATGCAGTAAAAAATAAATAAATAAATAAAGCAGTAATGTTTCAGATACCAGAAACAGTTCAAGCCTGCTCTCAACGCAAGTGTATTCTCCCGTCTTGGCCCACATTCCAATGACTGGACATTGACACATGGAATAAATATGTCTCCTACAGACAAAAGTGCTACCAACATTGAAGGGAAGTGTCAGCCACTTCCTCGAGCTCAAACTGAGCAGTAAGTACTAGTAAGTATGAATCTTATTGTAAAATAAAGGCCCCTTGCCCTCAGCTCATAACTGGGACAATGTTTAGGTGGACATTCACCCAACTAGCATGTAGGCCATAAGTCAAGTCCAAGCTGTTGGAGGAGAATGAAGTCCAAACTCCATGGCAAACATAGAGTCACCACATATTTAAGGAGCAAAAGGGAGCACTATTAATAATTACTCTAGGTCAACAGACATTAACCAGGACTGTCCCAGCAAGCCAGGATGGATGGTCACCCTACCTAAAGAGATAGTTACCAGAGGGATGTTCAGTATCAAGTTAACAAGTAATGACTAATCTGAGAGACTGAGGGACACTGGAGATTACCTATCAATTTTAGGAATTCTTTTTTTTTCATTAATATGTTATTGTCTTTTTATTTTTAGAGAGAATCATGTTAAAGTAAAAGAATAGTAAAACTATATTTATTAAATTTTGTTATATAATTCACTAATTTTCTTTGTTCAGCACTCAATGCTAAAAAAAGTCTTGAGAAAAACAGGAAATAGAGGGCAAGATGTTTTGTCAGTAAATTTCATACCTTGGAGGACTGACCTATGATCATCAGTTTTCTGCAAATGGTGTAAATGTAAATGGTACCTAGATGAAGAAAAAGACTGTTAACGTGTTTTACAGTTAAATAATGGAAATTTTATATTCTAATTTCTGTAGTTTAAATCTATAGTTCCTAAAACAAGTGAAGTTATGAGAAAGTCTGGTAATGGTTAGAGAGTTATAATCATTACAATTTCTTTTGTAACTTGCAGCCAAATCATTAAAAGAACTAATTTGACCATATGTTAAGTAAGTTGACATAGGAATCTTTTATCCTCATTTGAAAGGCAGCATAAGTTTTGAAATATATTGAAAAAATAATATTTAAGTAGTATAATTTATGCACCCTGTGGTTTTTATTAACTTATATAAAATGCTATTGGTGCCCATGGTTTCTTTATGACTGAAAAACTAAAGACTAATCTCCAGATAAGATTAGGATACATATTTCATCAAAATGGCACAATACTTAACAAGGAAGCTCATGATAATTTAAAAATCAAAACATATAAGAGTTCACATTTTATTTATTTGCAGTCTCATAATTATATTTACTCCTTTATTAAGGTATGTCCTATAAGCACTCTAGTGAAAAACAGCATTTCCAACTCCTATTTAAGACCATTCAAGTATGATTTTTTTTTTTTTGGTCAGGCCATTAATTAAATGAAAACAGAAGGCTAGAAAACTGGCAGAGCTGGGGCAGGGGTGGGGAACAGCATCACCAGACATCTCTCTATATGCAAAGGACATTATTGTGCTATAAACATACCCCAAAGATGGTAACGTGACTTAAAAAGCATGTAATTATGACAAGTAGTCTAAATATTTTCTATAAAATATCTGATCTAAAATTCAGAACCATCCAAATTCAACAATTACAAATCCATATTCACACTTAAACTTTAAAAGCTTCTGAGAAAACAGCATCTGCTCCAAAACACACATCACTTGATTAAAATACACTTGTAAGCACAGCATAATAAACATTAATTACATAAGTCAGTGACAAAAAATACTGAATAAACTTTTAAACACTTGCAGCACCATAAACTTTATGGAGAATGCACTAGGTCCTTAACATTCAAGGACTCAGCCTTCTTAGTGTGACTGCCCCTGGGACATGGGATTAGTTATTTCACATAAGATTCACTAGGAAAGAAACCACTTGGCTACTAACAGCTCAAGCCCAGCATTCTTATCTCAACTTGGCTTTGTTGACCTCTGATCTTAATCTTTAACAATGAAATTGTCTGACTGTGTTTATCTTAAAAGTCACCAAGTAAGGATACCCACAGCCAACTCATGCCTCCCCGCAGAACATGTGATTCAGGTGTAAGCCAGGAGCCTATATTAAACATGTCAGTAACAGGAACTGGGGAATTTCAGAAGACCTCAGCAGACTGCCCTGAAGAATGACAAGGGCCCTCTGTATTTTTAATATGAGATTTTAACTTTTCCAGACCTAGTATGTCCTGACTATAACTGAATCCTTCTCTGGTGGTTCAGGATCTTGGCATGGCCCACAAATTCCCACTGCAGAAGCCTGACAGAGAGAGTAAATGACATAAAATGGAACACAGGTTGAATCTTTACAATCTCGGGATATCTCTGGAAGTTTGTTTTATTTTTAACCAAATCCCTAATACGAGTTTATTGCCTTGTCATGTGACTCCTTTTCATCAAAGATGGCCACCACCAAAATAATCCAGCTATGTGAGGGTTGAATGAGTTGAGTTCAGGTTGGTTGTGAAATAAGGTATTATGTAATAGTCATACACCCAGTTAGAGTCTATGAAAGAACCAAAACTAGTTAACTATCTTAAGAAACCAAGAGAGTGTATTTGTTATAGTCAATTAAAAATAAAGAGAAACAGTATTAATGTCTAACAGAAAAGGTGAAATGCTTTTTGATAAATTGACTGTAGGTCAATTTATTTTTCATTACTCAAACGCCAAACTTTAAAAACTACAAGGTCTTTGCATTTGTTAATCCCCCAGTCGGAATGCCCTCCCCCGAAATATCCAGATGTCTCAGTCAGGTGTTCACTCAAGTGTCATCTCAGTGAGGCCTTCCCTGACCATTCTGTTTAAAAGAGCAGCTCAGCCCCAGCCCAACCTCGGCTCTCCCTATCCCCTTCTTAGCTTTATTTTTCTCCGTAGTACTCATCGCTATCTGACACACCATTTAATTTTTGTTTGTTTATCATCTCCCTGAAGCATTATGTAAGCATGAGAACAGAGTTTTTGTCTATTGTCTACTCCTGTGTCCCTAGCACTTAGAACAATGTCTGGCACTTCATAACTTTGAGATGACTTCATTAAAACAGGGGCAGTAATTAGCAAAACTAAGTATATGCATCTTGCACAACCCAGCAATCCTACTCCTGGACATAAATCCCAGAAAACCCTAACACAGAATTATAAAAGGACATGCATAAGAATGTTCATCACAGAATCATTTGTGCAATTATAGAGGTAGGGCAAACCAGGTGCCCATCTCGAGGGGTGTATGGATATCTGGAATACAATTCAACAGGCAGAAATAACGAATTAGATTTATATAGGAACCTCGTTCTGTTCTAAAACCATGGTATTGAGTAAAAAAATATTTAGGAAACAGAATAAAATCCAGAGCATGACTATATGTATAAAAAAGCACACACCAAATAAAGGTATATAGAAGATACAGAAATTGGTGTTTTGTTTTGTTTTTAGAATATTGGGATTTTTTTGCATGTGATCTTAAAAAGACCGCAGACAGGGAATTATTCCACCTCTCAAGCAAGGCCCAACTGCAGGCCCCAACCCTCAGGCCTACCACTGCTTCCTGAGCACAGAACCTCTGGTCCTGCTCAGTCCCTGCCAAGATATGTGAGCAACTCAGGGGGAAGGACGGCAATGGCTACTCAGGGAATCACAGATCTTCTTGAGGATGATCAGGCGAAAAAGTTTAATAGTCACTGGACTGAAAATTTCTTCCAAAATCAGGCTCATCTGAGGCAGCAAATGTAAGGTCCAATTTCAATCAAAATGTCAAAAAAAATTACTTGGGGAGGAAGAGGAGGGAAAAGGCTAGGAAATGTACTTTCAGTTGCCATGGATGAGGGAAAATCCAATACGTTTTCTTTCAAGTTATTTTGTCCTGCTCTTACACACATAGAACACGCTGTCATTTTCCTTTTAAGAAATTATCCAGAGATCAATATAGTAGGTGACTATAACTTCAAAAAGAATTTAAATTGAATTTAAGTTGTAACTCCTTAAAGAGAAAAGCTGATGCTGTATTTTGATAAATATGATTCATTTCACAAGACAAATATAATGCATATATGTATATTTGTATTTATACAATGTAGATATGTATATAAATACACTATACACACACACATACACATACATTTTCAAAGCTCCTCACTCAAAAGCAAGTAGGAGGAGAAGGTTGACAGGTAGAAAGCAATAGTCACTGGACAAAGTGTTTGAGGAAAGGACCAATAAATGGATGATGCTTAGAACCAGTCTAACCAGCAGCAGTCCTTTGATCCTTTTCCACCTATTTTTGCTTATTAACCATGGCCCCTACTTCTTCATACCTGAAACTGACTATACCCACAGGCTCTGATCCTTCCTTGAAGCAGGAAGCCCAAAGACATGCTTTTCCTGCTTATGAGGACAAACAAAAATATAAAAAAGACAAAAACAAAATCCCCATAATCATCCTATTATGAAATGAATGGGGTTTTTTAAAAGAAATTATTTATTTATATTTGAAGAAATTTTTTAGAATTTGGATATGTAATTTGGTTTTTTGTTTTTTTTTATTTTTATTTACATTCTAGTTAGTTAACATACAGCGTAATACTAGTTTCAGGAGTAGAATTTAGTGATTCATCACTTACATGTAACACCCAGTGCTCAACACAAGTGCCCTCCTTAATACCCATCACCCATTTAGCCAAGATAATCAATCAAATTACGATCAAACTTGGCATTTAAATAACTTCCTGAAAATCATGATGAGAAATAGAAGACATTGGCACGTACCATTAAAGATAATCCAGCAAAGGTGTTCCTGTGGCAAAGCCACCTGCATGATAAGTCTTAAGGAGGACAAAATATGCAGACACTGGCTCACAGAGTCTTTATTCTTCAGGTTCACATCATTGTCACAGACCAGCTCATAGTTGCAAATATTTTTGCCACTTAAAGCATGAAACTGAAACATAGGGAAAATATAAATAAGAATATAAATAAGGTTCATGTAACCTAGAAAAGCATTTCTTAAAATGTGAAAAAATAAAATAAAAATGATTCTGCTTAAATAGATTATATAGTGCTATAGACTGAATGTTTGTCCCCCACCAACTGTATATATTGAAACCCAATCCCTAGTGTGATGGTATTTGGATGTGAGGTCTTTAGGAAGAGATTGTCACGAAGGTGGAGCTTTCATGAAAGAGATTAGTGCCCTCATAAAAGAGAACCCCAAAGAGCTCCCTACTGCCTTCTACCATGTTAGGACACAGAGAGAGGAGAGCCATCTATAAACCAGGAAGTGGGCCCTCACCAGACACCAAACCTTCTAGTACCTTAACCTTGTGGTTCCCAGCCTCCGGAACTGAGAGAAATAAGTGTTATTTAGACCGTCCAGTCTATGGATTTTTGTTATAACAGCCCTCAAGGACATAGGGAAAGAAATGTGGTAAAATAGGTTTCTTCAAAGCATCCTTTTAGTTAGGCTTACTTGTCCTTAGTCATAAAAATTTCAAAAGCCAAAAAAGGTACAAATTCTATTTCCAACAATATAGAACTGAATCACATTTTGTAAACCCTCCTCGTAGTATTTTAACTTCTTAATCTGGATGCAATTATTACCATTTACATAATTCACTCAGTAAATGTTTGTTGTGCACCTCTATTTGTCACACTCTGCTAAGCAATAGGGACTCAAGGATGAAGAAGATGTGGTCCCTGCTCTTGGACAGAAGGAAAAGCATTCCAGGCACAGGCAATGTTAGGAATGCTTAAAGTGGTTGCTGTGGTCACTGAACTGAAAGTCCTTTATAAGTTTGGATAAAAAGGCTTAAAATAGAGAGATTAGGGGTGCCTGGCTGGCTCAGTTGGAAGAGCATTCAACTATTGATCTTGGAGTCATGAGTTCCAGCCCCATGTTAGGTGTAGAAATTACTACAAAAAATCAGCTTTGGGGCTCCCAGCTGGCTCAGTTGGTGGAGCATGCCACTCTTAATCTCAGGGTCATCGAGTTTGAGCCCCACGTTGGTGTAGAGATTACTTAAAAATAAAATCTTTAAAAAGAGAGAGAGAGATTAGGCTATTAAGGTGGTACATGGTCAGAACATGGAGTGCATTCCACATCATTCCAAGGACCATGGACTTTAGCCAAAGGAGAAAGTCAAAGGGAAAGGGCAGTGGAATAAAATGATTTGATTTATAATTCAGAAGTTTAGAAGTTAATTCTGACAAAAGTGTGGAAGATGAAAAGCAGAAGATGGGCACAAAGCTACAAGGAGGGAAACTAGGAGAGATCAAAGGCCTTTGACGTAGTCCAGAGATACCAGGGTCCTGAAATGGGTGCTGGAATCAGAGATGAAGAGGAAGAAACATTTTGTTTTGTTTTTTTTAAGATTTATTTATTTGAGAGAGCAAGAGAAAACATGAGCACATGTGTGCATGCTCAAGGGGCACCTGGGTGGCTCAGTCATTACGCGTCTGCCTTCAGCTCAGGTCATGATCCCAGGGCCCTGGGATCAAGCCCCACGTCAGGCTCCTTGTTCAGCAGGGAGCCTGCTTTTCCCTCTCCTCCTGGCTTGTACTCTCTCACTATCTCTCCTTCTCTCTCTCTTAAATAAAATCTTTAAAAAAAAAAAAGGGTGGGGGAGGGGCAGAGGGAGAGGAAGAATCCTAAGCAGACCCCACACTGAGTGCAGAGCCTGACGTGGAGCTCAATCCCAGGACTGGCGACCATAACCCCAGCTGAAGCCAAGAGTCAGATGCCCAACCAACTTCACCATGCAGGCACACCGCAAAAGGAAAAATTTAAGTTTTGTCTGATTCAATGGGATTTATAATTTTTTTTAAATATTTTATTGATTTATTTGAGAGAGAGAAAGTGAGCGAGAGAGAGAGAGCATGAGTCAGGGAAGGGGCAGAGGGAGAATCAGACTCCCTGCTGAGTAGGGATGTGGGGCTCGATTCCAGGACCCGGGGATCATGACCTAAGCAGAAGGCAGACACTTAACTGACTGAGTAACCCAGGTGCCCCCTGAGTCCATGGGATTTAGATGTGGGAGGTAAGAGAGAGAAAGCGGTCTAGAGTAGTTAGGTGAGTAGTTGGTGCCAATTATGGAGGAAAGGGAACGAGTTCAGTTTAGGATATGTGGAGTGTGAGATGGTCGTGATATGAATCTCAGAAGAGAGATTTTGGCTAGAGAATCATCACTACTGCTAAAGCTGTGGGAGTGCACACACAATAGCACAAATGGGCCTTCCTCTACCACATGAGATTTCCCACTGGGATACACGTATACTATTTCTAGCATCATATTTTTTTAGTGTCCGGCCCTATTCTAAGTGTTTTATTATCTCAGCAATCCTAAAACAATCCTTTGAGGTAAGTCTTATCATTCATTCTTTACAGATGAGGAAACTGAGACACAAAGAAATTACATAACTTCTCCGGGGTCCCATCATGAGGAAGTGGTGCAGCAGCTCTTTGCACCCAGGCAGGCTGGCTCTAGAGACCAGATTCTTACCAACTCTGCCACAATGCCTCCCTACAGTCCATACAAGGGGGATCATGAAATAACATGAGTATCTTTGCATACAAATATTTTGACAGTAAATTCTACATTACTGCTTCATCTATGATTTTTATGCATTTAACTCCAAAATCTATTTCTCTAACAAAACTTCTCAAGACCTCTAAGGTCTTCATTGTCCAGTTCCTACTGGACTACATTTTCAATCCATTCATTCTCTTACTCACTTATTTTATAGATATTTATTGAGAAACACAGTGTGCCAGAACCTCAAACTTAGCGTGTAAAAAACCAAATTCTTCATAGCTTTTCATGCCCTTCACAGCAGTCCTGCTGCCATACCCTTACATTGGCTTCATTGCTTTACCATCTGCCTCTAGTCTTTGTCCTTCTAATCTATTCAGTGTAGTGCTTCCAGATTAATAATTCTGACTATATCACTTAATTTATTCATTCACTTAGTAAAGCTTTATTGACCATCTATTACACACTATTATATCTATTACATGATTATTGTGACACAATCTCCAAAACATCTTTACAAAGTTTAATAAGTGCACTTTCTTATCCATCACTGAAAACATTTATTAAGCAACTTACAGCACACAAGCAAATGCCATGCTAAGCAAATAAAAGACATTTAGAAGCTGTCAACTAAAGAACACATTGCATGGCTAATCATAAATTGTAGCTAAAATAGCTACTGCTTTCATCTTACTGTATGTGCTGCAGTTTTGTCTCCAACGCCTTTTGGGAAAAAGGCAGTTTTGAATCAATTCATTGTTCTAGGCGCTAGAGGTTAGAGATTAGAGCAGCACCTGTCCTCATGAAGCTCATATTCTAGAAGGGAAGACAGGCAATAAAAACATAAGCAAATAAATATGTATCTGATGATAATAAGTAATATAAAGAAAAATAAAGCATGAAGTGTAAGAGACCTGAAGGAAGAGATGGATGATCCACACAGCTATCTAGGATACGAGCTTTCTAGAAGGAGCTCACCAGTGCACTGGTACTAAGCCAGAGAGGCTGGGTGGAAGCAGAATCACACAACAGTACAAGAAAAAGATAGGGCCGCGGACCAGGGTGGCACAGGAGGGGACTTAAAAGCCTAAACTCCTAAGCTTTTCATTCAGTACTCTTCCCAGTGGGATGCCAATTTATATTACCTGGTATTCTTATTCACGTACTTATGGTACAGCCAAATTGAACTGCTTAATGTGCCCCAAACATGCCTTGTGATTTTCTGCTAGTAAACTGTATGTTGTTTCCAAAGCCTTGAATAATCACCAAGTTTGGAATAACACAGCTTTGGAATCAGACTGATTCAGGTTCAAACACCAACTCTACCCATTGCTTTCTTTTTTTCTTTTTTTTTTTTTAAAGATTTATTTATTTATTTGACAGAGAGAGACACAGCGAGAGCAGGAACACAAGCAGGGGGAGTGGGAGAGGGAGAAGCAGGCTTCCCACGGAGCAGGGAGCCCGATGTGGGGCTCGATCCCAGGACCCTGGGACCATGACCTGAGCCGAAGGCAGACGCTTAACAACTGAGCCACCCAGGTGCCCCCATTGCTTTATTTCTTAGTCTCTGTTTCCTCATCTGTAAAAGAGGCATTACAGTACCCACTTTCTAGGACTGTAATCAAGCTACAAGAAGAAAATTCATATAATGCATACGGAAGAGTATAGCACCTCGTCCGGTGAATGAATGGTAGCAATTAACATAAAAATAACACTGGTATATTAGAAATAAAGCATCACATTTTTTGTATTAAAAGATCTATGTTTGGGCGCCTGGGTGGCTCAGTTGTTAAGCATCTGCCTTCAGCTCAGGTCGTGATCCTGGAGTCCTGGGATCGAGCCCTGCATCGGGCTCTCTGTGGGAAGCCTGCTTCTCCCTTTCCCACTCTCCCTGCTTGTGTTCCCTCTCTCGCTGTGTCTCTCTCTGTCAAATAAATAAAATCTTTAAAAAAAAAAAAAGATCTATGTTTGATCACCTGTGCCGTTAGCTTTCTTTCTCTCTTTTGTAAAGTAAGGGTAACAATAGTTTCTAATTCATAAAGTTACTGAGGATCAAATATGTTTTCCAAAGCACTTTGTAAACTAAAAGCACTCTACAAATATTAGTTACTATAATAATAATAACCGTCTGCTGGAAGAATGAATGATTATTGTGACACAATCTCCAAAACATCTTTACAAAGTTTAATAAGTGCACTTTCTTATCTATCACTGAAAACATTTATTAAGCAACTTATAGCGCACAAGCAAATGCCATGCTAAGCAAATGAAAGACATTTAGAAGCTGTCAACTAAAGAATACATTGCATGGCTAATCATAAATTGTAGCTAAAATAGCTACTGCTTTCATCTTACTGTATGTGCTGCAGTTTTGTCTCCAAAGCCTTTTGGGAAAAAGGCAGTTTTGAACTGATTCACGTCTGCTTTATTCTCATCAAAGTTGATAGTGAACTGCTGAAGATACCTTCCATAGCACTGTAAAAGCGCCAATTTATATTCCTGAAATAAAAAAAGGACTTGATGAAAGTTTCAAAGTATCATTTTGCTTATCATTATTAAAATCCAGTAATAATCAAATTATTCTTAATAGTATCAATGTTGATTATTACTGTAACACTCTTTTACTACCACCATTACATTATTACTACCATTACCACTAGCATTTCTGAACACATATTGTGTGACAGACACCGCACTGGGCGCTTCGTGTGCATTACTGCATTAATTCTCCTCCCAACAAGCCTACTGTGAGATGAGACCATCACAATCTCAAAGATGAGAATATTCACCAGGGTGTGAATAATGATGACATAATCATGAGAATATTCACCAGGGTGTGTGTGGTAATACCTATATATAGTCAAAATCCAAAAAAATTCATCATCACCATGTCATGGTAATCCACCTACTCAGAGAGGCAGATGAGTTGCATAACTAGCCTTGCTTCTCTGATACCTCCTCTATGTTCCAAAAAAGAAAGAAAGGCGGGGTAGGGGAGGGAGGAAGGGTGGGAGGCAGGGAGGGAGAAGAGAAAAGGAGGGAGAAAAGGAGGAAGGAGGGAGAAAGAGAAAGAAGAAAGAAGGCAGGAAGGGAGAGGAGAGGAAAGGCTCTCTCTCTCTCTCTCTCTCTCCTCTGTCAACAGTCTCTGAAGCTGCATCAGGACAAATAAAAGAAGCCCGAGCTATTGTTAGTTAGGATTCCTGTTAGTCCTAATTCATGCTTATGTTTCCATTACAAAATCAGGGCTCATTTCAGCAGTGCACAGGGCACAGCTGACCTGGAGTTTCAGGGCAGGGGAGGTGAGCAGGGCTATGGATTCCAGTCAACTGCACCCCTTCGTCAGTTTCCTCCCTACAACTGTCTCCAGGGAAAGCAACTACTCTAGGTGTCTCCTGCCTATAGGGTTACCTAGGCCCTTGGAAGGCATCCACAGTCAAACTTTTGTTTCTATTTCTACTGACTTGTTTGCTACTTTTCACTAGTTGATTCTGAATCTTTTCTTTTCTAACTTGGTTCATATGATAAATTCAAATCTAGGTTCAAAATAAGACTATTCCAACAAAATGATCTTTGCTAGAATTAAATAAAACTAAAGAGATTCTAGAACCAAAGGAACAACTCAAGTTCATTTTCAGGAATCTAAATACCTTTATCAGCCCACTTTCTCATCAGTGAAAAGTAGATTAAAAATGTTTTCTTTGTTCCTTTACGTAAATTTTTAAAATATCCTATCTGGGCCTTTCTATCTGAAATATTCTAAATCTTTAGCCACTACCCAGCTTGAACTTGCTTTATCAACTTCTAACATGCTCTTCCCTCCTCCCTCCACCAATATCTGCTCTACCCACCTGAATACTCCACAAACAACACCAAACTGTGCTGTGTATCACCAGCCTCTTATATTGAGGAGAAACATAAAAACAGGGGACACTCTTCTAATGCTTGTCAAAACAGTTATTCCACTTCACATGAATATAGCTCACAAGTTGGATCTTGTCCATCAGTTTTTTTGTTTTCTGTAGTTTTCCTATAGAGAAATTTTTTTTTCTATAGTTTTTCTTTATTTTTAGGTTTCTAAGAACTACGGTCCAATTACATGAAGCTAAGCTGATGCTCTAATTTTGGCAGCAGACAATAGATCATCCTCATTTGAAATTTCCTCCACATCTCATCCTCCATTTGGTAGATTTCCCCCTCAAACCACCCCCCCCAAGAAAATAAAAGAAAAATAAATTCAAGTCCAGAAAATAGAAATGGAAGAGGAAAATGAAGCTGAAAAACTGAAGATCAAGAAAACATTGAAAATGGCCTAAAAACCCTTTGGATAAAAAAAACTTTCAGTCCAAGGATTCTAGATGTGTCAAACATTCATATTTAACTCGGAATAATTTGGGCCTATGCCAGAACTTAAGGGAAAAACTTACATTACTGTTAACCAAAAACCCAGCTATGGTGTGGTCTTACTGAACCAAGTCAAGTCCACAGCAATCCAAGACCTGGGCACTAATAGGAACTAGAAATCGGGCACAAGCTCAGTTTGGACTACAATATTAAGCAAGAAACAGGGCATGTAAGGAATGACTGCTATAATTACATATGGCAAAACATTAAGGAGTTGAAAGTCATTAAAACAGGGCACTGGGAACCAGACAACATAGCAGCAAGGCCAGGAACCCATGAAAGTTGTCACTGGGCAAGGTCAGCCATGTGAAAAACAACAGGAAGTGGTGTCTGGGCTCCTTTGTATGAGGTAGGAACATGATGACTCAGCATTTCCTGTTGGGCACCTACCACACCCTCTGTTAACTAGGGGCTGTGAGCCTGCCCAACCCCAGCAAGTTGTCTTTCCGTTCGGGAATCTCTCACCTCTAGAGAATCTCAACTACAAAATTAAAAAACACTTTTTTGGTTATGGTGCCTCATTAAAATTTGTAGCATTCATTCATATTTTTCTAAGAAAAAAATCAAATCATGTAAAATAGGAATGGTATCAAACCAAATAATAATAATTAGCCAAGTCAGCTTCATGTAGGCCCTTTTTACTCCAGAGGCACTTACTTTCATTTCACAAAGGCTATCGCCAACCTTCAGAAGCTTTTCATTGTAATAGGCAGCTGGCAGCCGGGGGGCATATTTGGTCCAGATATTAAACAAAGAGGTGGCACTGTAAAAATCATAAAATAAAATTATATCTTCAAAGTCAGCAAGAAGCCTCAATTAATTAGCAAACAATCCTTAAAAACTTATTTTGTGCTCTTTCCAATGTGCCTTACTGTCAACGTCTAATTACTACTAAATATTATTAAAATTATTGCTTCCTTTATGCCAAACACTGATCGAAGCTCTTTTTTTTTTTTAAAGATTTTATTTATTCATTTGAGAGAGAGAGTGAGCAAGAGAGCACAAGCAGGAGGAGGGGCAGAGGGAGAGGGAAAAGCAAACTCCCTGCCCTGAGCAGGGAGCCCTGCTCGATCTCAGGACCCAGGGATCATGACCTGAGCCGAAGGCAGACGCTTAACTGATTAAGCTACCCAGGCGCCCCGATCAAAGTTCCTTATATTCATTTTTTAAAACAGATTTTACTTTTTAAAGTAGTTTTAGGTTCACAGAAAAATTGAGCAAGAGGTATGGAGATTCCCCATATACTGCATGCCCCACACAAATGCACAGCCTTTCCCCCACCCCCTTATCAACATCCCCCACCAGAGTGGTATATTTGTTACAACTCATGAACCTACATTGACACATCATTATCACCCAGCATCTACAGTTTATTTTAGGGTTTACTCTTAATGTTATACATCCTATGGGTCTGGAAAAATGTATAATGATGGGAACCCATCATTATGCTATCACACAGAGTAGTTTCACTGCCCTAAAAATCTGTGCTCTGCCTATGTATCCCTCTCTCCCTTAACCCCAGGCAACCACTGATCTTTTTATTATCCCCATAGTTTTTGCCTTTTTCAAATGCCATGTAGTTGGAACATACAGTATGTAGCCTTTTCAGACTGGCTTCTTTCACTTAGTAATATGCATTTAACATTTCTCCGTGTTTTTTCATGGCTTGATAGCTCCTTTCCTTTTAATGCTTAATAATATTCCCTTGCCTACATATACCACATTTTATTTATCCCTTCACTTAGTGAAGGATATCTTGTTTGCTTTCAAGTTGTGGCAACTGGAGTAAAGCCGCTATCAACATCCATGTGCAGATTTTTGTATGGACATAAGTTTTCCACTCCTTTGGGTAAATACCAAAAAGTATGATTACTGGATTGTATGGTAAGAGTATGCTTAGTTGGGAGGCCTAGGTGGCTCAGTCAATTAAGCATCTGCCTTCAGCTCAGGTCATGATCCCGGGGTCCTGAGATTGAGGCCCATATCGGGGCTCCCTACTCAGCGGGGAGCCTGCTTCTCCCTCTGCCTGCTGCTCGCCCTGCCTGTGCACTCTCTCTCTCTCTCTCTCTGACAAATAAATAAATAAAATCTTTTTTAAAAAATAAAACTCTTAAAAAAAAAAAAGTATGCTTAGTTTTGTAAGAAACCACCAAACTGTCTTCCAAAGTGGTTGTACCAGTTTGCATCCCACCAGCAATGAATGAGGACTCTCTGTTGCTCCACATCCTCCCTTCATTTGGTGATGTCAGTGCTCTGGATTTGGGCCATTCCAATAGGTGTGTAATGGTATCTCATTGTTTTAATTTTCATCTTCCTAATGATATATGTTGGGGAGCATCTTTGCAAATGTTTATTTGCCACTTGTATTATCTTCTTTGATGAGATGTCTGTTAAAGTCTTTGACCCACTTTTTAAAATCAGGTTGTTTGTTTTCTTACTGTTGAAAGAGTTCTTTGTATATTTTGGGTAACGGTCCTTTATCAGATATGTCTTTGGCAAATATTTTCTCCCAGTCTGTGGCTTGTCTTTTCATTTTCTTGATGGTGTCTTTCACAAAGCAGAGGCTTTTAATTTTAATGAAGTCTGGCTCATCAATTCTTTTCTCCTGGACTGTGGCTTTGGTGTCATATCGAAAAAGTCACTGTCAAACCCAAAGTCATCTATGTTATCTTTTAGGAGTTCCATAGAATTTTACATTTAGGTTTGCAATCCATTTTGAGTTAATTTTTGTGAAGGGTGTAAGGTCTGTGCTGAGATTAATGTTTTGCACGTGGATGTCGAGTTGTCCCAGCACCATTTCTTAAGAAGACTATCTTTGGTCCATTGTATTGCCTTTCCTCTTTTGTCAAAGATGAGTTGATTACATCGATGTGGGTCTATTTCTGGGCACTCTGTTCGGTCCCAATGATGTATTTGCTCATTCTTTCACTGATACCACAGTCTTGATTACTGTAGCTTTAGAGGAAGTCTTGAAGTCAGTCTTCCAAATCTGTTCTCCTCCAATATTGCTTTGGCTATTCTGGGTCTTACACCACATGCATTTTTGTTTTCATTTCATTTCCACAACAACCCTGAGATAGGTAGTATCAATATTCCAGGTGTATAGTTGATGACATGGAGGCTCAGTGCATCCATGATCTTAACTAGTGTATTACTGGGCCTGCCTGTCCTCTGGAATGTAAACTATCTGAAGGCAAGGACTTGGACTATGTTATTCATTGCCCAGCCTCAAGAGTAGTGAATATCTAGTATATACATGTTCTCAATAATTATTTGTTGAAAGAATGAATGAATACATAAATGACTAGGAAAAAAATTCCTTGTTCTTGTTTTATTTTTTCTGTAAAGAGTTCAGGGATTTCAATATCCAGTCAGTCCATTAGGGTTCTGTTTCTTTCCACCAAGTAAACAAAAATAAAACATACAGTATTCTCAACATGGTTTCTAATTAGTTTCAAAGGGTAGCAGATCACTGCTTATTTTGTTCATTCATTTAGTTAACATTTACTCCTTCCCTCTCTCTCAGAAATTATAACTCCAAATTTCCCTTAACAGTTGTCCAAGCCCATTTCATAAATTTCTAGATGAGGACAGTGTTATGTACTGAATGAGTGTGTCCCCTTGAAATTCTTCTGTTGAAGTCCTAATCCACAGTGTGGCTGTATTTGGAAAAGGGTACTCTAAGGAAATAATTAAGGTTAAATGAGGTCATAAGGGTGGGGCCCTGGTCTGATGGCATTAATGACCATCTAAGAACACCAGAGAACTTTCTTTCTCTCTCTCTTTCTTTGTGCTTGCTCAGAAGCAAGGCTATGTGAAGACCAAGTGGTCTTCTACAAGCCAGGAAGAGTGCTTTCACCAGAAACTAACCCTGCAAGACCTTGATCTGGGACTTCTAGTCTCCAGAACTGTGAGAAAATAAATTTCTGTTGTTTAAGCCACCCAGACTATGGTGTTTTGTTATGGCAGCCCAAATTGACTAATTTATAATTAATTAGTAACTAATAGCCCAAATTGACTAATACAGGTAGGAATGTAAACTTAGGGACTGAAGATGGCTCTAATACTTATGATGTATATGTTGGGATATTATCAGAACAACAGCAACAGAAACATGTTGATTGATTCATTCAAATAATTTTTTTAATTCGTTCAAATAATTAAATGATATTTAGTTACAAGGGAGGGGTAGGGGACGGGATATTCTTGCCTTCTTTGACTGATGAGTAATATTTTAGGATATGAAAATATATACATGTACCAAGTAGTAAATAACCATGCCCAAAAAATTGTGTGGGAAATACAACCATAGAAATTTTAAAAGGAAGAGGTTTTTGGTTTAGGTTTTTTTGTTTTGTTTTGTTTTTAACCTTTTCACTCTCATTTGCTGCTTTCATGAAATGTCACAGTATTAGAATATAGTGAATCCCAAAAAGTCAGCAAGTCTTGCTAGAATTCTTAAATTATGTAGACAAAAGACTTAATTCTTTCAAACCTTAAAGATGAGATAATGATGACTATGTTTATTACTCATAAAAGAAAAATACCAGCTTTGTTAAATCAATCAAGGTTATATAATGAGATAAATTTTTTTTAAGTGAACTTTAAGTTCAAGTTAAGACTGCTCACTGGAAATGACTTACATAATGATTAAACAAGGAAAATATAACATACACTATATAATGTGCATCATTTAAGAAAACATTAATACCCTTTGGATTGCTGACTTATTATAGCTGCTGCTGCATAGTTAGAATTCTCTAAAATAGAAAATCGTAACTATATAAACAATATCTAAATCTCATGTGGTTATAACAAAAGCATACCTTTAAAAAATCTATCATATTCCAAATTTAATAACATTGCCAATATGATCAAACTCTATATTTTAGATCCTGTGAATTTTTATGCTTATGTCAATTCCTATAGTTACAAAAAAAATTTTTGATTTTAAAAAATAACCATCTCTCAAATACGTTATAAAAGCAAATCCTACCTCCTATATTCTTAACTGGCCACCACATTGTCATTCTTACTCCATTTGGACAAGATTATATAAATATGTATATATAATATTAAATAAGGTTAATCCCTTGCCCAAAACTACCCAATGCTTTCCCACTGCTTTTGGAATAAAGGCAAACTGTATAAAAGGCCTCTAAAACCTTCCAGAGCCCTACCTATGTCTCTAATCTCACCTCATACCACTGCACCCACACTCACTAAGCCATGCTTAATGGGCTTCTGTACATTCCTCCCAAGTCTCTAGCTCTTTCCTGCCAAGATCTTCTCAGATGCTTGTTCCCTCTGTTTATCCTCTCTCCTTGCCTGGTATCCTTCTAATCTCAGCTTAATGTCACCTCTCTCACCATTAGCTTGAAAGTAGGTACGTGCTATGTTCTCTTTAAGCCGCTGCTCAAGTGTCACCTATTCTGACCACATTACTGAAAATTGCAATCTCCTATCTCCCACTCCATAACCCTTCCTCTCTTTAGTTTTCTCCCTAACATTTGTCATTTTCTAGGTTACCATAAAATGAATTTATTTAATATGTTTAATGCCTACCTTCTCCTCTAGAATACAAGCACCAAGAAGGCAAGGCTCTTTGTCTGATTCACTGGTGGATCCCCAACCCCTATTACAATGCCTGGCATATGTAAGTGCTCAGTAGCTTCTTCCTTCATAGCACCTGTTGTTTGTATATTGACTTAATGACTCATTGAAAGCTTATTTCTCTCTCTCTCTCTAGACTATAAACTCCATGAGCACAGATTCCCTATCTATTTTGTTCACCACTATATAACCAATGGTTAGTGCAATGCTGGGCACATAGTAGGCATTCAATAAAAGTTGCTGTGTAAATAAATAAATACCTAAATTGTGTGAGAGGTTAGATTGCTAAGGTCCGTGTCAATCGTTAAAGTTTGTGATTCTCTTATAGTCTAAAGATGAAACAGATGGGGCACCTGAGTGGCTCAGTCGTTAAGCGTCTGCCTTCGGCTCAGGTCATAATCCCAGTGTACTGGGATTGAGCCCCACATCGGGCTCCCTGCTCCACGGGAAGCCTGCTTCTCCCTCCCTCTCCCACTCCCCCTGCTTGTGTTCCCTCTCTTGCTGTGTCTCTCTGTCAAATAAATAAATAAAATCTTTAAAAAAAAAAAAAAAAAAAGAAACAGATACTCTACTTACAAACTGGCCCAGGTCTACTTTCCCATATATAACATTAACAATTATTGAAAATACAAGGATAATAATCCTTGAATTCTTTCAATACCAAATACTCAATGAAAGTTTGCCCTGGGGCACCTGGGTGGCTCAGTCAGTTAAGTGGCTGCCTTCGGCTCAGGTCATGATCTCAGGATCCTGAGATTGAGCCCCACATCGGCCCTGCTCAGCGGGGAGTCTGCTTCTCCCTCTCTCTCTCTGCCTCCTCCTCCCCCCACCCCCGCTCATGCTCTCCCTCTCTCAAATAAAGAAATAAGAATCTTCAAAAAAAGAAAGGAAGGAAGAAATTTCGCTCTATCCCAACCACCAGGCTAGTTGCTAGAGATAGAAAAATGAAAAAGAGACATGTTATCCAAAGTCAGCAGGGACTTCCACTCTAATGGGGGAAACAGATCATACACAAGAAAACAAGTAAATAAAAAATATAAATGGGTGGCTGAACCTGCATTTAAATAGGAAAGGCCACACTACAGTGGTAAGAACTGAGCTAAGACCTGAAAGAAAAGAAGGAGCCAGCTATTTGAAAAGCTGAGGATACAACATTTCAGACAAAGGTGGCAGCAAATATAAAGGCCCTGGGATGAAAAAAATAGGATCTGTCTCCCTGGAAAGTCCTGAGAGAGAAGTGAGGGATGGGCTGAGATGGAAGAGGCAAGCAGGGCCAGATGCTCAGACCCTGGAGCACAGAAGGAGTCTTAAATTTATTCTAACAGCAATGGGAGGCGATAGAAAGTCTTGAGATAGGAGAGTGGGTGGTTGATTTATAAAGGTTACCCTTACTGCTAAAGTGAAGGATAGATTTGAGACTCCAGAGGCTGTGGGGAAAAGCACAGCCTGGTGGTTTGAACTACAGCGCTGGTCGTGGAAATGGGAAGATAAAGTGCTATCTAAGGCACAAGTGCAGAAATGTTTTAAATATAAATATATATAGCTTAGTAATGCACTTTCCTTGGTCAATTCTTGGTTCTCATCTCACTTGGCCCATCAGCAGGATTTGCCACTGTTAATAGATCATTCCTTCCTACTTTGAAACGGTTTCTCTACCCGACTTCCAGCACACCACACACTTACACTTACTGGTTTTCATCCTACCACCCTGGCCACTCCTTCTTAGGCTCTGCCACTTTCTTATCAACTCTACTTGTCAATGTTTCTCCATCTACACTCACTCCCTTAGCTATTAAGTCAAGTGTCATGATTTAAATATCAATAATATGGGGGCATCTGGGTGGCTCAGTCGTTAAGCGTCTGCCTTCAGCTCAGGTCATGATCCCAGGGTCCTGGGATCGAGCCCCGCACCAGGCTCCCCGCTCCGCGGGAAGCCTGCTTCTCCCTCTCCCGCTCCCCATGCTTGTGTTCCCTCTCTTGCTGTGTCTCTCTCTGTCAAATAAATTAAAAATAAATAAATAAATATCAATAATATACTGACGAACCCCAAATGCATATCTCTTTTGACCTCCAGACTCAAATGACCAACTACCTTTGTAATAGCTCTGCTTGGATGTTGAATTACATTTCAGTCTTCGTATATCTAAAACTAAATTCTTGGGATGCCTGGCTGGTTCAGTGGGTGGAGCATTTGACTCTTGATCTCGGGATTGTGGGTTCGATCCCCACATTGGGTGTAGAGATTACTTAAAAATAAAACATATATATTTCACAAAAAGAAAACTAAACTCTTGATCTGCCTCTCTCCTACCAGAAACCTGTTCTTCCCACAGTCTCAATCCCACCCCGGGAACCTCACACTTGCCATTCTCCCTTGCGGCCAACTCTTCCTACAGAAGTCTTCATCACTTGCTATTATATTTCTTTCTCATCTTTCTCAAAGGCTACTTTTCCCGACTTAATCTGACCATGCTCCCAGACACCCCCATTTTAAATTTCAACACCATACCGTATCTTCTATCCCCACACTCTGCTCTGATTTTCTCCCTAGCACTTCTTTTCCTGTACAATGATTTCTTGACTTGTTTAGTAGCTGTCTGTAGTAACAAAAAATATATGCTCCATGAGGGTACAAATTGTTCTATCTTTTGTTAATTTGGTGTTTTCCTAGTTCCTAGAATGGTACCTGATATATAGTAGATGTTCAATAAATAGTTAAATGCATTAATGAATAACAAATGTAAGTTAAAACTATTTCTTCATATTAAATGCATGAATGAAAAATAAAAGTTGAGATTATTCACTATTCTGGTATTCTTTGACATTTGTCTACATTTGTAATTGTTCGGTTTGCAAGGTATTTTGACTGGGAAAGAAAGATGGTAACATAATCAGGAAAGAACCTTAAAAATAGGAAGCCTGTCGCTCCGTAGTAACATAGGGATAGAACTCCCAAAAAGGCAAACGTATATGCAAAATGAGTACAAAACCAGTAAAAAATCACTGTGACCCTAACAACAATATAAAAAGGAATTAAAGTATAAAAGGGAATTAAAGTGCACATGTTCACAGAATCACATACTTCGTGGCATCAAGAAGTAACTTTTTCAAGAACCTAAGCTACCTCAAAGTTATTTCTTTTGCCTCATACACAAAATTCTACCCACAACATGGAAAGTTGTGAAACCCCTGAGCCCCTGAGTGAGTCAAAAATGTATTGGCATGGAGTAGCTTAGCGACTGGGGAACATTCAGAAGGAATGGTGTGTTATGAAACACTTCTGTGTTGATTTTTATTTTGACCCGAGCAGGAAGCCAAGGTATAACATTTACCAGGAATTAAGGGCTGTAATAGCGATGAGTCTCCACTTCTTAAACTTTGTTTTTCCCTCCAGGTCCGCAACGCTCACCCAGCTCTGGCATTAGCGTGGGCATCCTCAAGGGCATCTCCTCAGGCCCCAGGAGTTGCCCTTCTCCGGCCGGCGCCCTCCCCAGCGCCCTGCCTCTGCTTACCAAAGCCGGTGGAATTCATGCTTCTGTTCCTCCGTTATCGCTAACGCCTTCTTTCTCTTCATAAAGCCTAGTAAATCCCGAATTTCCCTCTCGCAGGAGGCCAGGAGTGGGTTTTTAGCGTCCAGAGGCCCATAAAACACGGCGAGGGGCAATGAGTTCTCGAGGCAGGCAGAGTGAGGCACTGGGCTCGGGGAGCTCTCCTTCGACTCCACGGGCGACTTCGAGAGTGCGTTCGAGGTCGGGGGCGGGGTCGGCGGCGGTCCTGGCGGGGACAGGGATGTGGGAGACAGGTTGAGGGGAGAGGTCGAGGAGGTGCCTAGAGCCGCCATATTGACGAGACCGCAGCCGGCTAGAAGTGTGTGTACACGCGGTTGCCTGGCGACGGTCTCACGGCAACCAGGTGTCCTTCGCGCTTTCAGGAAAACACAGCGGCCCCTGGAGGGCAAAGGAAGAAAGAACCCGGTCCAGAAAGAAATGACGCTCCTGGGGGCTTTTTTTTTTTAATATTTTAATGAAATTGTCATGTCGTCTCTTTTCATTACATATTTATTAATACAATATTATTAGCAATAATGATCTCTTTTCATTTAACAATTTTTCCTTTAATCTTCACTTATATTTTCTTGTATATTTTCTCATATATTTTTATATGAGAAATTTTCTCAATATAATATTTTCTCATATACAGCAAGGAGAAACCAAAGGACACTTTGAATACTTGGGATGGAAAATCTTTAGGCAAAATCAGCAAGGTCTTTAAGCACATTTTTTTGTCTTTTTTTGCCCTCTTCACTGGCACTGCCGTATGACAGAAGAATAGAGAGAAGATTTTGGACAGAGAGCCAGGGAATAGTAGAGCCATAAACTTACGATTACAAATCAGACTATACTCGTTTTCCATTTCGACCACTTAATGATGATAACGATCATTAATATGTGCCAGGCATTGTTCTAAGCATTTGAAACATAAGCTCATTTAATCATGATAACAGCTTTACCACTTAAGGTATTATGAGTATCTCCATTTCAGTTTAAGAAACCAAAGTTTATGGACCAAGGTCAGAGTAAACTGTAGTGTCAGTGACCAGATCCCAGCCTTCTGACTCAAAAGCCTATGCTCAAAATGAGTACGTTTCACTGGCCATCCTCAAAAAAAAAAAAAACTAAGCTTATCAATCAAATCAAAATTAGGAAAATATCTGACAACCAGTTTAAGAAGCAAGTACATGGGGGGCACCTGGGTGGCTCAGTCAGTTAAGCCTCTGCCTTGGGGGCTCAGGTCATGATCCTAGGGTCCCACATGGGGCTACCAGCTCAGCGGGGAACCTGCTTCTCCCTCTCCCTCTGCCGCTCCCCCTGCTTGTGCTCTCCCACTCTCTCACTCTCTCTCTCAAATAAATAAAATTTAAAAAAAAAAAGAATTAAGTACATGCAAATGATCCATTCTCTTCCCTCTATTTGTACCTTGAGGTCTGTAACTATGGAGATGATGGCTGTGCTTAACAATTAGGGTTACATTATAGTTCTTCATTTCATCCTTATTATCACCATATTCTAAATTAATAAGCATTTCACTCAACATTAACTGCCAGACATTAATGCACACTAGTGGCTTGAAGTGTTAACTCTCAAAATACTTTTGCATTTTAAACAGAGATTTTAGGAAACTTGCTTCTGATGGGGAAACTATAGGCCTTAAGGAAAATATATGGGGGCAAGGGAAGTTCTTCTTTCCTTACATATTATGGGCAACAGGAAGTTTATTTATTTACTTACTTAAGGTATAAGTTTCTAACTCATAGGGAACTTGCTTGCTTTATAAACTATGCAATGCCAAAAATTATCTAAGAAAAGAAACAGAAATATTTGATGTCTTAGAAAAATAGGTCTTTAACACTGAAAAGTGTTACTGGTTCCATCACACATAAGAATAAATAATGATAGTGACCCTAACACCCTGTGAGCCCAATTTCCCACTTAAGATTAAGAAGCTTATTGGACCACAGCCTGATTTCTTTCAGGTCTGACCTAATTTCTTGCAGGCTCTGTGGGCCTGTTCTAATTTATGAGGCTAGCCTAATATGTCATGTGTACTGTACTCTAATATTCTTTGAAGGAAAATGATGATGCTTTTGCTCTTCAAGACAGGTAATTATGACCCAAGAACCTTCTTGGCAGGCAGTGAGGTACCCTCACACCTCACTGTAGGAGTTCAATTCTCCAGTCAGGATAGACAAATCATTCTTTAAGATTTTATCTTGTCTCTAAGTGAGCAATAAAAATGTTAAGACCTTGAAGAATTTAGGCCTAAAGAAGTAATTCATTCTTCATTTACAAAAAGTATTAAGAGATCTTTTATTTAAAAAAAAAAACAGCTTGGTAAATTCTTTCTCTTCTCATCTTCTCCTTGTTCTCACATAACAGACTTGGCTATTTTAGATCAAAAGCTGATGTAATCTGCCACTGAGTACTACCTATTATATTGATGAAAGTAAAACTGCAGGATAAAATTAAAGTGGTCAGAGAGGAGGAAGGAAAAGAAAAATAAAACAGATGAACTGGGGTTTTTTCCCCTGACCTGTCTGCTCTCACAAACAACCTTACTAAGAGTGCAGGCACTTACATTTCAGTGTCACTGGTAAAAGAAAATGTGACTTATTAAATTCAGATACTTGAATTATGCATCTTAGTCACAGCATTGCTTCGTAGTCATTTTCTTCCTTGCAAATACAAAGTTGACAATGCTTCACTTGCCATAGTTTTCAAAAGCTTGCCTGAATATTTAAATGGCTGCTGTACTCTGAATCATTGTCGTGCTAAGATGGAAGTTTCCATTTTGTTCTGTTTAAATTATACTTGAAACATTTTTTAACATTTTCGAGGTGTTATCTTTCTTGTAATGAGATGCAGCTATTAGAATATCTTTTCTACTCCCTTGTCACTTCACTTTATTCTTTCCACTGTAGTGAAAGAATGGATCTCTGCAACTATTGTGTCTGGCAGGGCTAAATAATGTAAATAGCTTCCTTATAAATAATGTAAATTGCTGTTTCCTTATAATTAGTGTCTTTGTAGGCTGCAGGGATCCTTTTTGCTCATTCAAAAGTCTTTATCATCTAAAGTTACTGTTAGGGACACCCGGGTGGCTCAGTCAGTTAAGTGGCTGCCTTCGGCTCGGGTCATGATCCTAGGGTCCTGGGATCAAGTCCCGCATCAGGCTCCTTGCTCAGTGTGGAAGCCTGCTTCTCCCTCTGTCTGCCATCCCCCCGTTTGTGCTCTCTCTCTCTGACAAATAAATAAATAAAATCTTTAAAAAAATAAAAATAAAGTTACTGTTACAGAAGGAATTAATAAGGTTAGGACTCTCTCGATTCCTAATTTAGTTGTTAATTATTTGGACTGTCCCAAATATGTACCTACATATGGTCTTTAAAAAAAAAAAAAAGCACAAAGATCTCCTTTTCCCACCTCATCACCCAATATTTAAACTTTTTTAAAAACTTCTCCATCCTTTCATTTAGGCCAACGCAACAATTTCTTTAGTGTGTCATACAATGCATAGGTGAACCCACACATTCCTTGGAAGAAGCAGACGACATACAACTAACCATAATAAAAAGGTATGCTGTGAAATGTGCTGGGATAAAGATTTAAAACATGCTGTAGGAGTCCCAAGATGAAGCCTGGAACTGGAGAAAGACCAGACGATTCTGGAGAAGGTGATATTATAGCCCTGGACTGTCCCTGCTCCTCATTAACAGAAAGCCCCTTGCAACAGGGAGTTGCCTATTTACTGTGATAACCCAGCATCCGAGCCTGGAGCCTGGCACAGAGTAGTATGGCTTAACAAATCCTTGTTGGAATGAGTGAATGGAAAAGAATAAGACAGAGAACATTTAAAAGGATATCACTGATTGAGAAAAAAGCCTGAGTAAGGTACAAAGTTATAAACATACACGACGAGTTAAATAAATCATCTGTCCAGTGTGGTGAACCAAAGACTACAGGAGATCCAGGGGCAAAAGGTAAGGCAGTAAGAGAAGTGTGATCAAATATAGTAGGTAGTTGGAAAGTGTGCGAAGAAATGTTGACTTAGTTCTGTATTCAGTGGGAAACCTTAGGTTAGAAGAAGAGTACAATTAAAAACAGTAGGGATCGGGCGCCTGGGTGGCTCAGTTGGTTAAGCAACTGCCTTCGGCTCAGGTCATGATCCTGGAGTCCCGGGATCGAGTCCCACATCGGGCTCCCTGCTCAGCAGGGAGTCTGCTTCTCCCTCTGACCCTCCTCCCTCTCGTGCTTTCTATCTCTCATTCTCTCTCTCTCTCTCAAATAAATAAATAAAATCTTTAAAAAAAAAATAGTAGGGATTAAAAGCCCAAATTCTGGAGCCAGAAAGCATGGTTTGAATTCCCACTTCTTCCAAGTTGCTTGACTTCACTGTGCTGTGGTTTCCTCGTCTGTAAAATGGAGTGAAATAATATCCTACTTAATTCAGTTTTGTTTTGTTTAGAATTAAATGAATTAATATGTGTAAAACCCATCAAATAGTGCCTGGCACATAATAAGGGCTATATAAATGTTTGCTAATATAATTACTCACTTGGGAACAACCCTCAAATAGTCCCAAACAGAAAAGAACACAATCCACTCTGTATTTGATGTATTTTAGAAGGGAAACTAGGATGGCAGAATAAAGGATGGATTGGAGTAAAGAAGGGTACATCTGATCTCAGCTGCACAAACCATCACAATGTTTATATACTGTCAACCATGAGACAGAAGTAGCCAAACTAAAACCTTAGACACTGAGGCAGAATCCGTAGGAAACTAAATTCTAATCAATACAGTAAAAGCAGACTCACAGAGTAATATGTAATTTATATAATAATTATATTTATAACATATGTAATATATATAAAATAGTTGCAAAAATAGTAGAAGAAATTCTAACATGTATTTATTATTCTAACATATAATGTATTTATGGTCTTTAAGTAAAGCCTTTCCTAAAAGGTACAATAGTAAAAGACAGAAAGGAAAATACTAAACTGAATACATTAAGCTAAATTTTTAGAAGGGTAAAAGATAGCACAGCAAAAGTAGAAAAGCCACACGCTGGAAAAATATATTTGTAATGCATGACCTACTGTGTGAGCACCATGTCGATAAATATCACCAGCATGTTCAGGTAAAAGATATTGCTTGAGTAAATTCAACAGGTTTACTTATTAAAAGCTACCAATGGAAGTCAGTGTAGTCAGGACATATAACAAAGAGATCAGCAACATTATCCAGGACAGATGGGAATCTGTGTTTCCAAAACCTAAAATTTTCACCTGTGGCACACAGTTCTAGATGGTAATATCCCTGCATCTTCCAAGTCTCTGAGGCTTGAACAAGTATCTGCAATTCCTCTGGAGTGCACAGTATTGCTTCTAACTGAACACTTTGGTGTGGACAGTTTCAGATACTTCTGCCTGGCCCTTCCACCCATAACAGCTCTAATGCCACAGGTGAGGGATTCAGTGTTAGGGCTCTGCTAAATATTAAATCTCTTCCTCAAGGGGTGAGATCTGGAAACTAGATGAGGGCCCAGAATTTTCACTGCAGCAACTCATATCATATTTTTGCTTACTATGTCTTGAATTTTCTGATTATACACATTGAGAACACTTTTGTTGCCTTCTCATCCATCTTGCCCCTATAAAACCATGATCCATTAGCCAACACTGGACACTCCTATAGGTAAAGGTTCTTTGGTTGTCACTCTGGCCTGCCTGTCCATTATGGTAATTACATCAGCAGCCTTTGTTAGCTGCTACCACCTGGCCTTTGCCATTCTAGAATTGCATCATCCCCACTAATATTATGAAGCTAAACTTCATGGCAGAACCCTCCACTATCAACCCGGACCTACAGAAGACAGAAACTATCAGGCTTCTCCAAAGATCCTGGTGCTCCCATCATCACTGCATTCTTTACATTCTCAGGGAAGGGAATACTCCCTGACCATCCCAGGGAACATAGCCAGCTGGTGGGTTCTCAGGACAGACATAATAAATTCATTCTAACATTCCCACCTCCCTCAGCCTTCTGTTCCTTTCTTCAATAATATACCAAGGAAGTTCTGCCATCTTTACTGCATTCGCTATAGAACATTATCAGATCCACGCTTCAAGAAGCCATCCTGTTAAATTATTGGGAATCCTGAATTATGGCTAAGTACCCCCATATTAATGAAATCTACCCTATTCAGCTTTGTAGTCTGTCCTCCTGGTCTA
This sequence comes from Callorhinus ursinus, assembly GCF_003265705.2. Lineage (NCBI taxonomy): Eukaryota > Metazoa > Chordata > Mammalia > Carnivora > Otariidae > Callorhinus > Callorhinus ursinus. The sequence continues at coordinate 12,892,070 of NW_027397076.1, forward strand.
ACATACTCAAGATACACTCCTATACACATTTCCCCAGTTTCAGCTAACACCTATGAGCCAGATCCTGCAATTCCTTTGGCATGTGGGCTATTTCTTCCCAGAGCAGAGCTTGTACTTTCCTGCTCAGGCTGTGCTGAAACCTGACTTTGGTTTTTAGCCAGGAGGTAATGAAGGGTGTTGGGGCATATCCTGAAGAAAACAAGAATCATCTTGAAAGCCACCTGCTTCAGATTAGATTATTGAATGTCCCCCCAGGCAAGCAGAGACTGTCTTTCTGTGGCAAATGGTTAGGGGCTATTTCTGCCAGCCTGGAAGGCTCAGAGTCATCTAGGAACTCAAAGTTCTTAGGCTTGTCTACCTAAATATCTTCATCTCAAGTCTCTGGGCCCCATTCTTTTCCTGGACTCTTTGCTATACAATCAGATCCTTGGCCTGATTTTGAACAAAGTCTACCTGCAATTGCCCTGAGCTGCAATAAAGGCACTCTGACTTTCAGAGCATGACTTAAGTTGTCAAGTAACTGCCCTAAGACTAGAGACAGAGAAAGAGTCTCTCTCTCTCTCTCTCTCTCTCTCTCTCTCTCTCTCTGTGTGTGTGTGTGTGTGTGTAAATTTTCTGCAAGACTTTCAATGCCTACAAAAGAAGCGACATCACAATCCCTTTATTTAATATTGCCCCTATACTGACTAAACACGATAGCTATTTGATCTCCCAAAACCTTGTTGTATCTGCATCTCATCACAATTAAACTATGGGTGAAATCACTGCATGCCAAGGATTATTACCATGCCACCTACCACTGCAACTGGTTCCCTATTGCTTTCAGACAGTGGGCAATTCACCTCCAAAATCCCATCCTGAGGGTCCACTTTGTATAGCTCACTCCTCTGTGTGAACCTGGGTTTCCCAGAAAACAGAGTTTGAGGCAAAAGCTTAAGTGCTAGTACTTTATGCTACTGCATAATTGGTAATGCAATTCCCTGAGGCAAGAATGAGGGAAATGGGAAGTCAGACAGGGACTGTAATGATTAATTTTATGTGTCCACTTGACTGGGTGGGCTAAAAGATGCCCAGATCGCTAGCAGAATGTTATTTCTGGTGTGTCTGTGAGAGTGTTTCTGGAAAATATTTGATAGACTGAGTAAAGAAGATCATCTCACCAGTGTGGGTGGGTAACCATCAGTCCACTGAGGTTCCAAATAAAACAAAAACACAAAGAAAGGGTGAATTTGCTCTCTCTGCTGGAACTGGGACATCCATTTTCTCCTGCCTTGGACATCAGCTTTTCTGGTTCTTGGGGTTTTGGTCTTGGGCTGGAATTAAAACCACTGACAACTCTAGTTCTCAGGACGTGGGACTTGGAGTGAACTATACCACTGGCTTTCCTGGTTCTCTCATTTGCAGATGGCAGATCATGGAACATCTCAGCCTCCAAAATCATGTGAATTAATTCCTTATAGTAAATATAGACATATATATTTATATATCTCTTATTGGTCCTGTTTCTCTGGAAAACCCTAATACAAATATTGGTACTAAGACATGTCACTGCTATATAAATACCTTAAACTGTGGAAGTGACTTTGGATCTGAGTGATGGGTAGAGGCTGGAAGACTTTCAAGGTGCATGCTAGAAAAAGTCTACATTGCTGTGAAGGGACTGTTAAGAGAAATTCTGGTGAGTACTCAGAAAGAAAAGAGGAGAGCCAAAGAGAAAGCCTCAGTCTTCCTAGAGAATACCTAAGTAATCCTGAACAGAATTTTGATGGAACTATGGATGGTAAAGGCCATTTTGATGAGGCCTGAGATGGAAATGAGGAATATGTTATTAGACAATGGAGGAATGGCCATCTTGTTATAAAGTGGCAAAGAACTTGAATGAATTGTGTTCACATTCTGGTGTTTTGTGGAAGATAAAACTTGTGAGTGATGAAATTGGATATTTAACTGAAGCTATTGCTAAGCAAAGTGTTGAAGGTGCAGCTTGGCTCCTCCTGACTGCTTATAATAAAATGTGAGAAGAGAGAAATGACTTAAGGACAGAATTGTCAAGCAAAAAGGAAACAGAACCTAAAGATTTGGAAAATTCTCAGCCTATTCATATTGTAAAAAATGAGAATGCTGTTTGGAAGAGAACACTGAGAGCGTGGCCAAGCAACCATTTGATAAGATTAGTATGAATCAGCCATCTCAACAGTGGCCAGGAGCAAGTGTTCAAGACACGAGAGGAATAACCTCAAAGGCAATTCAGAGACCAGCAGGTCTGGTACTACAATCAAAGACCCAGAGTGCAAAGGCCAGGGGACAGAGTGGTACCCAGCACCCCATCACCTCACAGGCTCCTCGACAGCCCCAAGGGCAGCTCCGGCAGGCTTCAGGGGCCTCCCTTCCAGAAGGGCAAGCAGCAAACATTGGCAGTATCTGTGCAGCACCCTCTCTGCCAGTGCGCAGAATGCACAGACCCTGGACACAGAGATGCCTCCACAAAGATTTCAAAGAATGGAACTTCTGGAAGGGCCACAGGCTCAGGACCCCAGTCCAGAAGAGATGCCAGCCCAGGGCAGAGAACCACCTTGGGAGAGCCACTGTGGGGCTGTACCACTGAGCTGTGGGGGCAACACTGCCACCCCAGTAGGCTTGAAAGGCAGAGCACCAAGCCAAAGAGGATTATTCTCCAGCTTTAAGATTTAATGTTTTTTGCTCCATTAGGCTTCTAGGACCTGTCGCTCCTACCTTCTTGCCTTTTTTTCTCCCTTTTGGGAAGAAAATGGCTCTTCTATGCCTTCCCCCCCATTGTATTTTGGAAGCACATTACATGTTTGGTTTCACAGGTTCACAGCAGGAGAGGAATTTGCCTCAGGATGAATCTTACCTTGAGTTTCACTCATATCTGATTTAGATGATATTTAGATGAGACTTTACACGTAGGCTTTAAAGTTGGTGCTGGAACAAGTTAAGATTTGGGGGGCTATGGGGAAGGAATGCATGTATTTTTGCATATAATAAGAACATGAATTTGGGGGGGCAGGAGCGGAATGCTGTTGACTGAATGTTTGTGCCCCCCCACACACACTGAAAAAAGTTCATATGTTAAATCCTAAAATCTACTTTGATGGTATTTGGAGGTGGGGATTTTGGCAATTGATGAGGTCCTGAGAATGGAGCCCTCATGAATGTGATTAGTGCCCTTATAAAAGAGAACACAGAGAGCTCCCTCTACCCAGCATCCGAGCCTGGAGCCTGGCACAGAGTAGTATGGCTTAACAAATCCTTGTTGGAATGAGTGAATGGAAAAGAATAAGACAGAGAACATTTAAAAGGATATCACTGATTGAGAAAAAAGCCTGAGTAAGGTACAAAGTTATAAACAGCAAAAGACCATCATCTATGAAGCAGGAAATGGACTCTCACCACACACTGAATCTGCCAGTGATTTGATCATAGACATCGAGGCTCCAGAACTGTGAGAAATAAAGTTCTGCTGCTTAAGACATCCAATTTATGGTATTTTTGTTACAGCAGCTCAAAAAGACTGAGACAAGGACAGATGGAAAGGAAATACAAGGCTGGCCAATGAATCATAAAGAAACACATAGCCAGTTGCTCAGCCATGTGGGATAGTTCCCAAACAGGCTATATAACTTTTTATGTTTCATATCTTGGAATACTCTATAAGAAGGAGAGGTGGAGAGAAAATGTCCCTGCTGTTTTCCTCCTGTCTTCTGTACCCCATTGGTTAAGACTCATCTCTGTACTTCCAGGTTGGATCACCTGGCCCCATAGGCAGCTACTAGGGATGCTGAATCTCATACCTTGTGATAGAGCGTTTCCTCCTACTTCAAAAGTGGTGGAAGGAGCCAGAAACTCCAGATGGTAGCTTCAGGTGGTGGAACCAAGCAGGCCAGCATGGAGTCAGTCACCACAGCAGCTGCTGGAATGCCGCAAGTGGTTGAGGGCCCAGTAGTTGAGTGAAGACAAAGAAACCCAAGGCTGTGCATACAGTATGTCCAAGACACAAATTCTCTTGAACGCCAATGCTAGCAACACTCTAAGGAAAGCAGAGGAGCAACATGGAAGGAGCCTGGATGCCCAACACTGTGAAGCTACAATACTAGTCCTAGATGACCCACACCCAGATTATTATGTGAGATAAAAATAAACTCCCATCTTGTTTAAAGGACTAGTTTTGACAGTCTTTGTAGGAGTAGCCAAAACTATAATATACCACATGTCTCAGAAATTTCATGTCTTAAAATCAGCGTAATCATTTACAGTATGTATAAAGATGCATATACAGACACATACAGAATGTACAGCAGATGTTCATTCCCAACATTAAATGCCTTTAACAGCAAAGCATTAGAAACAACTTAAATGTGCATCAGTAGAGTAATGGTAGATAAACCATAATTTATCTATAGTATTAATACCAATCAGCATCCTAAAAAAATGTAGTAGATCTGTATATTTTGAACTGAATATATTTTACATTTTTATTTTTAAAAGTATGGAATGATATGACCAGTATGCTAACATTTATCTCTAAAAAAGAACCATAAAATGATACTGTAATATTTGTATTTATATGTATGTCTGTATATATTATGAGAGAGTGGGGAAAGAGAGAGAAGTTCTGAAAGAATACTCAATAAACAAATTGTTCACAATGGTTACGTCTGTGAGGAAACTGAAATCAGAAGTAGGGAATCAAATGAGACTTTAGATTTGTCTGTACTGTTTTTACTTTTTTAACAAAGGCCTTCCTGTATTATTTATGCAATTAGAAGTTCATTTTAAAATGTAAAAGTAGGAGCGCCTGGGCGGCTCAGACATTAAGCGTCTGCCTTCGGCTCAGGTCGTGATCCCGGGGTCTTTGGATCGAGCCCCACATCGGGCTCCCTGCTCAGCGGGAAGCCTGCTTCTCCCTCTCCCACTCCCTCTGCTTCTGTTCCTTCTCTCACTGTCTCCCTCTGTCAAATAAATAAATAGAATCTTTAAAAAAAAAATTTTTTTTTAAATGTAAAAGTAGGGGCATCTTCGTGGTTCAGTTGGTTGAGTGTCTGACTCTTGGTTTCTGCTCAGGTCCTGATCTCAGGGTCCTGACATTGAGCCCGGAGTGGGGCTCCATACTCAGGCAGTCTGCCCGAGACTCTCTCTCTCTCTCTCTCCCTCTGCCCCTCCCCCTGCTTACTCTCTCTCTCTCAAATAAATAATAAATCTTTAAAAACTGTGAAAGTGGGCACCTGGGTGGCTCAGTTGGTTAAGTGACTGCCTTCGGCTCAGGTCATGATCCTGGAGTCCTGGGATTGAGTCCCGCATCGGGCTCCCTGCTCAGCGGGGAACCTGCTTCTCCCTCTGGCCCTCCCCCCTCTCATGTGCTCTCTCTCTCTCTCTCTCTCTCTCATTCTCACTCTCTCAAAATAAATAAATAAATCTTTAAAAAATAAAAAAATAAAAACTGTGAAAGTAAAACTATTAATAGTTTGTTATCCTAGAAAGATAAGATTACAAGAATTTTTGTTCTGTGTTCTTTTCCGTACATTCCAACTTTTCTACAGTGAATATATATTATTTTCATTGTAAAAAACTAATACTTTTTTAAGTAAAGCATGAAGATGTACAATAGCACAATAACAGTACTACAAATTAAAAAAAGAAACTCCATATTCACTAATTACACAGAATTTTCCACTAACTGCATCACTTTGGGGGAAGTATCTCGAAGCACATCCTTGGACTATACATTATTTGCTTCATTTACTAAATCTCAAAAAAGGCAGATGTTTTTGATTCATTCAGGCATTTTTAAGACTGAACTCCAAGACTTAGGGTCCACATGGACCATCAAAATAGGCATATTTTCCTTAACTCCATGTCCTACCACTCTTATCCCTCCTTACCATTCCCCTTACCACCAACTTTCTTCATTTTTTTTTAAAGATTTTATTTATTTATTTGACAGAGAGACACAGTGAGAGTGGGAACACAAGCAGGGGGAGCAGGAGAGGGAGAAGCAGGCTTCCCGCGGAGCAGGGAGCCCGATGTGGGGCTCGATCCCAGGACCCTGGGATCATGACCTGAGCCCAAGGCAGCCGCTTAATGACTGAGCCACCCAGGTGCCCCCAACTTTCTTCATTAAACATAAATTTGAACACTATGACTCTGAGCTTACTACAAAGCAGGAAGTAAAGGGAAATATGACTGAAATTATGAATTGGCTAAAGTCCCCACAACTCACCCAGTTGGTCCTTCCACTGGCTACTACCATTGTAGGACCCAAACAAGAAACAACAATATCTTTGAGTCCTCCGATCCTACTTCCAGTCCCAATTTCTTCCAGCCCTAATTTCTAGATCCCCACTGTCCAATATAGTAGCCACTAGCTACATGTGGCTATTGAGGACTTGATGCAGCTGGTCTGAACTGAGATGTGCTATAAATGTGAAGAACACAACAGATTTCAAAGACTTCATAAAGAGGGGTGCCTGGGTGGTGCAGTTAAGCGTCCAACTCAGGTTGTGATCTCAGGGTCCTTAAATCGAGCCCCGAGTTGGGCTCTGCATGGAGTTAGCTTCGGATTCTCTCTCCCTCTCTCTCTGCCCCTCCTCCATGTGCACTCTCTCTCTCAGATCAATAAATCTTAAAAAAAAAAATCCAAAGACTTCATAAAGAAAAAGAATATAAAATATGTCATTTTTATGTTGGTGGCACTGTGAAATGACAATATTTTTAAATATTGGATTAAATAAAATATTTTATTAAAATTAATTCCACTTTATCTTTTCAAACCTTTTTAATGTGGCTTCTAGGCAATTGAAAATTACATATGTGGCTCGCATTTGTGGCTTGCATTATATTTCTATTGGACGACAATACACTAAGCGGTCTTTTCTTCTTCATCTCCACAGTTCCAGCCCTAGCTCAGGCCTTCATCTTCTTTCGGTGAGGCTTCTGCAAAAACCTCCTAACTAGTCTTTCTGTCTCCAATATGGCCTTTCTCCAACTGATTCTACAAAGTGTCCAGAAAGATCTTTTAAAACATAAATCCAATCATGCTCACTCAAACAGCTTGATATTGTTCCATGGGTCTCCTCCATTGACTTTAATTCTGTAGCTCCATATATAAAGTCTTTCCTGATAATCCAGACCCTGGCTTTAAATGAGTCAATTTCCAGATCCTCCACTTTCATATTTTCCACATATTTATGTGTCTTCAAAGGCACCTGCAGTCAAAGTTCTCTCCCCTCTTCCCCTTTCACCATTGTTCTTATCTTTTTGACAAAAGAAAGGTACCTAGGATCTTACCATGAGGCATTAATGGAACAACGAAACAACTGTTTAGTTTAAGCAAGGCACCATAACCACATCCCTACTCATGTTAAGACTTATTGCCAATATAATATCCACAACATGTATTTTAAAGTAAGCAAGAAATATAGAATTTTTGGAAATTCTTTTAAGGAATAAGCAAGAAAATTTGAAAACCACTAACTAGCCCGTTTCTCATGACACCTTACTCATATCCCTACCAGCATCAGCATTCCTCCCCAATATACAACACACACAGACACTCACACACCCCTTCTTAGCTCCAGCTTCACTCAAGGCTCAGCCTATCCAGCTATTAACAGCTTCGAGGCTCCTTAGAACATTCTCCTTCATCCTCTTCCCTCAGCTAATTACTCACTGCAACTCCTGCTTATTTGATGGCATCATCAGAAAAGGTTACTTTTCAGTTCTGCAATACAGGGGCTTCACAAATTTTCTTCTATTCTTTGATTTTCATTGCACTTTATAAAATAACCTCAAAGGAAGATGCAATTTTTTTCTATTCAATTTTTATTATCATTTTAGTACTCTTTACCAGACTTTTCTCCTTTCATTAGTCAAAGAAGTTATTTTTTCCTCCCAAATTTGCTTGATTATTTTTAAGTATTGCTAAAAGGGTATAAGGAGTAGTTTCAAGTCGTTATTACTCAGGTGTCTTATTTTTTAAACAAAAAATACCAAGGTTTAATTACTGAACTCATACAATAAGTAAACCTCTATGCATATCTCATACTGTTTAGATGGACAACTGGTGCTTGTTATTGATTCCTTCATTGTGGTTGCCATAGTGTTGTCACCAAGTTCACTGTCAAGGTCACTGTGGTGATTAGGGACATGGGCTCTAGAATCAGACTGCCTGGCTCAACCACTTGTTAGTCGTGTGACCTTGGAAAATGTATTTTATCTTTCTGTGCATCAGTTTTCTCATTTGTAAGGAATAGCAATTCCCTCATATGGTTGTTGTAAGGATTAAATGAATTAAAACTAGTGAAGAGCCTACAATGTAAGCCATTGGTTGTTTGGATAATAATACAAAAAGCAATTGGTAAGGTGACAAGTTCATTTTTTCAAAAGACTTGTTTGCAGAACTCTGAAAAATTACTAGAGAAATATTAGATTTCTGTTTATCCACATTTTCAATTTTCATCTCAATAACAAACCGTCTTAGTGTCATATGTACAATGCTAAAATCACCAGGTGCCCTGTCAACAAAAGTTCCAGTTTTTTTCCTATTCCTCACCACCTATGAATTTGTTTCGTCTGGGTTTTACACATGCACACACACAAACACACACACACACAAGCACATAGACAAAAGGAGTGAGAGTCTGCTGATTTGCTTACACTTAAGCATGCCAAAACTTTTAAAAGCCACAAACTTCAAAACACCTTTTCCCCAAATATCTTCAAGTAATTTAATTTCTTAGAACACAGCTGGCAAACTTTTTCTGTTAGCACCAGATAATAAGTATTTAAGGCTTTTCAGGCCATAGATCTCTGTTGCCACTACTCAATCCTGCCAACACTGTAGCCCCAAAGTAGCCATAGACAATAGTAAATAAATGAGTGTGGCTGTGTTCCAATAAAACTTTATTAACAAAAAAAGGGCAGTTGGCCAGATTTGGCCTGCAGGCCATAGTTTGTGAACTCTGTCTTAGACATTACTCTATATTTACCTGGTGACTTTGATTATCTCTAGTAAAATGCAACATACCTATGGTAAGAGGAAAAACTGTGAAGCAATAAACTACAGAAAATGACACATGAAGTACAGACTACAGGTACATATAAAGTAGAAGAAAAACAGATGAGAGACAATTGCAGGTGAGAAAGAGATGATATTTCAATTCCCCAAGGTGATAGTTCAGCAGGAAACATAGATCAAAACAAGCACAAGTTTTGTTTTCTGCCTCAGAGTGCTTACCTGTATAAATACATATATTCATCTCAACTCTCAATTAACCAGTCAGAGACACACACATCACTAGAGCAGTTCCTAAAACTCTGTGCCCCAAATGACATCATCAGCCCACTGAAACAATACATTCTTCTTCTCAGGGCTCACCAGTGAATCTCTCATCATCTTACCTACAATTCTTCTTTTCATATGTCTATATTTCAGGAATAAACAGCAACTACGGGTATTGTTAAGAATGTTTGGTTCTACTTCCAAAGTTAACAGATACTTTCAAGTTAATCAATTATATATCAATCTCTAACTCCTTAATTATGATTCCTAATCACAATGGGCCTGAATCAAGGCAGTGGTTGAATGAGCTGCAAAGTGAAGCCATAATCAGTGAAGAATTAATAGAATTTGATAGTGAGGACAGGGTTGGGTTTTGGGTTTTGGGATTTGTGTTTTTGTTTTTGTTTGGTGTGCTGATTGTTGTATCCTGAGTGTTTAGAACAGTGCCTGATACTCTACATACATTTGTCGAATGAATGAATGATCGAATGAATGAATGAACAGACATATAGAGAGCAGGGAAATTTGAGCTACAGAATATTATACAAGCAGTGAAATGCATGTCATTTTCTAATCATTTGGTGGCTTCAACACCTCTTCACAACACCTTGAAAAGAAGTCTGCAAATTTCAAACCACCTCTTTGCAAATTGATTTCTTAATGTCACTAGGCTCCACACATTCACAGCCCACGCTCTTTCAGTTGCTAAGTGCACTGGATTGTCACAGTATGTTCCAGAGTCGCCAGACTTCTCTTAAATGCAAAAGATGTTCTTCTAATGGGAAGCAAAATCCTTATCTTTCAAATACAATATTCTCTAAAGCAAAGAAACAGTACCTTTAGATTTCAATCAGTTCAAATTAAAACTGATTTCCCAAAGCAAGGGAAAGCTTATGAGCTCTAAAATTCAGTAATATTATTTCACAACTTGGAACTCAAAGATGATTTATAGATTAGTTTTGCATTATTAGCTTCACTTCATTAGTAATGAAAATCATAACATGCTACTGAAAATATTTATTCCTAATATGCACTGATAACTACTATTGAGGAGATGTACTACGAGAGACTGAATTTTCTAAGTCAATAATATAAACAAAATTTAGGCAAACGTTTAAGACTATGATGAAAAGAAGGGGGGAAAGCTATGGCAAGAAAGAAGAACATTTAAATTTAATGGGTGTATGTATATACCTAAATTTACCAAGCATTTATTGAGTGAGAACACAATAACAAAGGAAGGACTAATTGGATATAAAATGCAGTCTATAGACCTGAAGAGTTTAGAGACTAATAGTTGGTCATTCAGTCATACAACAAGTTGTGTGTGTGTGTGTGTGTGTGTGTGTGGTTTTTTTTTTAAAGATTTATTTGTTTGAAAGAGAGAGAGAGTCTGGCGAGTGTGAGGAGGGAGGGGCAATGGGAGAGCGAGAGACTCTAAAGCAGGCTCCCTGTTGAGCAGAGTCTGATGCTGGGGCTGGATCCCATGACCTGAGATCATCACCTGAGCCAAAATCAAGAGTCTGATGCTCAACCGACTGAGCCACCTAGGCTCCCGAGCAAGTTTTAATCAAGATACTTCACTGGGTACTAAATCTTAATGATTACACTAGCTTGGAACACTTCAGCATATGTCATCAAATTTAAACTTTTACTTTAAGATTTTATTATGTTACAAGGAATACATGTTTTTTGTTTGTTTGTTTGTTTGTTTGTTAGAGATTTTATTTATTTATTTGACAGAGAGAGAGATAGCAAGAGAGGGAACACAAGCAGGGGGAGTGGGAGAGGGAGAAGCAGGCCTCTCGCCAAGCAGGGAACCCAATGCGGGGCTCGATCCCAGGACCCTGAGATCATGACCCAAGCCAAAGGCAGTCACTTAACCGACTGAGCCACCCAGGCGCCCCGGAATACATGTTTTTTTTAAAAAGATTGAACTACAGAAACAAAAAGTAAAAGACTTTCCATAACTACCACCACTAGGTGGGGTAACTACTATTACATTATAGGGCATCTTTTCACACTTCTTGAAATAAGCACATACAAATGCCTTTTTTTTAAAAACAAAAATGGTATCATACTATGCAGAATCAGGATAGCATACTGCTTGAGAGCATGGCCTTTACACAACACCACCTCAATGCAAATCCCAGCTCTACCACTAAGTTATCTTTGGTAAGTTACTATACACCTCAATGCCAAAATTTTCTAATCTTTAAAATGGAAATTATATTAGTACACATGTCATAGCATTACTGTAAAAAATGAATACTCATAATCACTTAAAACAGAGCCTGGCACATTCTAAGAACCCAACCAATTGTAGTTATTATCATGCAATTTGTGATCTTATTAAGATTATATGGTGGACCTCCTTCCTCCACTTCATTTTTTTTCAAGGACCAAACAGTACCATGGTATGGATTTATTATAATTCATGTAATACATTCTCTTTTTATTATATGTACAGATTGCTCCAATGTACTAACAAAGAATGCTGAAAATAATATCTTTGTGCCTATACTTGAATATTTCTGAAGAATAAATGCCTAGAGAAGAAATGGATGGATCAGAAGAGGTAAATATTTTATTTTAAAGTGTATTTGAGATTCTTCTGAATTTCCCTTCTAAAAGATGCCAACTTATATTTGCCCCATAACATATGAAGGTGATCTTTTCCCTATATGGGGTATGTGTGTGTGTTTCATGTTTGAGCTTTTAATAACCCAGACGTTTTGCATGTTTCATGTTTGGTTGTTTTTTTGTGTGTTTTTTTTTTTAAGATTTATTTATTTAGAGAGAGAGAGAGAGAGAGAGAGCATGAGTAGGAGAACAGAGGGAGAGGGAGAGAGAATCCCAAGCAGACTCTGCCCCGACTGCAAGCCGGACTCGGGGCTGGATGTCACGACACTAAAATCACCATCCGAGCCAAAACCAAGAGTCCCACACTCCACTGACTGCACCACCCAGGCACCCCATCATGTTTGGGTTTTTAATCACCCAGACTTTTTGTATGATATAAGGTAGAAACCCACTTTATTTTTGTTAGGTAGTCAATTGTTCCATTACCATTTACTGAGCAGTGTATCTATTCCCAACTTCTTTGAAATGACATTCTTATTACATACTTAATTTCCATATATACATCGCTCAGTTTCCACTATTTTTTTCTATTGAAACACTTGTCTTTCTCTGACAGTACCATATTACTTTAGTTGTTACTATACTATTGTAGTATATTTCAGTATCTGTTAACTTCATATAAAACTTACTCCTGCACTTACCGCTACACATTATGGCAGAGATAGACCGCTTGCCACGAAAAACTAATGTTTCTCTCTCATAATGTAGTATTGTTGCTGGAAAGCAGCCCCCTACTTGGGGACTACATTTCTCAGCACCAGCCTTTTACATCTAGGTAGGACCATGTGACTCATTTTCACCAATGGAATGTGAGCAAATACAATGTGTGTCATTTTCAGGCCAAAGTGATGGGGAAGCAGGGATGCCTTCTTCATGGTCATTGTCCCTCTCCAAGGCCTCCAAGGATCTAACAGGAGGCCAGAACCACAGAATGGAAGATGCCTGGCATCCAGAATGATCTTATGGAAGTCAGCCTGACTGGGAACTCTTGCACTTGCCTAAGAAATAAACCATTTGTTGTAATAAGCCAATAAAGTTTAGGGGTTTATCTATTACTTTAGCTAATACACAGATGATGGATTTTAAATGGCATTTTAAAAAAAATTCAATTAGGATTTTAATTGGGAGCACGTTTTATTTATAGATTAAGTTAAAGAGAACTGACATCTCAATATTGAGTTTCCAATCTAGGAGAAATCACATCTTTGCATTTATTCTGGTCTTCTTTTGTAACCTTCAATAAAGCTTTGCTGTTTTCTTTATGTAGATCCTAAACATTTCTTACTGTTTATTTCTATATATTTTATAGTTTGGTTGTAGTGCAGCTGCAATCCTTTTCCATTACATTTTCTTTTTGACTATTGTTTGTACATATACAGAACGTTTGCTTTTACAGGATTATCTTTTATCATCTTACCGAACCTTGTTTGTGTTATTGGCTCATGGGTTTCATTTCTTGCATTTTATTTCTAGCAAAGGGTTTTACCTCTTCCTTCCCCAGAAACTTCTTTTTTTTCAGCCAGGATCTTGAAAACAATATTGAAAATAGTAGTGATAGCTTTTTTGCCGGCTTGTCCTTTTAAATAAAATTTCATTAATAGTTAACCATTAAATATAATGTTTCATAGTGATTTGATGAATGTCTTTTAACAGGTTATGGAAATCTCCTTCTATTACTACCTTTAAAAAAGGTATATTTTTTGGTTGTTGCTATTAAATCAGGATAGATCTTAAATTTTATCCAAATCCCTTTCCTCTCTCTGTTTAGATAATTTATTGTTTTATTTCTTTAATATAGTATATCATATAACATATTTCCTAAATATTAAAACACATTTTCATTTTATGTAACCCCTTGGTCATACCTTCAATGTGTTCAGCTATTTATGTAATATCTTTGTGCACACCTCCATGTCAGAGATTGGTTAAGAGGTGTGTGTGTGTGTGAGTGTGTGTACATTTGCCTAGTTTTCTCATCAGGAATATTTTACCCTGTAGAACGAAATTCAAAAATTTCATCTTTTCCTATGTTCTCTAAAATTAAATATGATATCTTTTTTCTGAATATTTGAAAAACTCACCTGTAAAATCAACGAAAGAGAATGTCTTTTGATGGAGAAAGATCTTTGCTCATTTTCCACTTTTTCTACAATTACTGAATGACACAAGATTCTCTACCTCTTCTTGAATTTTTAAATCATTTTTACTCCCCTAGAAAAGTATGTACTTCCTTTATTTTTCCAAAGCTTTCTTCATTTGTACATAATATTCTCTTTCAATTTTTCGAAGTTTCTTCTACCTCTGCAGCTATGTCCTCTTTCACATTTTTAATTATTGCTCTCTGAATCTTCTCTCTTTTCCATATTGGATAGGCTAAGTCTTATATATCTGAATTGGTTGTTTCAAAAACATCAGCTTTTATTCCAAAAATCTAAAAATTGTGAAAATACTATAGAGAAACATGTATTTTTTTTCTCAGTCAGACTAAAATTTGAATACACTGCTCTAAATTTAGTGTTTCGGGCGCCTGGGTGGCTCAGTTGGTTAAGCGACTGCCTTCAGCTCAGGTCATGATCCTGGAGTCCCAGGATCGAGTCCCGCATCAGGCTCCCTGCTCAGCGGGGAGTCTGCTTCTCCCTCTGACCCTCTTCCCTCTTGTGCTCTCTATCTCTCATTCTCTCTCTCTCAAATAAATAAATAAAATCTTTAAAAAAATAAATAAATAAATAAATAAATTTAGTGTTTCACCTGAAAAGGTATCTGGAAGCTGAAAAGCATATTGAAAACACTGGTTGAAGTTTATCCTATCTGCATGTTTATCCTAGGTGCCTGACAGCTTGGGTATTCTATATATTCGAGTTTGTGGATCATTTTATTCTAATCTTCCAAGGGCTTACTTATTTTTGGTGTACTTTATCAGTCAATTTCTGAGACAGGTGTGTTTTAAAGTTTTCCACCATGATTATAGGTTTTTCAAATCCTCCTTTTCTAATAGTTTCTAAGAGTTTTTGTTTCATAGATTTTAACACTATATTATTGAGATGATACTGCTCCTCCTTATTATATCTTCTTAATGGATTTTATTTTTATCAATATAATTTGTTGTTGTTGTTGTTTCATGGACACTTTTTGCATTCCGAGCAGCCTTGTTAAAATGTAATCCCTCCATTTTCCAGTGGATTGGTCCAGGATAGGTATTTTACTGGCTGAGCCAACAGTTTCTTCCTGTAACTCATTGCTTGGGATTGTGAGACTCACCAGCAATTGAGGCTGTAACATAAAGCCCAGATGGCATGGGCACTGCCACCAGCTAAGTAAAAGAAACTGAACTGCAAAGAGGTGAATAAAGCAGATACACAGAGAAACATGCAGATAGCAGACTGGGAGGTGGTTTCTTGGATATAGTTTGAGTCTGAAGCCCATCTATATATTTTTTTTCTTTAGGCTCTGTGAGATATACTCATTTCATTATGATAAATTCCCCTTTGGCTTAAACTAGTTCATTCATTCCACAATTATTTATGGAGTATGCCGTATGTGCTAAGTCCTGTAATTGGTACTAAAGACACAGCAGAGAACAATACAATGTCCCTACCATCATGGAGTTTACATTCTAGTTGGGATTTACAAAAAGCCAGCAATAAAGACAGGTGGGGGATATGCTATTTAGATATGTGGTCAGGGAAGCCCTGTCTGAAAGAAGTGAGAGTAAGCCAGGTGGATATCTGGGGGGTGAGCATTTCTGTAAGAAGGAAGAGCAAGGGAAAAGGCCCTGAGACATTAAAGAAACTTTTAGCATTTTCAAGGAGTGGCCAGAATACCAGCGTGGCTGGAATCGACTGGGTGTGAGAAGATGGAGGAAAAGAGGGTTGAAGTGGTAGCCCAGGACTAAGCTCCGGCAGGGGCTTATAAACCTTGATAAAGATCTTGGAATAGGAAGCTATTGGAGGGTGGAGACACGATCTGATTACGTGTTAATGGATTACTTTATCTATCGAGGAGGAAATAATAGACTGTAGATGGGCAAGAGTAGAAGCAGGGATGCCAGTTGGAGGCTCTTGCAGTAGCAAGAGACATTAGAGTCTTAAAGCGAACTCACGGAGGTTCCTGGTTGGATGGAAGTTGGATGGAGGTTGTGGTTGGATTCCGGATATAATTTAAAGGTAGAAGATCCCTTGATGGGAATTTAAAGCGGGAGAGAAAGAGAGAAATTAGGGACTTCAAGGTATTTGGCCTGGATAAAAATGATTACCAGTTTTCAGTAATTCTGATGTTCCAGTATACCTTGCTCTAGCTAGATACTAAAATATCATTATGTTTCTTTGTTAAATGACTGTTTTTCAGCATTTTTGAAAAATTTGAATCGTTTATAGTCTAAGACCTATCTATAATCAGTGATAGATGTTTATCATTCAACTTTTCAGCCACATCCATTCTGTTATCCAGCTCATCTTTTGAGCTACTGAGCTGTTGGCCGTGTTGTAGGGGTTTGGTGAGGGAGGAGAGGATTGCCAGGTGTTCTGTATTTATAGCACATGTCTTCTATTTAATGATTTTGTCCTGTCCTACATTAGTCTTGTCAAGACCCACTACATGTTGTTTATTCGCGCTCCCCCCAATAAATTACAAACAACGGCAATTAGAGCTATTTTTTTCAAAACGATAATTGGCACTTAAATCACTTAAAGGACAACCTACCTCCACAGGAAGATCTAGACAGTCTCATGATCTTTCGTGATGATTTGGCTGAAGGAAGACCGAAGGGCGGGGGGGGGGGGGGGCTGAGCATTAAAAGCATTTATCTTTCCATAGTCAAGAAAGGAAAAGACTCTTCTTTGGTCAAAAACCCAAACTGTGCATAGCCAACTACAGTTAATGCACATGTTCTGAATATCAGCTAACAATAACAGCCTCCCCGTTTCTGAAAGTTGGCAAATCAAAGACAGCACCAGCTTCCGGAAACCAGCCAATCAGCGATAAAACCCACAATCCTTAAAGACAGCTCCACCCTTTGAGACAACAGCCAATCGGCAAATGCCTCAAAGTGAGCCTATCAACAGCAGCCTTACTCCGGCGGTCTAAGGAATGCACCTGAAAGGCAATCCCTAAACACAACACTTCTAAAAGCCCATCAAACCCTGAATGCCAGACTTTCTAAAACCTCCCATAAGATCAGATTTGGCTTTGGGGCACCTGGGTGGCTCAGTCGGTTAAGCATCTGCCTTTGGCTCAGGTCATGATCCCAGGATCCCGGGATTGAGCCCCATGTTGGGCTCCCTGCCCAGTAGGGAGGCTGCTTCTCCCTCTCCCTCTGCCCGCTGCTTCCTCAGCTTGTGCTCTCCCCCTCTGTCTCTGCCTAATAAATTAATCAAATCTTTAAAAAAAAAAAAATCGGATTTGGCTTTGTTTGCAAGCAAACCAGTTTCACTTTTTTTTTTTGCGTTAGCTCTAGAGTTCAATTTATCATTAGTGCATTAATTCACAGCCTTTTCAACAGCTCAGCCTCTGTTGATGTGAGTTGGACTTGTGCGTTGGACATATTAACGCTGCTGTGAGATTATCGAATTCAGCCTTTTCATTGCCGGTAGTGGTTGCCATGACCTATTTTTTTGTTTGTGCATATGTAAACCCAAAATGCCAATACCCAAATGTAAATTTTGTGATGAGTTTTCTGAACGGTGGGTTTTCATTAAATAAGGAAAAAGTCATTTTGAAGCCCCCAGTATGCAATTATTTATTTAATATCAGAAATGGTGGAAAGTCAGATATAAACCAAGAGTACATAAAGCTAAGCACACCAGATCCAGCATTCACTCAACTCGTACCAAAGAAAGTGATAAAATAACAAGTTATTAAGAGAAATTAAGATGCAGAAGATAAAATAATCACAGAAGCAGTTGTAAGGGCCTTCCACACCGTGTATCAGCATAAGTCCTTCAGCTCAATGATCTAGCTGAAGTACTCCCATTGCTTACAAGAATTTGTTGAATGCATTTTTTAGAAAAAAATTATGAAATATGTACCCTTTTAAGTTAAAGGTTATTCATAAAAGGAATAATGTTACTACGGACAGAAAAAGAAATTGCAACTTGAAATGGATAATTATAATGGCACTTGCCATGACAAGTTCATTCTTTGAAGAATTCTCTTTTTTTTAAGTTTTTATTTTTTTAAGATTTTATTTATTTACTTGACAGAGAGAGACACAGCAAGAGAGTGAACACAAGCAGAGGGAGTGGGAGAGGGAGAAGCAGCCTTCCCGCCGAGCAAAGAGCCCGATTCAGGACTTGATCGCAGGACCCCAGGATCACGACCTGAGCCGAAGGCAGACGCTCAACGACTGAGCCACCCAGGCGCCCTGAATTCTACCGTTTCGTATGGCTATTACTAAATACTCTTCCAACGGGGCAACAAGTGGAATCATTATCTGTGGTGTTGTAGAAGAGGGAAGAAAATTTGATAATACTCTTTCTTGTCAGTGGACAATGTTTTTAAAAGTTATTGATCAAGAGATCACAACATAATCCTAAAGAATAAAAAAGCAAGTTATACCTGTAAAACGGGTTTATGTGCTTCAACAAGTCAAATTTGAACACCAGTTCTCCAAGTTGTTAACTTTATGCCAGTATATGTTCAGTATACTGACTTATATTACTAATTTTTAGCATTTTTTTTCATTAATAAATGTTCAGTGGACAAAAGAATGAAATAAGCTGACCACTGTGGAAACTATGCTATGTAAATGAAACGCAGACTATAAACGCAAGAAATTTAAAAGCAAATTCGGCATAACAGAGAATTACTAAGGAGAGACAATGGAAATATAGTTTTAAAAAGTGGTATGAAGGGGTGCGTGGGTGGCTCAGTCTGTTAGGCGTCTGCCTTCGGCTCAGGTCATGCATCCCAGGGTCCTGGGATTGAGTCCTGTATGGGAGCCTGCTTCTCCCTCTCCCTCTGCCCCTCCCCCTGCTTGTGCTTGTGTTTTCTCTCTCTCTCTCTCTCTCTCTCTCTGTTAAATAAATAAAAATAAAACCTTTAAAAAAAGTGGTATGAAATTTAGATATTTAGAATTTATTTTGCATAAATAAAAAATTTTTAGCATAAGTATGCCCCATACAATATTTTCTTAATGCACATATGCATAGCCAATTAGAAGTATTTAAAATTTAACTGAGTGTTTTTTTATTTTTATTTGCTCATTCTGGCAACCTGAAGGGAGGGGTGATTCTTTTTTTAATTTCCCAGAACTTAGATTGCTTCTTTTAAAAATAGCAGCCTGCTTTTTTTTATGGATATAAGAAATTCTCACGGATCTGTTTCCTGCATTCATTCTGTTTCCTCATAGGAAATTTCTTTTGTTTCTACATTGTGGTGTCATTCTTTCATGCTGTTGGTTTTCCTCAAGTGTTTAGGAATTCTTAGTTACTCACACTTAATAATTGCAGATTTAGATTGACCCATTTAGGTAGCTGGAGTGTTTGAGCTCACGAAATCCTTGTTTTCTTGGCAATCTATGCAATTCTTGAGTAGGGAAGAGAGTGTGAACAAGTAGTCTTTCCTTTACGGGAAGTAGCGAGCTTGCTGTCTGGATGCAACTGCTCTCCGTTACCTTATGACCGAGGGAAATAATGTCCTGGTTTGCCTGGGACGGCCACAGGATACTTCTTATCCTGGCATAATTATTAATAGTGCTTGCTTTTATTCAAAAGTGTCCCAGTTTAGACAACAAATTATACTTTCATCCTTCTTATGACAGATGGAAGCTAGCTGGGATATTGTCCTATTTCTCTCTCTGGTCCCAGCACCCACCTTGGGAGTGTCTGGTGCCAAATATCCCAGTAAATTTAGAGAGCAGAATTCACAGCCTTAAGCAGGGGGCAAATGCTACAGCAGCCACTTGGAGAATAAAAGACTGATACAGTTACTCCACAGCACTGTAATTAATTATCTTACTGGCTGCCCTCCTCCACACTGTTAGCATCTTAGGTTACTTTTTCAGAGGTCATCAGAGCTGCTATCTTTCACCTAAATAGGATTATAGGGTGTTTTTTTTAATCCCTGGCGGATGTTATCATTCATGATGAAGCCCATCTGCTTTAATATTCAATATTAAACCTATAATAGCACCTGTAATAACAGTAATTATAGGCAGGATGTCAGAACTTAGTATGTGTCAAGTGCTGTTCAAAGCACTTTACTTGTATTAATCCTCACAACACACTTTGAGGTCGGTACTTTTATCTCTATTTTCCAGTTATGGAAACTGAGGCATGGAGGGGGGAAGTAGTTTACCCAAGGACTGGAAGACCCACAGAAAGTAAGCAACTCGCCAAGAACCCAGCAAGTGAGTCCAGAGCTTACATTCTTAACCACCACCTAAATTAAATCCCTCATATCAGACAGTAGCCCTTTTCCTGGCTTTCCAGAGCTGCTTGGGGTTTCACACTTGTATACAGTTCTGTCATTTCTACGGGGCTTTGAGAGGAAGAAGAGGTTACCTCATGAGGTCAGTTAACTATTTTGAACCCGAAGCTTAGCTTATCAAAAAAATTTTTTTAATCAAACTCAGGTGTTCTGTCATATTGAAGAAGGGCTTCTGGTCTAAATGTTTATTTGTTGTTTTTCAGACAGTCTAAACCTATTAACCTACCCTTACTAATGTACACAAACATTCACATAGCACTTCCCACTGCTTCATCTAGAAAGCTGGATGAAGATCTGGCATAAAAGCAGGAAATGTACCGTGAAAATTTCCACACAGCCCTGGGAAACTCCACTGCAGTACTTTATGGGACACCCCAGGGTTATAATAGGGCCTCCCTTTATAATATGTAGACCTAAATCGTATTACTTTAAATCCGAAAGAGACAGTGACAATGACGATCCCATTATTTTGCAAATAAGAAAACTAATTACACAGAGATCAAGTGATTTTCCCATCGTCTCCCAGCTAATTAGTATAATTAGTGATAAGGCCAGAATTACCACCCTATGTCCTAAGAATTTTTTTCATTCTGTCTCACTGCTTGTCTCATTTGGTTGCTTTGGGAACAGAAAGAGAAAATCATCAAAATCATGTTATTGTATGTCTAGAAATGATTGTTTTGAGTAGATTTGATCTCAATGTTCTTTCCGGACCCTCCTTTTGTAAAAATTACTATCTCCATTTTAAAGGTTTGATTGCCATTATCTGTCATGGTTCTCTACAATACTTTTCAGGTTTTTCTGTGATACACATGCTGGTACAGTAAACCACACTTCTTTTTCCCCTCCAAAATAGCACTGACTCATATCTGTTCAAATATATTAACATTTTCATCTCAACTGACTCACTTGCCAGGAGAAACAGGTGTTTATGCCAGCACCCAGCATAATCCATATCACCCCTCTGCTGGATAAAATAAAGAAATATTATTCTACTTTAAGGCTAATGAACTTTGAAAAGCAAAAGCCTTTTCTTTTTCTTGTTCCCCCCTCCCCCCGATAACAATTGGCTTTTTGGGTTACAGATTATGTTCTAGAAATTGCAACATCAGAAAGGCTAAAAGTGGGGGGGGGGCGGGGCGGGGGCATTAGGTAAAGGGGGGAGAATTACAAGATATCTCCCAATTTATCAAGAGATGAATATTTCACCTTCTAAAAGAAATAAAATGGTCTTCTTATCCAGGACTAGAATGAAATGTTGTAGAAGGAAAAAGAAAAAGAAAGTAAAAATAAGCTGATGAGCTTTTATTATTTGTTATGGGGAAGAAATAGCTACCAATACTCAATAATCTGTTTGGAAGCATGTTAGGAATTAAATTCTAAAACGTCTATTGTTCATAAGCCGTAAATTCAAAATAAAAAGCAATAATTCTTGTTGATTAACATCTCCATCTTTTCTCCTTGGCTGTCTCTAGCTAAGAAAGCAACAAAGCTAGAAAATCTGCTAACACTATTTCCACCTTTCAGGACAATCAGGTGACCCATCACTCCCTCAGCAGACGCATTTCTTTGAAGTCAGCAAAATTCCCCATTCCATCCCACCCACAAACACCTACCCAGCCATTTGCCTCTTGACACTGTTACCTCCAATTCCTCCTCTCGGGGGAACGTCCCACCCACACGCCTGTTAATCCTACCTAAAACAGTATCTTTTCCTGTTTAATTTTCTCTATAGCTCGTTTTGCTATCACAAATTATCTCATGCTTACCTATGTGTTGTCTGTCGGCTCTTTTTAGAGAAGAGTGTTGTCTATCTATTTTACGCAACCTACAACTCCAGTTTCTAGAACAACGCCTGACACCCAGGAGGTGCTTAAAAATATTTGTTGAATGAATAATTTATTTGGCTCCCTTGAAGCTTCATAGCCTCTTGGGATATCAAAGAGCAGCTATCAACTCTCAACACCTTGCCCACTTCAATCATCACTTGGAAATATCCCACCTTGGAAATTTTAAACCCCATGGAAAGTTGCTCCGGTTGCTAGCCCCTCTTTCTCTGCTATATTCTCTACTGCATTATTTCCAAAAGCTCTGGACTCTTCAACTGTAACACGAATGCTCCACCAATTCTATTTAAGGCTTTATTTCTCATTTCCTTCTTCAGCTGAGCTTAGTAAAAGTAGTTTACACCCACTAGCTTGATTTTACTATCTCCCACTGTCTCAACCCAAGTATTTTGGTTTCTGTTCACACAGCTCTAACAAAACTGCCTTTGCCAACGTCACCACCCCACAATCCCATCAGATTGTAAAATCATTTTCAAAACAGAAATCTAATACCAAATATTAGGAATATGTGGGAGAAGAGGAACTCTCTTACAGGTGGAGTAAAAAATGGCATAACCGTTTCGGAGAACAATTGGTAAAGTTGAAAACACGAGTTACCAACAACATATTCCCCTAGAAAAGCTCTCTCACATGAGCCCAAGAAGAACTATATATGAATGTTTGTTACAGCGTTGTAATGGCAAAAATTTGGAAATCATCCATATGTCCATTGTGGTAGAGACCTATACATGGTCTCCAAAATTCACCTTCCCCTTCATCAGTAACTGAACAACCAAATTTTAGACATGTGGTCATGTAGAATAAAGATTCCTTTTCCCATTCTCTTTTTTAGCTGTGATCATGTGAATTCATTTTAGATAAGGGGATGTAAGCAAAATTAGAGAATGAAACATCCTCCTTTTCTTCCTTCTACTGTAAGAATGCAAATAATGTCCACTAGAGCTGGAGCCGTCCTTTTGAACTCCCAGGTGACCTGTATATGAAGGTCCATAAGTAGAGGAGTAACAAGATAGAGGGAGCCTGGGTCCCCGAAACTGTGGCAGTCCACACCATTCCTGGAAAACCACCTTTGGACTTATACACAAGAGAGAAACATTTTTTATCTTGTTAGAGACCCTGTCGTTTTGTTTTTTTGGTTGATTATCTTTAGCCAAACTTAGTCCTAACAATCAAAACAGTGTATTCATTAAACTGACTTTAGTATAGCAATAAATAAACAAGAGAAATCTATTCACATGGCTAAATCTCAGAAACAATATTGCAGAATAAGAAGTACAAAATAATATTATTAAAGTTAAAAATGCTTGATAATATATATTATTTACAAGTTTACACATACTTGCATAAAAAAACAAAACATAAAAATTATTCACTACAACTTCAAGATAGTGGTATGCTTACAGCAGGGATTTTTCTGATTCTACATGGATTAACCAGCTACATTATTGATCATCTTATCAGCCAGGATGGTCAAAGCCAAACCAATTAAAAGCCACTCAGTTTGTCTTGTCAAGAGCTTTCAAGGCTGATCTGTTCACCCTTCCCTTGTAAATCATGGCCACTGATCTTCAGTATTTGAGTCACTCCTGAATCATAAGAGGTGAGACAAGCTATTTATGGGATGTGACTTTGTGAAAACCAAGCCAAGAAGACTATCCTGCCAAGCTTCAATAGAACTATAGCAGAAGTGGCCTTGGCTCATTGGCCACTGTGGGTTAGCCATAACGTATTCATATTCACCAACTCTTTCCTGAATATATACCGAGTTAGGGTTGGGAATATTTACCCCGTAAATTAACGTGAGTGAAACCAGAGTTGGCTGCATTATTTTTTTATGTGGAGGAAATCTGATCTTGAGATAAAGAAGAAAATCAACCAGTGAACCATTTTCAAGTTTCTAATAATGGTGAGAATAAAAAACACCATTTGTTATACTTACTATGTGCCAGACATGTTATGTATATTTGCTGATACGAAATATTTTTCACAACAACCCTATAGTATCAGTTTAAAAACTGACACTTAGCAATAGCTTGTGGTCACATAGGTAGAAAGAGATTGAATCTGGATTCTGTATAAAGAGCTGTCTAAATCCAAAGTCTATATTCTCAAATATTGTGCTAGTTCATTTACCGCCACTAACAGTATTTACTGTCATGGGTTAGTCACATGAACTGGTCAACTAAATAGTTGATTACAAAGTGCAGTTAGAATGGTAATTACAGTACGCACAGGCCATTGAATGGTTTACCTGTCCCCAGACATCTTCTCCGTATTCTGCAATGTTGTTACCACTTATGTCACTTTTGGGGTTAAGTAATGTGCCCCAGAGTATTAGTAAAGTTTATCTCCTTTAAGGGAGACATTCTCATTGACAAATCCATGGATTAATTTAATACATTAAACTCAACTTAATAACAAACGACTAACATTAGATTCCCAAAGGAATGAAATACCTTTCACATACACTTTAACGGATAATGTAAAAGTCTTTTAAAAAGGATCAAGTTCTCTTGGGAGAAAAAGCAGAGGGACCTGGGGAAAGAAATGATACCATAAAGGAGCTGTTATACCCTGTAGTTTTGGTATCTTAACCTGAAATGGAATGTTGTAGTTTGAAGAAATCTTAACTATTAACTAGAACAATCTCCTGCATTATCACACCCACAGAAATATACCCTTTATGAAAGTGGAAGATTAGCTCAGAGATATTCCTCCATTTGTTCATAGCCACATAAATAGATTTTAACTACGCTAAGACTAAATCATGAGCCTTTTAACTCAAAGATTATTTCTCTGTCAAAATTTGAGGAGAAAATGCCAAAAAGCAGAAAATAATGAGGAAGGAAAGAAATCTTTGTCCCAGTTCATAATCTTAACCAGCTCAAGCCTACACATCCACCAACTGCCCTTATCTGGTTTGGGATAGGAGGAAGGGAAAAGACGGAGAACATAAGGAGATGGCTGGGTGGGTGCCAAGGGCATTCGGCCTCTGTTTCAGAAAAAAGCTGTTCAAATCACTGTGAGCTGGAGCTCAGGTTTCTGCTTCTTTCTTCCTTCAAGCCCACAGCTGATTTGAGGAAGAAGGAGGGGCAACTTTGATAATGGGAGGAGAGGCGGCTGTCGAGTCAGAGAATATACGTCTTTAGCCCAGTCTACTCCCAACCCTTAACATCCCTATCAAGAGGTGTCCAAAGCTCTGGTAACAAGGAGCCCAACACCTCCCCAGACAGATCTCATCTTTGAGCCAGAGTCAAGCTTGCTATGGTTCTCACCCTCTGGTCCTAAGTAACTCCCTCTGGAGCCATTCAAGCCAGTCAAACCCTCCCGTCCATAATACTCCTTCACGTATCTGATGAGGCAAGTAATAATAACAACAGCAAACACTTACATGTAATGGTATGTGCTGGGCAGTCTTCAAAGTGTTTTACTTAATATTATTAATTCATTTAGCTTTCTCAACAACCCAAAGTACTCTCATCACTGGCATCATGGAAAACTGAGGCAGAGAGAGGTTAAGACACTTGCCGTGCTCCCAAAGTTAGTAGGTGTTCAAGCGAGGATTTGAGTCCATTCACTCAATCACTATGTTACACAAGCTTTTCCTCCCTATTTCTTGCTCCCCCTTCAGCCACTCCTCATATGATAGGATTCTCCATCCCACTCACCCTTTCCTTTGACTCATACTCTAGTTGGTCAATGCTGCTTTGAACAGAGTCACTGTCGAACACTGAGTTCATTGGGAAGCAGGCTCCGACACAGCGTTTGTAGCATGCAGGGTGTTTAATAATGATCATCCTTGATGTCAACACCTGATGTAGGTGAAAAAGACAGAGGGATGGGGCAAAATAGACCTAAGACATTCACACAATTATGGTAGGTATATATTATAAAATACTCATAGGTTACTCTGATAATGTAAACCATTTTTAACGGAGTGGATATAAGATTGGCTGAAATTTTGACCACGGCAAATTAATAACATGCCCTATTTTTGTTCCTAGCTAGGAACAAAAATTTGTTAGCTAGGCAAGTTTATCCAGAACCCATTGTCAAAAATAGGACACAATGGTGTTTGTGAAAGATGATGATGGAAATCCTTTTACTGATTCAGGCTAATTAAGTAAAAACTTCTGGGTATTTATACCTCTGCAGAGATATGATTTAGCTCCAAAATTAAAGGTATGTTATTGTTGTGTTAGGAAAAAGTCTACAGATTCCCTGAAAAGATTAGTAGGCCCCTTATCTGTGCAAGTTCTTTTGTTTTTTAGTTTAATAATGCTCCTGCTGGTTGATCAACCAAGTTGTTTTTAAGAGCTCCACAGTGTTTTGGCAAGTTTGTAAAGTAAGAGATAATTAGTCCCCAGGAAAAAAAAGGAGTAGAATGCCACAGCCCCCGCAAATCTGTTACTTCTCGGATGCCTATTACAGCTTCTGCTCCAAATGCTATTAAAACTTAAACCTCGAATTCTTACCTTATTTA
Organism: Callorhinus ursinus; assembly: GCF_003265705.2. Taxonomy (NCBI): domain Eukaryota; kingdom Metazoa; phylum Chordata; class Mammalia; order Carnivora; family Otariidae; genus Callorhinus; species Callorhinus ursinus. Next base: position 12,918,765 of record NW_027397076.1, read on the forward strand.
TTCTTACAGTCTGTTTATCAACTGTTCATATTTCAAAGCTGCCTAGAGTTACATTCTTGTTATCACATTATCCATTTCAGCACCGTTTATGACTTAGGTAGAAGAATTTTTACAGTATGGATACTAGAGATCATACAAAGGTATAAAAAGGAAACTGGTGGGAATATTATTTTAATAAGAGCTATGAATACAGAAACGAAGGAAATTTTCAAAGGGAAATTAAACAGGTAAGTTAAAATAACAGGAAATGGAATGTGATGAGGAAGAATCATCCACCTGCTAAATTAATATACTCGCATACAATATGAACTCCAATATAGCATTGTTCCTCCACATTGTTGTTTGCTGAAAAGATATTTTAAATGGTAATTCCCATCTTCAAGTTGAATTACTTCTTCAAAGTAAGCCAGTCACATTCCTCGGATGCAAGCCTCTTTAGTTACATTTTCCAGCAGACAACAGCATCTACCTCTCATATCCAACAAAATTCAGGTTACCTTCTGGGACACTAGACATAACTTCTTGCTCCTTTGGAGTAGTCCAGCCCTGTCTCTTTCACTAAACTGACTCCATTCCTTTGTTAATTTTACATAAAGATTCTCCATGGAAACAGCTCCCTCTGAGTCAGACTGAGAAAAGAGCAAAAGAACTCTGCTAGGTGTGTATCCGTTAGAAGTATCTGTATTTTGTTTAACCCCCTTGAACTAATGAGTTTGATAGAAGTCAAAGAGAATGGAAAGCTTATCAAATAAGCTGTTCTATATGGGCAGCTTTCCCATGAACAAACCCATGATTTCCTATAAGAATTACATAATATGCGTTGCTCACTTTGCCACAAGTCCTTATCTTGCCTATGATGTAAAGTTGAGCTGTAAGAGACACAGTCTAAAGAGAAGGGTCAGCCGGGGGCCCTGAACGAACGTTATAACTGCAAAGGGAAATTGACTAATCTTAGAAATTTGTTTTTCCTTCCTTGTCCTAGGCTTGATCCAACTGGAGGAAATTGACTGGTATTTCATGATTTTCCTTTACAATAAGCTGGGAGCAAGCTGCAGAGGAAACTGGTCAGGTCAGAGCAGAAAGGAAACTGCCTAGCACCTTCGTCAATTTCCTGTTGCATCCAACTGATAGCAGAAAAGGGAGGATGTGATGTTATAGGCGCTGGCCTTAGCTTCCTAGATGCTGCTGATAAATGCTGCCACCTTCCAATCAGTGGCTAGTGGTTCACAGTTTTCTACCAACCTAATCTAGATTCAGACTTTAAAAAAAAACTGCCTCTTAACTGCCCAGACCTTTAAAATGCTAATCTTGTGTAAGATATAGAGAGCCAATAGTTAAGACAGTTCCTTCACAAACAGCCCCCTGATGATCTACCAAACTCCAGAAATACACAAGATCTGTTTCCAGGGAAATTAGCTCTTTGAGAATTCAGTCAGCTCATACAGACATTTCCATGGGAGGATGGGGGAGAATGTCTTCTGATTTAGTCTGGGGTAGGGGTGTGTTGGAGACATTTCATTAGAAACTGTTCCCAACAGGGCACATGACTACACTACTCAAAAATGCCAATGACTCCCTTAATTACAAAATGGAACTCTAGTTTATTTGCAAATAATTTGAAAGCCGTATGTAACATAGTCCCTACCTACCTTTCCAGAACTTGTCTCAAACTATCTTACACTAAAAGAGAAATAAACAAAGTCATGTACCTACAGTGTCCCAAGCTTCAGAGCTCTGGCTCAGGCCAGGTCATCCGAAATGATCTCACGATTTCTGTTCTTCTCTCCATGTCTTACCCATAATTCAAGTTCAAGTTGCTATTTCTCCATCAGGTCTTCCCTAACTATTCCAGGTACAAAGAAATTGCACAAATCTTATGGTATTTCTCCTATCTACTTCTCACTTGGCCATAAATCATTTCCCTGATGGAGCACATTTTGTGCATTTTGTTGTGCAGTCTCTTAATTCTTGCATTCCTGTTTAAGTCTGTATGCTTTTGTAATAATTCTGGAAGAAAGGTGATATATTTTACTTTTTTATGTGCCCTCACCCCACCCAGAATAGGGTCTTCAATTCAGCAATACCTATTCTAGATTAAATTATTGAAAGCATATGGTATTAAACAGGAAGAGACACACCACGTATAAACTGGGTGGCTCAGTTGGTTAAATGAGTGCCTTCGGCTCAGGTCATGATCCTGGAGTCCCAGGATCGAGTCCCACATCAGTCTCCCTGCTCAGTGGGGAGTCTGCTTCTCCTTCTGACCCTACCCCCTCTTGTATACTCTCTCTTTCTCACTCTCTCTCTCTCAAATAAATAAATAAAATCTTAAAAAAAAATAAACTTAAGTGGAGTGGAATAATCTAGCACTACAAGAAGATAATCATGGGTTTGGGGAATTTAAATAGTTAGGTTCTTATTGACTCTCAGAGTCATAATTTAATAGGAAATACCTTGACTATTTTCATCAACCAATCAACCAACTTATTAAGCAAACAAAAGCAAATAAAAAGCTCTTCTGAGTTTGGGTAATAATGATATAGTTTCATCAATTGCAACAAATGTACCACTCCAGTGTAGGAAATTTGTGGTGGAGGAGGCTGTGGGGCGGATAGAGGCAGGGAATATATGGGAAATCTCAGTACCTTCTGATCAATTTTGGTGTGAATCTAAAACTACTCTAAAAATAAAGTTTAGGGGCGCCTGGGTGGCTCAGGTTATGTGGCTGCCTTCGGCTCAGGTTATGATCCCAGAATACTAGGATGGAGCCCCACATCGGGCTCTCTGCTCAGTGGGGGGACTGCTTCTCCTCCCCCACCCCGCCCCCTGCTCATGCTCTCTTCTCTCTCTCTCTCAAACAAATAAATAAATAAAATCTTTGAAAATAAATAAATAAAAATAAAGTTTATTTAAGGAAAAGAGAAAAACCTTCTGAGCCCCCAGTGTATTAAAACTGTTTATATACCACACCAAATCACTGAACAGTATCTGGTCTCCACTCCCAAGCTTCAGGCACTTGATATGCTTCCATCATCACCGCAATAAAATCAGGAGGCCTTGGGGCGCCTGGGTGGCTCAGTCGTTAAGCGTCTGCCTTCGGCTCAGGTCATGATCCCAGGGTCCTGGGATCGAGCCCCACATAGGGCTCCCTGCTCAGTGGGAAGCCTGCTTCTCCCCCGCTTGTGTTCCCTCGTTCGCTGTGTCTCTCTCTGTCAAATAAATAAATAAAATCTTTAAAAAAAAAAACAAACCAGGAGGCCTTGTTGTACAGTGTCACATGACAAGGAGGGATCACTGTCTTTGTACATTGCTTGGACCCCTGGAGGTAGTGCCTTTACGAGACTTCCTAGACTGGCTGGAAATCATAGAAGGGCACGCAGAGTTAATGCCCCCATGGAGTAGACTTTAACCAGTGAGAGACAGGAGGCCGGGGAAACCCAACAGATAAATTGTCTTCTTCTCATCCACGGACTGTCTGGTTTGCTATGGCCTCTCTGGATACCAAACAATCAGCAGTGTTTTGTTGTGAGTGGTCAGCTCAGTAACACCTCCTTGTATTCATTCTCCTTCCCTCCCTGACTCATGCCCTTCTCTTTACTCTTAGTTCCCTGTACCCCTCTCTAAATGATGGCTATGTAAACTCTTATCTCAGGCTCTGTTTTCTAGGGAACCTGAGCATCTGTCAAATGTGAAATCCTGTGCTTAGTGTTAGGGAAAATACACAGTGCTCTATAGTTACA